>NC_134206.1:301745781-302945781 GCF_965140235.1 Caretta caretta | reverse complement strand
GCGTTCCCTAGCCTATGATACCCACTGCCCATGACTGGATTTCTTTCTAAAAGAAAAGGAGTACTTGTGGCACCTTAGAGACTAACCAATTTATTTGAGCATAAGCTTTCGTGAGCTACAGCTCACTTCATCGGATGCTGTAGCTCACGAAAGCTTATGCTCAAATAAATTGGTTAGTCTCTAAGGTGCCACAAGTACTCCTTTTCTTTTTGCGAATACAGACTAACACGGCTGTTACTCTGAAACCTTTCTAAAAGAGACACTCTCACAAGTTGGGTTCAGTGGACGAAGTACTGTGGTCTGTGATACACAGGAGATTAGACTACACGATTGTAACAGCTCATTGGGACTTTGATTTTTGTAGCAAACTAGCAATTCTACAGTAGGATGAAAAGCATTGAAATACAGAAGTATTCTATTGACTTAAATAGAAATATTAATAATATCCAATATCGCATGGCAGTCCTTGATTACATGTAATACTGTGTTCAATTCAATAACAATCACTGTATTTCAATGCTTCTCCAACCATTTCTAGCTACCCTAGAATTTCCAATTTATTGCATAATAAATTGTTGGTGTGTAACAGAAATCAAGGCATCTTGCTATAGAAATTCAGTCCAGTATTCTCTTCACCCCTTTCTCTTCTTCTGTTTAGGGGCTAAGAGGGGACTCAGGGACGAAGAAGGACATGGGGTTTGTTCCACCCTTTTCTTCCCATTTCAAGTCCCAGGTCCTTGATGGTATCCCTGTGGGAGGAAGTGAGTAAAGGTACATGATTCCCCCTTTTCCTTCTTCCTGACCCAGCAGCACCTATTGGTGTTTGTAGGAGCTACATGGCTTTTTCCTGAGTGGATAAAAATTGATTTTTTTAAAATAGTAAAATATATATATATATATATATAAAAATTGGTAGCTTTTATAAAATTTAAAATAAATATGTTTAATTTTTTTAAAAAAATTACTATGACAACCTACATTAAGCCCTAAACTTACTAAAATATTAAAATAATTTAAATAAAATAAAACCCAAACAGTACCTGTTTGCTGCTGAAGTTTTAAAGAAAATCAGACCACTCAACTGGTTGAAGTTGCTTGCTATGCACATGGAAATAGAGTTTGCTGACGTGCTAACCCAGCTTTCGGCAGTAGTGATCTCTTCTGCAGGAGCAGAGAGAATATATTTCTCATTTCAATTTATCCAACTAGTTTTGTTCAATGACTAGCTCATTCAAAGTTGAGAAAGTAATTAGGAGCTAAAAAGCACGAAAGCTTGTTTTCTTCTTCCAATCTATGAATAAAAATTAGGTGTGATAGGATGAAATCTACTAATTCTAAAATCTTGAAGGATGTGGTGACCAGTCATAGTTGCTAATTATAGATAATAAATCTTTTATTTAATAAATCAATTAGTTTTAAATACAAAACATGTTTTGATAAACTTCTTTTTTTTTCTTTTGTATCCAGAATATTGAAAGTAGTTTTATTTAACTAATAAAAAACAAATTTTAAATGTTGTCTTATGTATTTTTAATTGAGCTCCAATTTTCATCCAAATGCAGCTTGACACAAATCACTTCTCTCCGGCCACCAGCTGCCTGTGTGCCCCCTGCTCCTCCTGAGACCTCTGGCCTGCCTTGGCACCACTCGCCGCTGCCTGGTGAGCAGCCGCTGGGCTCAGAACATGAGGGTGGCGGGGGCATCCAGGGGATGGGGCTGGCCGTAGGAGCTGGTGCAGAGCCCACAGGAAGGGGCGCTGGCCGGGATAGGCGAGCAGAGATGAGCACGCAGAAGTTGCAGGGCGTCCAGGTGGCTGCCGATGGAACCATACTCCCCCCTCACCTTCCGGTGTGTGTTCAGCCCACACTGGTCTCTGCCTGCTTCTCCGGGTCAGCCAGCACAGGGCCACATCAAATTTTGAAAAACCACATGTGAAAACTGAAGCAAAATCCTTAGCAGAAAAGTTTGAACAGTACAATATTGCTGTTTTTACCTTTTTGTGGAACCATTTACTTCAAAGAATTAATGCCATCAGCAAATCGCTGCAAAAGGTTGATACAAACTTGTTGAATGCTGCACAAGTGTTAGCCTTGGTTACAAGTTTTGTCATAGAAGTTCAAAATGACTATAGCTCGGTGAAAGCAGAGGCACTAACATGAACAGAAACTATAGGTTCCTCTGATATAGCTGTTGAGAAGCATAAAAACACCAGGAAGTTATTTTTCGATGAAACGAGACACAATGAAATCAATTTAAAAGGGAAAAAGAAGATCATGGTTGAGACAGTTAATGTTATTTGTGACACAATAATAGTGCAGTTGCAGAGTAGAGGTGAATCTCTAAAGAAAACTGTTGATTTATTTTGCGTGTTTTTTGACAGAAGTATGGACGAAAATGCTAAAAGACACTACAGTAAGAAATTAAGTGAATTCTACTGAATGGGCATAGACATAAATCTTTTTGAAGATGAAGTGAAACATTTCATCGAAAATGATGAGGTTTGTGCTTCAAGATCACTAGTTGATTTGTATAGACTTGTACGTGACTTAATTGATGATTTTGTAAAGAAAAAGTATAGAAAAAAGCTATCTGAATAAATTTTTTTTTCAAATTGAATAAGTTTCTTCAGAGGAAGTTAACTTTTATTTTTCCATTCATGCATCATTTATACTTTTTATTTTTACACATTTTTCATGTTAGCGTAATGCAAATACAAGCTTTCATCTAGACCAGAAGTTCTCAAACTGTGGTCTCAGAACTCCATTCAGGTGGACCGAGGAGAGGTTATTATGTTTTTTTTTTAATAAAGCACTCTTATCCCAGGCACTTTACAATAGTTAGCTAACGATACAAACAATATTTGGAAAGATCATTAAGTGATCTGCCGAGACCCTCAGCACTTTTCAAGTGGTCTGTGAAAAAAAAGTTAGACTACAAAAACAATCAAGGTACCTCACTTTATTTTCATTTACTTCCTATTGCTTATAGTATAGGAGGAGGATGAAGAAAAAAAGAAGGAAAAATGGGGATGGGGGTAGAGGAGATAAGAGAGAATGTTCTTTTTCTTGGCTGGGTCCTGTGGGGGGCCCCAAAAATGAAGGCCCAACTAACTCTAAATCCGCCACGGCCAAATTCATTACACTGGAGATGAATTTGGCCATTTTAAAAGCCTGTAACAAAGGTGGCTGTTTCAAAAAGCACTTCTAAAGTAGCAAACTTGAAAGTAGCTCATCTAGATGAGGTTTAAG
The DNA here is from genome assembly GCF_965140235.1 of Caretta caretta. NCBI lineage: Eukaryota > Metazoa > Chordata > Testudines > Cheloniidae > Caretta > Caretta caretta. The sequence goes on along the minus strand of NC_134206.1, from coordinate 302,942,533 downwards.
AACAATTATAAATGAAAATGTGTATTCCTATTTTGGACTAATCAAAATATGGCAGCTGTAAACTGGGGTCATAATTCGTTCTTGTAATTGGTGAGGCTGTTGGTAATAATGGATATTATGGAAGCAAGTGGATTGTTTTCTCACGAGAATTTCTTACATGATTTATTTCCTTCATCTGATGCTATTTCTCATCTGTTTGTTTTATGTGATTAAGGATATATGTATATCATTTGCAGTTCTAAACCGTATCACTTTAGTCATTATGCTGATACTTAACACAACTGTGTCTTACTCTGAATTGCATATCATCATGCACAAAGAACAGCAGATGAGTTTTTTGTTTTGTTTTGATTTTTTTAAACCATAAGTAACACTCACAATTTGAACAATTTTAATTCCTAAGCTCCTCTCAACCCTTCCCAACCAAAAAATCCCCAAAACAACAACCCCCCCCCAACAACCTACCTCAAGCAGAATTCTGACCATGTAAAGGGAGAAATGCCATAAAACAGATAAAAAGAAAGAAAAAAAGAAGTAGAAAGGAATTGAAATAATAGGAATAAATGGTCAATTTTCAACATAGCAAAATGTTAACAGTGGGGTGATGACCCAATTTGCCTACTAAGGCTTCTGTTGTTTGGGAAGGAGGTGCCAGATCAATTTCAGTGTTTACAGATGAGCAGTGGGACCGTATATGTTGCCAAATTAAATGAACTTTAACCACTTAGTCCAGAGAAGAGCAATGAAAGTAATTAGAGGCATGGAGAGACTTCTTTATGAAGGGAGATCAGAAACATTGGAACTGTTTCATTTGGAGAGTGGATGAGTAATACAATTTATGAAAGAGGTATGCAAAATAATGAACAGCATAATGAGAGTAAAGTGAGCATTCTTGTTTACCTTTTACCAAGAAGAAAGGTACATCCAATAAAACTGAAAAGCAAGAAATTTAAAATTGATTCAAATGGTATTTTTTTTACACAAAGCATAATTAACTTGTGGAATGCATTGCCATAAGGTCACGAAAAATTGTTGAGTTCAAAAAAGAATGAGATATTTTTATGGATAATGAGGACATCTTGTTAAAGTAGTTGGGATACAAAAAATATATAGGTCATAAGCCAACCACTAATTGGCAGGACATAAGAAGAAATATCCCCTTGGGCAGGTTATTTCAGAATTGTCCACTACACGGTTTCTTGCTCCTTCCTCTGAAACATCTGGTACTGGCTACTGTCAGAGAAGAAACTGGGTTAGAAAGATGGTCTGATCTGGTATAAAGAAACCGTTAGGGTTTTTTTTAAATTAGAAGTACTGTAGCACTGCCTTGCAAAATTCTACTTGTCCATTCACCATGTGGAAGCTTCTGTTGTTGTTGTTGATGCTAGGTAAAAGTATATTTGTTTTATGATTAGTATCTGTCATCATGATAAAGGGTAGGGGAATAGAATTTATGCTGGTTGTTAAATTTTTGTGACAGTATTTCAAAAATGCTGTAGCATAATAGATTGCATTATACAATATTAATATATAATCCTTGAAATTTGTTTTGTATATTTTTTTTACAGTTTTTAAATTATAGACAATGCAATCTACATATACTGATTTGACCAGTTGGAAAGAATCACATTATTTCTCTTAGTCATACAAAAAAGTAGTAATCTTATTTCATAATTTTCTGATTCTATGCTGGAGCACTTTCTGTGTCTGAATAGCAAAGCTGCAGTAAAATATTCATTTTCTAAATAGAGAAGAAAGAAAGCATTAAAAAGCCTGCATACTATAAGGATTCTAACAAATAGTGATTATAGTAATGTCTTGTAAAGGTACTCACTCACAAATATACTGATCTTTTCTTGGGCTCATACTGGTAGCAGTATTGGTTTCAAATATTTATAACTATAAAATATATCTATCATTTAGGCATGCCTTTTTTCTTTTGTCTAACACAATTCCTTTGCATTATAGTATTTAGTGAATGGCAGATACTGTGCATTCATGCTAGTGTATATTATTGCTAATGTCTATTCCTCTGTAAACAGATTCTTCTGCTGCGAAAAAAGTGTTTGGTATTAATAAGTAACCAACTCACTCATAATTGAAACCAGCCAATGTATTTGTGATATTAGGGTTAATCTTACAGTATCTTATCTACAGTAGTGTAGAAAATTCAAGGAAAAGGTAGAATCATTTTAATAACTTTTGACACTTACTTAATATTAGTAAAAGACACTTTCATCCCAGAGTATTATATACCTGGACATCACTATTACTACTAATACATACACCTCTACCCCGATATAATGCTTTCCTCAGGAGCCAAAAAATCTTACCGCGTTATAGGTGAAACTGTGTTATATCGAACTTGCTTTGATCCACTGGAGCGCGCAGCCCCGCCCCCGGAGCGCTGCTTTACCGCGTTATATCCGATTTCATGTTATATCTGATCACGTTACATCGGGGTAGAGGTGTATTTCCAGATGTATCCCACTGTTAAGTAATTTTTAGTGAAAAATTGTTTTTCCTTTGTTATATTTTTTCTCTTCTCTCACTGTATATATATTTCTCTGTCTATATTTTTTTTTTAAAAAAATGTAAGTGAACAATCCCATTAAGCAATAGACAGTTACTGAAATTTCCCTGGAGTTCACAATTATTGGCAAGCAATAGTCACAAAGAATTTTTTAATTGACATTTAAGCAGTTATTCAAGAAAGCCAAACTGCTATAGTTTGGTTTTCATTTTAGGGGACTTTTTAAAACAACAATTTTGTGGGTTAACGATGGCTACCAAAGACATATTCATTTGCCAGAGATAATCATTGGGGATGGACACTGTGAAAGTTGTTTTCCACAGTTGTGCCTTTACACTGACTTGCCAAAGCATGGATTTTGAGTCTTTCCTGAAAAGAGATAGTCAGTCACACCAAATGGTTTTGTGTGTGTGAGCGTTTTGGGTTTTGTTTTTCTTCTTATGGCTGTATAGTAATAATTAGAATGAAAGAAACTAGAGGCATGCTCACCTTTTGTCACATCTTCTTTGGTGCCATCTGTGATGGGGTGGACTAGGCCCAAAGGCCCCCTATTGGAGGGTCAGGGTTCTGCCACACCCATCCCAGGAAAGGAGCAGTGGAGAGGTCCTCCAAGTGACCTAGAATGGTTTTGAGGAGGCAACCAATCAGAGGGGCTGCTGGATGGCCAACAGGGACCAGGAGAGCCATATAAAAAGATGCTGCAAAACAGAGCGCAAATTGATTGTTGTTTGGAGCTGGAGAAGAAAGGACTGCATGCCTGGCTGGCTGGAAGAGCAGCAGAACCAAAGAGGGGCTCCTGGCTGGCTGCTAGGACTAAGCCAAAGACAGTGTTCTAGCAGGGACTGGGGGAGCAATGAATGAGCTCCAGGCTGGTTGCGGGGACTGAGTAGGGACGGAGCCAGGGAAGGGCTGCAGGAAGATAGTGTCTCCAGGGAAGAAGCCCTGGGGATATGGCCCCATACCGGGGCTGGGACTAGTTAAAGACTGAGTCTAGGGTGGGCTAGAGAGACACCACCAGAAAGACACCGAGATAGGTCTTGGTGGACTGTATAGCCCCAGAAGGGATCTGTTCTGGCTCATATGCAGACAGTGTGTGTGACTCAGCTGGAGGGCTGAGTTGCTAAAAAAAACCCGCCTGAAAACCATCTAAAGGGGTCACTGGAACGGAAAGAACGCAGATACACCCAGCCAGAGGGGGCGCTTGCGAGAGTTGGGTGCCGACCCCGTTACACCATCACAATAAAAGACATTTTGAAGAGTTCCACTTTGGACAATTTAGCAGTTATTATCATAGGATCTGTTTCAGTGGTGGGCATGAAATGCAGCTCCCATTGGCCAGGAATGGTGAACCGCGGCCAATGGAAGCTGCAGGTGGCCGTGCCTGCAGATGGTCAATGTAAACACTGTCTTGTGGCTTGCCAGTGGATTACCCTGACGAGCCACAGGGTTGCCCACTACTGATCTAGTTGGTTACATTTTCAAATTCTTTGATCTAGAAATTGCATTTTTGTAATTTTGATTATGTAGAGCAGGGGTCGGCAACCTTTCAGAAGTGGTGTGCCGAGTCTTCATTTATTCACTCTAATTTAAGCTTTCACGTGCCAGTAATACATTTTAATGTTTTAGAAGGTCTCTTTCTATAAGTCTATAATATATAACTAAACTATTGTTGTATATAAAGTAAATAAGGTTTTTAAAATGTTTAAGAAACTTCATTTAAAATTTAACTAAAATGCAGAGCCCCCCAGTCTGGTGGCCAGGACCCAGCACCGGGTAGTGTGAGTGCAACTGAAAATCAGCTTGTGTGCTGCCTTTGGCACATGTGCCATAGGTTGCCTACCCCTGGTGTAGACTTCACTGCATGGTACATGAGTCAAATTTTAATAAGTTTCTTACATCAAAATTTTCCCCCCTCCCTACTTTGTGTCCTCTACTTGTACTAGATTAGTTGCTTTGCTATGTATCTTTCTCTTTCTAGCACTACCATTTTAAGAAATAATAGCTTGTTTAATGGGTGTCAGCTCAGCAGCCATGAAACACTTTTCTTCCTATTAGATGTCAAAAGAAACGTGTTCCATGGCTGCTGAGCTGATTCCCATTAAAATAGCCATTATTTCTTAGAATGGTAATGCTAGAAGCAAAGTGATACATTTGGGATGAGTATTTGCATATGAATACGCAGAATGCACTTCCAGTTCACATCTAGTTCATAAGTATGTGTGAACTTGAGTTAACCAAAACATTTGTTTGTTCATTTATTTGTTCTTTCTTGATTTTCAGGAGTGAGAAAGATGTACAGTATGGCTATTTACTTTTAGAGTCCCTGTCTTTTGGGGCTATCGGTTGTCCTTTCTTTAAAAAAATAAATACTCTGTAATTTCATGGTACAATAAATCATTTTTTACTGTGCTGCAGTTCTTTTTTCCAAATTCTTTATTAAAACTATGGATACTTGTGATGTTCAGAGCTACCAATACATAAGTGTTTCACAGTTTATTTACTAATTTAATAAAAAGGCTAAAATGCAAGAACATTTTTAAATACTAATAAGGATCAGTTTAAACCAGGCGTTTTCAAACTTCATTCCACTGTGACCCCCACTTCTGACAACAAAAATTACTAGATGACCCCAGGAGGGGGGACTGAAGCCTGGGCCTGCCCAAGCCCTGCTGCCCTAGATGCGGGAGGGGGTGGTGGAGCCAAAGCCCTACTGCCCTGGGCAGGGTTGGGGGACAAAATCCAAGCCCAAGGGCTTCAGCCCAGGCAGGAGGCCTGTTACTTGAGCCCTGCTGCCCAGGGTCGAAGTCCTTGGGCTTTGGCTTTGTCCCTGGGCCACAGCAAGTCTAAGTCAGCCCTAGCAACCCCTTTAAAATGGGGTCCCACTTTGGGGTCCCAACCCACAGTCTGAGAACTGCTGATTTAAACCAATGGTAGGAAAGCCAAAACTCCCATTGGCTGCAGTGGGGCCAAGATTTCACCTCACGGTTAAAATTGACACAATGTCTTGGTTTTTGTCTTGATATTGCAGCATATGTTGTGTGTGAGGATCATACGTCTTGATCCTGTAGTCACATGAGCAAATGCTAAATTTTACTCAAGTGAGTAGCCCCCAAGTCCGTGGTTGCATGATCAAGGCCACGCTTTATTCTGAGGAACCGTGAATATATTCCTATAAGAGATGAACTTATTATAGCGTATAAATCTTAACTCTGAATGCTATTGCTTTTGTTGTTTTAAGACAGAACATTAACATTATTTAGTAGTTGCTGTTTATTTATTACAAGTAAATGGTTGAAAACAGTAATGTAACCCTACAGAACATATGCTTCTATAATTTTTAATAGGGAATATGGAGAAGAATAGAGATTAAGTAACGATTGTCTCATTGTACTGTGAAATTACTGGGGATCCTTTTTTAAAACAAAAGCAAAAAAGCAATGGTACGTGAGAGACTTGTTAGTAAGAATTTGACTGGGAGAATTACTCAATGGAATGTCTCCAGAGTATCAGAAAATGTGATTTCTAGACCAAAGAATTTGAATAAGGATTTGGAAATGTGAATTTGTTTCTGCTTCATCTAACCAGATTCTGTATAATGTGGTGTGCATTTAGGAAGAAAATTCCTGGTTCTTAATAAGGCAAGAATTCATGCTGAGAGGGATATGAGCAGTCATTCAGGGAACAATTGATTTTACAGAATCTTAGACTTGGTAACTTGTTGGAAATTTGTGCATTTATTATACTGTGTACCTATAAAGAAAATATGAAGTTCACATTAGTGTCTGTTTTATTAGATGAGAATTTAAACGTGAAATTTGTTCCTTCTTTAACCGTAGAAATGTTTTTTGTTTACCAACATCTGGAAGTTAAATGAGATAAGAAGGATTTATAGAGATTAGATAAATAGAGAATATGGAGCTAATTATGGATTTAATTGTTGAAGACCCCATAAAGGAGAGGATCAATAGCAAAGGAATATTCATTGCCAGTCTCAAAAAGGAGTGGTTGACTTTGGGATGAGGAGAACTAGATTCCTGAAGACTTTAAATGTGCCAGGTGACCAAGAGGTAATGTCAAGATCAGTGGCAGCACTGAGGTCAGGAAGACGCAAGGTTCAAACAAGCAAAGGCTGTGTCTGGTTTTTTGGTGGGCACAAGGTAGCAAACTCTAAATTAGTATAGTTTATTATGTGATTAAAATGATTAATTAGAGTAATGTCAGAAGACAAAATGAATACTGCATACTTTTTGTTGGATGCCTTTTTAAATTTTGAAAAAGGTGGCAGGGTGGAAAAACAATTAATATATTGCTCCATTAAACATGCTCCTCAGGACACAATTGGTTTGTGCTATCAAGTTGAATGGTTAGTTACAAGATCTCAAAGGTAGTAGTACAGGTTGTTCTCTTTGGTGGCAGGGACTTCATTTGCGTGTGGAGAAAAGAAAAATGATTGGAGCTGCAGTCTGTTTTTGAAGTCTCACAGGAAAATAGACAAAGTGACTCGTCAGCAGGCATCAGAAACAAGGATCCTAAAACTGATCAATCTTGGTCGCCTGTGATGGTGATGTTGCAGTGTGAGTGCACTATGTGTTATACATATGACAGAGAAAGTAAAAAATAATTTGGAAAAATCGTGAAATGAATGATTGAAATATTTGGAACTTGGAATGTACAGGTCTCTTGTTATTTATACTTTATATATAGTGACAGAAATTAAATCTGTAAGAGACCATGTTTAATGCTTAATCTCAAGTACTTTTGCCTGTGATAGTTTTATTGATTGAGTCATTTTAGAAGAGTTTGTGGCACCTGTATTCTATGATGATTTGTTCATTAGAAATACATAATATAGAGATATTCTGCCTGTTTTAGATTAGTGTTTCATGGCATACCCCTCCTTACATTTACCACAAAAGTAGGAGTAAAATATATATCAGCGATAATGATGAGCCAACATAATCTATTTGTGTGTCTGTGTATTTGTTTCGAGAGGTTGACAGAAAATACTTGACCTTGAAAGAGAAGTGGGGAGTGGGCAAGTGAGATTTTTTTTTAAAGTTTTGCTTTAAATTATTATAAAGTTTTCAATTTCTCACAACCCCGTTTTCTTTAGTCATCCCTCTGCGGTCACGACCCACCAATTGAGAAGTATTGGTTTAGATAATCCCTCCAAGGCATCCTTAAACAAACTTTTCTAAATTTATCAGAGACATCTTAATTTTTCTTTTCTAGAATTTCCCTTTTCACCATCTGCTAATACTACTACTTCAGACCTGATCATATTCTTACCTAGCCACTCTCCCTATTTTATTCTTCCCAACAGCTGGCCGTGGCCATTTGTTCTCCCTTCTAGCTCATAGACTTTAAGGTCAGAAGACCATCATGATCTGTCTAGTCTGACCTCCTGCATGTTGCAGGCCACATAAGCTCACCCACCCATTTCTGTAATAGGGCCAATCCGACCCAGGGGGAAATTTCTTCCTGATCCCAAATATGGCAATGAGTTAGACCTTGAGCATGTGGGCAAGAGCCACCAACCAGATCTAGGAAAGAATTCTCTGTAATAGCTCAGAGCCCTCCACATCTAGTATCCCATCATGGCCATTGGATATATTTGCTACTAACAGTCACAGATTGGCTACATGCCATTGTAGGCAGTCTCATCATACGGTTCCCTCCATAAATTAGTCAAGCTCAGTCTTGAAGCCAGTTAGATTTTTTTGCCCCCCATGTTCCCCTTGGAAGGCTGTTCCAAAAAGTCACTCCTCTGGTGGTTAAGCCTAAAATTTGTATCTATTTGTTCTTGTGCCAACATTCGCACTTAAGTAGCTCCTCTTCCTCCCTGATATTTATCCCTATGCTGTTTTTATAGAGAGCAATCATGTCTCCCGTCAGCCTTCTTTTGGTTAGGCTAAACAAGCCAAACTCTTTGAGTATCCTCTTATAAGGGTAAGTTTTCCATTCCTCGGATCATTCTAGTAGCCCTTCTCTGCACCTGTTCCTGTTTGAATTAATCTTTCTTAAACATGGGAGACCAGAATTGCACACAGTATTGCAGATGAGTGCCTTGTATAATGTTGCTAACATTTCTCTGTCTCCGCTGGAAATACCTCACCTGATACATCCTAGGATTGCATTAGCCTTTTTCACGATCGCATCACATTGGTAGCTCATAGTCATCCTGTAATCAACTGAGACACCCAGGTCTTTCTCCTCCAGTGTCATTTAAGTGACAAGTGGATTCTCTTTCTATTGTCCTTCCTTCTCCATCTACTTCTTGTAGCTGCCCTTTCTATCCTGGGAATATTTTAACTATTTGGTGAAAATTCCTTTGCGAGAGTGCCAGCCAAAACTCCAGGCTTTGTCCTGGTTTGAGATTTCCTCTGGATCATTTTCAAAGCATATTTATTTTGCACAATATTCCTGTGCTTTCCCCAATTCTGAAATTTTAGTGATTCTGTTGTCATCATGGTAAAGCAGTAGATTTATGTTTCCTGTGTAGTTGACTCCCCTCAGTTGCACACAAGAATAAACCTGAATTCAGCCTGAAACTGCAAGCCTGAAAGAAAAGGAAAATGTTTAGCATATTATGGTTACAATCTTTAGGTGTCAAACAAAACTAATAAATTATATTTTAAAATGACCAGTGCTAGTACAGGATGAAAGATTTTCACCTCACAGTGTAAAACTGGATTATCAAAGTTTCATTCTTGTATTTGGGAGGAAGCAAGTATTTGAACCTGTTTGTTTTCTTGTATGTCAATGGCTTTACCATATGTGTTTTATCATCCAGAGCAATGAGGGATAGAAAGGTCTAGTTGTGCTCATGGAATGACTGGAAAACAAAGAACAGAAAAAATTGTAATATTCAATGTCCTCTTGAATATTAGACATTAGTAGTTCAAAGTATTTATCTTGTATATGGAAGAATATTTGAAAGGTGTTTTATTTCTGCCTTATGAGTACAGTTTTAAAACACAGGGGCTCAGAAGAGGAAGACCTGAAGAAATGAAGTCCACAACTGCTCAGAGACAAATTAGACAACTAATAGAATAAATGCATCCATGGTTACATTGTGTAGAATAAAAATCTGTAATGGAAATAAAATCTTATGCTTCAGGGCACAAGGCAACTTCTGACTGAAGAGGGTTGGTAACTGCCCTTATGGGCATGCCTCATGCTGATGAGGCTCATTAAATCTGAATTATACAAAGGTACCTACATTATGAACTGTTGTATCAGTAACAACTGTTGTATCTGCCCTTAATTTCCCCCAGCCAGTCTAGTCCAGTAAAATTAGCACAATATCATTTAAATTTAAATTCAATTTATGTTATGCTGTCCCACAAATTTCATAGTGAAAAATGTATGGTTGCATGTTAGAAATTTTTGGAAGACAGCTGGCGATTTTGATAGCTTTGTTAGGGGACAGCTATAGTTTTTGTCATCTTGGAAGGAGTGGGTGTCAGTTATGTTTTATTAGCACTTAAGAGGAAATGGAAGCTATTAAAATTGGAGAGAGAGGATGCACACAATTTCCAGACCTTCAATGTGACTAGGGTTTGGCAATATGGGTAAGTCACTCAAATAACTTAACACAAAGTTTATACTTTGTTTTCTTCCTAAATCTTGGCTGTTCCTAGGGCTTCCCTGCAAAACCTCTACTGTTTCAGAGAGCCACTTCATCCTATCTTCCACTACTTACTAGGAATTAATTGGACACTCCTGATCTAAGCTTGGACTAGCTAACCAAAAATACTTCTGCAGTTCTATGCAAGCCTCTAACAGTTTAACACATCAGTGCTGCTTTTGTATGCAGGCTCCTAGAAACTGTTATTCTAGTACAGTCTGCCTGGCTTTCAGGTTTTCAGTGGATCCACGGTGTATTTACCCCAGTGTTTTTGATTTTTACAAATAATTTATTTTTCCTCCAAATGTTTTCAGCTGCTGTGCTTTCTTCTTGCAATTTTGCTTCAGAGATTACTTCCCTACATGTTTAGATACTCATGCAATGGAATCTTCACTTATCCCTTGCCTTGCTCCTTTTTTTTTTGTCTTTTCTTTTTTTTTTAACAAAGGCTTCTTTTTTGTTTACATGTTTTTAATCTCTCTGGTAAAGCAGGGACTTTTTTGCTCCTTTGCTTATATCCTTGAAAAGTGGAATAAATATGCTCTGGATGCTAAGTAGAACAAACTTGAAGATGTGGGCATACCATGGATTTATATAGAGGCAATATTATATTTTCTGTCTTATATTATCAATGCCTTTCTTAATGATTCCCAACATTCTGTTTGCTTTTTTGACTGCCACTGCACACTGAGTGGATGTTTTCAGAGAAATATCCACAATGATTCCAAGATCTCTTTCTTGAGTGGTAACAGCTAATTTAGACTGCATCATTTTATATGTGTTATATTTTTCCAATGTGCATTACTTTGCATTTGTCAACATTTAATTTCATCTGCCATTTTGTTGTCCAGTCACCCCGTTTTGGGAGATCCTTTTGTAGCTCTTTGAAGTCTGATGGGGACTTAAGTAGCTTGAGCAGTTTTGTATCATCTGCAAATTTTGCCACATCACTGTTTACCCCTTTCTCCAGATCACTTATGAATATCTTGAATAGAACTGGTCCCAGTACAGACCCTTGGGGGACACCATTATTTACCTCTCTCCATTCTGAAAACTAACCATTTATTCCTCCCCTTTGTTTCCTATCTTTTAACCAGTGGTGAGGAACCTTATCAAAGGATTTCTGAAAATCTAAGTACACTACATCGATTGGATACCCCTTGTCCACATAGCTTGTAGACCCCTTCAAAAAATTCTAGTAGATTGTTGAGGCATGATTTCCCTTTACAAAAGCCATGTTGATTCTTCTCTAACAAATTATGTTCATCTATGTGTCTGACAATTTTGTTCTTTACTATAGTTTCAACCAGTTTGCCTGGTACTGAAGACATGCTTACCAGCCTGTAAGTATCAGGATCACCTCTGGAGCCCTTTTTAAAAAGTGGCATCACATTAGCTCTCTTCCAGTCATTTGGTACAGAAGCTGATGTAAATGATAGGTTAGAGACTATAGTTAGTAGCTCTGCAATTTCACATTTGAGTTCCTTCAGAACTCTTCGGTGAATACCATCTGGCCCTGGTGACTTATTACTGTTTAGTTTGTCAGTTTGTTCCAAAACCACCTCTAATGACACCTCAATCTGTAACAGTTCCTCAGATTTGTCACCTAAAAAGAATAGCTCAGGTTTGGGAATTTCCTTCACATCTTCAGCCATGAATACAGATGCAGAGAATTCGTTAGTTTATGTACAATTGCCTTTTCGTCCTTGAGTTCCTTTAGCATCTTGATCGTCCAGTGGCCCCATTTGTTGCGTAGCAAGCTTCCTGCTCCTGATGTACTTTAAAAAAAATGCTATTACTATTTGAGCTTTTGGCTAACTGTTCTTCACATTCTTTTTTGGCCTTCCTAATTATAATTATTTGCCAGAGTTTATGTTCCTTTCTCTTTTCCTCAGTAGGATTGAACTTCCTCTTTTTAAAGGATGCATTTTTGTCTCTCACTGCTTCTTTTGCTTTGTTGTTTAGCCACTGTGGAACTTTTTTCATTACCATACTGTGTTTTTTTTAATTTCGGGTATACATTTAAGTCAAGCCTCTACTATGGTGTCTTTAAAAAGCTTCCATTCAGCTTTCAGGGATTTCACTTTTGGCGCTATACCTTTTAACTTCTGTTTAACTAACCTCCTCATTTTTGTGTAGTTCCCCTTTCTGAAATTAAATGCTACAGTGTTGGGCCGCTGTGGTGTTTTCCCCGTCACAGGAATGTTAAATTTAATTGTATTATGATCACTATTACCAAGTAATATTCACTTCTTAGACCAGATCCTATGCTGCACTTAGGACTAAATCAAGAATTGCCTCTCCTCTTGTGGGTCCCAGGACTGACTGCTCCAAGAAGCAGTTATTTAAGGGGTCAAGAAACTTTATTTCTGCCTGTAGAAGTTCTCAAATGGGGGTGATGAGATTATACAGGTGGCATGTCGGGTGAGGAATATGATTTTGGTTCGACTTGAGGGATGCAGTGAGAAAACTGAATAGTCCATAATGAAAGAGAATTCAGTACTCAAAGTGAGAGACATTAGGGCTTGGGCCACTGTTTTGGCAGAAAGGATACCATTGGTTTGGATATGGGCGTGAAGGAGTGAATGTGGGTGAATTATGCCAGAGTTGTGAACTTGGATGCTAAAAAAAACTAGTTTTCAGAGTAACAGCCGTGTTAGTCTGTCTTCGCCACATGTACTTCTATTCTTTTTTAAAAAGCTAGCGGAATTATTAAGAGTTGATGGTGTAGTGGAAAGAGGAGATTTCCTTTGACATGTTGAGTCTGAGGCCTTGTCTCCCCAGAGTTTGCTGATATAGCTATATTGTTATAGCTAGACTGGCACATCCTCCTATTGGAAACAGATTATGCAGGCAAAAGAATCCTTTTGCTGGTATAGTTTATACGACTTCCCCAAACATAATAAGCTATACCACTCTGACTGCCTATACTAGGTTCTTTGCAAGTATAGCTCGATTGGTTGGGGTACTAGATCCTTGAGTCACAAATTTTCTAGAGGGAACAATGCTGTCTGTAGCACCTTCTAGACAAGGTCATACATTGCTCCTTTTCAAGAAAATGAGCTGCCTGCCCTGATGAATCCTCATATGTGCTAGCAGGATGACATCTCCTCCCCCAGTGTGGTTCCTACCACTGAAGAACATAACTACCCAGTATGTGAAACTAAGTATGGCTCCCCAGACACCTGAAGGGAATTTATTGTCTTCCAACAAATACATGTAACAGATGTTCTCTGACCATTGGTTTAATGAATTGCTAAACAAAAAAACTTCCACTACAATAATCTGGTAAATTTTGGCAGCCTGAAGGACCTTTTAAAAAAAAAATGAAGGAACCAATACAGCCTACCTCCCTGAATTTGTCAAATAACACTGAATAAGTGGTACATAAAACTAAGAACAAGGAGCAAAAACAGTTTTAATCAGAGAGATGAGTGTTGGAATGGCCTGGGTGTTTTCCTGTGTTCTCATCTCTTCGATTACCATCCTTATGCTTAAATTTCCAAAGTTACTTCTGACTCTTTTTCAGTTTTGAATCTACAACTATCTTTCTGACAGACCAGTCTAGCTCTGTTGATGAGATACATGTTAGTTATCAAATAGTGACAATAAAGTCCAGCCTTATTGACTAGTAAATAAGTATTTATTTGAGCAGCACAATTCTATTTGTTCCTGTGCTGCCATTTGGAACTCAAACCATCCTCTGTTTTTATGAACCTTTAATTATTAAACCCTTTCAATGAAAGTTAGATGCCTAAACTTCTTAGGTGTTTTTGAAAATCTCAGTAGGCCACCTGTCTGCATTTTTAGGTGCTTAAATACCTTTTGAAAATCTGGTTCTGTCTTTTGATCAGTTATTTATTTAACCAATGATTGTGAGCCAAGTGGGCTGGATAATAAGAACTCTACCATCCTCATACAGACATCATACAAGCTGAATGTATATAAAATCACTCTGAGCATGGTGGAAGTATTATGTTGCAGCCAGCTTGTGAAAGCTCAGGGACATAAAGTGAGCTTTGGTTTACAAGAAACTTTGGTTATCAGGGGCTAATTACTTAAATAAGCTATGGACTGTGGAACTGGAATGCAGACTTTTCAGTGCTGCCAGAGTTATTGTTTGCAAATTTGGCCAGGGAGCGTAAAACTCTTCACAGTGCTCTGGCTGGCTCTGAACAGGTAGGGCTGTTCATAATGAGGAATAGCTTGCGAAGTCTACTATTGTGTATCATCTTTTTTATATTATCAAAGAAGGAGTCTGCTTGTGATTATACCTGAAATCTGCACTCGAATCCATAACACAATACAACCCTTTTGTTTCATGTTGTTCATACCATTGTGCAGAATTAAATAATAAAAAATAGCACAGGGAGAGATAAATTAATAGAGAGAGTAGTCAAGGAAGAAAAGAGATGTTTCAAAAGAGAATTTTAAAAATAGAGGAGTTAATGAGACAGAATGTAGCTGTAGAGAAGAATGTCATGCCACCAGTGGTGAGATTGTGTGGAAGGGCAGACAGGAGAGCAATGCTAAATAAATGGAGGGAGTGAGAAGGGTAATGGAGATCAGTTTTGAAGATTTTAGTAAGGAGGAGGCAATTTTGAAGTGGATTCCTTAGTGACTGGGGAGCCAACAGAAAAAACTGAAGGCAGAGATAATGTGATCATATTTCTGTATATGTGTGAGTGGATAGGCAGCAACATTCTGCAGATTTGGGACATAGCTATAGAGGAGATAGCTGCATTAATCAAGGTATGGGGAGATAAAGTCATGCAAGTGGATGAGGATTATAGGAGAGCTTGAGTTGAGGCAGTGATGTGAATGTGCTATGTTATAGAGGTGGTAATAGGAGATCTGCAGGAATTAGGAAATCGGAAGAGAGAAAATGTTCAGTTTTACATTGTCCTGAACACCATTGTTAATGGGTTTGAATTTGTGCCCTTGTATGTGTGCAAACGTATTGTATACGCACATAATTTGTTAATACTTAACATTTATTGGTTTGAAAACTTCTTGGTATTTATGGAATTAAAATGTGTAGAATCTTAAATGTTAAGGTTGGTAAGCACTTTGATTTTCAAACTACACAAAAAATACAGAACTGATACAGCTTATAGAACCATTTTTAGTCTGATGAAGCAGAGATTAATAACAATAATAAATGTTTAGAATTTTATTTTTATCACCAGCTGTCACAGTATTTTTATTAGTAAAATAATTTAAGAAGGCAAGAAGGTAAATAGCCACCCCACCAACATATTTATCTATTGCTTTTTTTTTCAAGAAATATTGGGGCAGAATTAAATTAACAAAACAGACTGCTGCTGTGAATCAGTCTAATTTCACTTAATCCCTTTATTACTTAATAGATAAACTAGACTAGAACATAATGTTTCCCTAATAGTAGTTTAATGAGGATGGATTCCTTATTTTACAGAAAGCAACTTCTGAATGGGTATTTTTATTTTTGCAAATTTATTGGATTCTTTGCATATACTTTAAAAATGATATTTCAGCCAACTCTGCGTATTGTATGTAATGTATTTAAATGTGGTGTATGATAGGACTACATGATTTTTCTCTTGTGGTTCTGTATAAATATGAAGTCATTCTGTCATTACTATAACTTCATCAAAGCATTTTCTTTCCTACTGTCTTTGGTGACCTCCCAAACAATAGCTCAGTTTCCTTGCTGATAGAAGTATATAAGCTAAATATATTTAAGTTTAGCTAAAATTCAAACTAGAGAAAGAGAAAAAAACACTAAGTAAATGTTAATTATCTTGAACATCACTTCATACTTAAAATAGGAAATAAATAAGGCTGTCAAGCGTTTAAAAAATTAATCATGATTAATCGCACGATTAATCGCACTGTTAAACAATAATAGAATACCATTTATTTAAATATTTTTGGGTATATTCTACTTTTTCAAAGATGTTGATTTCTGTTACAACACAGAATACGAAGTGTACAGTGCTCATTTTATATTTATTTTTTATTACAAATATTTGCACTGTAAAAAACAAAAAAATTGACCTCATACAAGTACTGTAGCGCAGTCTCTTTATCAGAAAAGTTTAATTTACAAATGTAGAATTATGTACAAGAAAACCGGCATTCAAAAATAAAATAATGTAAAACTTTAGAGCAGGGGTCGGCAACCTTTCAGAAGTGGTGTGCCGAGTCTTCATTTATTCACTTTAATTTAAGGTTTCGCGTGTCAACACTACATTTTAACATTTTTTAGAAGGTCTCTCTCTGTAAGTCTATATATTATATAACTAAACTATCGTTGTATGTAAAGTAAACAAAGTTTTTAAAATGTTTAAGAAGCTTCATTTAAAATTAAATTAAAATGCTGATCTTACGCCGCCGGCCCGCTCAGCCCACCGCCAGCCTGGAGTTCCATTCACCTAGGCCAGCAGCGGGCTGAGCGAGGCCTGCGGCCCGGACCCCAGCTGGCAAGGGGTCGGCAGCCAGAACCCCAGACTGGCAGTGGGCTGAGCGGCTCAACCCGCTGCTACTCAGCCTGCTGCCGGTCTGGGGTTTCATCCACTGGCCCCTGCCAGGCAGCGTCCTGACTGCCGGTCCCTCTCAGCCTGCTGCCAGTCTGGGATCCCGGCCCTGCCCACATAGAGTAGGTACCTACCTTCTCCCTGGTTCTAGCCCATTCTCTTCCTCTCTATCTGCAGTGAGCACAAGGTTGGTTACAATTTGCAGGAGATAATGCTACCTGCTTCTTGTTTACAATGTCACCTGAAAGTAAGAACAGGCATCTCAGGAGAAGAAGAACTGTTATAGCTGGCATCGCAAGATATTTACGTGCCAGATGCACTAAAGATTCATATGTCCCTTCATGCTTCAACCACCATTCCAGAGGATATGCATCCATGTTGATAGGTTCTGCTTGATAACAATCCAAAGCAGTGCAGGTCAACGCATGTTCATTTTCATTATCTGAGTCTGATGCCAACAGGAGAAGGTTGACTTTCTTTTTTGGTGGTTTGGTTCTGTAGTTTCCACATTGGAGTGTTGCTCTTTTAACTCTTCTGAAAGCATGTTCCACACCTCCTCCCTCTCAGATTTTGGAAGGCACTTCAGATTCTTAAATCTTGGGTCGAGTGCTGTAGCTATCTTTAGAAATCTCACATTGGTACCTTTTTTGTGTTTTGTCAAATCTGCAGTCAAAGTGTTCTTAAAATGAACAACATGTGCTGGGTCATCATCGAGACTGCTATAACATGAAATGTATGGCAGAATGTGGGTAAAACTGAGCAGGAGACATGCAATTCTCCCCCTAGGAGTTCAGTCACAAATTTAATTAACACATTTTTTTTAACAAAAACAACGAGGAGTCCGGTGGCACCTTAAAGATTAACAGGTTTATTTGGGCGTAAGATTTTGTGGGTAAAAAACCAACTTCTTCAGATGCATTTTAACAAGTGTCATCAGCATGGAAGCATGTCGTCTGGATTGGTGGCCGAAGCATGAAGGGGCATCTGAATGTTTAGCATATCTGGCACATAAATTCCTTGCAAAGGCAGCTACAAAAATGCCATGCAAATGCCTGTTATCACTTTTTTAATCTCTCATAAATGTAAACAAACTTGTTTGTCTGAGCAATTGGCTGAACCAGAAGTAGGATTGAGTGGACTTGTAGGCTCTAAAGCTTTACATTGTTTTGTTTTTGAGTGCAGTTATGTAACAAAAAAAAAAATCTACATTTGTAAGTTTCTCTTTCATGATAAAGAGATTGCACTATAATAATACTTATATGAGGTGAATTGAAAAATACTTTTTCTTTTATCATTTTACAGTGCAAATATTTGTAAAAAAATAATATAAAATGTGTAGTGTACACTTTGTATCTATGTTGTAAATGAAATCAATATATTTGAAAATGTAGAAAAAACATCCAAAAGTTGGTATTCTATTGTTTAACATTGTGATTAAAAGTGTGATTGATCACAATTAATTTTTTGAGTTAATTACGTGAGTTAACTGCGATTAATCAACAGCCCTAGTAATAAGAATACAGGGCAAAATTCTGCACTCAAATATATAAGCACAATACCTGTTGAAATGTGCATGCAAAAAGAACAGAATTGGGCCCTTGATCTACAAAATGAAATAATCCCATGCTATAATGCTTGCTATATGGAATCTACAGTAGAATGGGGGAGGTGAGTACAGACAAACAATGACTGTATGTCATTGCTGTTTCAAAAATGGACTTTCATACCGAATGTTTTCCTTCTCGGTTTACCCACATGGATCATACATCCCTAGCATGAAACTCAGATTACAGGCATCAATATTATTTTGGAGTCACATGCATACCCATTACATCTGATCAGGAATTTTCTGATGAATTTATTTATTGAGAGCAAAACATTTTGTGGGTGTTTTTAATTTTATGAATTTTCAATTTTGGGAAAAAAAGAAAAAAGAAAAACAACATTCTGATGTTGAATGGTTCCATTTTGACATTTTCTGAATAGAATGTTTTAATTTTTGTTTCTAAACTACTTTTTGTTTTGAAATTTCTTTTATATTATAAAAAGAAAAGGAGTACTTGTGGCACCTTAGAGACTAACCAATTTATTTGGTTAGTCTCTAAGGTGCCACAAGTACTCCTTTTCTTTTTGTGAATACAGACTAACACGGCTGTTACTCTGAAACCTTTTATATTATAAATATTTAAAACATAAAACTGATAAAAATACTTTCAAACTTGTGGATTTTCCATTAATTGCAGGAATTGATGGAAAGGACAAGCACAGGTCCTGCAGTGCATACTAAATGAAGTCCAGAACAGTAGTATATATATACATGGTGCTTTAAAAGTGTCAATTTCACAAAGCTGAAAACAATAATGAGCCAAAGCCCGCTGGGAGATAGAATGATGTGAATGATAATACGTCTTTAAGAACACTTTACTAGATACCCCAACAGCCACAATGCTATAATGAAGAAAGAAGACCATATTGGTTAAAAACTGGCCTGGATTAGAGGGGAAATGAAGACATCAATAAAAAAGTACTATATAATAAATAGAAGAAAGGGGAATTTGATAGTAATGAATATAAATTAGAAGCTGTTCCTTATTTGGGGAAAAAAGGTTATGTAGTCATATCATATAACAACACTCTTTCCATACCACTAATATCACAGGAGGATGTTAAACGTCAGATACTAAAGATAGATATTTTTAAATCAGCAGGCCTGGATAACTTGCATCCAAGAATTTTAAAAGAGTTGGCTGAGGAACTCACTGGTCTGTTAATGTTGATTTTGAATACTAGGAAAGTTCCAGAAGACTGACAGAAAGCTAATGTTGTGCCAAAATGTAGAAAGGGTAAATTAAATTGTGTAATTATAGGCCTCTCAGTCTGACATCAATCTCAGTGTTGGGGTAGAATTACATGCAACTAAATACCAAAGCCCCAAAACCAAATCACCTCAACATTTGTATCCAAAAGGAAAAAAACAGACAAGATTTGGTCATTATACAAGTACAAGCTTTTGGATTTTGTTATAATAAAATTCCCTGACAAATCTATATTTGCAGAAGATAAAGAAATGTTGACCATTAAAGAATCACAGTGTGCTCTTCAAAACCCTCTTTTTTCTAATAGATTAAAGGGTAGAGCTGGGTAACATACATGTATTGAAATAAATCTGAAGGATTGTTTAATGTTAAAATTGAAATTTGATAATATTTTTAATAAGTTTTAATAATGGATAGTGAATGAGTATAGATAAGTTAACACTTAAGACAAACCATGGCCTGGCATGAGTGTGGTTTTTGCCAGTTCTTCTTTCATATCAACAGCTGATTTGTTTAAGATGATGTTACTGATGGCAAAATAATTAATGTGTCACGTTGGAAGATGTAAGTAGGAGATATACAAACATGAAATGATAAATAAAAAATCCCTTTTGTGAGAACACTCAGGAACAGGGTGACCAGGATGACTCAACCCAGAAAAATGCAAATCCAGTAGTAAAAATGTAGAAGTTAGGGAACTCAAGCTTGCACCTACATAATGTACAGGTTATTTAATGTGGGTAACTTGTTAAATACTGATTGGCTATTGCTCAGCTTTCCTCCAATTTGAAAATATGTAATTTTCCAATGAATGGGGGCCTAGAACTGGACAAACACTGGTCCAGAAACTGAAGGACCAGCCCAGGAGGCGATTATCATGAAAGGTGCAAGAACTTCTTGTTGCCCCATAATGAGGTAATTTGGGCCCATTTACCCATCTTGTCTGTTATTTGTCTGTGATAAATGTATGTTCAAAATACTGTAAATGATAATAATTCTGTTTGAAATTGTTTAAATAAAGGCAAAAATTGTTTAAGCCTAAATTGGGTGGACTTGTTACTCAGTTTCCCACCTTACACTCCCAGGCGAAATAATGGAGTGGCTAATATGGAACTGAGATATGAGAATTAAACAAGGGTAATATAATTAATGCCAATTAACATGGGTTTATGGAAAATAGATCCTGTCAAATTAAATTTGATATCTTTTTTTGATAAGATTACAAATTTGGTTGATAAAGAAAATAGTGTTGATGTCTTAGACTTCTCTAAGGCATTTGACTTGGTGTATCATGACATTTTGATTAAAAACGAGAAAGATAATAGATTAACATGGCACATATTAAATGGATTAAAATTTGGCTAACTGCTAGGTATAAAAATGTAATTATAAATGGTGAATTATCACTGAATGGGTGTGTTTCTAGTAGGCTCTCTCAGGGATTGGTTCTTGGCTCTATGCTTTATAATATTTATACTCATGACCTGCAATAAAACAAAATCATCACTGATAAAATTTGCAGATGACACAAAAATGTGGTTAATAATGAAGAGGATAGATCATTGATACAGAGTGATCTGTATTGCTTGGTAAACTGAGCTTAAATAAATGTATACACCTAAGAACAAAGAATGTAGGCCATACTTATACAATGAGGGACTGTATCCTGGGAAGCAATTGCAGATTGTGGTGAATAATCAGTTGACCATGAGTTCCTATTGTGACACTGTGGCCAAAAGGCTAATGCAATCCTTGCTTGCATAGGGGAATCTTGAGTAGGAGTAGAGAAGTTATTTTACCTCTGTATTTGGCACTGGTGTGACTGTGGAATAGTGTGTCCATTTCTGGTGTCTGCAATTTAAGAAGGATGCTGACAAATTTGAGAAAGTTCAGAGAAGAGCCATGAGAATGGCTAAAGGATTAGAAAACGTGTTATTCTGGTAGACTCAAGTAGCTCAGTCTATTTAGCTTAACAAAGAGAAGGGGAAGAGGTGACTTGATATCTGTCAATAAGTACATACTTGGAGAACAAATATTTAATAATGATTTCTTCACTATCAGAGAAAGGTATAACATGATCCAATGGCTGGAAATTGAAATTAGACAAATTCAGACTGGAAATAATGTGTAAAATGTTAACAATGAGAGTAATTAAGCATTGGAACAATTTACCAAGGGTCGTGGTGGGTTCTCCATCACTGAGGATTTTTCTAGATGATATGCTCTTAGAATTATTTTAGGGAAGTTCGATGGCCTATGTCAGGAGTGGTCAAACTGTGGCTCGTGAGCCACATGCAGCAATTTTACTGCTAAAGTGCGGCTCACAGAGCCCTGCACATCTTTCCCAGACTACCAGACTGTGGGAAGCTCATGCAAGCAGGAGGGTGTGATGGGGGGCGGTCTCAGGACTTCTGTACAGCGGGGTGCACCTGCCAGAGTTTGGGGCTTCAGTAGGATCAGGGCTGAAGTCCTGATTCCCGACAAGCACCTCCCACGGGACTGAAGCCCCGAGTCCTGGCAGGCGCACCTTGGCTCTCAAACTTCTGAACATTATTGTATGTTACTTGGAGGGTCAGTAAGTTTGGCCCCGCCTGGCGTGTGTTATTAAAGGATGTCAGATTAGATGATCACAGTGGTCCCTTCTGACCTTGGAATCGATGAACCTGTGCTGTGTGATCACTGGCAACCATATTCATTGTTTTTGATGCCTAGGAGAAGGCCATATCCTGGACAGATTTTCTGTCTGCTTTGTCTTCTTCATTAGAATCTAAAAGTTTGGGAGGATTGCCTCTATGTTCTATTAATGAATAAGGTTCTTGTTGCCCAGTCAACCAGTTCTGGTATTGAGCATCCAGTGCCACTAATGTTGAAAGATGCTTTCACCCCAAAATTCTGGTCTCTGCAAGTGGCTACTTTGGGACTGGAAAAAGTGGAGTTTTGGTGCCTGGCTTCTCCCTTATTGAATTAGGTAGGAGCATGATGTTCTTTTGTATCAAGCTCTGTGCAGGAGCTCAAGAATCCAACTCAACACTTCTTTGGGATTTTAACATCAGAACACAATTGTTTCCATCTGGAAAGAAAAGAGGGAGGCATAATGCCGACAGATTCCTCTGCTCCCACACAGTGCCAAGGAAGACAAGAGATTTTTTTACATTTGCATTGAGACCTAATCCTTCTCCAACACTTCAGTATTAATGGAGATTGGTACAGATGATGCCTTGGCATTGGCTCCTTTGCTATTGTCCCCTTTACTGAAAACTGTGAAGGCTTTGGTATAGACCCCAACAACATTTTCTAGGTGGTGAGAGGAACTTGTTCCAGTTATGCCTCCATGGATTCTTTCCGGTTTGGTCAATCCTGGCAAGGATCCTCCTTTTTCTTCCTACTCTTTAAATGTCAGTACTAGTGCCATTCTTTGCAGAGATTAAGACTCTTGTTAATCTCACACCTGGGCAATTCTTGAAGGGGAAAACACAATTATTTATCAGAGTAACTATGGTTCTTCAAGATAATTGTCCATATGGATCGGTGTTCTCTGTTAGCCTTTTTGTTACTTTTTTTGTGTCTTCTTTGAGGGATTTTTGAATTAATGGAAGGTTCTAAATGGCAGTTGGGGTAATATTCCCATCTATACCTCAACATGAAGGGAGAGAGTGTGTGGACACTGCTTGCTAAGAGCTTCTGAATTTGCATGCCAACAAGGCACACTTCTTGATAGTGTGAATCCTTGTGGACAGTCATCTCAAAGAGCTACAATTGTTATGGGAAGTAATGTCTATCTTTTGGACATCAATGCCAAACTTCCTTTCACAGCTGAGGTAGGGTATGTGACTTTCCCAGAAGCGTAAAGGCTGTTTGGAGCACAGCATGAAATTATCAACATGAATGAGGAACAATAGCTACTTTAGGGTAAGGCAGATGGAGTTGTTTTCCACTCCCGTAAACCGTAACGTTAGAAAGAAATCAGATATTTTAAGACCTGGTAAAGCCCATCTGACCCAAACTGCCTGGCGTTTTCAGCTTTACCTTACTCCCACATTACTGTCACTATTTTTGTCTGAATTGCATTGTATGTTTATGCTTTGCTTCCTTATATGGTGCTTTTTCTCAGTCACTGATTTTAACATTTCAACCAAGTGTTTCTTTTAAGGATTGCAGAACTCATTAAGAGGTTTACACTTTTGCTATTCAAATAAAATGTCTTTGTTCTTTTGGTGGGGAGTGGGGGAGTGGAGCAGAAGGGAAATACTGAATTTGAGTGATAATTTATTTACTGAGTCAGACTAGCATCTTCCTAACTGGCAGTAAACATACCTTATATGGTGCTTTTTCCCAGTCACTGATTTTAACATTTCACCCAAGTGTTTCAGTGATTGCAGAACTTATTAAAAGTGATTGCAGAACTTATTAAAAGGTTTACACTTTTGCTATTCAAATAAAGCATCTTTTTTTTTTATTTATTTTTTTGGTGGGGGGAGGGAGTGGAGCGGAAGGGAAATATGGAATTTGAGTGATAATTTATTTACTGAGTCAGACTAGCATCTGTCCTAACTGGCAGCATGGGGGATGATGTGACACTGCTGGCAATAATGCTACTGGGAGATAAGCTAGGGAGCAGAAGGGATGTTGGAAGGTAGAGCAATTGAGCAGCTGCATCAAGGCAATACTGTCTGCAAGTAGAGGACTGTGAAATAATAAGAACTGGGAGAGAGAAGGTCTGGACAAGTGAGAATAAGAGATTTGCAAAAGTGCTTATTAGCAAGGAATGAGAACTGTTCAGTTACAAGTCAAGACTCAAGAGGATCTTGGAGGGATCCAACAACTAATCCAGAAAATTTGAGGGGTTTCAATTTCTATTTAGCTTGTTAAGGTTTTGTATCCTAATAACTGAGGTCCCCTTCTCCAGAGGGGTTCCTCAGTGCAAGACGATACCATGATGTCATCTGGAAGGAGGGTCCCAACTATGGGGTTGTTTCCCTAGACCACATTAGACCAGCTTGGCTTAACAGTAAAATCTTTGGTGAGCTTAAACACAAAAAGAAAGTGTACGGGAAGTGGAAACTTGGACAGATGACTAGGGAGGCGTATAAAAATATTGCTTGAGCATGCAGGGGTGTAATCAGGAAGGCCAAAACACAACTGGAGTTGCAGCTAGCAAGGGATGTGAAAGGTAACAAGAAGGGTATGTTTCTACAGGTATGTTAGCTAGAAGAAAAAAGTCAGGAAAAGTGCGGGACCCTTAATGAGTGGGGGAGGCAACCTAGTGACAGATGATGTGGAAAAAGCTGACGTACTCAATGCTTTTTTTGCCTCGGTCTTCACAGACAAGTTCAGCTCCCACACTGCTGTCCTGGGCAACACAGTATGGGGAGGAGGTGAGCAGCCCTCAGTGGTGAAAGAACAGGTTAAGGACTATTTAGAAAAGCTGGATGTGCCCACGTCCGTGGGTCCAGATCTAATGCATCAGAGGGTGCTGAGGGAATTAGCTGATGTGATTGCAGAGCCATTGGCCATTATCTTTGAAAACTCGTGGTGATCGGGGGAGGTTCCGGGCAATTGGAAAAAGGCAAATATAGTGCCCATCTTTAAATAAGGGAAGAAGGAGAACTCGGGATCTACAGACTGGTAAGCCTCACCTCAGTCCCTGGAAAAATGATGGAGCAGGTCCTCAAGGAAACCATTTTGAAGCACTTGGAGGAGAGGAAGATGATCAGTAACAGTCAACATGGATTCACCAAGGGTAAGTCATGCTCAACGAACCTGATTGTCTTCTATGATGATATAACAGGCTCTGTGGATATGAGGAAAGTGGTGGATGTGATGTATCTTGATTTTACCAAAGCTTTTGATATAGTCTCCCACAGTATTTTTGCCAGCAAGATGAATGGGCTATAAGGTGGATAGAAAGCTGGCTAGATTGTTGGACTCAACAGGTAGTGGTCAATGGCTTGATGTCTAGTTGGCAGCCAGTATCAAGCGGAGTCAAGGGATCAGTTCTGTCAGTTCTGGGGCCGGTTTTGTTCAACATCTTTATTAATGATCTGGATGATGGGATGGATTGCACCCTCAGCAAGTTTGCAGATGACACTAAGCTGGCGGGGAGAGGTAGATATGCTGGAGAGTAGGGATTGTCCAGAGTGTCCTAGACAAATTGTAGGATTGGGCCAAAAGAAATCTGATGAGGTTCAACAAGGACAAATGAAAGGGGAGTTCCAAAGAGGATGGAGCTGGGCTGTTCTCAGTGGTGATAGATGCCATAACAAGAAGCAATGGTCTCAAGTTGCAGTGCGGGAGTTCTAGGTTGGATATTGGGAAACACTATTTCACTAGGAGGGTGGTGAAGCACTGGAATGGGTTATCTAGGGAGGTGGTGGAATCTCCATCCTTAGAGGTTTTAAGGCCCAGCTTGACAAAGCCCTGGCTGGGATGATTTAGTTGGGGTTGGTCCTGCTTTGAGCAAGGGGTTGGACTAGATGACCTCCTGAGGTCTCTTCCAATGCTTATCTTCTATGATTCTGTGATTCTAAGGTACCATAGTTTGATGTTAGTTCTGTTTATTTGGGCAAGTTAATTTTAAGGGTTAGTGTTTGTCTGTTAGATCTCAGGTAAACAAATCACTACAGCCCTGATGCTCCAGAAACACATGCTTAAGTTACATGCATGCTTCACTTTATGCATAGGAATAATAACAGTGACTTCATTGTGACTACTGGCACACATATAGTTAAGTATGTATGTAAGTGTTTGCAGGATCAGACCTTACAAATATATTGTTAAAAATGTGCAGCTGTTAGAGAATCCATGTTGAAAGGAAGGAAGAGGAGGCCAGGCAGCATCATGGAGAATGCATGGACATTGCATAAGGGACTTATGGTCAGCAGGGTTTATCCATGGGTCCTCAGGCCCAGTGTAATTAGCAGGCTTACTTTCTTGGTGTGGCTTCATACATGCTGAGTGAAGAACTGAGATCTGTTTAAACTCTTGATTTTTTTAAAGGATATTCTCTTCCAGGGATTTCTCTGCAGAAGGGGAGAATATAGTCTTAAGTAATATCCTTGGTTCTGAAGGTTTAAATCAGACCTTTAAAGTTAGTTTAAGTTTTTGGTAGATTAAGTGCATTATTCATTTATTATAGGTAAATTAAATTATATCTTCAGGGTTATTTTTGATGGTTAAATTTGCTTTTTCTTACATAGAGAGAGACAGTCACAAAATTGGAAGTATTTTATGACACATGAAAGCACACTTTATTTCTAGATATTGAAAGAATGAATGATGTAGTATTTCCTTTGTGTAATAAAGACAGGCTGCCTTTGTACTAAACTATCTTCTGTATGAATTACAGCAGGCAGAGGCAGGGTGTGTACTAGACAGAAGGCAATATGTTGAAAGAAATTCAGAGCTTCTGTTTTGTGTTTGTTTATTAAACCGTCACCCTCTTATGCATGTGCACAATAGACTAAAGGGGAGAAACATTTAGTGAAAGGAATCTGTTCATTCAGGAAGAATTAATGGTTGTATACCGGATTATAATATATGTTTATGATATCACCACATGTAAACAAACACAAGAGAAATATCTCCAAAATGCTTTTAAAAATCTTGGAGGCGTGACGATTCAAGCTAAACTTTGCTGATTCTCATAAGAACATAAGAACGGCCATAGTGGGTCAGACCAAAAGTCCATCTAGGCCAGTATCCTGTCTTTCAACAGCGGCCAATGTCAGGTGCCCCAGAGGGAATGAACAGAACAGGTAATCATCAAGTGATCTATCCCCTGTCGTGCATTCCCAGCTTCTGGGAATTTGAAGCAGCTTCTTAAATTGTTTGACTCTACATTATTGCAGCTCTCAAAACACTCTACACCCATTTCCAATCAACTCAAGTTAGATTTAGAGATGTTGAAAAGTTAGTGAGGGTCAAGGAGAATGGAAATAAAACTGCTTTTGACACTGCACCTTCATCACTCAGAAAAATGAGATTGTAATTTAATCTCTCTCTAATTCTAGATCCCAGAATATTTTCCTGTTATTTTTGGTTTCATGGCTCTATTAAGCATGATTGCATTTGCATTGTCTGAGATTGGGAAGAAATAAGGCATAAAAAGTAAATTTGGAGAGAAAAAAATCTAATCTGCGACTATATATGTGCATAAAGTATTTTTTCATTGGCTGTGGAAAATAGTAGTGATAGTATCTTATTGTAGACAGTTTTTTCTGTAGCACAAGCAAGGGAAAACGATATGGTAGACTGTATGACAAGAACTGGTAGAAGAGGGTGTGTTTTAACCCTACCCTAAAGAATAAAATATTTCCACAAGGATTTTATTACTGCAAATTAAACACACAGTTATGTGTTGTGACTGCCTAAAAACTACGGGATGATTGCTTTAAAGATTTACGGAGAAACTTATCCTCTTATATTACCAAATCCGGCCCACCCCCCACAGTATATGATGTGGAATAAAGGCTTGTGTAGCTTTATACATACACCTGCAATAGTAGGTCTGTAGATGTCTCAGTCTATGCTTGAACTCTCATTGTCAAGAGCTATGAAATTGAAGATTAGAGACAGCATGTAGATCCCTGCCCAACAAAGTACGTAAGCATGTGAGGAGTCCCACAGATGTAAGTGGGACTATCCATGTGCTTAGCATTATGACCATGTGTAAGTGCTTTGCTGGGTTTTCTTTAGTTAAACAGGCTTTTTCATTTTATATTTTCCATGAAGCAAGACTTTGAGCTTGTTCAATATATTTTTCGGTAACTAGGAGTAAAAGGAAATTCCATTGCCACCATTTTTCGGTTTTGCTCAGGTTCTGATTGCTCTGACAAATGCTGATAATAATTACATGGGAGGCAGTGGGCAAAGGCTGTGCCACTGCACGCTTTTTCATAGCAGAAGT
The DNA here is from genome assembly GCF_965140235.1 of Caretta caretta. NCBI lineage: Eukaryota > Metazoa > Chordata > Testudines > Cheloniidae > Caretta > Caretta caretta. The sequence goes on along the minus strand of NC_134206.1, from coordinate 302,914,131 downwards.
TAGCCAGTGCTTTCCATTATTATAAAACACAGTCCAGATTTGTGATCATTTGGGAGCCATCTCTGTAGTTTTCCTTTCTTCAGATCAATCCTTTTCTTTCTCCTGGAGATTGGAAAGCTTTTTTCTATAACAATTGCAGTTTTGTATCCCTCTGTGATAGTGTTGCAATCAACTACATGGAATTGCATTACTTTTGTTTGCAGTTTTTTCTCTTAATTTGTCAAAAGTGGCTTTTGAAAGACATTGCCTTAACCAAGTAGAAGCCTATTTTTGTTTTCAGAAAATGTTGTGGTTTTAGCAATGAAATATAGTTTTATAGCAATGAGGCTTCTTGTAGTCTGTGTACTATCATACGTTCAATCAGCCACTGTAAGGTCAGTTTCCTTTAATCACTGGCAAGTCCCACTATTACTTTTTGCCATATATACATATATATATATGCATTTTTTAATTTGCTTTGTCTTTGTTATAATGATATTTTGCATTATGTATTTATTGGTGATAGCTTGAGAATTCTAGCAGACTTTTATTCATGAATAGAATTTAATCACATACATTTTATTTACTCTTTGCACACTGTTTTATAGAGTTAGAGAATAAGAAGTCACTGAATGAAGTTAATGCCAGAAAAATTTCAACCATATAAAAACACTTCTTCACATAGCGTTTAGTCAGTCTGTGGAATATGCACAAGGTTTTAGTGTCAGATGTTGCAAGTGGGTAATTTTAAAATAAAAATAACTTTGTAGTCATGCAAGCTAAGATAAGAGTAATCGATTTTATTGCTTCAGGGCACCTTCTGGTTGCAGGAATCAGTTGGTCAGATGCATTGTGGGATTTTTGTCTTCCTCTGGGCATTGAACAATGCCAGAGGAAGACCACTGGATTTGATATGGCAAAATCCATTTCCTATATCCTTCTGCAGAAAGCATAAGAGCAACAGAAATATTGATAATTAAACTAGATTAATTTAGACTTAATGTTCCTCATTTCAGGAGTAGCCTTATTTTGTTTGTCAATAAATTGCCATGAATGCTATAGCACTATAAGTAATAATTATTAATGACAGCATCAAACAATGCATTCAGACTTCTCTTGAGTAAACAGAAGTGACTATGTTTTAGAGAGATTTCTTTGTATTGCTTCCAAAAAAAATACATTTCAATCTTTAGTGACGGTGGCTGTTATTAATTTTTTTATTGAAACCATTGCCATTGCAGTGGAGTGCCTCACAAATATTAGTAGACTAAGGCTCACAGCCTCCCTGTGTGGTAGGAAAGTGTAATTGTTGAATAATAATGACCCATTTTACTGATGGGTAAACATAGGTTTCCCTACTATCAATCTTTTGTGTTACCCCCAGTTTCATCCTCTCTCGGGATGCAGGCTGGTTGTCAAAGATGCTTTCTTTATAGCGTTTGCAGCAGAGCAATATGTTTTGCGTACTAGAGGATATACTTAAATATTTCATTGATGATACTAATAATATTTGCACATGGTGAGTAAAGGATAAGTTTCTGGAAGGGAACTAGGGCTTTGAAATTGGGCATATATTCATATATAGTGTATTATTTTATAAAGCAATTTTCTTTTAACTAGAACAGTTTCAGTCATACTTTAACAGGGCACTGAACAACATTAAAAAGCCGAACTTTTAGAACCCCTTCTTAAAGGGAAAGCAGGCTGTGCAGTGTGGGGGTAAGGGAGGGGAAGCAACTGGGCGGAAGGAGCAGGGAATGCTATTTATTATTATTATTTATTATTTGTATTACCATAGTGCTTTGGAGCCCTAGTTTTGGTCAGGACCTCGTTGTGCTAGGTGCTGTACAAACACAGAACAAAATGACAACCCTTGCCCCAAAGAGATTATAATCTAAGTATAAAACAAAGATGGATATAAAATGACAGGGAATTACAAGGAAGCAATGAGACTATACTGGTCAACATGGTAGGCTGTGATCTCAGCACATCTTTAGCCTAGCCATTGTCAAGTTTTTTTTTGTTGGCATAATGGGAAAGGAAAGTTTTAAGCAGGGATTTGAAGGACGATAATCTGATAGTTTTGCAGGTGTTTATGGGGAAAGCCTCCCATGCATAAGAGGCAGCATTGGAGAAAACAAAGGTGCTCGTTTTGGGGGCAAAAATTGGGGATTGGTCCTGCTTTGAGCAGGGGGTTGGACAAGATGACCTCCTGAGGTCCCTTCTAACCTTGATAATCTATGATTCTATGAAAACTTAACAAGTGGGCAATGCAGGCTGGCATCATGGGCCGATTGCAGGTGGGAGTCAACCTTTCAATACTGAATGAGAGATGTTAGGTGGGGTGAGACCTTGACAATGAAGACAAGTATCTTAGAATATGGCAGAGAAGAGGGAAGCAGTGGAGGGATACAACAAGAGACATGACATCGTCAAAGCGACGGGATAGGACACTGGTCTTTGCAGATCATGACCAGAGCTTTGGCTCCACCCCCACTTCCGCCCCCTTTTTAAAATGTAAAAATGTTAAAAACTTTATTCTTAGTCAGAGTCATCTGAGAGATCAGAAAATCATGTCTTGGGAAACAGAGGTGTATTTTCCCATCCACTGACTCATTCTTTTATTGATAAAGATCATTTACAATTTGTGAGTAATGGAAAAATATGTTAAGAATAATTTAAACATATATTTAGGTGCCCTTTTAATCAGTGTGTTGGGTGTTTTTTATCTAATCCAAGGCTTTTGTGTAATAACTGGAGTTATATTTTGGCTGCATGTGACAATTATCTAAACTAAAATATATGTGAGCTGTTTACTAGCATTTAAGCAGTGTTTGCCCAAATGTATGCCAGAGTTCTTATATGAAATGCAGCTACTAGGAAGTAAAGTTTTAACCTTATATCAAGAGAACACAGTATTCATCGATGTAGTAATATCAGCCCAACAGAAAGAACTTGGGTATTATATGTGTTGTATTGAAAAACTGCATCAACAAGACTTTTCAGTCTTGTCTTGGATAATGCCATTTCTGATATCTTAAAACCAGCTACTGCCTTAACATCTTCTATAGTTGGTACCACATTCCAAAGTGAGGTTTACTTTACTGGTACTGCAGATATTCAAATATGAAGATAAGGAAAATAAATTTCAAATCCTGCTCAGCTTCTGTATTTAATAGTTTGAAACTACAATAACAGTGGCTTTAATGCATTGGATTCCTGAAAGATAACTATTTAAAAAAAGAAGCAAAGTTGTGTAACATAATCCCATTTCCCATCCTTGAAAAAATGAAATATAACTATGTAGTGGTTTGTGCTTACAGTGTACAGAATAAATATGCTAGTTAGAGCAAGATTAGGTAGAAAATAAGACAAGAAAACTTCGAAGGGTTGAAATCATAATGTGGTATTAAAATATAGATAATTCTCGGGAAAGTTCTGAATTTGTGTCAACTATGCAGTTTCTGGTCACATAATGTAGACCTATCCTAAACACACAATTTCAGAAAAAAAATTTAGTCAGTAGTTTGCTGATCCATGTGATTTATTCTGCCTTTTCTTTTACTGTGGCAATTTGGAAGCTGTGCATTCCCAAGTACTGTCCAAGTCACTCACTGTGCACTGAGAAACTCAGGAATATAATTTTATGAAACTCAACTGGAACCATTTAGAGCATATTACACAAAATCCTTGGATAAATATGAAGTAAGGCATTCATCATGATGTAACAACCACCATTGTAGAGTTAAGATTGTCACTGAATTTCCACAATAAAACTGATTGAGCCCCCTCCTCTCCTCCCCACCCTCCCGGTCACCTAAAATCCACAAACAAAGAAATAGTAGCCTGAAAATTGGATTATATCTGAAGCTAAATTAAGCCAGGGGCCCCTGAAATAAGACACCTTAAACAGAGGTGTACACCAGAGTCCAAAAAAAGAAAAGAGGACTTGTGGCACCTTAGAGACTAACAAATTTATTTGAGCATAAGCTTTCGTGAGCTACAGCTCACTTCATCGGATGCATTCAGTGGAAAATACAGTGGGGAGATTTATATACACAGAGAACATGAAACAATGGGTGTTACCATACACACTGTGAGGAGAGTGATCAGGTAAGGTGAGCTATTACCAGCAGGAGAGTGGGGGGGGGGACCTTTTGTAATGATAATCAAGGTGGGCTACATGGCTGCTACTCTGAAACCAGAGTCCAAAACATTCTCAAATTTTATTTGCCACCTTACAGAAGAAGGCGGGAGGAAGTGGGCAGAGACAGACAAAAACGTAGATAGATGGAAGTAGATAAATCTAATGTACTGGATTCAGTTCATCAAGATCTAATAGATATGACCAAAGATTAGAATGGACTAAACTTTAAGGGCTACACAATACAGATAAGGATCTATTAGTAAGATTTTAAATAGTAACATCAGACTGGATTGTAATTTTGGATGAGTTCAAAATAGCACAAATTAGCGCTGAACAGCTAAGCTTTCATTTAATAAAAGGAGGGGGGAAATGTAGCCTTTAGCCATATAGCAAAAATCCTTAAAATGTAAATTGAAGTTAATCAGTTAATCTCTCTAAAAATTAAGACACTCAAAAAGACTAATTTAATAGAAAGTTTTTTCTAATACTTTTTGGCAGATTTTAGTTTCAGAACAGAAAGTAGAAGGCATTTAAAATTAATTTTATTGCATTCATCCATTTGACAGGGACCATTTCACTTAAGTGAAAAGTCAGTTAAGACTGATTTTATGGTATTGCATTCCAAACTCTAAATTTTTTTTAGAAGCAAAGTTGTGTGTAAAACAATTCCATTCTCTATCCTTGAAAAGCTGAAATTTAAGTACTAGTGTGATTGCCTTTTACACTGCCTCCTTTCTCTGATTTGAGATTCCTCATGCCCTTTTTGAGTCCCCCCGCTAGCCCCAAGAACCTAAGGCCTCCGAGTGTGCTCACTTCCTATGGAACTTAGGTAGACGGTAGGAAGTGGGTTAGTGTAATGGCAAATCATGGAGCTTGGAGGGGAAGGACATTGGTGAAGGTGACTATAGGTAATTCCAGTTGGGTGGGGAAAGTGGTGGAGGAGGGAGAGCAATGGGAATCGGAGCATATGGAGATAGTGGAAAAGAAGAGCATATGGCGGTGGCATAAGGTGGTGGTAGAGTGGGGTAATGCTCCCCTTTTGCAGGTCCTTTGGTGAATGCCTATGATCTTGGAAAGTTCAGCAGCACCCCACTGCCCTGCTGTGAGCCTGAGTGTGATTATTGAACCAAGCCTCATTAAGCTTAGAAACAACAACCATCTTTAATGATTCAGACCCTTATTAGGCATGGCAGACCCTGACAAACTTAAATAGCATTGTCAGATCCCTGACAAGCCTAAACAGGATCATTGGGAGACAGCCTATTCTACTTATGTTCATCAGCAGGCCAGTGATGTCATTTTATTTTGGGAGCTTAGAATCTTCCTTAAGACTTTCAGGGAGACAAGAGGGTTTGGTTGAGCACTGGAAATCCTAGGCTTTCAGGAATGTGTGTCTGGGGAGAGACCTCCATCAATTTCCATGCGGGGCAGCACAATGAGCCCCTTCAGGATAGTCTGTGACTTGTACACTTACTCACATGGAGCTGTATTCTCTGCACATCCTATTAGGGGACTGCATGTGAAGAAAGAGGAGAGTCACAGGAGGGGCATGAGCAACACCTCTGATTGGCTGTTTCCCATAATCCTCTTGCTCTCCCCTTTCAGTAGGCCATATAAGGCTGCTACAAAGTGTGAACCATGGAAAGTCTGCAGGAGAGAGGCTTCACTCCTGCATATCATGGAAGAATAGAACTTTGTGTCTGTAGATCTTATGAAAGAGGCATTTGTTAAATAGCCTGCTCCCACCTCTGCATAACATTTCCTGTTCCCCTCAGTCCTAGGTTAGAAATATTTTTGAAAAATTAGAAAACACCCAGACAAAAACTTTTGCTTTTGAGTTGAGGTTTCAGGTGATTTTAAGCATATACTATCTCATGAGCATTGCGTTAAAAACAACCATTAGTTGTGTGTTTGTACAGCTCCTAGCACAATGGAGTCCTGGTTCATGACTAGGATTTCTAGGCACTCTGGTAATACAAATAATTAATCCTATTAATACTGATAGAAATTAGGAAATTAAAAATAAAGCTTTCACTACTTAAACAAGCTGACTCTCACTCAACCAGCCACAACTTTAACTGCACCATTGGACTTAGAGCAACGTAGTAGTAGCCTAAAGAGGAAAATATTATATAGGAGTTTTTAAAGTTAATCTTGTAAAAATATGCCCAATGCAACCATATGTAAGTGAAAGTTTGAGGAAACAAGGCAATGAATGGAGGCCAATGACTATATGATTTATAATGGTACCATAGGAATCTCCTTAATGAATGTCTTTTCAAGATTTTTTGTTAATTTAGTTCTTAAAGGAGTTCAGTGCAAGTGTGGTGTAAAAAGCATTAATGCCATCATTTCTTGGCTAATTTATATGTGTGTGTGTGTGTGTGAGTGTGAGCAAGCATGCATGCACACACTCGTGGTTTGGAAATTGATGGAAGAATGAATGAGACCTCCAAATATTATGCCTTTTTGCTTTAGTGGTGTTAACTTGTGCATTGTATTGTGTTAGCTTTTGCAGCTCAGCTCACTTGTGTTGTATCTGCTGGAATAGAGTAAAGTTGTGGTCGCTCTTTGGGTGAGAGTCCATACCTTGTTTGAGAAGTGTAAATTTAATTTTTAATTTTCTTTCTAATTTTTCTTTTTTAATTCAGAAATTCATTAAAGCTAATGAATTTACACTTAAATCACAGATATATACCTTAATACCATATTGTCAAAATTGTGAGTGGAGAATGTACTATTGTTTGTAATGTGGTTACCGGCTCACTGGGCACCTCCTATGTACTACATACCTATGCACTGAACTGGAATCTTCTTTAAAAAATGGGGAGTGTATCTGCTGGAATGAAATCCTGATCTATTAAAATCAATGGCAATTTTGACTTCTCTGGGACCAGGTTTTCACCTGTGGGTCTTAATCCATCACATTGTTGTGCAGTTAGTGGACAGGAGGGAGGGTAAGGTTTGTTTTGCTCTATTACAAACATGAGTGGAAGCTACTTGTAGTCAGAGACTTGTTTAAAATCTTAATGAGCTGAAATGAATCTTAAAAGCCTTGCATGGCCTCACCCTTACGCCCAACCTGGAGTTGCAGCTCGCAAGAGATGTTAAGAGTAACAAAAAGGGTTTCTTCAGGTATGTTGGCAACAAGAAAAAAGTCAAGGAAAGTGTGGGCCCCTTACTGAATGAGGGAGGCAACCTAGTGACAGAGGATGTGGAAAAAGCTAATGTACTCAATGCTTTTTTGCCTCTGTCTTCACCAACAAGGTCAGCTCCCAGACTGCTGCACGGGGCAGCACAGCATGGGCAGGAGGTGACCAGCCCTCTGTGGAGAAAGAAGTGGTTCGGGACTATTTAGAAAAGCTGGAGGAGCACAAGTCCATGGGGCCGGATGCGCTGCATCCGAGAGTGCTAAAGGAGTTGGCGGATGTGATTGCAGAGCCATTGGCCATTATCTTTGAAAAGTCATGGCGATCTGGGGAAGTCCCAGATGACTGGAAAAAGGCTAATGTAGTGCCAATCTTTAAAAAAGGGAAGAAGGAGGATCCTGGGAACTACAGGCCAGTCAGCCTCACCTCAGTCCCTGGAAAATCATGGATCAGGTCATCAAGGAATCAATTCTGAAGCACTTAGAGGAGAGGAGAGTGATCAGGAACAGTCAGCATGGATTCACCAAGAGCAAGTCATGCCTGACTAATCTAATTGCCTTCTATGACGAGATAACTGGCTCTGTGGATGAGGGGAAAGCGGTGGACGTGTTGTTCCTTGACTTTAGCAAAGCTTTTGACACAGTCTCCCACAGTATTCTTGCCAGCAAGTTAAAGAAGTATGGGATGGATGAGTGGACAATAAGGTGGATAGAAAGCTGGCTAGATTGTCGGGCTCAACGCTTAGTGATCAATGGCTCCATGTCTAGTTGGCAGCCGGTGTCAAGTGGAGTGCCCCAAGGGTCGGTCCTGGGGCCAGTTTTGTTCAATATCTTCATAAATGATCTGGAGGATGGTGTGGATTGCACCCTCAGCAAGTTTGCAGATGACACTAAACTGGGAGGAGAGGTAGATACGCTGGAAGGTAGGGATAGGATACAGAGGGCCCTAGACAAATTAGAGGATTGGGCCAAAAGACATCTGATGAGGTTCAACAAGGACAAATGCAGAGTCCTGGACTTAGGAGGAAGAATCCCATGCACTGCTACAAACTAGGGACCGAATGGCTCGGCAGCAGTTCTGCAGAAAAGGACCTAGGGGTTACAGTGGACGAGAAGCTGGATATGAGTCAACAGTGAGCCTTTGTTGCCAAGAAGGCCAATGGCATTTTGGGATGTATACGTAGGGGCATTGCCAGCAGATGGAGGGACGTGATCGTTCCCCTCTATTCAACATTGGTGAGGCCTCAACTGGAGTACTGTGTCCAGTTTTGGGCCCCACACTACAAGAAGGATGTGGAAAAATTGGAAAGAGTCCAGCGGAGGGAAACAAAAATGATTAGGGGACTGGAACACATGACTTATGAGGAGAGGCTGAGGGAACTGGGGATGTTTAGTCTGTGGAAGAGAAGAATGAGGGGGGATTTGATAGCTGCTTTCAACTACCTGAAAGGGGGTTCCAAAGAGGATGGCTCTAGACTGTTCTCAGTGGCAGCAGATGACAGAACGAGGAGTAATGGTCTCAAGTTGCAGTGGGGGAGGTTTAGGTTGGATATTAGGAAAAACTTTTTCACTAGGAGGGTGGTGAAACACTGGAATGCGTTACCTAGGGAGGTGGTGGAATCTCCTTCCTTAGATATTTTTAAGGTCAGGCTTGACAAAGCCCTGGCTGGGATGATTTAGTTGGGGATTGGTCCTGCTTTGAGCAGGGGGTTGGACTAGATGACCTCCTGAGGTCCCTTCCAACCCTGATATTCTATGATATTCTATGATTCAAAAGCACAGGTTGAAAGGGGTCTGAGAATGGGTGCATCTGAGGAGATATGGGTTTAAGTGCAACCCTTCACATCAAAATGAGGCACGTATCTACGTGCCACATGTTTGGTCTTACTTCTGTTTCTGAGTAGAAGTAACTTGATGGCTGTGCAGCCGTACTCTCTTTAATGCAGGTGTGGATTTCCTTAGATCCCTGTTGTGCTCATCATGCTTCATCTTGTCCTTATAGGCACAACTGTGTGCCCGTACTTTGTAAAATCTAGAATTGACAAGTGGGGAGCCTAATTTATGGCAATGTTTGAGTTTATTCTGTAATTGTTTAAATAAAGTGACAATGTGGTTTTTGCACATACTTAGTTATGGGGTTGTAACATTCTCATTCTGAGCCCTGGCCTTTTTTTGTTTAATTGCTGTTGAGTAGTTAATACATAGATCTCTGCCACCATCTTAACATAGAGCTACTCAAAGAAATATGATCTGAGAAAAAATGTAGCCTCTGTAATAAAACCCTGAAACAAACTTCCTGTGAGTAAATATAAACATTAAGATCAGATACAAGTTTTTAAATGATCCCATCTCCAAACGATTTTCCCATTTAATGTTTATGGTCAACAGAATTTCATCAAAGAAAATGTGACTCTGCTTATTCACTTTCCTGTAGTTTCAGGAAAATCTCAGACTAAAGCAAATTTGCACTCTGATGGAATCCTACAAAACTATAATGATACTGAAATTTATGATACCTGTATAATGGGATAGTGTTATTTTCCTTAGTGTCTAAATCAACCAGTATCATTTGTTTCCTACTAGGAAACCCTAAAAGTTACCATCAAAATCCAGGGTTCTTTAAACTTTCCACTCCTTAGATCAAATCACAAGAGAGAGATCTTTCCTGGGACATCCCTGCTCCCAACCCCCCTGCTCCCTACCAACCTATTGCTTGGTTCTCAAAACATTTAATTCTACGGACCACCACAAAGAATTCCGCAGGTCTCTTGTGGTCCATAGATCCCACTTTTAGAATCACTGATCTAATGGATAAATCTCATAGTCTTTATGCAGGTAATACTCCCATTGAAGTGAATGGATATATGCTCATTTAAGGATAGGAGTGCCTTGCCCTATTTAAAAATAACACATAGCATTTTTTGTTGGTATACATCAAAGTGCTTTTCAGTGGAAGTTAAAGTTCATTAGAACTGGGAAAAATGAGATGTGGAGTGGTGAAGTGACTTGCTCAGGGTCACACGGGAGGTGAGTGGCAGAGCCACTTTATTGTAAGGAATTTCTCCTTCTCACAAGAGATTTTCCATCTGAACAGCTAGAAATAGAGTTATCAATCTCTAATTTAAATGTTTAAGTATATTTTCAAAATTGGTGTGATTTTGACCAACATTTAGGTATTACATATGTCAGGTATCAGGGTTATAGGAGAGAATGAATGCCCTCCTAACTAGCCAAACAAACATATTTGCTTCACTAATAGAAAGTCAAGACTAGATTTTTAAATAAAGAGCATGATGATTTGGTATGAACAGATGTTTTTATTCAGCTGAAACAAAAATATTTTTTTTCCGTTTCAGTGCTTATCGTTAGGTGTTCATTTAGTGTGCTAGTTCACACCATTGTGCTGAGTTACTGTTGCTTGAAACAAATGAGATTCTCACCTCTGAGCTGTATCAGTAACATGTTCTAAGTGTAGCTAGATTCCAAAGATTAACATACAAGATACATGAGCAAGTTCTTGCTGACCTATACAGTACTTGCATTGTAATAGGTCATATTTCAACTCCTGTGTTTTTGATAAATAGCTTGGCTCTAAAAGCTCTGTCCAAGGTTCTGAAACCTCTTATGATATATGAGCATGTCTAGCTGATAAATTCTGATGCCAGCCTGTGTGTGATAGTGATTCATCAGGTTTGTAAAATTTGTGTTCAGCAAAACGTATTGAATTTATAAAGATCCAAATTTGGGATATTTTAAAATTAGTACTGGCGTGTTCTCCTTTCTAGTTTTAAACATCTTTCTGAAAATAACTTGCACATGCTCAGAAACAACTAGGATTTAATCAGAAAGTGTCAACTTTAACTTGAAAGTAAGTTATTCATTTGTAATACATCAAATGAGATGATTTTCTGTATTAGGAATGCTTACAGACCAATGGCATTATGCAGCAGGCCATGAATAAGTGGAAATGTTAAATGTCTGTTTGCTAGTGGACACACACAAAAATGAACAAGAAAGCACTAGAGAATTTCAAAGTTAGGGTTCTGACCTACACAAATGCTGCCAATAATTCCAGAGAAATGTTTCTTTCAGGTGAATTCAGAAAGATAAAATCTATTTGATTACAATACTTTAAAAATATTAAAGCATAGTAAAAACCAAAATGCCTTTTGTCCTATTTTTTGTTTCACATGCAAGAGACTTACATGTTATTTTAATAATTTTTAATTCCCTAAATGTACTGTTTTCATTCCCTAAATGGAAACTCCATTTTTCCTTCTGGCTTAGTTCTCTGTATTTGTATACACAACCACTAACTGGAATATGGTATCAATTTTGCTGCTAGGTTCTTCATCTGTCTCTACCACCTGGAGGTCAACACTCCTTTAGCATGTCATATCTCAGTTTTGGACTACTTTTTTCCACTGAATCCAGGAATAGTCAGATTTACTCCATCCATATAACAGAATTAGGATTTAAATTTAGAGTCAGCAACAGTGTCCATTTGCTGTTTCAAGGCCCAGCCTTACTCCTAATGAATACAAGGGGAATTTTGCCATGAAGGCCATTGTGAGTGGGATCAAGCATTCATTTTATTTCAGTGTACATCATTCAGTTATTTGCATGTCACATCTTCAAAGCTGGAGAGTTTAATGAACCTTTAATTGGTGGTGGTTGCTGTTGTATCAGAACAGAATTGTGCAGACCCATATAGAGATCCTAAATGTCAACAAGATTGCTAAGTTCTGTTAAAAATTGTGCGAGTTTTCTGTGTACCAAGAAACGTAAACTTTAGACACTGTTAATAATTAAATTGGCCTTTTTATTGCAGCCAAAGTATTGGATTTACATTATTTGAGTCTAATAATTAAATCCAATCTTCAGGCACCAAGTAAAAAAAATAAATCTAATTCGCTGACAGCAGTAGGTCCCTGTATGTTTCTCCTTTGGGTGAAGAGAGGTGTGTGTGTGTGTGTGTGTGTGTGTTTTAATGACCAACAGGTAAAATATATAGTTATTACTTCTTAACCATATGGATAACTGCTTTATACACGTATTTATTGTGTTGTTTATTGCTGTTATACAGCCTAAAAAAACAGCAAAAATTTCCTATGCGGTCAAGCCTGCATTTCAACTGGAAAATATATAAAGAGATTTATAGAGAGAGATTTTATAAGACATGAAAATGAATTTGTTTATTGTCAGAGAGGAGCTCCCAGATGGATTTTCTTTTTTTAAGAAACAAACAAGCCAAAAACTCTTTTGATTTTAATCAAAAATGTATTTTTCCTCATAAAAAATGTTTCACATACTCACTGCGTCTACTCTACAGAATTTGTCCATTTCATTACACCATGTGTCAATTCTAATTTATCTGGTCACTGCAAAAACACGCTGCTAGTGTGTGTAATACAGCACAGGAAGAGGTATTGCTCAGTTCTACTACTCTTACTTAAATAAAAAAAATACAGAAAATGTTCTTGGCTACTTGCACTGTATTCCAGACTGAAAAGTCACATGGAAGTTCTAAAAAAATGGAGTAATTGTATTTGGTTGGCACAATACCCTTAGAAGCCAGTTAGTTAAAAATCTTATTTATGCTGAATCAGTACATATTCCCATTTGTCAACACCAGCAGCAATGCCCAGACTTCTGATCTCTAAAGAGTAATACTTTTTTTGTCTTTTTATTTAGCACAACTGCAGTCTTGTGCTTTTCCAACATTGGTGTTTACATTGATGTTTCATGACATATTCGTTGGTACTCCTATCACAGTTGCTTTTACTTCCAGGGCTGTGCTTTTGTCTTTGCCAGTGTCCCAAAGACTGATTAGAGGAGGATAAAGTTCATTGAGTGAAAAGGATTGTTTCTTCAGGTAATTCCTTAAATAGCTGTGTCCTGCATCGCAGTTAATTTCTTGTGAGATGCAACTGTAGAGATATACCACACAGATGACTCCCAAAAGAACTCCAAGGCAGGCAAGGAATCCTGTTATGTTTGTCTTTTCATAATCTTTCACTGCAAGGTCCAATCCTTTTGTGGTGACATTGACACATTGTTTTTTATTCTGCTGGTAGATGGTGGGAATGTCTATACAAATTTCATATTCAGTTGATGGATTTAGATGAGTAAGATTATACACCTTTATATCAGATGGAATTCGAACACTGTGTGCAGCCGGAGAGTTCTCGGTCTTCTGAAATGCAGTCCATCTAATGCTGGATTTCAGAATTTTAGAACTTGCTTTCCAAGACACCAAAATAGAATTAGATTGCACTTCTTTTATTTTAATCTTCAAAGATCCATTGCTGTCTTGGGGGAAGGAACCATCCACTTTCATCATAACTGATTTTAAATCTGCTCCAACTAGATTAGTTGCTATGCATGTATATAGTCCACTTTCTTTTTGTGTAACATCACTTATGTCTAATGTTCCTTCAGAATGGACATAGTATTTATCAGTAACCATATTAGGCAAAAGTTTGCGACCTGATGGTGTTATCCAGTATATTTCAGGTTCTGGTTCTGCTGTTGCTCTGCAGTGTAAAGAAATATAGCTGCCAGTTTCTAAATCCAGAGTTGAGGGAAAACTTTCAGGCGCTATCAGTGGGAGGCAGATTTCCATCATTTCCCTAAAGTGTACCTGCCTCACATTCTGGCCTTGAAATTCTGGAGGATCCACACAAAATAATGAATCTGGCTCCATGAATCGAATGTTGGTTTTATTCATGTTAATCCAGCGGATGACACAATCACATCTGATTGGATTGCTGTGTATACTGATTTCTTTGAGGTTAGGCAAAGAGTCTATTGTATTGCGGTATAGGGCACTAAGTGCATTACTATTGAGCATGAGTGATTCTAGCTTGGGAAGTTTATAGAAAGCGTTTGGATGGATGTATGATAATCTGGGGTTATTGGTAGCTTCTATTTTTCTTAAATCTGGCAAATTGTTAACAGCAAGACTATCTATAGAAATTAGTTCAGGCATGTTATTAATTCCCAATTCTTTTAGGTGCAGCATATTGCTAAAATCTCCTCTTCGTATTCTGTTAATGGGATTCTTATTTAGATCCAAAAATTTGAGATTTGTAACCTTTTGAAGAGCAACATGGGGCACTTTAACAAATCTATTGTCATAAAATGAGATGCTTTCTAAATTGTTAAGGCCAACCAAAGCATTATCAGGTATTTCAGTGAGATTTATGCCTGCTAAAACCAGGCTGCACAGATTGATAAGAGGCTTAAAGTTCATTTCTTCGATTCTGATGATTGGATTTTCCCCAATCATGAGAATCTCAAGGTTAGGAATAGCTTCAAACCACTTACTGTTGATCATCTGTAGGCTATTTGAATTGAGATGAAGTCTGAGAAGATTATCAAGGCCTATAAAAGCTCCTGATGCAATTGTGGAAAGCAAGTTGTGATTAATATAGAGTTCTTGTAAATTGTTCAGTCCAGACAGACATTCTTCAGGCAGCTCAGTAAGTTTGTTTTCCTCAAGGTACACCGAAAGAAGCTGTGGCATCTTTCTAAGGTTAATATTGATCACTGAGGATAAATTGTTTTGAGATAAATCAAGACCAGTAAGGTTCACTGGGAAATCTACTGAGTGTTCAATTTTTGCAATGTTGTTTGTCTGTAGAAGTAGAACCTGTGTGTTAGCAGGCAGTCTCGTTGGGAAATTAACAAGGCCTAAATCATTACAGTCCACTGTTGGAGCTTCCATGTATATGGATCTTGGGGTAAACCAAGGTCTGATCTCACATGTACATGACTGAGGGCAGTCTACCTTTTTATCTACAGCTTGTACAAATGCAGTGATAGCTAGGCCAAGTAGGAAATGAATTTTGAGTGGCATGTCCTTCATCTTAGCTCAAGTCTTCAGAAAAGTAAATGGCCCTTAAGGATACCACAGATGCTGTTTTTAACTTCAGTAAGAGCTAGTCATTTGATAAAACAAATACTTGCATTTGTCAAATGATGAATGCCAAAGAAGCACAAAGACTTTCTTCCTGAAAATAAGTGATAACCTCGTAACCACCTTGTCCAATGATAACAGGCATGCTGTGGAAATGAAGGTCACTGTCTCCTTGATGCCATAAAACTGATAAGATTTGCGATGATGAAGCATGTATAGATGGTCATAGAAGATTAAGCAATTCATTTATTTACTAGTATTAACTTCAGATCCCATGATTGATTAGTGTTGGCAGGAATGACAGGATGACCTAAAATATAAGAAGAGGAAATAATTAGCCATCTCTCTATAATATTAATTATTGCACATAAGAAAATAAAATGGCTGTGGTTTCTAGAGTATTGCAGTGGCATCTATTCAGCATAAATAAAGTTAATATAGTAATATGTCTTGCAGCTTGTCACTAGGGTACTTAGCTCTCCAGCAAGCTGAAGTTCCAAAAAATAAAAAACAAAATATATCACTGAGATTTTTCCACATATTTCAGGCTATTTTAAAATATTTTTCTTTCCTACTGTTATCACTAAAAGCAGACTCTGCTATATTGGCTTTGAAAACTTAACCACTGAGCTAAATCTTGCAGAGTATGAATGTTTACTCTTTGAACACAGAGTTTATAAATATAAAGAACACAATTTATATGTAATCAAGGAAAAAGGAACAGTTGCATTAATATACACCCAAAATGAGTGCATCCTGAGACATGCCCATGAGATATTTATACAGTAACATACAAAATTGATAATGCCTGTGTTTTATCTTTTCCTAATTGTTTTATAGCTGCTATTCTGGGAGCAAGCTTGATTTTTAAAGATATAATTGGAGGGGAAAGTGTACTTTGTAATAAATTGTTTGTCATATTGGAAATTCAATCTAATTACTGCCCGTCTTATTTTTACTTGAAAAATCTTACATTGCATTAGGATAACAAAGGGAAAGTGTCTTTATTGCAGTCAGGGAAAAAAAAGCACACTTAGCTGATAATGCTTTCAACTCAGAGTCTGAGCTCCACCATTAAGGTGCCAAGTCTCCGCAGTCCTCACTGACTTCAGTGGGTATTGAGGGCTCTCACTGCCTTCTGAGCTGTGCTTATCTTGTAGAATTATACTTTAAAATATAGCCTGTCTCCAGATGTGTGGTAGCTCTTTCCCTCTTAAAGAAACTGCTTTGAGCACATTCAAAACTATAGTGTGAGAAAGTTCTGATGTCTTTATGCATGAAATGGGACACATACTACTGCATTTATTTTAAAACAGCAGACTGTGTACCAAAGCTCACCATACAGTGTCTGTCTCTGGAATCAACCATACCTTATACATTTATTTTTCACTTTGTCTTTTACTTCTAGTATTAAAATTCACAATGGCATAGTTTACAAACACTAAGATAAGGTCAGTGCTTCATTGATATTGATAAATGCATTTTGAAATGTCACTGGTATGGACAGACGGAAACACTCCACACTTGGCAAAAGGTTCCTGTCTTCAGAGATGTAAAGCATATAAAATCTGAAATAGCATCTGATTTGGCTGTTTTCCTGCCATTTGTTGGCACCAAGTCCTTATCTATAAAACTGACTTTCATGTTACAGATAACTAGTATGTGTTCTGCTAGTGATAAAAGCTATCTCAAATTAAAATTGCTGAAGTAAGCAAGAGAGGCATACTGCAATTTCTCCATCCTTTCCTTTTTCTGCTTTAGAAGGAATGCCGATTGATCTTGTGTCCAATCCACTTATTTAAGATCTACGTTACTGCCTATATTTTCCTTTTTTTAAAATATTTGCCTTCTGTTTCTTATTTGCATCTTATCCATTCAATACTGTATATAATTTTAGTTGCTTGCATTAACAAATATATGTGATTTTTTTTTTTTGTGGTACAGTGATGGCTCTTAAAAAGTTGTCAGTTTTATTTAAGAAAAATAGATAAGGTTGCTTTAGTATCTTCAGCATTCTCTTCAACTTCCTCATGCTTACTCCAGCAAATACCTTGATTACTGTAAATACCATAGTTAAATAACTGCAAGTAATTAATAATTATCTAAGACATTTGGCAAGTTTTTGAGGTCTGCTCTTTGAATACATGTAAAGATTTTTCATCACTTAACTTTACAATATAACTATATTAATAAAATGAACAGAAAATGTGTGAGCTAAACATACAGAAAACAGTCTGCTGCTTTGGAGTTTTATAATACATTTTTACGGCAATGGTCCAGATCATCCTGAAATGCAAAGAAACCCTGGTACAAAATAAGATAATTAAAATATAATCTGTTCCTTCATTTCTTGAAATGAGGTAAACTTTAGATTTACAAAGAAATAAACATATGCCTGGTCAGTTAATTCTTGTAACTATGGGCTTATCTAGATGGAGAGTTAGTGTGTGAAAAGCTGGGTAGTTAAATATACAGTGCACTAGCATGCTGCACACTAAGTCTCCAGGTGGACCCTACTACCGCGTTCTAACTGCCTAGGTAAATCCTCACATTACTAATTTATAGTCTGGAAGCATAATGGAATAAAATCTCATTCTGTGGGCAAGTTAGTGACAGAAAGGTAAGGAGATATCATTTGATTCAAAAAAATCTACAGAATCATAATTTCAATGAAGTCACCCTCTGAGGCATGGCAGGGGGTGGCGCTGTCACACACACCCCCCCCCCAGCTCCAGCTCTTCTGGTTGGTGGAAATTTTGATAATACAATGTGGTCAGAAATGTGTTGAGTTGGGTGTCATTCAAAAGCCCTTTTTTCATGAGCACCCTGGTATCAAACATGACAAATCTAGAACAAGTATGTAGATATAAATTAGAGAAAATGTTTTAAAATGAACACTTTTAATTATACTTTAACATAGGGATGCATTGCCCACAAAAAAAAAAATACATTGATTTTGGAAATCTTTGAGAAGACACCTAGCCTTGTAGGGCTGAAAACGTTTATTCATCAAAGTCATCATTGGTGTCGTTTCCAGCTAGGCACAACTGCTAGACATGTTGTCACACTGAGCCTCATCCATGCCACACTTGTACATCTTCATACAAGGCAGGCTGTTGGCCAAATATTTGTAGAGTGGTGAGCATCTGGTCTTTGCACAGGAGCATTTTATTAACTGAAGGATTGTTTAAGGAGTGCATGGTATTTCACGCATAACTGCTGTGATCAATCCATCCTGCAAGACCCATCCATACCCTATGGTGGGAGGGGAGTAGTTTTGGATGTGCTTGATCATGTGGAGCCACTATATTGCTTGATAATTTGCCCTCTTGATAGCAGACATAAATGTACCCTTGACGAGTGGCAGTTTTTCTCCAGATACTTCTTGGAAAACATCCACCAAAGTAGGTCTACATGTGTCATAATATTGGTCTTCAAATGGTAAACTTGGCATATGAATGCCTCCTGTGCATTTATTACCTCATCAGTGTCTGTCTCAGCTATTCCGAGCACCTTCAGAACAAGGAGAGAGTCTTTGGAGGCTGAATCAAAGGCCTTCCAGTAAGATAATTTCCTTCCATTAGTGTCACATCCTGAAAAGGAATGGAAACCTAGTAGTGCTTTGAATGGTGCAAGTGATAGGAACACATCTCTGAGGAATCTAAAATGATTCAGTTCCACAGCAACAGACACTAAAACAGAATATTAATGAAGTCTTGGGTAGTGTCTAGTACTGGAACATCTATGTCTTGTGAAAAGATCTAGAGTTTTGTAGCACCTTTCTCTGTGGCAATGATCGCATGCAAGATAATTTTAGTGTCAGTTTCTCATGGGAATTATGAAGAAACTCCACTTACCAGTGTGAGGTAGCAGCTTCATTTTGCCATGCAACAATGAAATTCTTTGAGCAATTTTTCGCATGTTGGAGCTTTTTCCTGCAACGTATGCAGTTAACTAGACCTTCATTGGAGTATCAGACAGTGACTTCTTCATTGTGACACTGGAGATGTTCATGGAGTCAATGATTTTGTACTGGACAGGTGCAATACCATGGAATCTCTTCTTTTTGGTAATACTTTAATTGATTCCTCTGCATACATGTTAAACACAAAGTGGATTTTGTCATTGGTCCAGTATTTTCTCTGTAGCTTCATAATGAAGTGTTCAGCCAAGTCTTGGCAGGTATTAAAAGTTTCTGGTTTGTTGAGAGCTCATACTGCAAGTGTACCATTTATGATTGCTTCACTGAAAGGTCTCTGCTGGCATAAATTACCCTCACACAGGTGTCATCAGGTGCTGGATTAACAAAAGTATGAATGTGCATTAGTTTTCTTTTGGCCTGGCACATATGCATTGTTCCACTGCATTGGAATATTAATTGTGTTTCCATGGAGAACTTGTACTTTCCCAAAGTGTTATGTAGATCAACATCATGCTGGGATCTCAACCTGACCAGGAGAAGAACAAACTATGACATGTCTGTGGTTAGCTCTGTAATTGCCCTGCTACCTTCATTCTGACATTTTTCTTTGCATTTGAGCACAACTTTAGTTTGTTCTTTTTGATTGGATCCCATAGATTGATAAATTGCCATTGGTAAATGCTCCCCTTGTCAATGGCAGTTTTTCTCTTTTTGTCTGTTTCTTGGAAAACATCTGCCAACGTTCGGTAAAGTGCCACCAAGCATTGTGTTTAACCAGCTTCTCCGCTTTAGTATCCACCAAAGATCCAACTACTAGTGAATACTCTTTGGCTCCCCATTGATGCCTAAAAATGACTAAGACCAAAGTAAAAATAAGGACTTTGTAATAAATTACTTTGGGATTGTTATTCATTATGTTTGGTAATGTATGTAATGTAACTCTGTGCATACCATTTGCAGTTGGATTCCAGTAATTTCTGGCTGGATGCTGGCATCTTAACCAGTGCCTCATTACAACTCTTTTGTTATAATAAACAAAGCTGATAATCAGTATCACTGAACTGCTTCTTTTTTTTTTGCCAGTGATAGCAAACCAACTTGGAGCACTCCTTCCATTTATAATCTGTAGCATTAAAAAAATTAATAAAGTACCATATTCTAAGCATTAGCTGATAACACACTACTGTCAGTTGAGGGCCACAATTTAACTTTGCAAAGGTTTGACATGTTTGTATTAAAAATCAACTTTTTAAAAATTATAATTTAAAACATTTTCTCAAAGATATATTTACATAATTGTTCTAGATTTGTCATGTTTAGCACTATTGTATTTTTTGGAAGGAAAGAGCTTTTGAATGAAGCCCAACTTGACTCATTTCAATTGACATTATATTTTCAAAATTTCTATCAGCCAGAGGAGTTGGATGCGGGGGTGGAGGAGAGAGGGAGTTCCCCCCATCATGCTGCAGAGGGTAACATCATTGAAATTATAATTCTCTAGATTTTTACAAATCAAATGACACCTCCCTTACCTTTCTCTCATTAACTTGCCCATGGAATTAAACCTACTACCAGACTGTTAGGTCCCAGTCCTGCAAGCTGATGCTTGCATGCAAACCCCTGTTTCTGTGTACTGCCCCATTTACTAATGGTCCATCTGCAGGGATCAGCTTGCAGTGCCACGTCCTTATAACCAAACTATGTTTCAAAATGCACAGACACAACTCCCTATGTTAAAAGCAAGGCTAAAAAGATGGGCCCAGTCCAAAATCCCCGCTTGGGTAAACTTCCTATTGATTTCTGGTATTCTACTTAGGGTTTTTTATTACAATAATTTCTGTGGAATTCAAACCTTTTTATAAGGATGAAAAATGCAAAACTAAACTAGTAGTATTTGAATAGTCATTGGAAATTTTACCTAACTGAGGCCAGATTCACAGAGGGCCTTAGGGAAGTCCCAGATTTAGGTGCCACCAGTATTCGTAAAACTCCCACTTAACTGCTGCTGAAGTGTATTGGTGCCTAAACTCAATTGGTGCCCAAGATTTTTCAGTAAAACTTCCCTAGATGCCTATATTCCTCACTCTGGGAGCGTGCACTGCTGCCTCACTCTAAGCAGTTGGATACCTAGCTCCCGCCTGAGCCCCAGAGCAATCCACATGCCTAAGCCCCTTTGTGAATGTAGCCTTAAGGGCTACTCTACACTATCAGTGCTAGCTCGGTGCAGCTATACTGATGCAGCTGCGCCACTGCAGCACATCTGGTGAAGACGCTTTATGCTGATGGGAGAGAGCTCTCTGTCGGCGTAATTACTTCACCTCTGCGAGAGGTAGTAGTTATGTCAGTGGGAGAGCATCTCCTGATGACATAGTGCTGTCCACACCAGCGCTTAGGTTGGTGTAACTTGTGTCACTTGTGGGGGTGGCTTTTTCACACCCCTGAGCAATGTAAGTTATATTGACACAAGCAGAAGTGTAGACCTGCCCTAAATGACCTCAGAACTGGGCCAAATCAGTGTTGTTGATAATCATTGAGTCAAGCCACGTCCATTCATTTTCCCCAAAGACAATTATACTCCTACAGTTAGTGTAGGGGTTAAAATTAAAAAACAAGATGCAAACTAGGGGGACTAGATTTTTCTCTAAGCTTTTGTATGGCTAATTCTTTAACTTGTCATTTGAAAGCAATTATTGTGTTTTGGCATTTGTTTGTTTTTTCCACATGTTGTTACAAACCGCTCTATCACTTGGATAGGAATTGCAGGAAATCTAATTGACATTGTTCCACTAGAGACTGACACGATTGATTGATTTCTAAAAACCTGTGTGAGAGGTAACCCAAGGACTGGTTTCTTTGTTGTGATTCAGTGAAGAGTACAAATTCAAGTACCACTTTCCCTTGAGCTGAGAAAGTATTAAAACATGTTTGACTCATTTAGTAACACTTACAGTCACTTTTAATATACAGTCACTCATCCCTGTACTCAGGCCAAGCAAGCACTCAGTAAAACAATCTTTTTGCTCATAGCTTATTTGAACTTCTTACACTTGATAATTAATTGCTCTATAGCGGGGTTAAAACGGCAATGGTATGAATACCATGGCTGAGGATGTCAAAGGAGCCTAAGTGAGTATATCACCCATCTTTCACTGAGATTTAATGAGTTGGGTACCTGCATCACTCAGACTCCTTTGAAACGCCCAGCCAAAGTGAGTTAGGTGCCAAACTCCCATTGGAATTCATTGGGAGTTGGGGGTCAAACTCACTTAGACTTTTATGAAAATCCCAGCCATATCTGGAAGGGAGAACCAAAAACCTCTCTTTTTGTTTTATTATAAAAATAATTTTCATTTAGACTAGGTAAAATCTTTCACCTGAGGATCACCACACTCTTTGCAGACATCAGTTCAGACTCACTTAGGATAAGTGTTGTTATTCCTTTTGTACAGGACATTGAGGTACGGAAAGATTGTTCTATAACCAAAGTCCAACAGGACACCTGTGGCAGAGTCAAGGAAAGTACCTAAAATACTTGACTCTCAGCCCTGAGTCTTAACCACAAAACTCATCCTTAGCAGATACCATGTTTCATTTTAAAAGGCATGTGGTTTTGGTTTTGAATAATAATATTACAATTTTGACAGCTTTGAAAATGTTCCTGGGCAATTTCTGTATCTGAAATGGAGTTATTATTTATTACTAGTATCATATTAAATATTTTATCTAGTACTATGCGTGTGCAGGGTGCTTTACTTAGTGCCCATCCTGGAAACCCTTATGCACGTATTTATTTTTATGCACATGAGCAGCCCCATTAACTTCTGGGTTTGCACAATCAGGATCATAATGTCTAGGACATGGTCTCTGTCCCAAAGTCTGTCTGACATCTAGCTCCTGCAACGACTTACATTCATGCTTTGCTTTTAATACATGGGTAGTCGGTTTGATTTTAGAAGGATTACTTGCATGCGTCAAGTTAAGCCTGTGTATACGTTTTTGCAGGATTGAGCCTTGATTAATCATGAGAAGAGAAGATGCTCAGGTAATAACATGGGTGGGGGAAGGAAATAGATAATGTACAGAACAAGACTATCGGGGCGTTTGGGTGGTAAAGTGTATGTCAGGTTAGCGGGTTTTTTAAAAAATATAATTACATTTTTATGTATGACTTCAGGTACCATAATGAATGGGAGAGCAGCAAATCCCTGGATTCCTAATGTAGATTTTCTGGTGCTACACTATGAAACCAAACCACAGAATCAAGTTGTGCAGCATTCATGCATTATGTATAAAATGATATGTAGAAGGTTAAATGTTTCTTACTCCGGCCACTGTGAACTTTCTTTATGTCAACTGGTTGTATTGATTTTTGGGTGGGAGGGGTGTTGGGTATGATTATTTTCTAACCATGAACAGAGGTGTACAAGGGACTTCAAAGTCAGGAGTCACCTGCAATTTACTGTTTAAAAAACTAACCTGCATATAAATTGATATTTTGCATTCAACATTAGAGTGTGAAAATTCCATTTTCCTTTAAAAAATGAAGCCTTACTGCATTAAATGTTTATATTGGAAAGTAAATACTCTGTAAGGCTTCACTTTTGAAACGATATAAAATGTGCAGCCTCTTTAATGTTGTATGCAAAATACCACTCTGTGTGTGTGTGTGTGTGAGAGAGAGAGATTATTGTACCTACCTTCACGTACCTACTCAAGGCAGTATTGGATGAACTATGAAAATAGATACCCAGGTATACTGGGAGACTTCTTGTGAAAGCTAATATGCCTCTGGCAAAGAGATTATCCAGTACTATTACCTGTCAACTAAAACTCATATACTGAGGAATTATCAGGTTTGTCATTTTCTTGCTGTAGTGCAGTTAGATGCTTCCTGCTTAATACAAATTTATTAGATATGTAGATGATTTTATTCTAAGGTAAGAGTCTCCTGAACACCTTGACTGGTACTCCCTGTCTCCATTAAACATTGCCGATAATAGTAAACAAAGGGTACTCTCCCTACCCCCTCCAATTCCAATACAAATTCCAAACCAAAATTTTCCTACTGAAAATTATCATTTTTTGGTATTAATTACTTCTGATTTTTTGAAGCTGAAATACTTTGGTAAATTAGATCTTTGTGCAGCCCAATCTGGAGTTTTTGGGGGAATTATCCACAAGGCCTTGCTTAGTTTTATTCAATCCATATTCACACAAAACTCCCATTTCAACAGTCCTGAATAAGGTCTGAATAAAAACTGAGCAAAATCTTTTGGATTTGTCCCTAATAGAAATGGATAAATTTTAAACTTGCAATTTTGAAAGTAGTAATAAGAAATACAAAGAGAAACCGAAGGGCTAGGAGAATTTATCCAGATCCCATGAACAATGTGTATGGCATTTGCTAAATTTCTTAAGAACACACTCATTCAAGTAGTGCTGCTTCATCAACATTTAATTTAAATGAAAAATTACACAGTTCTATTAAGTAGGAATTTTCGTGTGATAGCTTTTCGTTTATGAGCTAGTGAAGATCTTTTATGTTATAAAGAATGCTTAATGCAAGTGAATAGAGTAATCAGTAACTGTTCCTTTAGTGTGTATACAATATTTTCTCATCTAATTCAGTACAGACATATAAGAATCCAAAACAGAGGCGTCCATGATGTCTGCTGCTATTTGCCTAAACCTCTAAGTATTGTTTATAATTTTAATACTATCTTTATTTACTTAGGAATCTAACTTGAATCTGTTCCAAATCTTTATGGGCAGGTTTGTTATCCTTTTTGGAAGTCCTTTACCACTGGTTGAAATCCACCCAGACTCCTTCATTATACTGATGTCTGTTGTTTTTTTAAACAAATACGTTCAGTACTCTTTGAAAGTGTGTGACCCTTTTCAGACTAATTATCTGTCCTGTGAGCAATGATTGGTATGCCTTAATTAGCTTTGTTTCACTTTCTGTCATTGATTCACAAGGGGGCGTTACCATTGTTTGAGCTGGGAAAGACGTTCAGGGAATGGATAAACTGAAAGTCGTTTCTCATCACTGAAGCAACAGACAGCTAAGAACCAAGTCAGAGTGGACAGAAAGGAAAAGAAGCATGTCAGGCTTTGGCAATCTTTCTTTTCCACTTCAGCAGTTAGAGAGACAGTGATAAAAAGTAAAAATGCAGCAGTTACACTGTAATATGCCCTGCTGGCAATAAGGCAAACATTTCAATTCACAAGGACCAATTTTGAGGTGGCAAGCATTTTCAAAGCACAGCTGTTTATACACAGCTACCTTTCAGATATGTCCTGAGAGGGGCATTTCTCAATTCCTGCCATTACAAACATTTTCAGCTGTTTCACTGGACAACAATTCTGAACATGTCACTAAACCAGAAACAAGGGAAGGGAAGATATTATACCTTGCTTTATTATAATTATAGCACTATGTAAAGGTTCATTTTTCTAATGAAAAGTGGAAAAGTTATGCATGTCTGAGTTGAGATAGATGGAATTTTGCACATGTTCAATTGCTGAGAATATGTGCTTCTTCCTCATTTTTCCTTTTGAACGCACAATACACACTTTCTTTAGGTATATTTCTTGTTGTTAATATTATAAGAAAAATTAAGATTAGAGAAGTATTGTTAACAGGAAGCAACCTTTTTATTTACAACTAAAATCCCTATTTATTTGATGCATTTGAAGAATTATGTTTGGTGCGAGATTGTGATTTTAACAGACAAAGTGGAACAGGGATTTTTGTGATGAGCTATGAGCAGCGCTAAGGTAAGTGATGCAGTTTCAGGGTAAACCAGCAAAAGACATTTTATTCAAACAGATATTTTATAATAGGCCTCGTCCTGGGATAAGGGATGGATTTCACCTGCTCAGTCCCTTGTGCTTCAGCTGCTTAAAGTCCAGTTACTTTGGCTTTGTGAAAAAGGTGAAGTGGATTTCAACCTGACTACATTGGCTTGCTTTCTTTCCTTCTCCAAGGTTGGACATGGGAATAGTTTATTTAGAATCCTGCTTCTTTTTATGGCCATGATCCTAACAGTTGAGCAGAAAGGGACTGTTATATGTTCTCACTTGAAAACCATGGGTCAAGATTTTCAGAAGTGACCATTAATTCTAGGTATCTCAATTTTGAGATGTCCAATTTGAAATTCCTTAGAGGTGCCTGCTTTTCAGAGGCTGAGTGCTCAACACTTTTTGTAAATTAGGCTTCTTTCAGGTATCCTTAGTTGGACACCCCGAAATTGAGACACCCAAAATCATTAGTCATGTTTGACAATTTTAGCTCTGGTTATTGTTTATTGTTGTTTTTTTTTAAAAAGTTGGTAAATTTCAGGTTCTGTCTTCAAATGGTTCATTTGTGAAACTAGAATTTGCAGTGCTTGGCATTTACTTACGTTGTGGGGTGCAAAGAAGACAGCAAAACCCTTTGTATTCAGCAGATTGATATATACTAGAAGCAATTTACAGTGGCTAAATTGTTACTTCAGCATGTATGTTTAATCTTACTTTGTTACCCTCTTACTTCATCCTCTTTCTTTCTGTTTCCTTCCCTGGTCTAGATTTTGCCTAAGGGAAAGCCAAAGGCTTAAAATGTTTTATATGCGAATAAGACAGGATAAAGAAAAGGAGTGCTTGTGGCACCTTAGAGACTAACCAATTTATTTGAGCATAAGCTTTCGTGAGCTACAGCTCACTTCATCGGATGCATACTGTGGAAAGTATAGAAGATCTTTTTATACACACAAAGCATGAAAAAATGGGTGTTTACCACTACAAAAGGTTTTCTCTCCCCCAACCCCACTCTCCTGCTGGTAATAGCTTATCTAAAGTGATCACTCTCCTTACAATGTGTATGATAATCAAGGT
Source organism: Caretta caretta (assembly GCF_965140235.1). Classification (NCBI taxonomy): domain Eukaryota; kingdom Metazoa; phylum Chordata; order Testudines; family Cheloniidae; genus Caretta; species Caretta caretta. The sequence goes on along the minus strand of NC_134206.1, from coordinate 302,887,136 downwards.
GGGCCATTTCCAGCACAAATCCAGGGTTTAACAAGAACGTCTGGGGGGGGGTAGGAAAAAACAAGGGGAAATAGGTTACCTTGCATAATGACTTAGCCACTCCCAGTCTTTATTCAAGCCTAAGTTAATTGTATCCAATTTGCAAATGAATTCCAATTCAACAGTCACTCGCTGGAGTCTGGTTTTGAAGTTTTTTTGTTGTAATATCGCAACTTTCATGTCTGTAATCGTGTGACCAGAGAGATTGAAGTGTTCTCCGACTGGTTTATGAATGTTATAATTCTTGACATCTGATTTGTGTCCATTTATTCTTTTACGTAGAGACTGTCCAGTTTGACCAATGTACATGGCAGAGGGGCATTGCTGGCACATGATGGCATATATCACATTGGTGGATGTGCAGGTGAACGAGCCTCTGATAGTGTGGCTGATGTTATTAGGCCCTGTGATGGTGTCCCCTGAACAGATATGTGGGCACAGTTGGCAACGGGCTTTGTTGCAAGGATAGGTTCCTGGGTTAGTGGTTCTGTTGTGTGGTATGTGGTTGCTGGTGAGTATTTGCTTCAGGTTGGGGGGCTGTCTGTAGGCAAGGACTGGCCTGTCTCCCAAGATTTGTGAGAGTGTTGGGTCATCCTTCAGGATAGGTTGTAGATCCTTAATAATGCGTTGGAGGGGTTTTAGTTGGGGGCTGAAGGTGACGGCTAGTGGCGTTCTGTTATTTTCTTTGTAGTAGGTGTACTTCTGGGAACTCTTCTGGCTCTATCAATCTGTTTCTTCACTTCCGCAGGTGGGTACTGTAGTTGTAAGAATGCTTGATAGAGATCTTGTAGGTGTTTGTCTCTGTCTGAGGGGTTGGAGCAAATGCGGTTGTATCGCAGAGCTTGGCTGTAGACAATGGATCGTGTGGTGTGGTCAGGGTGAAAGCTGGAGGCATGTAGGTAGGAATAGTGGTCAGTAGGTTTCCGGTATAGGGTTGTGTTTATGTGACCATCGTTTAATTTTCTTTTTGCGAATACAGACTAACACGGCTGTTACTCTAAGACAGGATAAACTCTCTCATTTTAAAACAATCAGAGGAATTCTTGCATCATAAAAAATACTTTATACCTGTGGGCATCTCATGCACTTGAGATTTTCTTTAATCTAAAAATAAAGATAATTTCTGGAAAACAGATGTGAAGGAATTTACAGTTTTAAAGAGGCCTACAGTTTCTTTTCTGTTAGTTGGATCCGATTCACGAATGCGTTGACCTTCACTTTGTGCTGGAGTAAATCAATTTATATCTATGGACAGGCATAGAACTAGAATAAGGCAGTGGTATATCAGGAACCTATATCAGAAATTATCACTATTCACTTAGGACTTCTTGTAGTATTTTGAAAAGTATTATAGTAAATAAGATGTATAGCATTGGAAAATAAAGTAACTCAAGTAGTAGAAATAACATGATATATTGGTATCCTCTATTAGGAATGCAGCAGAGTGAGATGCAGTGTACATGAACGTTTATATTCTCAGAGAATTGATTGCATGTGTTCTGTTGGAAGAACATTCCAAAAGACTTGGATAGCAGTTGATAAAGGACCATTCTTAAGTAGTTGAGGAGCTTTAATATGGCACCTCTACCCCACTTATTTTGAAGTAGGTTGCCAGTGGCTGGTAAAAGCTGGACCAGATAAGTGGCAGTTAGCTATGTGGACACTTGCCTGTAGGAAGCAGGTAGGGTAAGGTGTTCTGCTAGGCACAGTATTTGATTTTACCATAGCAAACTACTACAGTAGCAAGCTACTATGTGAGTTCATTGTCAGGAGGATCCTGGATTAGTTTTTCCAACATTTCAGATTTCCTCTATGTAGATGTCTGTTTTATATGCTTTTTAGATTTAATTGGACATTTTCTATCCATTGAGCATTTCTGACAATTTGTCTGAGTGGTTAGCAAATAAGGGGGGGAAGGGGAATAGTTCCTTAAAGGATATTTTCTAGAGGGAAATCTTAATTTCAACACTACAAAACCACCTCCTTTACTGAATTTTGATCAGCTACATTTCTTTAATAATCCCAGTGTAAAGTGTACAAAACAATCTGGCAGGTGAGGTATTTAAATGAGGAGATAAAATGTAAAATGATAGGAACATGTTAAAAAGTATAGGCTTTAATTAAATTAGAAATAAATTGTGGACAAGATATGCAATTTTCTCATTTATGCTCATTCTCCGCATTTACTTGCAGTCTGTAGTGATTAGACTCTGTTTAGTGAATTGCATCTATTTGGACTAATTATAAAGGAAACTTTAGAATGAATCTGAAATGTGATTAGCTTATGTGATTCCTGATTTAAATATCATATGATGAATGCATGATACTATTATGTATAATTTTTGTCAGTAATGCATTACCTATATTGATTCCCAAAGGATTTTCATTTCTTACAATAAAAATGTTAGTATTTTGTCATATATACATTTATCTAAGCAAGAAAGTGAGGCATGTATAGTGTTGTATAAAAAAACGTATTTTCTCAGAAGTTCAAAGAAAAATAGTCAGAATGTTCAAAAAATACTTTGGAAGGAGAATTTTTCCAAATACTTATAACTTTGGTTTTCTTCTCTAAGTATGTTATGTTAACAATGCTGTGCTGTATGAACATTTCACCACCTAACTGACTTCTCTATGTAGCCAGTAAAGGCTACAGAACAATTATGCCAAATATAGTACCACTGTGGAGTGTGTGGATCTGTTATTGGACCAATTTCTGTTGGTGAAAGAAACAAGCTTTTGAGCTTACACAGAGCTCTTCTTCAGGTCTGGGACTACCATGGCTACAACTACACTGCAAACAACTGTGGATTTAGACAATTATAGTTTATTTTAATTTAGGTGCATCCATAGAGGCTCAACCTTCCTTTGCCAGTCATTATGTCGGTATTGGAAAGCATTTACTGGCAGTTACCAAGGCAAGTAATAGGCAGGGAAACAGTCAAGTTCTCGGTGTGCGTGATTGTAGCCAGTTACCAGATTCTTCAAGCAGATGCCAGCCCTAAAGATAAGAGAGCCACTTTGGGCATGATTATATAAAGGCACCAAATCCATACAGGAGAAATGAAGTGCTTATGGCTGTTAAAATAGTCCAGTCAGTTTCAAACAGTGGCTGACAAAAAGTATATTTGATGTTTTCCTTTTTATGGCTTCTAAAACATGAATGATAAACATGCACCTAACATCTAGAATTGGATGCCCTCAGGTGGCTGCATTATAGATAGAGGAAAAAAAGTCATTTAATTTGGTTATTTGATTTGTGTTTATCACATTACATTTCCCCCTAAATATATTCACTTCTGAATTTTGATTGATCACTCAGCCAAACACAGATCCTTAGGCACTCTAACAAAGTAGCCATCATAGCAAAATTTGACTTTATTTTGGTTATTGCTTCACTTATACATTTTTTCAAAGACTAGGGTTTAGGTTTAAAAGATGGGTAAAGATGTATTTATTATTTGACTGTTTGTGTCATGTTCATTTAATTTATTTTATATTGTCAGTGTTTTTAATGTCTGGAATGGCTTTCAGGCCCAAATGTTTAGTTATTTTCCCTTGCAATAATGGATGTAGTGCCAGTTTGAGTCAATTTTAGAGAGAGGCATATGATGTTAAATATCTTTTTCTTTAAAGAGAGAAATCATCTCCAGTGCATATTGTATTGCTTTAAATCGGAAAACCCTTAAAGACCAACAAAGGCATTGTGACTATAATTTGTATCAACAGAATCAACACCCCTTAATGTTTTGTCTCAACATTCTACACAGTTTAAGGAATGTAAATTGAAGTTCTTCGTAAATTGTATCTTTAGGCATAATGATAAGTGGAAATGTCCACCAAATAGCACTGTTAAATTCATTTTGATGTGTTAAAAAATAGTGGATGAAAAATAATGTTTTATATGACATGTATTTTTCCCTGTAATTTAGGTTCAATTTCTTTTACTTTATAATTTGGGGTTATTAATTTTATCCTGAGCCACAGGGGCAAACAGGTTTACAATGGACAGTTAAACACAAATAGGTATTTTTAACTTTGCTTTAGGCATTGTGAAGAAGTGGATTGATGAAAAGACAGTTATGGGATGCTAAAATTGACAAGTGACCATTTGTAAAGCAGAAATTACTCATTATAATATTCTTTGCTAAGAATGGGAAAAGTAAGTTCTGGTCTCTGCAGTGTTTTACTGTGTTTTACTGTGTTTTACAGTGTTGGAGTGATTTATTCATGCTCATAAATTACCAGCTGGTAGAGATACTGTCATTTCTAATTCCAGAAAGAGTTTTGATTTGTATTTATTTTTAATTATAGTTTTTGCTCAGCTGAGCACTTAATTAATAATAATACATGTTCAAGTTGATTTTGTACATGATTAGCAAAACAAATGATGTTTCCAAATCTGAAGTTATTGTCATTTCATGCCTATATGAATATATTCAAACTCTTCATCAGCTCTAATCCACAATGTAGGATTATTATGGTTCCTTTCGTATTGTCCCAGGAACAGATACATTAGAATGCAAATCCTTTCTATTTTTTTTAAAAAAAGAGCAAAAGGGAAGGATAAATATACTATATCGCTCATATAACTAAATCCAATATCACATTTCTAGATTTGGTATTGAACTTGAATTAATCATACACTTCCAGAAACATTGACTGAATCTCCTTAAAGTCTTCTTGCTTTCCTTTTAAACTAAAGGTAATTTGAGTCCAAGTTTGCTAACTCACTTAACCCATTTTACCTCTCTGTGATGTTCGGACTTACAGCCAATTTCCTTTTTTTTTTAGTATAATCCTTTTAGTACTTGCTCTTAAAAGGATTTTTTTCTGTGCTTTGTTTAAATTGACAGGATCACTCAAATCCCTTAATATTAGATGATTTGGCTCACTAGCAATGTCACTGGCCAGGATCACTGTAATTTAATTTGTTCCCTGAAAGGCCGAGGACATATCCATATCATAAATTTGTATTTGATTCTCACCTGTTCCAGCATTTATCATTTTTACTCAGTCTTTCTGCATTTTGGACACAATGTCTGAGCATGATCTGTAGTATAAATTCTAATGTTGGGTCTAATGTGCATGTTCTTGCATAGTTTTGTACAGTATTTTACTGTTAATAAGTTTACCGTGACCTGTTGTGTTATCAGTTTGTCTGTTCAAGATTTAGGGAAGGTTCTCCAAATTTGTGCACATAAGTGCACTTACACATTGGTGTCATCTTAATATATGATGCAAATATCTAGGCACACAAATAAGCTTTTTGTGCATGAGCATAGCCAGCTGGGTATTGCATGCCCATGCATATATTAGGCGTGCACAAACGTATGTGTGTAGGTGCATGTACCTAACTTTGAAAATATGGCCCTTATTACAAATCAATAGGAAGGAAGTACACTAAGAATTCTGAGTTTGGTGTTATATGAAAATACCTCACATGTTTAGTAGTGGGAGTGGGGATGTTAAAGTGAACAATCTTGTTATTTGTTGTGGGTGAAGTGAGAGAGATTAGCCATTCAGATTATTCTTTCTGTTTGTGCTTGTAAAGGTGAAGCCAGATAGTGGATCTAGATAGAATGTTGGGACACCAGTAATGACTATTTATTCATGTCAAAGGACCACTTCTTATAGAACTGTCAAGGAGGATGGATTATTTCAAAGCATTGTATTGAGCCTTCATTTCTCCATTTTTATTTTTTGTTTCCACATAATTGGTCAAATTCTCCTGCCCATCAGTGGAACAATTTGTCTGAGTAAACTGAGCTAGGTTTGACGTTAGGTATGAGTGATCTTGTTCAGCTATTTATGATTGATCTTATTCAGCCATTTTCTCTGACTTTCTTCTTGTTTCAAGTTACTATGTCTTTCAGAGATTTAGCTACTGTAAATTCACTGGGAAGAAATTATTCAACAAAATTAGCTCTTTTTCAGTTTGCAAACTATTTGTAACCATGTTATGATTTTTACTCATATTTGCATTTGTGCAAATGGTTTATGCAAACATACTTCAGCCAATATATTGTTCCCAAGCTGTCTGATTCAACTCTGTGATTTATTTATTTACAATTCATTTTTCATGATATGTACTATTGGTAGGGCTGCAGATTTGTCTCAGCATTTTTTATCAAAAATTTCGGACCAGTTATGGTAAATTTAGTAAAAGTCATGGAATTTAGAGCAAAAATAGTGTGTAAAGTCATGGGGTACCATTTAAAGTGCAGGGGCTACATGGTGCATGTCAAGTCCAGCCCATGAGGGGAGGGCGGTCGGAGGCCCTGAGGGACTGGGATTTGCAGAGTGGAGCCTGGTCCACACTTACTCCACAGCAGCAACTCCTGTCACTCAGGATTGGTCAGGTTCTGCGCTCCAGCCCATTCCTCTTGCCATAGTGTGCAGGTGGGGCCTGCTCCTGGGCAATGCCTCACCGTATCCCCCCACCTTCTTGGCCCTGGCACCACTGGATTGCCTGCCCTGAGCTGGTCTGTGGTGGCAAAAGTGGTTGGGCCATGTCCCCTGTGGGCCTACTGGCTAGGCAGCCTGTGAAATCCTGGGCATGAAGAAAAATCCCATACAGACAGAAAAATCCCAATATCCATGACATTTTTACTACCATGACAATCCTGCAGCCCTAAACTTAGTCCCCAGAACCATGTGGTATTGTTTCTGTTACCTAAGTGATTGTCTAAAACTTCACTAACAAGAGGAGAATGAATAAGGAATACTGATGTTTTGCATGTTGACTACCTGGATAGTTTTAAGAACAGCCATTCCACAAATATTCCTGAGAATGAAAACCATTAATATTTGTGAAAAGTGAAAATAAAAGGTCACAGACAGAACTGAACTCGGCAAATATTTGAAATTTCCACTCTTCCCTTCCCTCAGCTTACAGAGAATAGCAATATGTTCTTTTGTAAACCACTTTGCCATCTGTGGGTGACAAGTGCTATATGAGATCTAGGTTTTATTATTGTTGGTACAAAATATAGTGTGCCCTAATATATTATTTGTAAAGGCAGGTGAATAGAGGGCACATCTTTTGACAAACTCAAGAACTGTTCCTCTCTCTGTGTCCAAATGCTAATATTATGGAAATGATCTACACTAAAAAAGGGCTCATAAACAATTCATTACAGAAATGCTATTCCAGTTCTCTCTTAAAAATATCTATATTTAATAGATCTTGGCATGTTGTTCTTGCTCTTTGAATTCACAAGCAATCTTCTCCAGAATGTATAAGGCTGTTGTAAGGAAGAACTTGACTGGCAAATATAGTGAAAAGTCTTACAGTTCTTTTATCAGGTGCCCCAAGTATATGCTGTACCATCCTCAAGGGGGAGGCATACATAGAGGAAGTATATACTATATTGAAGGTAGCAGTAAAGGGATTGTCATCAAATTTGTATTGCTGATTAAATTGCTCACTTTTGCAGAATAAAAAATCATTGCTGTTTTGAAGGCCATAAGGAAGTTTCTGCACAGGTGTTCAGAGATGTAATGTATCTCCAAAATGGAAGAAACATTTTAGTTACACATAATAAGCTAGATGAATCCCTCCTTTGGGAGGGGATTCTGGGAGCAGGAAATTTCCACGAGCTTCCCTTCACAGAGATGTCCCACAATTTCCTTGGGGTGTTGGCATTTGCCTCTATTATTCCCTGTGGAAAAAGCAGTGGTATGGATCCCAAATCCCACATACTCCCAAGATCTTTTAAAGGCATAAGGCTCTCCACGTAGAGGCCCTCTGTCTTGTGCACCAGCTTCTGTTCTCACGCAGCCTGGCCCCAATGAGCAATGTTGTCATGGACTTTCCACCCTTTACATAAGGGAAGAGTCTCTGCACCACAACGAGGAGCCAAGCCAATGAAGTATCATAACTTTCTAGTGCACTACCTGTGAAATTTGGGGAGTGACAATGCTCAGCCCTCTTAGGCCTTCCTCTTCCTACACATCAGTCTTGGGGAGCAGGAAAATGGTGCCTCAGAGGTGGCTGATCCCGCACCTTCTCCCGCCCACACTTTCATCCAGGAAGAGGAGATCCTTTTGGAGAGATGATTCCTCTGCACATGGAGCCTAAGTGGGTTCAGTTTCTTGCAATAATGGGGAATAGCGCCTAAAATAGTAGGCCTAAGTGAATTATGAATGTTTAAAAAATAGCATTACTTGATGGAAAGCTAGGTATTAAATACAGTAGCTAGCCCAGCAATGCCAGCAAATATACAGTAATTCTCAAAGCTGAAGTTGAAGCAAGTAAACTGGTACATTTAGCTTTTCTGTTGTTAATCTCTTACCATTATATTTCTGACCTCCCTATCCTGGTATACTATATCAATTTTAACTTTGGAGATACTTTCAAAACTTGCTTTTTCTAGGAGATAATGTGGAACATAACTTAATGTACAGAGCTGCTTAAGCTTCCTAACATGTATGTTTTCATGCTGTGACAAATCAGATGAAATTTTTTCTGTGTAATGGGAAGCAGTGACAATTAACCTCTTTGACCCTCCTTCACTGCCCTTTCTGTATTGGCCTTGCTCATCAAGATTCCATTGCAATCAATGAAATGGCAGAATGTTGCTGATGCAGTACACTCAGAAGCACAGCCCGTGTGTTTGACATGGCATTCCTGGACCATTCAGCAGTAGTCAATTGGGTGAAATTCTACAGCTGAGTGACTGGGAGCATGGAAAGTATGTTAACTCATTTCTTAAAAGTGATAGGATCTTCTGCTTTTCAAACTCCCATCCTTCATGAGAGACAACATGAGATAAAGAAAGAGCGAAAGAAATATCAAGTAGAGCTTGAAAGTTATTTCAGCTGTCAGTAGAACAAGAAATGATCTACTTGACCCTTTCAGACATTATAAATCTGAAGATAGTGCTCAGGGATAAAAAGCCATGTGGGTAAGGCCTATAATGACATATCCTGGAATCTGGGCCTTCAGCATTCCAGGATACAGCTTTTCAGGGTTATTGACTTGATCAATTAAATCACGGTTAATAAATGTGATGTTAACAATATGAAAATTACTCTATCATTGATAAAGGTTAGTCTAAAATTGAATATTATCAAAGAAACACTCCAGAAATCAAACAGTTGTAGTTAAGGATTATGAACTATCTGCATTTGTAGTGTTTTTATCCAGGTGAACTGCTCCCCCAATAGGGCTTTCAGAGTATTAGCTGTGCTTCTGCCGGTGCAGAATTGTGATGGAGGCCAGCTTGTTCCCTCTTCCCTTTTTCCCATCTCCCTGAAGTGTGATAGCTAACAAGCAGCAGGTCCTTTATGGGGAAATTGGGAAGCCAGCAGCAGCTCTTTCTCACCCTTGCATAGGGTTACAGATGGCAGCTTGCCCTGCTGGTAGTGCTGGAAGTTGTCTGGTGGTGGGAGGGAATCTGTCATTTCCTTGTAGTCACCCAGTGTGTGAATGACTGTGGAGCTGATATAATGCTGGCAGGACTATGGAAAATTTGGGAACTTTCCAGTCTCATCTACACTACCTTGACATGAAATTAAACTGTCTGCTTACGGTGTTGCTTCTCTTTATCCTACCCATGACCCAATCTACTCTCGGGTGAGCAAAATATTCTTGGAGGCAGAAGGGTCTTTCTGATCCCTCAGAACTACTTTTTCATACTAGTGAGAAGCAGACACTTAGTTACTGCTGATGGGGAAAAGAACCTGAGGATTATCTGTGGTGTCACAGTGAAGAGGCAGGGCTTCACTTGGTTCCTAGGAAGATAGGGGAGAGAATTAGTAAACAATGAGATGGGGTAAAAAAAAGGGAATTTTAAATATCAAGATGGGCCTTGTCCTTACAGTGGAAATTTTAAAATGAATTCGTTTTCTATTTTGGTCCAGCTGCACTTAAATTTTCAAACTCCCACTACTTTTGTGTATTTTATCCCCTAAAGTCATAGAAGATTCTCTGCATAGTCCATCAAGTGCATTGGATCAGACTGGGGACCGGTTTGTGCTAATGTTGCCAACCCTCCAGAATTGGCCTGGAGTCTCCAGGAATTAAAGATTAATCTTTAATTAAAGATGGTCATGTGATGAAATCTCCAGGTATACATCCAACCAGTACTGGCAATTCTATTTGCGGCCCTAGTTATACAAATAACTTGCCATATGCAGTATCAGAATTCATTCATTTTATTAATATTTTTCTTCCACATTTTCTACTGTCTAGCATGTGCAAATTAAATAAAAAAATCATATCCTTTCTATTAATATTTCTGCTGCAGTCCATTTGTGTTGCAGATCTCAAACATGGAACATTTTGTGAAAAAGAAGATAAATGTCTGTGTGGCCTGTTCAGAATGCTGGATTCATAGTAAAAAAGGGTTTCAGCAGAGAATGAGCTGATAGAATGTGGTACCATCCACTTTGCACTGTAAAGCTTCTCATTGCCCATCTTAGGATGAATCCTTGCTTTGTTAGTTCTGATACTTCTTATAAAGGTCAGTGTTTAAAAAAGATCATTTTTATGTTCTGCCCTAGTTAAGAGTTCCCTGTTACATCACACAAGAGGTCATTACTAATGGTTGTTAAACAAGTTTTTTAACTAAGGTCTCAAAATATATTACTGAGTTTTTTCAGTTACATAAATCCCATGCTTACATGTAAGAAATCAAACCAGAAGATTATTTCTACATACTGATAAGGTTGCAATAAGGCTGGCTCTCCAGCTGAAAATATTGGCAGCGTTATGATCTGTGCAAGCCCTGGAAGGTTGCAAACACTGGCTTCACAGCAGGCTGAGCTATTCAAAGGATAGGCTGGTCTGCCCTAGAAACCCCTTTCTTATGAAGCTGCTGTGGAGTAACAGAGCTTGTGAAAGGTTCCTCTAGCACTTGAGTGCTGGGATCTCCCAACTCAGCTCCCGCAACACTGTCATCTGTGGTGGCATTACCTGATTAGATAATACACTATCAGGACCGAAGAACTCTTTTGATACTGTATATCATTCCCCTTCATGGGCACTGTTAAAAGGATAAATGGCATCTAGGTCCATTCTGTGAACTAGATTCAGCTAAAAGTGCCCAGATTAGCTTGTTGTTTGGCTGTCCTTGCCAAAGTGCAGCTAGGCAGTCTCCCTCATTTAGGAATACTTAAGCTACAGCTACACTATGAGTTAGGGGTGTGATTTCTCCCCCCTCCCCCCATGTACTTATACTTGTGCTAGCTCTCATCGAGCTAGCACAAGTATAAATAGCAGTGTAGCCACCGTAGCACTAGTGAAGGCATGGCTTAGCTATGCTGAGTACATACCCACTTTGGCTGTGTTGCTGTTTATACTCATAGAATCATAGAATATAAGGGTTGGAAGGGACCCCAGAAGGTCATCTAGTCCAACCCCCTGCTCAAAGCAGGACCAATTCCCAGTTAAATCATCTCATGCTAGCTTGATGAGAGCTAAAGCAAGTATATGTACACGAGCAGGGAAATCACACTCCTAGCTTGTAGTGGAGGTGTAGCTTCTTCTGGATGAGGGGCAGTGGGTTTGCTTCTCCTGTATTCCCTTTCTTAACCTTCCTGGATGTATTCTTTGAAAAGAGACCTTAGACAGGGAGAACTTAATTCCTTCAGGCACTGCTTGAAGCTTTCCTCTTGGTTGTCAGCCAGGCAGGAAAGACATTGATCCTGTGTCAAAGCAGCAGGCATGCCTGTGAGTATGCTCATTGGCGTCTCCCAGTGCTGGCCCCAAGAACTTGAGTACCAAGTGCATAATCAGACTCCGGAATTGTGAAGGAGAGGTGTGGCATTATGCATGTGAGGAGCAGGGATGTTTCTCCTCTCTGAATACAGCTAGGGAACACACAGAGCCCCAGAACCTCACTGACCCATCAGTCTTGCAGTTGTTTTTTGGCCTTGATGGATCCAATGTATAAACATTGATGATGTATAAACGTAATCCTTTTAATCCAATTACAGTAAGAATGTGTGCACATTCTAATGAAAAATCTCTCTTTCTCTAACACAGCTTAATCAACAAACTAACTGCTTTTTTCAGACTGTTATTAAGGTTTGACATTACTAACATTAATTAGTTTGGTAATTAGTTTAGGCACATAGATTTGCAACAGCCCCATTGCTAGCTTACCACCATTGCACCAATCATACTTTCAGTAGAAAATTCACTGTCAAGGTATTTTTCATAATTACTTTTAATTGTGTTATCTCTCTTTTTAATAATAACTTGGAAGCATGAAGCTGAAAATGGTTTCATTAAAAAAAATCCTTTTACTCCACTGGTACCTCATACTGGTTTGTTTTTGTAAGGTTGCTCATAAGTGCTGGGCTTCTGGCCTCCTTTGTCAGAGAAAGAGTATTTCAGGATCAGATGGATTTTGCAAATAGCTACATTAAAAAAAGTAGGTAATTATTTGGCTCTATCAACCTTGAGAACATCCTTTCACAATAATAATTATTATAATACGTCTATATTAAATATGGGTTGTTGTGCACAAAATCACTACCTTTGGATTTCAGTGACTTCTATCTGCTGTGATGGAGCTAAGAGGGACACTGACTCTTATAGTAATGTCATAGCTGTCTCGTAAAATAAACTTTGTCAGCAAAATTAAAAATAAAATTTGGGGAGACTGGATGGCTCAGGCAATATGTAAAGAGGATTCAGATGGAGTCCTTTAGGGCACTTGACTCCAGACAAGGTTAAGAGTGATGTAATTTTATTCCAACTTTTGAAATTTTACTGAACAATTTACTAGCCAGATGCCAAGACAGAAGATCTGTCCTCCCCCTGCCCCGCCAGCAGCACTTCATGTTCCTGGGTGGGGTGTCCATATTCTTTGTCCATTGTCAGCTGCAGGGTTAAGAAGAGTTAGTCACTCTTCTCCCCAACCCAACTCCTGTGAGTTTTTTGTTTGTTTTAAAATTTGGTCTGCTGTGATAGTGGATGATGCACGCATCTCAGTTGCTGCTTGGCTTTCTAGAAAAGCAGCAGTGTTATAAGAGATGAGTATGAGTGTATTTCATTATTGTTGACTATAGAATTGTGAGCACTGCAGCATAAAACAGATGAAATATTGGTAAATTAAACTTTGTTGCTCCAAAACACTATAGGCAGCAGCAACTAAAAACAGGAACTAATTTCTTTCTGGATTATGTGAGTGATTAATAGCAATTATTCATTTGATTTTTTTTATGTTCATAATTTACTATGTAAGCTGTGTAACAATAATTTCTATTTGAGTTATTATCTAAATGAAGGACCCATTCTTCATAAACTACTTCTCATACAAAACAAATTTTGTTTAGTAACAAAATAACTTTCTTTCTTGATTTAACACTTTCAGCTACAGCCCCAAAATTCACTTTATTTAACCATTTGTGTGAACAAAACTTTGATCGTACAAACAATTGTGAAATGCAAATAAGAAGGTAAAAGCTGCTGAATTTCACTGTGATTCAGGAGAATCTTAAAAATGTTTGCAAATACTTTGTCCCAACTATTCACCCAGCTCTGAGCTCCTGCCCTACACCAGTGAATCTAGAAACATTTGGAAATTATTCCTAGAATTTTGTCATGAAATAAACCATAACAGAATGGACAAATGCACAGTGATTCTTCTTCCTTGAGAGATGTTCTTCACACAGTCCAAAACAGTACACTAATACCAAAGGGCTCGATTGTGTGTGATCTTGTATAGCCCACAGTGAGGGTGGTGCTGAGCTTCACTTCTCCAGGTTGAGGATATGGATATAGAATGCCTTCTGGAGCCCACATGGGCACAGAAGCCAATACTACAACCCTTGATTTCTTTATGTGCAGACACATAAGGGCCAGGCACAATCTGGCCTTAAATCACTGTAGACTTGTTTTTGCTTGCTACCATTGTGAAATAAAGCCTAATTACACTAAGCACAAACATAGCAGCAGAAAGAAAATACAATGTGTAAAACTGTGGGCCATGAAGGCTCCTTGATATGGATGGAATAGGATTCCAGAGATAAATCCTTTAGAGGATTCATTTTACCTCCAAATTACTGTTCACTAGCTTTGAAATAACAAGTCTATGGCCTTGACATTTAATCAGAGCAAGAATGGCATTTATTGAATCTCATATTCAGGATTATTATTTCAGTAACTTACCAATTAATGTAATTTTTTTTCTTGAAAGCCAGAAAAATGCACAATGCTTGTTGTTTTTGTACAGACTTCCCACTCATCACCTCATATGCTAGTGATTTCTCTTGGATATACTTATTTGGTCACTTTATTTGTAAAATACAATATAACAATATTTTATCATAAGTACAAGGCATTTTTCAAATTTTGTGTGAGTAACAAAGGAAGCAAATGCTAGAGACTGGACAGCTATAACTTTACACAGTTTCAAAAGGAAATAAGATTAACTTTCTACTGAAATTTAAGGAGAGCAGATAGTCCTACTGAAGTGGCATTATATAAGGACTAGAAGAAGGAATGTGCTATAGACCTAGCACTGGCTGTGCATAGGGTTACTGTTCTTGAATGATTACATATAGATAGCTCTAGGCTATGGGTCAGATTCAGGCTTAGAAGTACCTAAAAAGCATGTGGGGAACCACAAGATGCAATCTTTATACCCTCCCACAAAATCCATATAGTTTGCACTCTGCAAGTCCTCTGGGAACCATGGAAAGTGTTAGGTCCTAATTCACTCAGTACCCCCAACCCCACTCTTCTACTGAGATTAATCATGCACCTGATTATATGTGATCTCCGTGAGAAGTTGTGTAGGGTTTTTTTGGTACTCACAGGATGGCCTGAACATGGATCTACGTTAACCATACTTTTGTAGTGTTAACACACACACAAAGTTGAAATGGGTGCATGTTTGGCTTTATATGTCTATTCTATATATGTGACTAAATTTTGAATTAGGCCTTAAAACCTCATTTAGCTGATGAGTGAAATGTTTTGCTCTAACAAGTACTGTATGTACTATTTGGTAGAAATTGCAAATGATATAGTAGTTTGACTTTGGTTTCACTGTTTTCAATGGAAACTTTGATTATATTTTACTAGGATTTATAACCATCAGTAATTGTTTTGCATCTTAATATATAGAGAAGTAGGTTGAATAAATGCATAGCATTTTAGAAATGCCATTAAGCAAATGATTCTACGTGGAATTGCTGAATTAATGAATGCTTTACCTCTCTTCTGAACAAAACACAAATTTTCCCCAATTATTTTACAATTGATTTCTCTATATTGTGGCCTAAGGGAATGCAAAAAGTCCATTTGTATGTATTTTACTATTCTGTTTCTTTAGTTTGATTAAATTAAACATCAGAAAAAATTCATTTTATTATACACTTCTGAAGGTGAATTAGTATGTTTTTCAAGAGTCTAATGACTTTTTATGGTTCTCTGTTTTCTAGACAGGCACATTCTAAGACATTGAATCTGCATTTCTTAATTATGTTTATTGCTTATTTGTCGGCAGCATGGACTTACATATTCTGCTTGTGTGGAAATAAAGGCATGCGCCTTTCACCTTTAGACTACAAGTTTGAATCCAGCAAGTGTGGTAGCCGCTGAATTCTGCCATCATCAGATGGCTATTTGTGGTCCTTATGAAATGAACTTGGTCTTAGTCCAGTTCCTGGACAGATTTCCACATCAAATAAACCATCACTACAGTTTTGTGCTAATTGGCAAATTGTCTTGAGAGAGACCAAGTGTGGAACAGGCATGGAAAAGACTATCCTCTCACTCCGAGAGGTGGGCCTACCAGGACATGGTTGAGGCACATTCGCAGAGCAGCATAAAGAAGTATGTTTGTATTCTTGCCAGGAATGCCATATGTGTTGTGGTTTTTTTTAATTCAGTCTTGGGTGTTTGTATTTTATTCAAATTCCAGGCAGTTGGCTGTGCAGGCTGCGTAGACTGTTGGTCCTTCATCAGTTGAGACTGAGCCGATCACAACACGTCTTCCAATCTTCTCTCGCTCTGGCCATCCTTCACCATGCTTGTCCATATCTCCTTCTTAGGAAATCATCCCACCTCTTTGGAGGCCGACCACATGGCCGTTTCTGTTCTCACAGACACGACTCGGATATAGCTGCCATCCATCTGTTGTCGCTGAGTCGGGCCATGTGTCCCGCCCACTGCATTTTGCTGAGCCTGCTTTCAACAACAACGTCTTGCACTCCAGACTGCTGCCTAATTATTTCACTGGGGATGTGATCGCGGAGTGAAATGCCCAAAAATGTTCGTTCCATCGCCGTGTGTGACAGACAGTTGATGTTCTTCAATCTTTGCCAGCGACCATGTTTCACTGCCATATAACATCACTGGAAGCATGGTCAAATTAAAAAGATTTGGACAAGTTGTTTTGCTGATCTTTCCTTGGAAGATGTCCTTGATGTCATTGAATGCGCACCATCCAGCTTTTTTTCTGTGTGACAGTTGGCCTTTCTGAACGTGGCGCATGTTGACTTCCTGGCCCAAATAAACGGCAGTTGGTTAAGTTTTTTAAAAGTCCTTTCTCCCCTAGGGGTTGCTATGGATAGATGCAGAACACCTGTTTCTGAACTTTGCTCCCCCATCTACATGCCTCAGCCACTAGACTCATTCCTCTGGCCCAGAGTCTCTGAGGACATAGCAGAAATCAGCAGAGGCAAGGAAAGTAGACAGAACAGCTGTATTTGCTCATCTTCTTGCCCATTAATGCTGCAGAAAATGGGGAATGGGGAAGATTCAGGGAGGACTGATTATTTTTCCCTCTTCTCATTTCAGCATGAAAGGGGCACAGACAAAAGGGATTATAGGAAGACAGGCAGTAAACATATATGGAGATGGATGGGGGAACAAGATGGGGATAGAAAAGGGATACAGTGAGGTACTAGTTTGGAAGCAGAGATGAAGAAGCCTGAAACTACTTCCTCTATGGGGAAGCTTAGAGGAGAAGCAATGCCCCTCTCCTTAAAAGAGGAGAGAAGACCTGAGGCTTCCTGTGCTGAAAGAGAGAGGGAGTGTGTGAGAAAGCCACATGCCTCCCCATCTCCCAGAAAAAGAGAAACAGGAAGATACTTCCTGAAGATACTGGAGGAGAGACTATGACTCCTGTCCTCCTTTTAAAGATGCTGAAGTCCACGTACATAAGTAGGGGAAGAGGGAGCATACGCTTCTGCCCTAGCAAACACATGCCCCGCCCCAATCTGAGGTGGCCTTGGGCAGACACATCTTATGAAAGATTTCAAAGGTTCAGATAAGTATCCTTTACTTCTAGATGTTTATCTAAACCCACAGCTTTTACATCCTGGTCCTAAAGGTTTAAAGTATATATTTAAAATATAATATATAAAGTTATTTAAAATTTACTTAAAAATCACCTGAATGGACACACAACCTTCTGGTGTCTGGGGACCTGTCAGTTCCTAGACCCCAAGGTTATTTGGAGTATTATGGAGAAATGTTTACATGTTGGCAGTTAGGCTTCCTTTCTTGTATCTCTCCTCTGGCTAAAAAGACTTCACTCTCAAATGACTAGCAGTCTGGCATCTTTCATGAGCCTGAAATTCACAAAACCAAAATATATCTTCCACAGCATGATGTAGACCCAGGTTCAACAAAATATGTCTGTGCATGGTCTCTGCATGAAGACTTTGAGAAATTAATAAAACCATTGGCCTTTCAGTAATTGGTCATGGTGGGTCAAATTTTCAAAAGCACCCAAGTCTCATTTTCAAAGTAATGTAGTCTCTTAGGAGCTTGAGTCTCACTGCAAGTCAGTGGGATTTAGGAGTACAACTGCCTATGTCACTTTTGAAAATGAAATGTAGGGGTAGATTTTCAAAGGCCTAAATAGCAGTTCGGCACCTAATTCCTTGAAAGTCAATAGCAGGCACCCAACTGCAATTTGGGCCTTTGAAAATCTGCTCCTTAAGCTCCTGAATCATGGTTTTACCAATATGACCATTTTTGGTAAATATCCCCTTTTCATTTCCGATAGGTTTGAGTGTATAGGGAAAGCTGTCAAAAGCTCTGAAGCCACTTAGGTATTTTTGAAAATTTTAACACATCAATGTCTGGTACCGATGTAACATTATAAGAGAGCAGTAACGAAAAGGGAATGCAAAAAACTATGAGATTGGACAAATACACTGTCCCTCCCCATTCAACACTCTTTATTATTTTCTCTGAGCGTCATATACATTATTAGACATAATGAAATTTTGAAACGTTTTGAAATATAAAACACTGATATAAAACTAGCCTTTCTTGAACATGCTTATCATTAAAACTCTTGGGAAATATGTGTACATGTTGTGTCACTTAATCCTCATATCTTTGCAGCATAGAGAGATTCTGATAAAAGTACATGGCAATATATTTTTTTTTTTCAGACACTGCTCTGTGTCTCACAGACAAGCTGAGTAATCTGTGGCAGTTGCTAGGGTAACCAATTTTTGTGATTCACGGAGTAAGTCTAAGAGTAAAACACATGTAAATTGACAATGAGCTACTGCTGTTCTGGAAAACAGTAATATATGTACTCTTGTTTTGTCAATTTGTTTTCTATTAAGATACCTATATAGTATATACATCTCAATATGCAAATGATTGCTCTTTCTCATATTCTGCCCTTTTTTTGCACCACCCATTCCTATGTTGCATAATTGGGGAGATCTTTTTATGCTCATTTTATCATTTTATCTTCAGGTATTTCTATGCCCTCTCTCACCTTGCTATCTAAGCCCCAATCACATGTAAAGATTATTCGTTGAATAATTTCTTTCAGGAAATAATTTTTCAGAAAAGTATTCTGTAGAACATTTCATTTGTTCGTGATTAGGGACCAAAACATTAAGGGCTCGGTTGTGCCCTTGTCCTGATCAGTAAAGGGGAGTAAAAGTCCCCTGCGCAGTTACACAGGACCTACCCAGATCGTAGGTCTGGATACAGAGATGAGATCAGGAGGTTGTGCTTCTATTATCACCTCTATGAGAGCAAAGCAGAGAGGTGCGTGGAGTAGGAGGAGCCATGTCTCCAGGTACTAATGGTGCACACAGTGCCCTTATTTTAGTAATACTGACAACAGACTTGCTTAATGTAGAAATATATAAATAATCAAATAAAATTATTGGGCAAATAATTAATGTCTCAAAATATTTAAAAAAATAGCATGAAAAGCTCCCTCTCCATTCCCTACTCCCAAAGTAGTCACTAATAGAAGAATACTTCAAGACTGTTCCCCCTAAAATTAGTGCTAAGTACAACTCATTACAGTGAAATGGAAATGAAACTTGTCTTACAGTATGGATACCATTATTGAGAATTCTGGAATTTAATGTTTGAGACTAATTTCTCCCCTGATTTACACTCCATACGGCTTCAGTGGGGTTACAAGTACTGTACTATAAATCAGATCATAATTTGAAATCCTTTGTGTAAATTAAAATCTTGTCCCTTTTTTTTTAATGTTGGGAATAAAAAGATATTGATTGGCTACATATGGATACTCTAAAACATAGCAAAAACAACAAGGAGTCCTTGTGGTACCTTAAAGACTAACAAATTTATTTGGGCATAAGCTTTCGTGGGCTAAAACCCTCTTCCTCAGATGCATGGAGTGAAAAATACAGGAAGCAGTATATATATCACAGCACATTAAAAGATGGGAGTTGCCTTTCCAAGTAGGGGTGGGGGGTCAGTGCTAACGAGGCCAATGCAATTAAGTTGGAAGTGGCCTATTCTCAACAGTTGACAAGAAGGGGTGAATATCAAGAGAGGGAAAATTACTTTTGTAGTACTAACGAGGCCAATGCAAACTTCAAAAACAGACTTCAATGAGAAACTGCAGAACTGGAATTAATTTGCAAACTGGACACCATCAAATTAGGCCTGAATAAAGACTGGAAGTGGATGGGTCACTGCAAAAAAGTAATTTTCCCTCTGGTGATACTAACACCTTCTTGTCAACTGTTGGAAGTGGGCGATGTCTACCTTGATTGTATTGGCCTCATTAGCACAACAAAAGTAATTTTCTCTCTCTTGATATTCACCCCTTCTTGTCAACTGTTGAGAATAGGCCACTTCCACCTTAATAGAATTGGCCTCGTTAGCACTGACCCCCACCACTCCACTGTGGGAGGTGGAGAAGAAGCTTACAGTGACAAGTTACCCCTCTCTAGAATGGGAAATACAAAAAATTCTCTTCTTGTGAATAAACAGGTGTCAATTTCGTCGCAAACATAGGAGCAGAAACCCAGAGCCACAGGACTCAGGTACCTAACTCCCACTTGAGGTGCCTATATCTAAACTTTAGACTTCACTGAGATCCTCAAAGCCCCACTTGGCTGCTGCCAAACCCTAGAGGTGGCTAAAACCCCTTGACAACTAAAGTTCCATTGTTAAAGTCCCAGAGGCACCCAAGTTTCTGCCTCTGGGCATGCACACTGTTGCCTCAGTCTCGGTGCCCAGTCCCTATTTCACACTTAAGCTGCAACGGGATCCTTAAGCCAGATGTAACTTGTTGAACTCCTGACTATCTTGCCTGTGAGGCCTGAGCCAGTAGGCGTGCTCAGAGCATGCTTAGACCCACACAAAATGACCAGTGGGATGAGGGGAGGAAGAGGCAGAAGTGAAACTCTTAACCTTTAGCCTTCTCATTAGTGGCTTCACCTGGGATGTCGGGGACCTGATTCAATTCCCCCTGCTGCCAGAAGAGAAGGAATTTGAACTTGAGTTTCTCTCCTCCCTGGTGAGAACCCTTTTGCAAAGCCTAAGTCCCTTTGTGTGTTTGGGCTAAATTGTCTCTGTTCTCAGATTATTCAGTGCTGCCTCTTTGAATTTGAGACCTGAATTATGTAGCAAGCCCCAAGGAGAAGGATCAGAAACATTGCTTTCACCTGTTCCAAGTATATTATGGCTCCCATCGGATTTCTGCCGTGCTGGGATACCTAATCAGTCTCTGTTGCCTGACAGCTGAATCAAATTTGCGGGATGAAACAAATGCTCTTCACTTACCTCATGGAAGGAAAGAACTTTAGCTTTGGGGTTCTGCTGTGTAGGATTTATGTACTCGATCGGAGGCATACAAGCACATACATTATAGAATTACTATAATTCCAAGGCCTTTGCTTATGAAATACTAAACTGACTTGATCTGATCCTTAATACTGGGATTCTCAGAAAATCCCCTGTTCGTTTTGGGTCATGTGGGTGCAATAAAGTATATTATCTGTCTATCAAAAACTTTGTTTTATGAGCAGTCTTTCTGCGAACAAGATTGATTTTACAGGAGTTAACATTTTCCTCAGTCATGAATATTGGTCAGTGGCATATTGCTGCTCCTGAAAGAAATACATTTCAATGCAGTGACAGGGTTGATGTCATCTATGAAATTTGGTCAGCCCTTTGAAAGTTTATGATTAGCCTCTGCAAGAGAGGTTAAAAATGGTGTCCAAGGCTTATTCTGCAGCTTGTACACTTATGATATCCTAGCTCTTATCAAGTAGTCTTATATCCTGACCAATTATAAACATTTCCCTGTCATATTTGTGTTGAATATTTATATTTTTTGTTTATATATAATATCAGTTGATTTTTTTTCTTAACTGTAATGTCGTATACCTTATTTAATATTATTGGGGTGAAATAATTACTGCGATTTTGTTATTTGGAAAAAAACAATAAAAAGCAAATTATACCAAAAATAAGATTCTTAGGGGCTGATCCAAATCCCATGGAAGTCAGTGTAAAGATTCCCATTGACTTCATTGGCCTATGGATCAGGCCCAGAGAGTGTCAGAGTAATGATGCAGAAGAGCTCTTAAAAACCAGAAACTGAAATATAAAGAACACTCCCTCAGTAACATTGTGATTTCTCCAATCAATGCAATAGTAAAAGAACTTTTATTCAGAAGCAGAGAGCCAGATCCCTGGTTAGAGGAAATTGGTACAACTTCATTGAATTCGATGGAGGATCTGGGCCAGAGCCCTAAAAGCACTTGAAAGTTTGGAAAACATATGGATAATTTTATAGTTCAACCAATAATTTTTTAAAAGTACACCCACATTTATTACAGTGCTTTGTATAACATGGCTTACTATTGAATGCTACTCATTAAGGCTAACATTTTCAAAACTGGATGTCATTATACTCCTAAATCCATAGTTATATGTCCAAATAAAAGTAATTTTCAGAAGGAGTGAGCACCAAAAATCCCACTGAAATCAGTTGAAACTTCAGATGCAAATCTCTTTTATTTAGATGCCTAAATATAAATTGGGAGCCTAAATTTAGACACCCACATCTGAAAACTTTGGCTTGTGGCAAATACATAATTTTAAGGAAATTATTGTAAAATAAAGTTATTCTATTTCTGTCAAGTTCTGCAATAAAATCATGTTTTTACTGGTGCATAATGTAAGCCTTTCTATTCTTTTTAAAGAATCTTACAACTGCTTTTAGGAGGCAATAGTAATAGGAATCCAGCTGAGAAAAGATACCTGCTATTACATATGTGTACACTATGGATTTATGTAGGTGTCCAGTTTAGACTAAACAATGAAATCAGCATGAAGTACAGAACCTAATGCTGTCTCGGAATAGTAATAATAGACATGATATCAGCAATGCACAAAGATCAAGGATAAGCAATCTGATGTTACTCTGATCACCCCTGCAAATATCCTGTAAAAATATACCCTAGAGTTTGCGTATATCTTCAATATAATCTACTATACAGTGTTCTTGTCACATTTACTAAGCATCTGAGCTCACTTCAGTCACCTTTACTCATGCTAGGTAGTGTCTTACTTGTGGCACAATGTAAGTAAAAGTAGCAGAATCAGGTCTTATGAGAATTGTTTCTTTATAGAGTTTGGGCCTGATTCTCAGGTTACTAGAATCAGTTTTACACCAGTGTAACTCCAGTGGAATTATGGCTGACTTACACAAGAGTGAATGATGCAGAATTAAGTCCTTTGTGTAGTATTTGTTTCAGTATTGTAATAACATTTTTGAAAGACCAAGGAGAAGGGGTTTGTGATCTGATACATGAAGAGCTGAAGGGGTTTGAGTGCTACTGCGATCCCTCTTCCTCTTCCCAAAGGACATTAACCGTTACCAGAGAGGAGAATTCAGGCTGATGGGGAGATGAGTGGGCTTGGTTCAGGCCAGGTTTGCCAAAAGATTCAGAGTAAACCTGAGTGTAGAGTAAGTAGAGGCAAAGTTTCATTGCAGGCTTTTCGCATAACCCTGCTTTCAGTATGCAGGGGAATCAAGTTTATAACTCTCATTACTACGAACGGAAGTATAAGGGTAAATCCTTTGTATATTTTCTATAACTACATTTCAAAATACTTCTGGAGCAGAAAACTTTGTCTCATATTAGGCACCTGGCCACACAAATGTGACGTAAAAGTTGGTTCTTCTTTCAAAAACTGAAATATCCATGAGTGCCCCTCCCCACCTCACCCAGATATTCTGTTGGCTGTGGAAATAATGAAGTGCTTCACTGAAATATGTTTAACTACAGTGCATTGAAATATGCAATATAAAATTAACGAAAAGTGCTCCTTTAGTGTAATGCTAAAGTGTGAAAGCTGTACTGATAGTGATGTTACAGTACTGGACTCATATATGCTCATTTTTGAAATTTGTGTTTCATTCCTCATGAATTATTTTTTCAAGGCTAGACACATATTAAATATTGAGGAGGTTTGGTCTTCCTCATTGAGAATGTAATACTTTCGTAACAGTCAGATGTTCTATTGGCTGGCTTCCTGCACAACTGTTTCCCTCACACATGTGAAGTAAAATGCACAACAGGCAACCCAAATTAATCAAACTCCAATTAACCAAAAACTGATTAACTGAAGGCTGGTTATGCTCCCAGGATCTCTCAGAGCACAGCATCTGAAAAACCAGATGGTGGACTCTTCTCTGGATTCTGGAGATGGAGATCCCGAAGGCAGGCCTTTTAAAGCTGGCTGACTTGACACCCCCCCTCCCTTCATCTGAAATCCTGTTTATCTGAAGGCTTTGGATGTCCTCTAGACCTACGAAGAAATAGGATTGCACTAAAATATGTGAAATGACTAGGATTTTTCCAAACAATGAAAAAAAAGACCTCTTTGAGTTATTCTTTTGTGTCTGCTACCTTCCTGTATGAGTTCAAATGAAGCAGCATGATGAGTTCTGCTTTCTTAGATGGAAAAATGATGAAAACACCAACAGGTGAAAAGAAAAGGCTCTTAATGCCCCACTCTTGCTTCTGTTGATATCATTCGGACTTTTGTCATTTATTACAATGGAAGTAGGATTGGGCCCAGTGGTGGCAATTCTTAGGACCATCTGTGAAAGGATTTTAAATTGCTCTGCTTGTTATAGACGTTTTAATGTTAATAGTTTCATTTTGTTGGTTTTTTAGCATAACATTCTCTTATAATTAGCTTTACACAGAACTCAGTTAAAATGTTGCTAAGGGGAAACAGAAACCAACACAATTAGTGAAAAACAAGTATGAATAAAAGAGAGCAATTTCAGTTAAGGCTTCCCACGATGTTTTTTATCCAGCTCAGTTGTACTGGGATACTTGAACATAAACCAAAATCACCCGGAGTATATGAAATTGCCCACTTTAGAGACAACATGATAGAGGGCCATTTGTGCTGTAGTATCTGTTGCTAATGAGGAAGAATTACGAACATCAACATGAGTTGTTAAGCAAAATTTCCTTGGCTTATACCCCTACTAGCACTGTTTTATTACTCCCTTTTCATTTCTTTCCATTTTGTGAGTTGTATTTAGTAATATAATGTAATTTGTATTGTAGAAAGAAAAATGTACATGTTACAGAATCTGGTAATCATATTTACGGGTGTGTTTCCAGTGGGTGGAAGCTCAGCTTCCTCACTGGTGGGTGCATGTTGTGTCTGTATGTTAGTGCCAGCTACAAAGCGGATACAAATGTGACTTATTTGCTCCTCTTCCTACTGGATTTGAACTTGCTATTGAATTGGAAGGGATGGTGAGGGGTGACAAAATGTTGGCACGCATTTTGCTTGGAAAAGACAGTACACATTCTGAAAATGTAACTCTTAAAACAAAATGCATGGTCAGGTGTGAAGATTAATATTTTATAGAAAAGTTGAAGAGTTCACACAGTGCCTTAATTGGCTTATGCACTTAGGATCAAATCCTGTTAGTGACCAATGTTACAGTATAGCTGCACAGAAGGGGCTGGGCTTAGGGAATTTGGTAGGGATCTCCGGGTCCAAACATTCAGAGAATTATTGGGTCTCTGGAAGGGAGGAAGTATGGCCAATGGATCTGTAATTACATGGATCTGCTAGCTGTTCTCTCTGCCCTTCATGGATGTGGGATACTGTGACTTTGCTGATACTCTTAGGGACAGGATCCTTTTCCCCATGAATATCTGCAGTGCACAGCCTTTAATTGGGCTATATGGTAAGTACAAAATGTTTCCTTTATTGTAATACACGTGACAAGCAACTGAAGTGTCAGAAGCTGTGTGTGTGTGTGTGTGTGTGTGTGTACATATCCTTCTGACACTTCAGATATATATATAAAACATATATAAAAAATAATGTCTGAATAAACTACACCAAAGGAACAGTCAGGAGGATGCATAATCTGAGCAGTGTGTGCCAGGTGAATCTGCTTAGCCCCATATTTGCAGGTACATCATTTTTGTCTATCCTCACATCTCAGCATTGTCCCCATAAAGTAGCATTACTATCATTCATCATTTTGCCTTTCTTAAGGCAGCGTGATCTCTCCACACTTTATCAAGTAATAACCATGCTAGCAAATTCTGTTAAAGGGAATTAGAGTGAATAATGAAATCACCTTATTGCGCACGTGTCATAAAAATAACTATTGTACAAGCTCAGCAGTTGTTTTTCAACTTAATACCTGGTCATGTGGGAAAAAATATACTCTAAAGGGCTTAGTCCAGTAAAAGTATCTGGGATAAACTCTCAGCACCAGGCATAGAGAATTAGTCACACCGCTCCTATTTATTGTTAACTGGCATTAATGGGAGTTATGAATCTAATCTGACTCCCACAACGCTGGAAATGGAACTCTGCCTGTCTGCAATATTTTATTTTTCATATTAATAGATTTTTGTTTAGAGCTTTGCAAGAAAAATAAATGAAAATTTGACCCATTTAATTGTTTTCTAAGCTTTAAAATTGGGAGTGGGGGGAACAACTTTTAGGAGTCTGGCTATTTTCCATGATGAACACCTAGAAGACTGCTGTTTTGTGACGGTTATGAGAGCAGCTAGAGTTTGCTGTTTTGGGTAGAGGAAAGGTTTCTGGGAGTCTGGGCCATGTTGGGATTCTTGTCTAGAACAGGTCCTGACTGGTCCCTCTTCCTTTCTAAATGTTCCACTCCCCTGCACTGCCTGCTCCTGACCTCTCCACCAGGACAGAACCATGAAGGAGGAGAGAGTTTGCATTGGGCCATCAGGCTGATGGTGAAGAGGATTCAGCACACCGCTGCTGGCAATGTGTGTGATTAGGCGAGTGTCAGCACAGGGAAGGCTAGGGATAATGATGGGGGGAGAGATAGCTCAGTGGTTTGAGCATTGGCCTGCTAACCCCCACGTTGAGAGTTCAATCCTTGTAGGGGTAATTTAGGGATCTGGGCCAAAAATTGGGGATTGGTCCTGCTTTGGGCAGAGGGTTGAACTAGGTGACCTCCTGAGGTCCCATCCAACCCTGATATTCTATGCCTGCTCTGGAAGAAGCCCCTTTCAGGGGTTGATGGGAGAGCCAGGGAAGGTAGAGAAGCACTTCATTAGGAAATAAGGGAACAGGAATGGGACAAGGGAGAGGAAAATATATATAAAATCCTTTTAAATTTAGAACTAACCTTATAATTTTTCAAGGATTGAGAAAACTTCTCTTTACATTTTAAAAAATCTTACGCAGGTGACAAATTTCACACTGATTTTAAGCACAATGCAAATTTACATGGCATATGAAGGAAAGAGAAACTCAGACCTAATGTACAATGCAATGTTTTGTTCTATTCACAGCAAAGTTATGTCACTGCTGTGAAACTGAACCATAGGTCTTGATTCAGGAAAGCACATGTGTATGCTTAAGTTATCCTTACTCAAGAGAATGCTTGGGTGCTTTCCTGTACTATGACCATAGTGATGAAGCTAACCAACCTTATTGTCATTTGCAATTTCCTCTAATTGTATAAAATCATTCTAACAGCCCACTAATTTGCTGAACTTGGTGTTAATAGCACCACATTCCCTGCATGAGGAATTTCCCACAAGGAGATTTCTGTTTTCTTTTCAGTGACACTGTCCACCCTCTTGTGATTTTCGGTCCTAAGAGACTCAGTAAAGTATGTCCCAGTAGATGATTTTGCTGGTGTTTGTGTATATTTGTCTCTCTATCTCTCTCTATGTATCTATTATGGTGCATGTTGTTGTTAGTCTCTAATTTATTCAGCAAGCCTTTGCAGAAATTGGCAGCCTCCTAGATAAGAGTATTGTATAAAAAGTTATTTTTTTTCTTAATGCAGGTCGCTAGATGTCCAGGGGATTCTTGATATAGTTGAACTTAAAGCTGATATTTCAACTTTTTTCTTAGAAGACTTCTTTAGAGACTTTAATGTATTTCCTGGCAGAGTAGTTGTTATTCACATGAGAAGAAGCCTCCAGTAAAAGACTCCTGGGATAATGCTAATAAACCGTAGGCATTTTGAAAGATTTTTTTTTGTCAGCTTTTTTACTCAGATTTGCGGACTTTACCTCCAAAGACAGAAGCTTAAGCAGTAAGGGAGATTAAGTATTTATTTTGTACTAATGTTGTTGAAAGCTATTTCTCAGCTTGATTTAAGTAGAAGGGGGCAGATTCTCTTCTGGCATAATTCTGAAGTCATTGGAGTTACACCACCAGAGAATTTGGCCCAAAGATTGCATTTAATGCCATAAATAGTAGTAACAAAAATAATGTGAAGCCCACAGCATTTGGTTTTGGACCAGTTTACATTAGATCAAAGCTTTATGTCCCATGGCATAGCAGCTACAGAAAATGTGCTGTCTAAAAGAAAATATGTTAATGAATAAAAATGTTAGATCAAGAAGAAATGTCTCCATATTGCACTATACCAAAATTTAATTTTTTAATGTAAAATTGTGTGCTTTTATTTATATTTCCATTCAAAATTGGGTCATTTGAATGTATTTATAAGTGTGAATTGCTTTCAAGGCAAACTGATAAGTAGAACTGGGAGTGGGAAGAATGAGAGAGATGCAAGAATAAGCCAGTTTCCAAATGTTTCATAATTTAAGACTAAGCATATAGTTGAAGGAAAAACAGCCTGATAAATGTAATCATGTTTATCAAGTGATGCCTTTGAAAATGTCTTTGAATAACGGAAAAGGACTGCTCCTCCAACAGCAAGTAACTGGAGTCTATGGTTTTTCTTTGTCATTCACTTTATACTGGATTTTAGGTGTTTTACTATATAGTGCCACATTTTATGTGTATATAAATAAAATTTTATTATTATTTCATTTTTTGAATCTTTCAACATAGCTCTCAACTAGTACAAACTGGAGTCCTATCTGGAGAGGTTAAAGTTAACAAGCCTTTTGAGAAAATTGTAGTTATTGTGTATTCTCACCATATTGTTCTTCCTCACCAGTTAGGACCCCAGCTACTTTACCTAAAGCCTAAAGTGGGAATAATCCAGTTGAGATCCAGGAGGGATCCTCAACTGATACAAATCGAAATTGCTCCATTCACTTCGCTCAATGTGTGCCAGTTTATCCCACTGGAGGAAAGGGCCCTATATTAGGGAGGTTGATATCAGTGATATCTAGCATGTCTATTACTTTCAAATTGTGTCTTTGTAACCTTACAGTTCATCTAGACCAGTGGTTCTCAACCTATTTATCATTGTGGGCTGCATATGCCTGTTATGTGGGCTGCAGGTTGAGAAGCACAGCACCACTCCCAAAAAAAACCCAGCCCCCTATGCTCAGTGCCCCCTGCCCAGAGACACCTCCACAGAGCGGGGCCAGGCAGGCCCTGGGTGCTAGGACAGGCAGCCAGGACCCGAGTCCCAGCTGCCCAGGGCCAGGAGCAGAGCCCAACCTAAAACCTCGGGGTGTTGCAGCATCCCTGCAAGCCCCTCATTTCCAGAGACCCCACACACACATTGCCCAGAGCGCCCTCCCCCTCCCCGCAACCTGCCCAGAGCCTCACTCTCCTGCACCCTGCCCCACTGTGGCATTCACCAGCCCCCTGCTGGCAGGAGTGCTCCCACAGGCTGCCACATGCTGTCTCCCCTCAACCAGCCCTGCCCCCAGCCAAATCAAAGCACAAATTTTGAATTTTTTTTAGCACACAGATAGGCCGCAACTGTGTGCTAATTTGGCCAATTGTGGGCCGTGGGTTGAGAACTGTTGATCTAGACTGTAGATGTCTAAAAAGCGTTTTTGGTACCAAAAACATTGAGGAATGCTCATTGTGACCTATAGATGACTTACAATAATAGCATTCAGCTGTTTACAAACTGCTCAGTTGAATAAATAAATAGCATGTACTGCATTTTCCCACTTACAAAGACTTACAATGAACAATATTGATTTCTTTCTCATACTGATGCACCTAATGACATCTGCTGCACTTTCTTCTTTATGTTCCAATGGCATTTCCACTCAGTAAAGTAAAACATTTTAATTGCTTACTGAAATTTCTTCCCAAATCTATGTATGTAACCACAGCCCTCTTATTAAAAGGAAATTTACATTTTTTTTTTAAATAACAGTTTGGCTTGAGTGTATTATACAAAAAGAACTGTACAGGTATATTTTAAAAGGTGACCTTCTTTTGAGAAATCTTTTACTTCAAAAAATACAAAAAACAAAAAATAATTTTATGAGTGATTTATGTCAAATAAATTTTCCATTATCCCATTTTGTAGTTTGTCTTTAGTAGTATTTTCAGAGTACAAGGTAGAAGAGTTTACAAGTGTCTCTGATAATAATCTAGAGATATTAACTATGCCTTCTGATTTTTATGCTTTTCTTTACCTTAATACGTTATTGGGTAGAAGAGGGATACATGAGTTACTGGAGTCATTGAACTATATTTCTGATGCCCCATACCCTGCTAAAAATGTCTTAATACAATGCAAGAAATCAAATTATGTTTAATTGTCTCTATCTGGAGGCTTTCCTTATTGAAGCAAGATAGTGCTTATCTGACACCAGGCTGTGTGTTTTTTACTGCTTATCTTATTCTATTACATTAGCTTCTACAAAAACTTAGCTATTGAACGAGCTCTTTAACTGCCAGCTATTTAAAGTGATAGTAGTTCTTTTTGATCAATAAAACAGAATTATGTTTGTTCCTGGAATCCATATAAAATTATTCAGATTAGGGGTCAAATTCAGAGAAAGTAGGTGCAACTGCATTAATTTGAATTATTCTGATTTACACAAGGTCTGAGTTTTGTCCTCCTGTGTCCCCTGTTAATCACAAGGTGGTTGCAGTACATTAATATTTTTATAAAGCTTCTTATGCTAAACCTATTAATAAGGATTATGCATGATACTTTATTATATGCATTGCAGGTGGCAGCATGTTACAGATGGTCTGGTCTAATATGGTACAAACCAAAAATACCCACATGCTCCTGGGTACTCCAAACAAGAATTGTGATGTAATTCCCAAATCGACCATCTCTGAAAGGGGGTACTTCGAGGGTTGCCATAACAATATCAGCCAGTCATTGTCTCTGACACTGTGATATTATGCTTTAGGGAGTATTAACCATAATATAGGGTCACAATACAGTTCGGCTGGGTTAATGGGTAAGAATGTCTTAGCTGTTTATCAGGACATCTGTGTTTCCTCTGTACTCATGAGTGCAATGAATGCATGTTTCAAAAGCTGGAGTATCTTTGTAAATAGTGTAACAGTATGTGAAATAGTATACGTGGCAAAAAAGAACAGTGGGTCTTAGGTTTAAAGTTATCAGGGTTAACTTTTAATGGTATTGATTATGTAAAATATGAATGAAAATAAAGATTCAGAACTCTGGACTGTGACATATAATTCAGAAAAAGTTTTCATGCAATAGTGCTCTCCATGTAACAAGAAGAAACAATTTCCTCATTGCACTGCCACATATTGTACCAGTATAAAACACAGGGTTGCAGTTCTCCTTTAAACAACTAAAAAACCCCATGCAGTATGGCTGAAAAGGTAGATTTAAGTAATAAAAGGAGAAGTTATGTTGTATGATAAACCTGTATATGTTCTAAACAGTCTTCCATTCATAAAGCAAGTTTGCCCATAACAGGAGCTATGCTTCAGTACCTTTCATTTTGCACTCTGAAAAGAAACCTTTTATTAAGCTCGCATATTTTCCAGAGGGAAAATAAAATGCTGTGGCATATTGTCAGAGCTGCTTTACTGTCATCATTTACAAGGGTCATCTGAATTAATTGACATCTTCCCGTATATATTGTTACACTACCCCTTTTCTGATATGTTTATGAGAAGGTGACAGGTATGCAGCAGTTGACTGTCTTTTCATGTTTGTCTTTACTGTAATTTGAGAAACAAACAATAACTCTGAAGTTGTAATTGTACAAGCATATAATTACGTTGCTACAGAGGAGCAGATTCCTGTTGGTGTTTTTGTAGGGTGAACGGGGTGAACTGCTTTAATACCTACATGTTATTCCATAAAACAGAAAAGCTATGTAGAAAGCTTTGGAAGCATACACTAGACAGCTAACCTCCCCTTTGCATGGCTATGAAGTAAAATCTCTTAACCTAGCTTTCGCAGCTGCCTAAGTCACTGATCCATGTATGCTGATGGACTTTACTGAACATGTTTTCATCTTAAGGGAGTTATACTAAAGCCTTTGCTTATATTGGGTAAAAGGTATGACACACAAGTACACATACTAAGCATCATCAAAGCAATCATGATATTTCATATTGATTATATAGAGAATTTTTAGCTCTTATCCCCCCGTCTGTTCCTCTCCTTGTCTCCCTCCCCCCTCCCCAAACATCCCCTGTGTGAGGCTCTTACTCATTCTGATCAGCAATCCTGGGCAAAAACTAGACATATGAAAACAAAGACATTTTCTTACAAATAAACTGAAAAGCCTTCTTGTAGAAAAACAGGCTAGGGGAAATATAGCAATTGATTTGAACAACACTCTTCTCAAATGAAAAATGTACTTTAGAGCCAGCCTGCTGTGGTCTTGTTAATTACCAAAGAAGATTAGAACTCTTTTGCTTAATGTTATTCTTTTTACCTAGTATGTGTCAGTTCCAGCTACCGTAGCAATCAGAGCTTCACACTGTCCCTTTTGACTGTTAAAAAGGAATATATTTTTTAGGGGAAGTCATTTGCCACAATCCCTAAAATGTAACCTGGCAGAAATTCAATAACTGTTTGTGATATGCTCATTCAGCTTTGCTGCTCAGTGGCTTTAGGTCCTGACAGACAACGGCATTTGCCTTAATCCAACCATTGGAGAGAGAGAGGAAAGAATAGCTGTCCTGTATCTTGTTTTATTGGTTTCAAAACACAGGGCAATTGTGTAATTTGATTTTGCGTTGCAAGGACTGGGGAAAATGTTTTGTTTTGTTTTTTTAAATCCTTTGATGTTCTTTCAAGCTAGCAAATGCACACATCTCAGAGACCTGCAAACACATTTAGATCATCTGTGAGCCAAAAGGTGGTTGCATTTGTATTCTGAACGTAAACTAAAATTTGGAAAGAGTCTAATAGAATAAGTTGAAGAAAACAAGAAAGCAGTGATTGTGTAAATGAAAATATAAACTGTAGAACGCATCACATTATATATATATATAAACAAACTTACCCTGCAAGAGTCGTTTCAGTGCTGGAGGACTTCTGCATCTGTATATTTGGATTCCTTAGTGCAGGTAACCACATACTTGTGTTAATGCCAGGGTGTGAAGAGTTGCATGTATATATAGCATAGGATACATTTATCTATAGATATCCTACAAAAAGAGAGAATCTCTGTGCTGCCAGCTGAGATCCCTTATGTTTGCCAGAGCTCTGTTGCTGGCTGGCTGAGGCTCACAATCCAGTGAAGAGAAAGATGCCTGCTAGCTCTTCTTATTTCTCCTTGTTTCCATGGTGGTTAGAGCTGCATCGTTCACCCGATCAGTTGTCACACTGACATGGTGCTGCCTGCTCAGCGGTCATTAATAACTGAACATCCTCCACTCCCCAGAGAGGAGCCAATAGCTTCAGAGTGCCAAGATGTAGCACTCGCAGCTACTCCAGTCTGGTTGGCTGAAAAATCCTGTCTGTTATATGACATTGCTGCTTAGGGTACGAATAAAGGGAACAAGTCTTTATATGTTTCTGGGTATCTCTTCTGATTCGGGAAGGGTATGGAGCAGTGCTTTCATATTTTTGTGGGACAATGTAGGATATTTAATTTAATCTTTAAGAGATAGAAGGAGGGTATCTATGCTCAAAGCAACAGATCAGAGATCACTAAACTTCTACCCAGGTTGCTTTAGTTCAAAAGACATCACGTACAGATTGAAGTCATTTGGTAAAGCATTTTCTTTTTCCTGTATCTTTTGCTGTTTTAATTTTGGACAGTATAGATGATTTACCAATCTCTCTTTCCCTCTTTTTAAAAGATAGAATATTAAAGTTTTTTATGTGCATTGGTTGGCTAAAAATCAATTTTACACATGTAAAATGTAGTATTAATAAAATGAACAGATTTGTTTTAAAAAATCATTGGGTTTTTTTTCCCCCTCCTGTCCAGTTCACTGGTTATTGTATGGCCATTTAGTAAAGTGAAGCAATTGACTGCACAGAATTTTCTTTTTTTTCCTCCTTATAATATTTTCTTTAGTACTTTGGGGACTATTGCAGAGGCACAGACACTGTGTTTGTCCTTATCTCTGTAAACAAAAGGCAGGCAAACTATAGTATGCATCTGTGCAGGCTTTTGAGGTTACAGAACAGTTCAGAAAATGTTTGTTTTCCGAAAATTTATTACCACTTTATTTCCCAAACAACAACAATTAGGTGGATCTTGTTCAGAAAAAAACCTCCTCATTACGAAAACTGTATCATGTAAAGAAATGACTTTGTAACGGCGGACAAAGAATAGTGTAATATAAAGATCTGTTTATCAACAGGTCAAAACTAGAAAGGATAAATCTTGCATAAATCTCCTACTATAACCCTGACTGAGACAGGCCACCCTCTAGTGGAATGAAATGAAATGTGTTTTTCATTTCATTTTCTTCAGCTTTGTTTGAAGAAAGATTGACAGTCATGTCTAATTGCACGAGGGATCAATATTTGTTTCCTAAATGAAACAGCAACAAAATGCCACAGTACTATTAAAATAATAGTTATTGTTTTGTGAGCACTAAGTATCACATTGAATCTTAGATTATAGGCTTTATTAATTCCCTGAGGAATTGGTTTTATGCTTTATAAAGTTGCTTATTTTATAACATGTGATTTAAAAATAGTGCTAAATACTTGGAATAAAAGTCACTTTGGAATAACACGTTAAGAGCAAATAGGTGCAAAACCCACACATTCCTTGCTGATACTTACATTAGTAGTAGATATAAGGACACACACATCTTGATTTTTCAAAAATATGTCAATGCTGAATTTATTTTGAATGATGAAAACATCTTTTACAAGTTGTTTAAAGGTATGTGCAGGTCTCTTCTTACTTTTATATACGTGCACGTGCGTGCGCACACAATTTCAATGAATCATTCAAGAATACTAAGGAGCTGTACACTTCAGTTTCTAAGTAACATATATTGTGTAAGAATCATGCAAAAACTGATGCAATGATTTGATATATGCAATTCAGATTATATTTTTACTACATAAGTGTTTCATTTTGGTTGATTCATATGGGCTATATAATTGGAGGGCTAAATAATTAAATCAATTAGAGTGCACTTGCATAAGGAAAGTAAATTTTGATATGTAATTAAAATAGCTCCTTGATTGACATGTATGTGAAACTACAATTTAACTGATATAAGAATATACTTTTAATTATATCAAAGACGAGAAATAATTTAATTTTCATTTCAGCTAATACCAAAGATTTTTTTAAAGATGTTTTCAAAATGCTTGCAACGTAAACTACTTTTTATAACTGATACAATTATGATGATTAAGGTTCATTAGAAGCTCTTTTCCTGCTGATTTCACCAACATGTTTGGTAGTTTTAAAATAGCAACGTAATTTATTTCACCAGATTTATATATAGTTTATTAGCTTTCACTCTGCAATTTTTTTTCGTCAGACTGTGAGTTGAGGGGCAGAGTGAGGGAGAAAATAAGATGTGCAAACACTAAAATGGAGTTTGTTTTCACTGTTTTTTGCATACTAGATGAGTGAAACATCAGAACAAACCCAATAATTATTGGTTGAAATGGAGAGTTAGTTTGATGCAGTAGACCAAGGGTAATTAATCTGGGAGTTGTAACCACTCTTCTCTATAGCGAGGGAGGGAGGTTGAAAATTTTTTGTTGTTGTAACACATGGTCATAGTATGGAAAAGGTTGAGAACGACTTTACTAGACTATTAATGTGTTGTATGTTTACAGTTGTTAAGAGAGTTGATGGTGACAGAACTTTTATTACTGCCATTATTTGGAAATTAGCTCTTTGAATGCACACAGAACTGTGTTGAAGAGATAAGCAGAAGTGCTTAGAAAGCTTAATGGAAATTACATACTAAAAAAATATGTTAAAAGACTGTTTTTTAGGTTGCAAAGTCAAACACTTGAAAGTTAGGAAATGCCAGATTTAAGGTTTCCATGCAACCTTGATTCTGCCTCCTTTTGCATCCAACTTGTGAACTGCATGAGGCAGCGGTTCTGTGGAAAACATAGTTTGTGATTGTGTAAGTAACGCAGAATAATGCAGACACACAAGGGGGTTGAACTGAGGTTGCATGGGCAACTGTGAATCTGACATTTCATAACTTTTGAGTGCTTTTGCAATCTAAGCATCATTCTTTTAATGTAGGTTATGTATGTAATTTTCTAGGTGTTTAGTTGTTTAAAGGAAAAAGATAGAAATAAATTCTACTTTTTACAACTGTATGAATCACCAGCAGGGTTTGAAACCTGAATCTTCAGTATAGCTTGATCTACAAAACTAACTGTAGCTGACTACAGGAGAAGCCTGTTATCTTTGGTGGGGAAGAGGGAAATGGGCCACTGGGGCTATGTGCTGAGTCTGGTTGGGGAAACTATGCCCAGCTCTTTCTGTCTCCATCCTCCCCCAGGAGTTGAAGGCGCTCCTGTCATATGGGGTGTCCCAGATGGAAGGGTGGCCACTGGGGCCAAGTACTGTATTCAGGGGGGGTTGTGGTGAGGAATAATGACAGCTTTGCCTGGCCCACTCCTCAGTCTTTCTCTACAGTTGATTCAGCAGCTCACAGGAGTTTCCAGTACAGCATGTGTGCTGCTGTTTGTGTGGTGGCATGGGCCCAGACTTAGAATGTTAATGTTCACAAATTACTGTGGCACTTTGGCAAAATTTTCCTGAGGAACACAAGTGAGGGAAGGGGAATAGCGATTTTTAATAGTTTATATTTCAGCCAAACATGAACAGATTTTTGAGTGAAGAAAAAAAAAAAAGGCCATGTTTCTAGCCCCACAGCTTTTTCTGAATTTCAAAGTGTTGCTGGTATTAGAGCTTCTAAAAATGCTTGCTAGAATCTTTTATATGGAAAGAGGCAACCTAAATATGGGTGTTGCCACCAACTCCTTCTTTGGCAAGTACTAAGGGTTACTGATCCTAAAAGGGTGGCAATTAAGCAGAAGGACGCAAGAAATTTAGTCCACAGTCCTGTAAAAGGGATCCCCTATGGACTTACCGTTACATCCATGTAAGGACTCATTAACTTCAGCGGGACTCTATGAGGGTGTAAGAGCCCACCCAAATATATGTCTTTGTAAGATCTGGGCCTTAGTGAGCAGCACAATAAGGGCAAATTTCATATATGTTTAAATTTCATATAAGACATGTTTAAATCTGAAGGTGACTTAAGTGAGGTTGAATATGGATTTAGTTAATGATCTGTTGCTTAACTTGATAACCATGGGAGTTTTGCATGTTTCCAGGTGTGCTCAAGTTCTTAATCAAATGGCAACTGTGCTTCATATGTTGGAATTCAAAATAAAGACTTAGGGCAAACTCCTGGGTTATGCCAGAACTGCAGTCTACAGAGCGCAGACAGGGCAAGTTGTCTGCAAGGTTGACATGAAGGCATCTGTCTGAATGTGTTCTGCACTGGAACTGGTCTGGTTCCTGGTGCAGCTTGGAAAAATATCAGAACTACTTTAATTTCTGGCCAAATACCCCAGCCCTAAGTGTGGGATCCGTCCATATTCCCTTTCCTTAGAACATGTCCCTTTATTGGGGCTGAGAGGGAGTGGAATAGAGACTGCACCGCTTCTCTGTGTCACCTTGGAATTCCCTTATTCAAAGGGAATCCAGAAGGAGCTACAGTGGTGCAAAGCAGCCAGAACATATCGGAATTTAAGAACCACAGGTTCTTATGTTTTCAAGCACAGTGTACTCCTTATTACACTTTAAAACTGATTTTGCCTCAGCTGTGTTTGACATTAGATCTTTGAAGACAGAAAGATCTTCTCAACCACTTCACAGGGATATAACTGAGATGTTTGGCTCATAATATATTAATAATATTAATGAATGTATAATTTATAAGCACTGGACACTGAAGGATTTTAGTTCTCTCGAGACAAAGGCAGTTCAGCTGAAAATGAAATACAAGAATGCTTTTTCCTCGGACAAAATTATTGGATTTGGAATAGGACCCATCCAGAATGTAAAGGTTCTCTCAACAGCCTCAGTCAAACTGTATTAGATTCAACAGAACAAGGCCAGCAAGTTCTCTTCCTTCTCCAAAATTGACTTTTCTTGCACACACACACACACACACACACACACTCACTCACTTTTCATCAGTTTGCCTGTCAGTCTGACAAAGTATATAATAGTGATTATAGAGCTGAAATGTACTAGACGTAGAGACCATTTTCCAGGTTTCTCCTCCAGAGAGGGCCTTGTTGTTCTGTTCAAGATTCTTAGGGGCAGGTTGTCAGGTGGCGTAAATTGTCACATGCTCCCAGGTCCTAGTCTTTTCTCTGGAGTATTGATTGAGTTTTTATGGGACATTTTCCTCTGCAATATTAAGCTTATTTGTTGTATACCTGTCTGTGTTGGTTGTCACTCCTAAGGACAGAATTTCAGATGTGATTTTCCTAGCTTTTTTGGCTAAAATCAGACTAACGCTATTTTATCGTAGTATTCTCTCTGCAATGTTATGTAGGGAGATAATAGCAATTCTAGATTATTTACAATTTGCAGCTGTCTTTATGGGAGCTATATTGCTGCCTTGGAAACCTGTATAAACAGGACCACATTCTAGATATTGTAGATGATATCCTTATGATTGTATTTACTTTTACTTCTGAGCTCAAAAAAAGTAAAATAATGATTTTTCCCTTATCAATAGCATAAACTCAAACTTACTTCATGGATAATTGTTATGGCATGAACAAGGCAAAACAAGGAACAGGCAGGATGAGTGCAGCACATGTTGAGAGTATGGTTAGCTCAGAATACTAGGTTAGATCAAGTACAGTTTAATATATATAAATGTAATGAATGTTGAAATGAATTGACTAGTAATTATGGTACATAATTTTGGGTTTTCAATCCACAGATCCAGCAAATGATTTTTTATAAAAGGACACAAATATATTACACTTGTATTTTGAAGAAGGACATATGTTTAATTAGCAAAGCAATACATATACCCCCACCCTCTATAATTTTGCCATCACAGACTTTAGGGATTCTCACAAGCTGCATGATGTTTTCTGTGAGCCTATCTGTGCACTAATAAACTGGGCAGGGGAGGGACTTACTGGGAGAGGGCTGTTTCAAAGGCTTTCACACAGTTCCCATTACTAAGGAAACCACTTATTTTGTCTGTACATGCTTTGAATAGAGCTCTCATTTGAAGTCTGGTGCTCAAACCATGAGGATTGCATTATGGCACTGAGAAAGAAATGGGGAAAACAAAAGAAACTTAAATACCACAACTTTAACGAATGCAATCTAACAATATTGTGCAAGAGGTAGGGTGTGTGTGACTGGATGTGTGAGTACACAATATTTCACAGATCCTTTAAAAATTGAAGGCTTTGCCTGACCATGTGTTAGTAAACAAAATAGGTAAAGCAGACTTTTTGACCTATACTCCTTTTCTCCCTTGCTATGACACTGCTGAGAAATTCAGCATGCAACTTGTGTGGCTCCAAATATGGACCATGAATGATCTGGGGTATGACTGCACTCCAGCTGGTATCATGTCTTCCGGCCTGAGTGGACAGACACATTCTGTGAGCTTGCATGCAAAAAACAGCAGTGTGGATGGTTGCTGCACAGCTGGCAGCATGGACTAGCTCCCCAGGAACAAGCCTGCCGGACTCCCTGGAGCCTTACTCAGGTAGTTAACCGGGCTGCCACCTGTGCTGCAAAGTCCACACGCCTATGTGTAATGATCTAGCTAGGGCAGAGCTAGTGCATATCTGACTTCTGGGTTGGGAGGCAAGCTGCCAGCGGCCGTGTAGACATACCCTTACTCTCTGAAACTAAATGTGATACTACTGTGAAATAAAAGAAGGCGCTGCTGTAATAACAAGGGCAAAATTGTGGTTATCATGCTGTCTGTGGATTCCACAGCTGATCACACATTCTCTTGGAGATGAGTGTCTGTATGTTTTTGGCAACAGTGCCCAATCCACTGGTAAGGGTAACTGCCAATACACACATAAATACATTGACATTCCATCAGGGTAAGCCAAGCTTCCAGATGCCCAAAGTGTTCATCCAGGTCCCAGAAATGTTGGCCAATGACTCTGAATCAAACCCCATTTTAAAATTCAATTAAAATGTCCCCCTATTATTGACTGCATAGTGCTCAGTTAATATGCTCAAACGTAGGCATTTGAATCTGAAGGCATTGACTCTTAAGACATATTCTCCTATGTACACTCAAAGATAATGAGTGTTCATGAACTAAAGTAGGAAGCTTGTAATCAAAGAATAGTGCAAATGGGTTTACTTCCTTCTTTCCCCCTTCCCTACATGAGGTGAGTAGTGGAGAAATCTTAGCATGTGCATCTTGACAAATAAATGTTCTTATTCAGCTTTTCCAAAGTCAGTGCCTGAATTAGCTTAGCAAACATTACATAAGACTGAAGACACAGACAGAAAAAGATATCACATTACTTAAATCCTTCAGTATTGTCCTCGGACTTTTACATGACTTCATAGAATCATATAACATCAAAGATGGTGCTAGGTTTGTCTACAGAAGCTGATTTCCTCTGAAAGTACAAACATGCTCTACTAATGCTAATTTTTTTTCTGGTGGAGGTGATGACTGTTTAATTTATTTTGAAATGAGAAGCCTAAAGCTGCCAGCTGTTGGGGGCGTCTGATGTGTCCACAGAGTGTTTACTCTAAGTGTATATTTAGTAGTTCAGGTGACATTGTTGCTGACAAGAGAATTGTTCTGAAGCTAGTATATACAGAGTAACTGGCTTTTCTTTCCCCACAATTAATAAGCAAATGGTCTCATATAAATTTTCTTTTAACTCCCTGACTTGTGGAAGAGAGGAAGAATGACAGCTGTGGTGAAGATAAAATATCCCTGGGCTGACTCAGTTGAATATTTCTGGGTGATATAAAGTAGACGACTTTAAATGACACAGAGCTGTATTGTGTCCTCTAAGAAATATCAATTTTTAACATTCCAGGGTATATTTGTTGGTTTACTCCTAGCCTGGTTATGTTTGTTTTCTGTTTTCTTGTAGTGTGGATTCAGAACGTGTCTCCTGGGACACTAAAAACACCGATATTCATTATCATTATATTTCTGCTTGCAGCAAGAAATAAGGGCACTCCTATTCTAAGGGTACTCCTCAGGAGACTCCTGTTCCATAGCCACTACCGCAGCACAACAATGGCGCTGCAGCTGTGCTGCTGTCATGCTGTAGTGTGGACACTTCCTACATTGATGGAGGGGATTTTTCCACCAAAGGAGGTTATCTCCACTTTGAGAGGCGATAACTAGGTTGATGGAAGAATCCTTCTATCAATCTAGGAGTGTCTATACCAAGAGTTAAGATTTACCTACCTACAGGGCTCGGGTTGGAAAATTATTCACACTCATGAGTGACATAGACAGGTCAATCTGATTTTTTAAGTGTAGACCAGGCCTGAGTTTATGGTAACACTGATAATTGCCATTACAAGCTAATCCCTGCATTTCCAAGACAATGCATAGGGACTTAGCCCACGACTTCCATCAGTATTGTGGCAAAGGAGATTAAACTAATAACTTAAAATATCTGAGAGATGGAAACCCTTAGAAAAGGTTAACAGCCACTTCAGATACAGCTAGCACAGTATTATTTGGTGATAGGTGCTGTTGAACTTGAGACGCTGTTAACAGTAGATTGCTGAGCCCGTGAGTTTGGGAGAAAGGTTTCTGGTAACTTATAAAGAGAGACAGTCTGTCTGGAGATCAGATAAACATGGACAGGTTAAATTGTGACTGGCCACCTAAGTTTGCAGTGAAGGATTTTTTGAAGGTGTAAGGGGGGCTGGGACAGGGGTGTGCCTCAGTGGTGGTAAAATGTTTTTCAGGAATTGCAAACTAATGCTAAGGCCAATCTTGCTGCTCACACTATACTCTTGGGATGTCCCAGTTTTACTGGTGGAGGAGGTTATTACTTATCACCCTACCTGTCTTCTATTGTTATTTTTTTTTTCTTCACCAGTTCCAGTGGGTCTATGTCTCATGATTCTGAAGTTGATGATCTAAATCTAAATGCCCTATGTCTGTATAAGTCTTGAACTGCTCAGTGCCTTGAATAAATTATGATACTACAAAGTGTTCAATAAGTACTCCAAAACGTTGTCATCATTTCTTTATAAATTATATGGAGAACCTCAGTATATTTACTTACTTACTTTCCATTCTTATTTTTGTGTTTAAAAAATGCTCTGTAGAAGGCTTCTGTTAAACTGAGTTCAAAATTTTATGATCTTGGCTAAGGCAAGGCACAAGTGTTATCCGTTATTCTAGATAGTTTTTATTGCTTTCCCAAGCCATCCTAAGTAACAAATGTTTTTTTTCAATACTGAAAGTACTCAAACACAAATGAAACCTTTGTCCTCAAACACAAATCACTAAAGAGTTAAGTGCAGTAATCAACCTGCCTCAACACAAAGCAACTGGACAGGGTGCAAAAAAGGTCAAGGTATTAAAATCAAGTATCCTATCAAGTATGCAATTTCTTACACCTATTAGTAACTGTGAATTACTAACTCTTCTTGTGCTAGCTGAATGTAAAAGTGTCATGATCATTAAAACAATGTGATTAATAGATCCTTTGAAAAGAGATCTAGGGTAAGAAGGCTCAGTAATACTTTTTGTTACAACACTTTGCTCCTTGTGTCAGCGGAGCATGTCCTCACCAGGAGCACTTGTATCAATTGTACTGTGAGTGTTGGGCATTGTTGTATGGCTTCTGAAAGCCAGTAACAGTCAAAGTAAGCAATGCAGTGTCTACACTGACAATGCATCAGCCTAACTACATCAACATTGACTCTATGCCTCTTGTGGAGGCGGAGTTATTATGTCGACGTAACAAGGCATTTAAATCAGCAGGAGCGAAGTTTTAGTGTAGACACTTACATAGTTAGATTGATCTAAGTTGCCTTGCATTGACCTAACTCTGTAATGTAGACCAAGGCTCAGTGGCTTGATTCGTAGATGCCAAGGCCAGAAAGGACTTCCATGATCTACTCTGGTCTCCTGTATGAGACAGGTGATAGAATTTCCCCAAAATAATGCCTAGAAGATATCTTTTAGAAAAACATCTATACTTGATTTAAAAATTGACAGTGAGAGAGAATCCACCATAACCCTTTGTAAATTATTCTAATGGCTAATTACTCTCACCATTAAAAAAGTACACCAGATTTCCAGCCTGAATTCGTCTAGCTTCAACTTCCGCCTATTGGATTGTTATACCATTGCCTGCTAGATTGAAAAGACTATTATTAATTTTTTGTTCCCCATGTAGATATTTATAGACTGTAATCAAGATGCCCCCTAACCTTCTCTTTGTTAAGATCAATAGATTGAGCTCTTTGAATCTACTACTGTAAGGCGTGTTTTCTAATCCTTTAATCATTCTCGTGGCTTTTCTCTGAACTCTCCAGTTTATCAGCATCCTTCTTGAATTGTGGGCACCAGAAGTGGACACAGTATTCCCGCAGCAGTCACACCAGTGCCAAATACAGCAGTAAAATAACCTCTCTACTCCTATTTGAGGTTCCCCTGCTAATGTATCGTAGGATCTCATTAGTTCTTTTGGCCAGTGTCACACTGGGAGCTCAGTGGAATTAGGCTTTGAGTACATTTGGCTCTGCTAAAGAGTGGTCTTATGGAAATTAAGCATTTAGTTTCCTGATGGGAAGATGCTAGCAATAGCAGCAATATGGCATTCCTTAGGGCTTGTCTACATTGGAAGTTATTCTGAAATAGCTATGCTTGATTAACTGTTCTTGATTAACTCCATATGTGGATGCTTTTATTCCAGAATAAAAGTGCTCTATCCCAAATTAGCATAATCCCGTCTGTTTCTCCTCCCTCCCAGAAAAAATGCAAAGAAATAAAGCACTCTCATTCTGGAATAAAAGCGTTCATACATGGAGATAATCAGTAATAATCTGCTTTTGCCTGAGTGAGGATTTAAGGATGAGGTCCAATGACATCATGAAAAGTGAGAAATGGTGGCTTGTGTTTAAGTTGTTTCTCCTTGTGTCATCCTGCCAATTCCCAAATCAGATTGTAAACTCTGTGAGGCAGGGTGCTTGTTATTTTTATGCATTTGGAAAACAAACGTACTATGTGATATAATAAATAATAGTAAGAAACACAGGTAAATGTAAACTCTGAGTAAAATCCTAGCTCAATTGAAGTCAATGGAAGTTTAGCCATAGATTTTAATGTGGTCAGAATTTCACCTGTAATTTTGGCATAAGCAGTACTGTGACAATCTGAGGAAGTTTGAAGTCCATTTCCTGAGGGATCCTGAAAGAGGAAGAGAGATTGGTTTTGAAAAATGTAGCTCGTGGGTTTATTTGCTCTGTCTGTACTTGGGTAGATTTTGATTTCACACAGTTTACATTCGCCTCTGGCATGCTTTTTTTTTTTTTCTTTCTTTTTTTGTACTGTATTTCCAATAAATTTGCCAGAGCACACAGAGATATTTGCTGGTTGGGATCATCTAATTTTTCACCTACTAGATACACAGTTGTGAGTTTTGTATGTGCAATACCTATGAATCAAGTTGAAAGCCTTTGAAGTCCTGGCTTCATTGAAGTCAGTGGTAATTTTGTTATTGACGTGAGTGGGACCAGGATTTCACTCTCTGGTTTTAGCCCACTTTGAAAATTTGGCTCTTTAAGTCTGTGAGCAAGAGTTTTGCTTTTTCTCTGCCTCTCCAATTGTACAGTTTGTTTCTATATCATGCTTTCTCCAGTTATTCTGGAACTTTATCATTCAACAAAGTATTTAGATCCTCCTATCTATCTAAGTACATCTAGTCATACCATTAGTTTAAATATTTCTAAGGCACATGCCACTTTGGAAT
This sequence comes from Caretta caretta, assembly GCF_965140235.1. Taxonomy (NCBI): domain Eukaryota; kingdom Metazoa; phylum Chordata; order Testudines; family Cheloniidae; genus Caretta; species Caretta caretta. The sequence goes on along the minus strand of NC_134206.1, from coordinate 302,842,272 downwards.
TTAAGCACTGAAGTTGCATGGACCTACCTCCCCTTTGAATACAACAACCAAAAAATGATTAGTTTTCAAAATGTTTAGTTCTGCTGACCATCCACCAGCTCTGTAGTTCAAAAATTCAGAGGCATAGGTATACCCAAGGCCTCTAGAAGGGCACAAGTACTTGTGTCAGGGCATTTGCAAAGGATAAAAAAGGGAAGCAGCATTATTTTTCATAATGTACAGTTAATTCTTTTGACTTTTTGACTTTTTAAAAAGTTGCCTCATAAATATGTAACATTGGACTAGAGGATTAAGCCACCCTTGCTATGCACTTATATTGTTAGCTAACAATGATAAAATGAGTTTTATATCTGCTTTTGGAAAATATATATTTTTAAAATGTCAGTTTAGCTTGTTTCATTTACATGCAGTTTATTTAATCTTTCATGTTATTCTTCAAGCAACTATGGCTTGAACTATAGATCTCTTCAAGCAACTATGGCTTTCCCCTTTGCATTTATGAATTTTCTTTCAAAATAAAAAGCAATTCTTTAGAAAGTTTTCAGTTTTGGTGGCTATATGTTCTAGCTATCATTCCATTGCTAACTTTTCTCCGCTGTCAAACAAAGTATGAGATACTCCACTCAGTGATGTGATGAGGCTGTTCTTCAAGTGTGGAAGGGTCTATTCAGAGTGAGTGATTTCTGGAAATACTTTGCCAGTCTTGCAGTTAGATCTCTCTATTGTTTTTAGTATAATCAAAGAATCTACATTGACTAATGGAGCCACTAATATTTTATATGGAACGGTTCTTATATGTTTCTTCTTACGGTTCACCTTCTTTCTGATCAAATTTGATACTATATTATCCCAGGCCTGTATCTTAGGCTCTTTATTTCTCTGTGGATGCTCTTTTCCAGTGAGAATTTTTATTGTAGTTCTATACATAAAACATAACAATAACCTTATTTTTTCTAACCATGACAAAACTTTGTGCAGAAAATAAAATCATTATTTTTTTGCTAAACTTACTTAGGAATAACTCTAGCTTCCAGTGATATTGTGAAGGAATTTATGTAGTTCATTCTCATTATGAAGAGCTTAGATCCTATTGTAATGGGTCCTATACAAAACATAAGATTGATAAATAGATTCTTATATATGAGAAAAGCAATATTTTGTAATATTTTCTATAATACTACAATAGCACTTTTGTAAATTATAATGATTTGGACCATAACTGGAGAATACTGTGGTACAATATTTTTATAAGGTAGTGCACATTCTTTGTCACAGACTTTATTCTGCTATTTCTGGTTTTGTCATTCGTATCACTTTATTATTTCACTTTCATACTATTTTTTATGAACTATTTGTTGAACATACCAGGTATTTAAATCCTGAAATTCCTTTGTTTTCAACGATGGAAGCATTAGTGGAATGTGAAAGCGTAGGAGCTACAGTAGAGACAGGGCCGGCTCTAGGCACCAGCTAAGGGGCGGCAAATCAGAAGGGGCGGCACTTCGGCCGTTCTTGGGGCACCACTCCTTCCTCGGTGGCACTTTGGTTTATTTTTCTTCTTTGGCGGCTGCTTTTCTTTCTTTCTTTCTTTTTTTTTTTTTTTGCTTTGCCTCTTGGGGCGGCAAAAAAGGTAGAGCCGGCCCTGAGTAGAGGACTGAAATGAACTTACTTTTCCTGCTACATTTTTCAAGGCTTCATTAATAATTGGCTTTATAGAATGGTTTAACTTAAATTTAAATAATGGATTGTGACAGGATCATATGTGAATTGGGTTATGAAATAGGCCCCTAATTATTTACAAAAAACATGGAAAAGCCAATCAAAAACTACAAAAAGTAAAGTCTTCGGAAAATATTTTGGATACCAGCAAGATTACTTTCTACCAGTGTTCATGTCAGCATTCTTACCATGTGACCTGCAAAATCTCTATTAAAACAAAGTTGAAGATTGAAGTGCATTATGACAACTGCGTGGCTAAAACCCCTAAAACTAATGAAGTATATTAATACAAAACAAATCTTCTGTGCCCAGGGTCAAAACAAGGAACATTCTCAGTACTAGAGAATGATTTTGTTTTTGCTGTATTATCTATAAGAAACTAACTTTACAGTAGATAACACACTTATTCTGATTTTCCTAGCAAGAAAAAGTGGGTAGGACATTTTTCTTTTTTCAGAGCCTGATAATGGTTCATGACTGAAATGTAGGCAAGTAATCTAGTGACAAGGATGACACTGCTGAGAATAAATAAAGCAGGTGGTGAGATAGGGAAAGTAAAAGTTTGGAATGTGCCATTCAGTAGCACATAAAATAGTATGAACTCAGAACTTTAAGATGTGTTGATGGTGCTGGGTGCGATGATTCATGATTAACTACTGTGTTTAGGTATCAGAGTAGCAGCCGTGTTAGTCTGTATGCGCAAAAAGAACAGGAGTACTTGTGGCACCTTAGAGAATAACAAATTTATTTGTTAGTCTCTAAATAAATTTGTTAGTCTCTAAGGTGCCACAAGTACTCCTGTTCTGTTTTCAGGTAGTTGTTACTTTCTCAAAATCTGATCTGAAACTTTGCCTGTTTTGTCCTCCTCCCCAATATGAGTTTTCTTGTTTTGTTGATTCCCCTGTTTTTAAATGAGGTGGGCATGAGGTGAAAACATCTTTGTAATGTAACTTACATCTGAGTTGCAATAACATTTATTTTGTAAATTCAAATTGACACAATAACCAATTTGTTAAATTGTTGAGGAAAAACACAAGTTTCTTTACTGACTGAACTTACACAATAATCTATGCCAATGCATTCTATTGTATATTTCACAAATATAGAATGGTAGTGTTAAATCAGTAAGAAAAATACTGTTCTCATCTAAGGGATATATGATGGTCCTTATATAAGAGGAATTTGGTGGGTCTCTGTACAGGAATGGTCAAATCAGGGTTGAGCCATGCTGGCAGGGTATATCTTTCTGTTTATTATAAATAAGTTGTTATATGGCCCTCGTCACCATGATATCTGAGTGTCTTCCAGTCAGCATTAAGATTTGGCATCTGTGGTTTGTTCTTTCTCTCATCATCTCCCCAGGGGGAGAATAGTGTGTGCAGGGTCGTGTTTTGTTTTTGTGGGTCTCTTTAAAAAAAAACATAATAAAAAGTACCCATGGCTATGTGTTTATGTTATAAATGGCAAGGTTGAAGAAGTGTGCCTTACACTTTGAGCGGATGGTGGTGAGACTTGTGAAGGTCCTCAGTGCCTGTGGGAGTTCATTCTGTAGTCTCAGACCAGCTGCCAAGAACGTTCTGTCTCCTGCACAGATGAGCTTTACCTGTCTGGTGAAAAGTTACCTTGAGCCTGTGGAGTGGAGTTGTCAACCACTTTCTCCACCTCATAGCTGTGCAGTAGGTGTGAAAAAGCTTTCCCTGCTGATACCTTATAGATCAGTGGTTCTTAAACTGTGGGTCGGGACTCTAAAGTGGGTCGCAACCCCATTTGAACGGGGTTGCCAGGGCTGGCTTAGACTTGCTGGGTCCCGGAGCTGAAGCCCGAGCCCGACTGCCCAGGGCCGAAGCCAAAGCCTGAGGGCTTCAGCCCTGGGCAGCGGGGCTCAGGTTATTGGCTCCCTGCCTGGGGGTGAAGCCCTTGACCTTTAGCTTTGGCCCCCTGCCTGGAGCGCTGGGGCTTGGGTTGGCTCAGGCTTCAGTCCCCGTCCTGGGGTGCTGAAGTAATTTTTGTTGTCAAGGTGCAATGAAGTTTGAGAATCCCTGCTATAGATAAACATAGGATGTCATTTACCAGGGTTATCATTCTGATGCCTTTTAACATTGCTAATGTTGGACAATTTTTTAAGCTGAAGTTCTTCTCTATGCAAATATGTAAATTAGCTCATAAATAATTTGTATAAGCTATCCCACATAATGCTGCGCAAAACTCTGCAGTTGTGTTAGCAGCACGGTGTCCATGTTATGCTTTAAGGCAGTGATTCTCAACCATTAATCCTATATTACAATAGAAAAATGTTCTAGATTTCTTCTCCCCTAGTTCTGGAACCCGCTTCCCATCTAGTCATAAAGAAAGAGAGAGTGATAAAGACTCCTCATGACCTGTTCGTAGGCTCCCTGGGGGTTGTGCTCCTATGTTTTATGGCATATGTTTAAGTACTTTAACTAGTTAACCCAAAATGCCACACTATCCATATCATGCAATGTGGGTGAAGTAAAGCTTTGAATTTCCTGAATGCTTAATTTGTGAATTTCCTTCTTGGTAAATGCATTTCAAACACTAAAATTCTAAACCACAATACTGCATTTTACACTGCATAATATTTTATTTGGTTTATAGTCAGCAATTCAAATACAATCACTGAATACTTTGCTAATTATTTTGCTATTACCAAGTGCTAAAACCTTTAATGATAAAAAGGGAAGTGTGGAAGGAAAAGAAATACAAAATAAAGAGAACTGCATTGCAGTGGAGTAAAATATACAATGTAGGTAGTTCCAGTATCACCGGAGTTGAAATGAACACATTTTTATTTACCATGCAACTTTAACCCAGTATATAACTTGTCATAACAATGAAGCAAAAATGGGGGAAGGGGGAAATCATTCTTAAATTAGCACTTTTCAGTGTACGAATCTTACCATACTCTGCCTTTCAAATAGTGTAGGCTCAAACTACAGTATTTTTAAAGTGGTATTGATAAATCAGGTAAGCAACAATAGTGTCATGTGGGAGGGTATTGATGGCTGCCAGCAAGCATGTCTTTACTATGGACAACCAGCTTCACCTTGCTGAAGCTAATAGGTGTGCTAGCAATTTAAAGACCTTTTGAGTAGAGATAGCTGAAACAACAGAAGCCATTGCCCAAGGCACCACATGGTAAGGTGGGAGCAAGAACTAACTGACAGAGAATAGGGCCAGGTCTACACTACATCCCTGAGCAGCGTAGTTATACTGACATAACTGCCTCTCAGAGAGGTGGATTAACTATGCCAATGGGAGAAGCTCTCCCCTCAGTGTAGGAGCATCGTCACTAAAGCACATTGCCCGTGTAGCTGTGTGTCAGAATCAGACAAGATCAGAACTCAGAGAAGATGTGTGAATGTGGCCCTCAGAGGAAGCAGAGAGAGAGAGAGCTCCTTATGGACAGAGTACTGACTGGAAAGCAGGCTTGGATTTCTGAATAAGAAAAGCTGCCTCCTGCTGCTTGTTCCTACTCTGTTCAAGGAAACAGGACTTTGTGTACATCCTTTGCAAATAAACAGAATTGCACTGAAGAAACGCCCAACTATCAGCAATTTCTCCTCCTAATGGAAACAACTCAGCAAGGTCCTGAATATTGACTAACCACTCAGACCAAAGGATAATAATATTAAAGATGACCTATAAAAGAAAACGAAAAGGGGTTCTGCCTTGGTTTTTGCTTTTCTTTGGCACAAAACAGGTTGGAACTATTTCTGGGCGGGGGAGTTTATTTTCTAGCTTATGGCTTTAGGGCTGATCAGGAAGGGCTGATCAGACGGTTGCTCCAGCCATGGGTGAGGAGAGTAAAAAATTTTTTTTCCCAAACAAACAAATATTTGCTTGTTTTTATCATTAGAAATACAGGACTGATTTACTCTTTCTAGTGACATCTAAAGAACTACATAAACAAGGTTTATGACATCACAGGTATCAAGAAATTGATTGAGAAGGGAAGTTATATTTTTATATATATTATACGATATACTACATATAGTCTTTTAGTCTGACCTTTCTGCTGCATGAAGTCATGGTAATCTCTCATGCTTATCTGTCTCACTGTGTACATAGGGGTCAGTTTTTCAAACCTATATATACTTACAGCTGTTTGCAAAGATCACATTTTATCAGTACATATACATAAGCTTGAAAAATTGAGTGTGTTCTGTAGCTTGCAGCACCTACATACACGAGACAGATAATTAAACAATTTGTTTACTCTGAATTGTCAGTAATAAGTTTGGGTTATATTCATCTTGGAAACAAGTGCATATTTATCTTAAACAACCTTTGATTTGTTGGCTTGGTTGAAGTTTATTACTCCTCTGTATACAAAAAATAAATCAGCAAGTGTGATATGTTATAGACTTTGGTTTTTCATTGGTGAAAGAGATGTTGGCAACTTTTCCAATAGCTTAAATAAAGAGGTGATGTTGGCCACTTGTACAGAATTTAGATTTTGGCAAGAATAATCCCTCACCACAAGTACGTGTTAGCCTGCGTGTAGGTACCGTAAGTTGCGTATACAAAAACTCTGTTGTGATGCTGCATTTACTGAAGTAAGCTATTTAAAAAGTAAATGGTGTGGAGTTGGAATCTCAACTAAAATAAGGTACAGGAATAGAAAATAAAGCTTAAACTGGTATCTATGGCTTTGGCCAGTGGAGAGATTAGTGTTCATGCTTCCATTATAATCCTTAGTTTTCCAATTTTCATAATTTTCTGAAAATTCTCCTTTATGATTAAATCTGTAAATGGTTGGTATATCCCAGAAGTGTGTGTGTCGCTGCACTCTTGTGACCATGAGAATCTTATTTTTTTCATTCCCTGGCTTTGCTGCATTTAAATTTCTAAACTTAATGGTGCATTAACACTGCCTTTTTGTACTTAATATGTATTTTGAGCTATACGGTAAAGTTATTTAGCACTAGTTTATGATTAGTATTCCAACCCTCTGAGGTGATTGTTTAATTAAACATCAAAGCCTGCCAATATTGTGTCTCTGGAGATTAGAGAGAGAGGTAGGATACATTCAGAAAGAGAGGACTAATTCAGAATTCCATAGTAAAAATGAGAGATAATCTTGACTAGAATTTTTATGTACAGCATAATACCTTTGGGGGTATGCATTTTGAAGATTTAAAGTGCAACTATGACTCTCTATGGACAGGGACTTAAGACCCAATCTTACAAACACTCATTATGGGCTGAGTTAATATTGCTTAGTGCTTATATAAATGCCTTAGTAAGTGCTTTCAGGATCTGGCCCCTTCATTATTGATCGTAAAGTGTTTTACATGGCTGGATGAAAGGCAAGAAATGTATTGCATTAAAGAATTGCAAAGTAATTAGTATTTTTTAGTTATAACTTACTTTTATATTGTCTTTGTCTTGTGAGTATCCTGATGTTTGTGTCTCTTTAAATTGTTTTTTCCCCCATAGGCTGGGGAGGGGAGCAGGTGAGGTCTGAAAGGCTCACCAAACTAGAGGGTTTGTTCCATAAATTCTCTAACTGGAATCTATTGTCTCTGAGCTCTTTCTGTTCTTATACCTTAATTTACTCCTGGGCAAATTCTGTACCACTGCATGTTCACAGAATTCAAGCCTCACCCCGTACACCCATACCCCCCTCCCACAGCCCTCCCACCCAAAATCCACCCTGCTGAACCTCAACCCCTGCATCAAGAGCCCCCCTGTACCCAGGCCCCTGCCTATAGACCCCCACCCCTACACCCAGACCACACCCCACTGAGCCCCCTGCATGCGAATCCCCACCCTGATGAGGCCCACCTTCCTGCATCTGACCACCATGATGATCCCCCCCCGTACCCAGATCTCCACCCCACTACCCCACTGAGACCCAACTAGCTGCTCCCAGACCCAGCCACATCAAGCCCCACTCCCCCAGCACCCAGACCCCCCCCCCGCTGAGTCCTCCACACCCAGACCCCCTCCTGCTGAGCCCCACCCCCCTTCACCTGGAACCCCTTGCAGAGTCCCATTACCCCTGCACTGAGAACGCCCCAACAAGCCTATTTTCATCCAGATATCCCCCCCATGCCTGGACCCTCCACCGAGCTACCTGCACCCAAATTGTCCCACCCCACACCTGGATCCCCCCACACTGACCCCCTCCAAACTTGGATCTTGCCTTGTTGAGCCTGCCTGCCCTCACCTGACACAGAGGAGCAGGGCCCTGGGGTGTTTCTGTGGCAGGCCAAGCCCTTGCACTGTCAGGGTCAAGTGCAGCCTCACCTCTGAGTGCATGTCCCGGGAGTGGGAGCTGCAGGGTGATCTTCCACCTCTGTGCAGCCAGTGGCCTGTGCTCCCTGCTGCCATGTTGGAGCCACTACATTCATTTATTGACAAATAAAACTTGCAGAATTTTAAAATATTGTGTGCAGAATGTTTATTTTTTGGGGGAACAGAATTCCCGCAGGAGTACTTAATTCTCACAGGAAGTTATATGGTCACTATGATTAAATTACATTAGGGAAGGGATAAATCGCATTCAAAGTAGGAAGGATGGGCTAGTAGATAGGGCAGTTAATTGGCACGCAAGAGATTTGGCTTCAGTCGCTGGCTCATTCACAGGCTTCCTATGTGACCTTGAGAAATGTACCGTGAACCTCAGTTCACCATCTGTAAAATTGAGATAGTGTGCCCCTAATTCACAGCGTTGTCATAAGGATACATGCTTTAATGATTATGGGTGCTCAGATATTATGCTGATGAGAGTCAAATGAGAACTGATTTAGATAGGCTATATTTATCAAATACCAACAACCCAAGTCTTGACTAGGTAAGATGACTGGCATCACATGTGCTTATCATAGCACATTTTAGACATGCTATGATTAGTCTGCTGCTCCCACTTGCTGCTGCGTACCCCTCCTCACCAGCACACCTTTGTTAATCCTGTCCCCAGCTCCAGAGAAGCAACCCTCTCACTGCCCAGACCTTTTTCTCACTCCACTTCTTCTCTAGGGCATGCACATCATAATTAGAAATCATGTGATCTTATTACTGTGATCCTTGTCTGTCCTCATATCAGTCTTTCCTGTTTGTCTCATTCATGATGATAGATCTAAAGTCATTGTGTAAACTCTTTAGGTCAAGGACCAATCTTTTGCCTTTGATCTGTAGGGCAGCTAGCACACTTTTGAGTGCTTTGTAAATTATGAATGATGAGCATAACAGAACCAGTAATCCCCTTCTCCTCAGACTGACCTATTACCTCCCGCTACCCCTTCTCCTTCCATGACGAAGGTTTGTATTTGTGTTAACTGTTCAGCCAATATCAGTGGTCATTATTTGCTATTCAGAAGAATGATTGCACCACACCTTTGGGGGCAAGAGGGAGATTTGTCTGCCTGGCCGAATGAAGGGAACAGTGCGTTATGCCGGGGGGAGAGGGGGAAGAGGAAAACTGCTGCAAAAAAGAAGAATGGGTCCGCGTGATCGCTGATCCATCCCCTTGGAATGAAGGGTTTAAAAGGGGCAGCCCTATGTCTGAAGCCTCCCTTTTTCATGGAGCAGGCTGAGGCAGGACCCACCCTCCCTCCCCTTTAGGTGGAAAAATACCAGGTTTGGTCAAAACCTGCTGTGGGCATTGGTCAAGACCTACTGTGGGGTCTGGGAAGGAATTTTTCCCTTACCACCAGATTGGCTGAGGTGAAGTCTGGTTTTTTTCGCCTTCCTCATAGTAGATTCAGGAAGGGCTCTGTTCATGAGTGGCAGGAAGGGTGGTAGACTGTATGTCACAACTCATTCTATAAGTATGTGGCAGATGTACAGTGCAGGGACTCCATAGGGAAGATATATAGTGACCGGAGAAATGGATTGGAAACGGACTTAAAAAGGCGGTGTTCGTTAAAGGAAGGGAATGGGGATGGGAGGGCTTCTATGATTGGTGTGGTAGGGAGCCAACTCCTCTTTCTTATAGCTCACCTTAATCCTTCTACAAGGGGGCGGGGTGGATGGTAAGGTCCGAGCAATAGATTGGCTGGATGGAAAAAGAAGGGGAGCTGGTGGAAGCCCCCTGGGTAATTATGGAATAAGCGGGGTTACCTGCACTGTACACATTTATCTGCCAGTTAGTCCCAGACATCTACAAATAAAATTGCGGCCTGATTAAGCCCATGTCAAATGTCTGTTGTCCTTCTTTCGGTATAGCTGGACAATCCAAAAATAGTAGATTTGTCTTATCTTTAAATCATGTTCTATGTCAAATAAGTTTATGTACCAAATGAATGGAAGAATATAATGTCCTAGTGGGGGAAAAAATGGCCAAAGCTTTTAGCTTTCTCTTTCATACTAGCAGCCTGTTCTATTAGAACTGAAGTTTGAATTAGCTTCAGGCACGCTGGCCGACATATCTCTACGCAGCAGTATGAGAAAAACTCTCAAATGGATATTAATGTTGTTGTAGAATGTCTGTAAAACTTGTATGTGTACAATTTATAGTAATGTTTTCATTAGTTGTCTTTCTTTTGAAACCAAGATGACTGGAAATTGCCTTTGACTGGGGTGACACCATGAATTAGAAAGGACATGGCTTTAATTTCTCATTGAGACAGCAGTGTATTATTTTAATATGGCTTTGGAGAGAAACAAAGGAAAGCTAATTAATGTGTTTATGTAAATTCTACAGATGACAGTGTTAAGCCACAGTCAGTTCTGCTTTTCCAGGGAAGGAAATTATGGTAGTCTTGTTCATGCCTGTTGTAATAATTTGGGGCCTACCAAAACAAACAGTTTCAAGAAATACGAACCCTCTGGATTTCAGAGACAAAGCAATGAGACAAAACACTGAGGAGTAAAATCATCTGACAAACTGATTTCACACTGACTGTAGAATGAAGGATATTACTTCAAGTGCTGATGAGTAATTGAACTGCAAAATGCTGTGCTGCATTACCATGACAATAAAACATGAAAGCCTTGTCTACACGAGGTTCTTTTCTGAAAAATTTCTCATGGTTGATAAAACTGGCAAGTAGAAAGGAACTCGTGAGAAGCATAGCTTCCACTTCCTTCCTGGACCCAGAGGAAAAGCTCCCCCTTCTCATTGTGTGTAGCTGCTAACAGAATAAGAGAAGCTCTTCTCCCTGGTTGGTGCAGTGAGAGCTCCGCCTCCTGTTTCAACCTATTTTAACCCTTGGATAGACCTCCATCTGTGGTAAAATGGTGGAAGTGCTGTAGACAAGGCACGGCAGCTACTGGTCTTTTTTCTACCATATTGTACAGACCTGTTTTGAGCAGGTTTAGATGACTTTCTGCTAAAATACCAGCCGGTGCCTGGTGCCCCAGCTGCACTGGTGTGCCTGTTGTTTTTATCACTGATGGACCTATTAGCGTGTCAGTAACGGTCGGAGGTTTTTCAGGAAAAAATGGCTAGTGTAGGCACATCCTATGATGTATTTATGAGGTTAGAAATCCTCAGTTGTATCACCAAAGAGAAATGTAATTCTATACAGAACTCTGAATATACAGGGCCATTTGATCCCAAGTGTAAAAGGGCACAACTGTCTTGAAGTCAATGAAGTTGTGCCTGCTTCCACCAAGGCTGAATTTCTAAGATGTCGCAGTAAGACAGATTGTCCTTGTGTCTTGGTCTACATTGGAGTGGGGGGATTGATCTAAGTTATGCAATTTCAGCTACGTGAATAACGTAACTGAAGTCGACATACTTAGATCGACTTAAGGTGGTGTCTCCACCGCGGTGAGTCGGCTGCTGCCGCTCCCCCATTAACTCTGCCTGCGCCTCTCGCAGCACTGGAGTACAGGACTCGATGGGAGAGTGCTCGGGGGTCGCTTTATCACATCTAGCCTAGACGTGATAAATCGATCCCCGCTGGGTCGAACGCTGCCCGCTGATCCGATGGGTAGTGAAGACATACTGTGTGTGTAAGTTACTATGCTTGTTCTAATGAAGGGAAGCTACTTAACTTTTCTTTATAATGTGTAGCACAACAGGCATGCTCATACATTGAATTTCTTTCTTTTTTTTCTTCTAAAATTGTATTTTATTACATTTAGTGAAGCGTTCATCAGGCTTGTAATTATTTTATCTTTTCTCTAGATGGGAAGTACTTTGTTATGTTTGGTCATTGGCTGATAATGTTTAAATGGTGATCATAGAAAGAAAACAAATTGACTGAATTACTGTACTGTCAAATATTGACATTAATTCTGTGGATAACATTAATGTAGCTTTTTTGCATAATTGGATATAATACAGGTGAGAATATACATAGTAAAGCATGTGTAATTGTAAATGTTTCTAATTTTATTGTAACTGTTTAGCTTTTGTTAATAACATGAATGTTCTCAAAGATCAGCATCAATGGTAAATGTATATTATACTCATGCACATACAAAATCAATGTTTTGGTAATTTAAAAATCATAAACATAGTTCTAAATGGGTAGGTCAATAAAATGCAAAATGTTAAATTAATTCTAAAGTTTGTCTGTTATTAAGCTTCAAATGAAAAAAATCCCAAATTAAACCCCATACAACCTCAATCAACTTTGAACAACCCAAATTTTGGCTACCAAAAATAGTGACACTGAAAATATTGTGAATCTCTACAGAAATAATGTTCATACAAACCCTATTGAAAAGGTAATACGGAGGATGAAATGAAGCATCTGAAATCATCATAAAATTCTGTGTCTCTCATTGAAAACTGAGAACCTTGCATCTGCAGAGTTACAAACTGACAAACTGTGACCCTCAAAGCTCCTCAGTGTCAACTGACAAAGGGTTCACTGTCCTGTAACAGCAAACCTGACAAACTCACGACTTCTAACACATTGTTGCCATAGTATGTATCTGTAAAGAAGTTTGTGTAAGGTATCTAATGAAAGCTTATATTATTCTAGTCATCATAAGGGTTGTGTGATGTATGTAAGGGTGATAATTGTATGTATGTTTGTACTAATAATGGGTTTAAACCAGGTAACAAGGCAGGGTTGATAAACAAATTTGTCTTAGCCCTGGTCTACACTGCGGTAGTGGTGGGGATCGATCTAAGTTATGCAACTTCAGCTACGTGAATAACGTAGCTGAAGTCGACATACTTAGATCGACTTACTGTGGTGTCTTCACCACGGTGAGTTGACTGCTGATGCTCCCCCGTCAACTCTCTTGCACCTATCGCGGCGCTGGAGTACAGGAGTCGACGGGAGAGTGCTCGGAGATCGATTTATTCCCGCTGGATCGATCGCTGCCCACCGATCTGGCGGGTAGTGAAGACATACCCTTAGACAAAGGAAACTTGATTTACCTGTCTGCCTCGGTCTCTGATGTAAATCAAGCAGTTATAAATCCAAAACACCAATGGGAGAGACATTTGCATGTAAATCAACAGGAAAAGCCAGGTTGATGGGGGGATGTGAAATTAGCATGGGAAGACACTGGAGACTAAAACCACATGGGTTTGTCTTATCTCTGGGGTCAAAACCATGATTTTGGGGGACATATAAGCAGAAGCAAAAAGACATTTTGTTATCCATTGCACTGAGGAAAACTCTTGGATCCTGGTTTTGACTGAAAACCAGCAAGCTCTATAAACAGACTTTACGGGTGAGAAAACTGCTTTAGCCAAAGGATCGTAGCCTGCTAAAGTTATGTTTCGTCTCTTAGAAGTGTGTTATACCCAATTCTGTTTTCACTATCCTTAGCATCACTTAGCATCTCTGTTCTTTATTAATAAACTTATTATATAGTCACCTCGGTGTTGTAATATTAAAGTGAAGTGTGAATTCTTCCCTGAACCAAACAGGCTGGTATGCTCACTGTCTCTATGAAGACAGAAAACTTTGTAATTTCTGTGACTGTCTGGGGCTGGATACTACAGGGGAATGCTTTTCAAAGTGGGTGGTGATTTGGGTGCACCTAAAATTAACCTGCAAGGGGAAGTAAAGACTGGTAGAGCTTCTGAGTAGATCGTTTGGGTGGCTAGCAGATTGGCGTGACAGGGACCTGACATCAGTTTATCACCAGCTTGCTGAGGCAAGAGGGTAATGAGGTGATTCACAATCCTGGGTGCTCCTAGAAAGTGTCATAAGAACAGCAGTACTGGGTCAGACCAAAGGTCCATCTAGCCCAGTATCCTGTCTTCCGACAGTGGCCAATGCCAGGTGCCCCAGAGGAAATTAACAGAACAGGTAATCATCAAGTGATCCATCCCCCGTCGCCCATTTTCAGCTTCTGGCAAATAGAGGCTAGGGGACACCATCCCTGTCCATCCTGGCTAATAGCCATTGATGGACCTATCCTCCATGAACTTATCTAGTTCTTTTATGAATGCTGTTATAGTCTTGGCCTTCACAACATCCTCTGGCAAGGAGTTCCACAGGTTGACTGCCGTTGTGTGAAAAAATACTTTGGTTTTTTTTTTTTTCAATCTTCTGCCTATTAATTTCATTTTGTGACCCCTAGTTCTTACTATGAGGAGTCCCAGTATGTTTGAGCAAATTCTATTCTTGCAGTTACATTTTTTGTAATCGCATTGAGTTGCACTAAGGCAAGGGTTCCCAAACTTGGTTCGCGGCTTGTTCAGGGTAAGCCCCTGGCAGGCTGTAAGATGCTTTGTTTACCTGAGCATCTGCAGGTACGGCCGTTCACAGCTCCCAGTGGCCGTGGTTCACCGTTCCCGGCCAATGGGAGCTGTGGGAAGCGGTGGCCTGGCCCGCGCTGCTTCCCGCAGCTCCCATTGGCCAGGAATGGTGAACTGTGGCCACTGAGAGCTGCAAGCGGCTGTACCTGCAGATGCTCAAGTAAACAAAGTATCTCGCGGCCCGCCAGGCACTTACCCTGAACAAGCCGCGAACCAAGTTTGGGAACCCCTTCACTAAGGTAATTGAGTTTGCCTCAGTGGGGACGTTGGCCTGTTATTTTAGCAATGCTTCCAATATTTCTTGTTCAACCAATAAATTAACTTGTACCACACCATTAAAATGGTGATTTTTTTTTTATTGTGAAGAGTTCTATATAATAGAGATTGAGATAAACATGCAAACTAATGCAGGGGGCCGGGGGAGGGTGGAATCTGAAAGTATGTAGGAAAAGTGACGCACAAAGGTATCCTTAGAGTCACTTACAGGATTAGATATAGAGGCATTTATGTCTGATTCAAAAAGCATGATGCTCAGCCAAATGAAATCCACTGAGATTTACCTGTCACTACACTGTAAGTAGCTAAGAAATTTAAATGAGTCTTGAAGAGGCAATGAAGTTCAGGACCAATTGATACAGAATATAGACACTGATGAACTAAACTAATGTATTAATAAAATCCTCTCTGTACTTTATGCAGTGAATATAAACTTGAGAAAGATCAGACCTGTTAAAGGACATTCAGTTCCTCTGAATGTGGCTGTGTTTGAAGGCCCTGGAATGGGATCAATACATTGTTTCCCAGGTCTCTTAGAAACAGTTGTTGCGGCCAACATATTTTATGTTGTTCCCAGAAGTACCATCCCCATAATGCATCTCTTCTAAGACTGAGATGGTAGTTGTAGAAACCTTTCTCAGCTTGATGCCATGTTGTCATTCATCTCAAGGCAGCATTTTTTTACTTGAATATCATTGGTGTGGATGTTTGATATCCTTGGTACTGCATGCAGGCATTTACAGATGTGCAGATCAAAATACTCTGTTTTGTCACTTTTTTGCAACATTTGTCATTCCAAAATTCTCAAGTATATATACATTAATAATAGTTCTTGGCAAAGGACAGAAAGGGTGGTGTGATTTACCTCTCATACAGTGTACATTAGGATCAATTCTATTTCAATGAATAGTGTTTCAAAGTAAACCTGGTGTGAGAGTATGATCAAGCCCAGAAAGTGGAGAATCCCGCATTTAAAACTGCTTTCATGTACACTAATTAAACTATATTTTGTATTCTCTTAGACATGTGCATTGCTACTGACTGCATGTCACTGAGAACAAAATATTTCCTAGGGATTTTACATATACCAATAACTCGACACTTGCAATGTGTTACTTTAACTGGACAGAAGGAGCTATCATTCTGCCAGTGCAACCGGGAGACAGCATTTGAATTGGGGAACATCGGCTGCCAGTCGAAGTAGGCTAAAACCAAGAAAATAAATAAATAAAATAATAAAACATAATGGGAAGAATCTCTCTTCCACAGAGTTTATGTTTTTATGAAGTGAAAAATCAATATGTGTAGGAACATTAACTTTATTACATGTTGAAACATTAACAGAGTGAGAGAGCTTGGCTTAGTATGTGCTTGGCTGGAATAAAGATGGCTGTGCTGAGTGTAAAGGACTTGAAAGATTTTAGTCCACAGAGCTGCTTCTTTCCCAGGTGTGCCATTTGAGCTTTTGCCTATTACTGCAAATTAGCACTTCAGCGATTGTTCCTGATACTATAGATCCATCTAATTTCACTTTAAAAATGAGATGCCTTTTCTGGGTCACTTTTCCTCAGCAGTTGTAAAGACCTTAACTATTTTTTTTTAAAAGATGCTAAATGTAAAGTTAATTTGTTTAACTTTTAAGGTTTCAAGACTCCATCAATAAGTGATTTTTATAATGGGTTTGCTCTTTTTTCCTATTTTTCTAAAGCCCAGAAGTTATCAAGGATTTTTTGATGCTAGATTTCATGTCAATCACATGGTGATCCATAGAATCTAGAATCCCGCAGAGGTTACTTGACCGGCTGTTCTGTGTCTTTGAAAGGTAGTGTTGAAGTTCCTATCTTCTTAGCTTCTCATTTGTATGATCATCTGCTGGGTTACTACTCAGATCTGATTCTATAAATAGTTGTTATTGTGCATATTCTTACCCCTGCGTGGAATGACAAGTCACTAGGATTCCTTCTGGGATTGGAATATGTGTGATAGTAACTTTTAGCTAGTCCACAAAGGGACTTAGGTGTTATGGCATTCTGTGGTGCAGTCCAGACCACTGAAGGGCTATGTCACCCTTTCCCTGGGGTGCCTCAAAATGCTCTGCTGCTGTAGCTCCCAACCTGGGCCCCTCACAAACAGCAAAACAGCATTCAGGTTACACTCGGAGTGTCTGTGTATAGCCACAGCCCTGGTCCAGCAACTCAGACCCCAGCAGTCTTGAGTAAACACCAGCCACACTCTGGCTTCCAGCAGCCTTGGTTACTACATGCAGAATGACCCCAGCCCACTCCCAGTCCAAATTTTCCCCTCAAAATTGTGTGTTCTGCATTGCCATCCCCTGGACAGTTCAGATATACTAGGTCCTTTGCCCCTCTAAGGGGCTCAGTATACGACAGTGTGCTACCCTATATGGATTTACCCACATAGTTCACAACACTGAATTAGTTTTGATTAGAGGATAAAACAAGGTTATTTAACTACAGGTTTTAAGTGAGTACAATTATAAGGCATTTATGATGGGGTGTACCAGGCCCTTTGAGGCCTCCAGCCTGAGACCTTGATGTCCTACCACCACCTGCCTCAGGAAAGGAGCAGTGAAGGTGGGTCCTCCAGGCCTGCTTAGAAAGGCTGCAGGGAAGTAGCCAATCAGAATGCAGCTGGCTCAGTTAAGAGGAGCTACAGGGACTAAGCAGGTCAGTTGCTGGCTGGGACCAGAAGCGGGAAGAAGGACTGGATCACAGAGAAACTCTCCAGGCAAGGAGGCCTGGGAGATACCTTGTTCAAGCAGCAAAAAGACAGAGAACCCAAAAGGTGATGGGACTGAGTGGGAAGCAGCCCGGGGAAGGCAGCAACAACTATTAAAGGGAAGCAGTATGTAGCTGCTGTTTATAGGGTCCCTGTGTTGGGACCCAGAGTAGTGGGCAGGTTGGGGTCCCATCACTGGGGAAGTGGCCTGAGCCTTGAGGAGGGGATAAGGCTTGCTTAGAACCCCAAGTGAATGAGAGGACCTAAAGGGACATCAGAGAACCACTGAGGACAAAAAGTCTCCAGGGACAAAGCTGTGGGGACAGTGCTCTAAAACAGTGCAGCAACAGACTTAAAAGCTGGCCCAGAAGGGGGTGAGAACTGAGACCAGAGACAGGGCTGCAGATAATCACAAGGACACAGTGATAGGCCTTGTTGGACCTTTGTTACCCTGGAAGGGCTGAGCCACTAAAAACTCGCCTGATGAGGGCAACAGCCAATGTGGGGCTCCAGGAACAGAGAAAGGAAAGAGTGCATTATTTCACCCAGCCAATGAGGTGCTCATGAGAGGTGAGTGCACTCCATCACAGCATTAAAGTCAGAAATGGTTACAAGAGACTAAAACTAGTACTAAAACTTAATCAACTAGACTTAATTCAAGGTAAAGTCCCTTACCACATGTTCCCAGTAACATTGCTGACCAAATTCTCAGGCCAGGATCTGCTCCCCAAGTCCAAAGGCTGTTTCTTTTGTCTTTTTGGGTGAAAGGGAGAGAGACTGATAAGGAAATACCTGGAGTGCTTTTGCTCTTCATTTTCTCTTGAGGGTTAGTCCGAGATAAAGTTCCTTCCATCTGTGAGTATGGAGACAAAGAGTCTGGTGGTGAAAGAGGTTGCATTCTGTTGTTTGCTAAGATGCAAATCTCTTTGTTCCTGCCCCACACTTTCTTCCCAAAGAATGGCCATTTGATAGGTGATGGCCCATCAACTTTGATGACACCTTCCAGAGGCATCAGCTTGTCCATTGTCTTTGAGAAACAGGTTTACTCATTCCCCAGACTTGTTCGGTAAACACACTTCAGTCATGATTTCTACTTATGTTCGAACTTTACATGTAATGTTGCTACACCCATTTCAGCATATTATTTACCAATGAGTTATACATTTTTTCAAACGATACATCACAAGGCATATTTTATACAAAGATTATTACATTAGCATGTAGGGTATGAATACAAGGGTGCAGTCGATCAGTGTTTCAAAGCTGAGAGGAGAACAAGGGTTTTGAAGAGGGGTTTCCCACCCCTCAGATTGTGCCCCAACCCCGGCCTATAGAGTCATTCTCACTCAGTGGCCCAATGCATATTTATTATTTATGAAAAGTGGAACAGCTTCAACAGAAGAGATTGAGAGACCAACATCAGAATATCCCATTGTCCAGTGACTAGGGCACTGACCTCAGAGGTGAGAAAACATCCTGTTTAAATGGCTTCTCCTCATCCTGGGGGAGAAGGAATTGAACCAGTCTCCTGCATCCTTGTTGAGTTCCTTAATCGCTGGCCTAAAGGGAGAGTTCCTCCTATTTTTTGTGGAATTAGGCAGTCTCTGAATATGCCTACTGGATTGGGACCCACAAGCAAGACATCTAGTGAGCTTAGGCACCTGTCTGAGTCCCTTTCTAAATCTGGGCCAAAGCAGCACTGTGAAATGACAACTTTTTGAGATTTAGACTAAGATGGAGAAAAGGAAAAATAAGAATATTTCAGTTCTGGCCAAACTGAACTGGATATTACTCTTTCTTAGGTCAGAAAAAAAAGTTAATTTTTTTAATTTTCTAAGATTATTTATTTATTTTGTATGCTTCTGCACTTTCAGATTCCAGCTGGGAATTGGATTTACCAAGAAACCACACAATAGAGACTGTTTTTATGATTTTCCAAAACAAGTGTTGCCATGAAATCTCTCAAGTATCTATTCTTGTGAAATGATCATCCTTGTTTCCATATCACAGGAGACTAGATGAAGTTTAGATAAGTATACATATCTTGATATCTATCCAAACTGAATCATCAACTCTTTCAAGGTTTCAGACTAATTCCTACAGTTGTAGTTGGCTGATCAAGTGTAAAGAAGTCATAACACTTTCCCATACTGCTGTTAGTATTCCACAGCAAGAATGAAATTTCTTCCATTAATGTAACAGAAGTTGCCTCTGGTGGCAAAACATGGTAAACACTTATGAGTCCAGACTCTTGAAAGTGTACTTAGTACTGTAAAGAACTCTTATATTTTAATATTCTGGATGCCTCTTAAACTCTTTTCTTTTTAACATATATTATTATACAGATATATTAGATGCAAGTTTGCAATGTTACATGGCTGCAAAATTAGTTAATGTAATTTTTGGCTGTGTAGCAGAGCACGGCAGGACCCCCCCTAGCTCCTGCCTCTGCTAGGTCCACAAAGTCACTTTGAGACCCTAGGGCTAGTCACCACTGGTACAGTTTATTCACAGGCTTTTCCCGCCACCATTTTACCATGTACAGTTGGCCCTTCACTGTCTGCAGGCAGGAGAGAAGAGCTATCTCTCTGCTTCCACTCCCTGCCTTTCCCCTTTCTTTCTGCTCCCTCTGGCTTCCTTCCCCTGAGGCTTTTATACAGCATCCAGCTAATTGGGTGACAGCTGTCTCTGCTTCTGCAATTAGGGCCAGGTTATCTCCAGCCGGCTCTAATTTATCCCTGTAAATGGGAGCTGGCGTGACAGAGGGCTGAATCAGCAACACTTTGCCCAGCACCCTGTCACAGGCTGTATGTGTAAAGGCATTACATTATTAAACAGGAAGGTAATAATTCCTCTCCATGTCATTCTCGTGTGACATCACTTGGGTTATTGTTTTCAGGTCTGGCCACTGCGCTCCTGAAAAGATATGTTTATAATTTGGCTAAAAGATTGCTAATTGGGTAGAGGATTGAGGAAGATAAATCTAGAAATAGTAGGTGGATATAAACACCAACGATGGAGAGGAATTATTTAAGATGTTAACAGGGCAGCAGTAATTAGTTGTAATTCATAGGTGCCAACTCCATGGGTGCTCCAGCCCTGGAGCACCCATGGAAAAAAATCAATGAGTGCTTAGCACCCACTGGCAGCTAGCTCCCCCCTCCCTCCCTTCCAGTGCCTCCCACTGGCAGCTTAGCTCCCACAATCAGCTGTTTTGTGGCATGCAGGAGGCTCTGGAAGGGAGGGGAATGAGGCGTGCTTGGGGAGGGGGTGGAACTGTTACCCACTCAATTGAGGGCACCCCATCTATACCCTGTGGATAAATGTAAAGTATTGCACATTGGAAAAAATAACCCCAACTATACATACAATATGATGGGGGCTAATTTAGCTACAACTAATCAGGAGAAAGATTTTGGAGTCATCGTGGATAGTTCTCTGAAGACGTCCACCCAGTGTGCAGTGGTAGTCAAAAAAGCAAAAGGGATGTTAGGAATCATTAAAAAAGGGATTGAGAATAAGACGGAGAATATCTTATTGCCCTTATCTAAATCCATGGTACACCCACATCTTGAATACTGCGTACAGATGTGGTCCCCTCATCTCAAAAAAGATATACTGGCATTAGAAAAGGTTCAGAAAAAGGGCAACTAAAATGATTAGGGGTTTGGAACGGGTCCCATATGAGGAGAAATTAAAGAGGCTAGGATTTTCAGCGTGGAAAAGAGGAGACTAAGGGGGGATATGATAGAGATATATAAAATCATGAGTGGTGTGGAGAAAGTGAATAAGGAAAAGTTATTTACTTGTTCCCATAATATAAGAACTAGGGACCACCAAATGAAATTAATGAGTAGCAGGTTTAAAACAAATAAAAGAAAGTTCTTCTTCACTCAGCACACAGTCAACCTGTGGAACTCCTTGCCTGAGGAGGTTGTGAAGGCTAGGACTATAACAGGGTTTAAAAGAGAACTGGATAAATTCATGGAGGTTAAGTCCATTAATGGCTATTAGCCAGGATGGGTAAGGAATGGTGTCCCTAGCCTCTGTTTTTCAGAGGGTGGAGCTGGATGGCAGGACAGAGATCACTAGATCACTCCCTCTGGGGAACCTGGCATTGGCCACTGTCGGTAGACAGGATACTGGGCTGCATGGACCTTTGGTCTGACCCAATATGGCCTTTCTTATGTTCTTACCGAGGGCTCAAGGCATGACCCAATCAATTTAGGCACCCCTACCCTTTCCCTTCCAAGGGCTCAGTGTGTAAGGCACCTATCCTTACCCATGGGGCTTAGGAAGAAACTTGGTCAATTTAAGTACCTGCTCTTTCCCTCTGGGCTCAGGGCTTTACGGGTCTGCAGAACCTTTTCCCAGTGAAAGAGCCTTACATAGTTGTGCTCTAAACATTTATTTATTAGCAACACAGACATACCAAGCAAATCTCTTATGTTTCCCCCACTCCCAATTTCACCCAATGGCCAGTCAGGATTCATTCATCTGGGGGTTCCCGGCGATGCCTCTGCACGTCACAGTTGTGCATAGGGGTCAAAGTTCCAGCAGGTTGATGTTGAACTGCAGTCTGGAAGTGGTTCCCAAAGAGCATTGTTTTTCATTTATATTATATAGGTAAAACTAGCTCCTTCCTTCAAATGTACTAAACCTATCACATCCCACACTCCTAAATAACAAAAAAATTAACCAATTACACACTGGCATCTAGGTGTCCTCCTTTCTGCCCAAGTTCTTTACATTTTATCTTTCATGCCAAAATTGTAACTTAATTGTGACCTTCTCTATTTGGTCAGCATAAAATGCTGGTCAGAGCTTATTTTACCATTTGATGAATCTCTTTCTGTATCCTCCCTAATTTCCCAGTGTCTTTACAACCGTGGTGGTTATAACTTTCGTTAGGGACATTTATCAGCAGCAGAACATTCCTTTTTTCAATTTTAGTGATGAACTCCCTGAGTTTCACCCAAGGCTGGTTTAATATGGGATGGAGGGGGGAGGGTATTGAGCAGGTCCCAGGCCTACAGAACAGGGAAGGAATAGACAGGACGCAGAAGTAGTTGGGGGCAGAACGAGGTGGGGCAAGGGGCTTCAGAGAAGGGGTCCAATAGGGGTTGGGGCCTGGGACGGAGTGGGGATTTGAGCACCTCTGGGGCCCGGAGAAAGCTGGCGCCAGTGATGTAATTGATTGAAGTTAAGCCAGGGAAAATTTAGGCTGAGTACTGGGAAAAGCTTCCTCAGAATTAGATGTATCAACCAGTGAAATGATCTCCTGAAAGAATTGGCAAAAGATCCCATTGTACATCACATTCAAAACTTCACTGACAAAATACTAGAAAATATACCATGGAGAACAATCCTACATTAACAGGCAAATGGACAGGCCTAATTTTATCCTCATTATGGTAAACTGCAAAGGGAAGTAGTCTCCTTGCAAACTGAGCACCACCTGGATCAAATCTCTGGCTATGTTACCCCAAAAAATGGATTTGGCGGCATCCCTAGAATAAAGAAAAGGAGTACTTGTGGCACCTTAGAGACTAACCAATTTATTTGAGCATGAGCTTTCGTGAGCTACAGCTCACTTCATCAGTGAAGTGCATCTGATGAAGTGAGCTGTAGCTCACGAAAGCTCATGCTCAAATAAATTGGTTAGTCTCTAAGGTGCCACAAGTACTCCTTTTCTTTTTGCGAATACAGACTAACACGGCTGTTACTCTGATCCCTAGAATAACCTGCCTATCACCCCCTTCATCTGTTCTTCCCAAGGTAAAGGTTTCTGGGGTAGTTAAGGAAACACTGAAAGGACACAAATGTAACCTTCTGATAAAACGATTGACACAGGCAGTATTATTTTCCTTAAATAATGTTTTTTATTAATGTAACTAATAATTCCTACTACAATTTATCCTAAATTGAAAACCAGACACAAATCCCTTATTGCAAGTTAAAGAGCATTTAAACTGCAATAGTGTACAGTTTAAATGATTCTAAGCATTGCACTCTGTATGCTGGATGGCCAGTCCATTACAGATCGCTGACAGCAGTTCTTAAAATGTACTTTAATTTTTACATAGGAAAAATAGAAAAATACAATTAACACACACATACATTTCAAACACACCCATTCTAACTCTAATCCTATATTAAACTACAATAAAAACCTAGCGAGCTTCTTCTATCTGTGGACTATGCTGCATTGCTTGTGGCTGCTGCTGCCTGCTGCTGGTTTCTCCGCCACTGTCAGCTTCAGTCAGCTATCGGGTTCTGCTCTGCCTGGTTCTGCTTCATCGTCTTTTCCTTCTTTGGCAGCTTCTCACCTCCTTGTCCACTCGTCTCCTGACTGACTTTCTCTGCTCTGACTGTCTACTTTTATACAGTTCTGTTAGCTATTAGCCCCTTACTGCTCATTCTTATCACTCAGTTGTTTACCACAGAGTTGTGCTGCACCTGTTTGGCTGTCTGCCAATATATATTTTCTCCAGCTGAACTTTTGACTTGCTGAACTTTCAATCTGCTGAACTTTCAGCTTACTTTACACATTCATTCACAATCTGCTATACTACACATTCATTCATACTCACTGTTTACTTCAAAGTTATGATCTACTGGTTGCTTAGAAATATCATGTTCCCTACATCTTCCAATTGTATGTGATCTGCAGCTTCTCATGGTGGAGTGACTCTTGCTTATTCAAAATGGAGATCAAGAATACAAAATGGAGTGTGGGGAATTTCTCTGGTATCGGCTAGGTCCGTAAGGTAGTCTCATTGGATATTCAGATCATCACTGGCAATCTTATTGTGCCATCAAACTTTTGGATCCCACAAGATCACTGGCTGTGAAGTGGCATTCCTTGGTAAACATGCTTCAGAATTCATTGGTCTTTCATTCTAATAATATGTCCATACTAAGAAAACCACCAAAATGAAACCAGTGCTGATGCAGGTAGTTGCTGGGTTCTACTTTGAATATCCTTATTTTTGATCTTGTCTTGCCATTTAATATGGAGCAGCTGACAAAGACGAGGAGACTTGAAAACATCATGTCCTTAGCCTTGTTCAGCACCCACATTTCAGTTGTGTACAATAGAGTTGGTATAACTGTAGTTCTGGAGATCCACAGCTTCTTTGTTGACTGCTTGCATACATTCATTACACTGTAGGTGTGTGCGCCTTGTGTACTGGTGCCAGACAGTTTAAAACTAGTTTAAAACAGTTGAAACTAGTAGGTACGTCCACCGCTGACCTCCTCATGCTGTGATCGATTATATGAAGGGTGTAGAAGCTTGGCCCCTCCTCCAGTTCCTTCTGATTATCGGTGGTTGAAGCATTGGTGTTCCCTGAGAACAACTAACTACTCAATGTACCTAGTGATACTCAGAAAGTCTATGGACTTTTGCTTTTCTTTTAAAGTTTTAAAAAAATAATTTTAAGTTGATTTCATTTGATTTAGTCCATCATTTGGGGTTTTCCAGTCTGGTGGGTCTCTGAATCCCACCTGTACCAGGGAATCTATGCCAAGGTCCCTGAGGTTCAAACCTTGTGCAGGTTGCAGGAAGTCCATGCCTGCTAGTGGCCCACACTCCCTCTGCCAAAAGTGTTTGGGTGAGGTCCACATCAGTTGTAAGGTGATCTATGTGTCGTGGCTTCAAGACTGAGATGAAGAAGATAGGGAGGAGTGCCTTCAATATATCCTCATGGAGGCTGGCCCTAGACTAGTGGCAGAGTCCCCTTAATTAGTTAAGGGAAGCTCTTTGAAGACTCCTTCCTGAAGTGGTCCCCTGGCTGTGTCACCTGAAAGAGACTGCAGAAGGTCTCTGAAACTATCCTCTTTGAGGCCCAGGGAATTGGAGTCCCAGTCTCAGAAACACAAGCAGTAGTCTGCAATTGGGTCCTGGTGTCGGGATCTTCGATGGAGTGTCTTTTGTGTACTGAAGGTTGAGCATGCCCTTTGGTCCGCCATGCCCTGGTACTGTCTCAATCAGAAAGACTGAGCCATTGATTCCAGTGCCCTCTCAGGGACTCTCAAGACTGGCTACCTTTCCAATGGCAACAGAACAGTCTTTCCTGATCGCTGTAGGTCAACAGCCCGGTACTAGCTATGACAGCGGTTAATGCCATGGCTAGAAGCTTATTATGCCTGTCAGTACCACTGTTGCCTTTGCTTCAGGGTGAAGACTCTTGCTTGGCACTGACGCATCCTTCTAGATTGTTGGCACTGGGCTGCTTGTCCATGGCACCACCTGCGTCAGGCTTATACTATCACCTTCCATGGGGCCAACTCAAGATCCCCTGTGCTAAGTATTACTGTCAGCTAGGATGCTGTCTGTTCTGCCCATAGAACCATGCTCCAGGAATAGGTCCCAATCAAGGTAACCGAAGACCCCCTCATAGCACCACACAACCCTGGTTTGCCAGGAACTCTGAGTTGTCTTTTGACTTTGAAATTGACTCTCATGTTTCCTGGAACCAAAAGTCTAGAGTCCATTCTCGTCACTGTTCTCATTGCCAGGGCTTGGAGAAGGGTCCATCCAGGGAATGGGACACTTGGGCTGGGCAAGGCTGGGGCCAGGTACTGTAGCAGGCCCCCACTGTCTGACCCCAATGGCCCTACTGGTTGCCTTTGGGAATGCCTCAAGCATTCAGAGCAATATCACATTGTACTGTAAGTGTAGATGTGCCAGGAGGGATCTCCCAGGAGGCTCTAAGTGGCAGTCAATACTGAATTGATTCCCGTACACTTGACTTAACATTGCTGGCTCGGGAACAGTCACCCGGTACCATAGGCTGTTCAGGTATTGCAAGACCAACACAGAGATCCATCCATTTTGCCTCCAGTTCAATCGTCTTTTCCTCTTCTCTGACTGAGGCCCTAGTACTGGTGGCATCATCCCTGGTATCAGATGACATTAAAGCATACCAGGAGTTACTCAGGAGAATGGCAGCCTGTCCGTGCATTCAAATGGAATTTGTAGCAGAGAATACACTCACACTCACAAGTTCACTGACATTCTCCTTCCCATTGTGGCAGGGAAGGTGGCCTGCCTATAAACAAGATTATCACTCAGACAGCCAAAGTGATCTGGCAGACCCCTTCCTCCATTCCTCCGGTGACCAAACAAATGGAACAGAGATACCAGATTCTGTCCCAGGGTTTGAACAGGTCTGTCTACATCCCATTCCTTGCTCATTAATCATGGCCATGGTGAATGAGAGAAGTCATCAGTACTACCCTCAAGGACAAAGACAAAAAAGCTTGACATTTTTGGCAGAAAAATTTATTCCACAGCAAGCCAACGATCACACCTTGTTGATGTATATGACTTTTCCAACGGGAAAGCCATATCACACTCTGTCATCAAGTTGCCTAAAGATTTAGTCAAGCAGTTCCAATTGCTCATGGCAGAGGGTTGCCTTATTGCTCATTCAGCACTGCAGAGTTTCCTGGATGCACCGGACTGTTGCCAGAGCTATGGAAACAACTGTAATGATGTGCTGTTCCTCTGGCTGCATAGTAATAGCTTATACTACTAAGGGAGTAACACCTCCTGATATACTCCTGGCACACTCGACCAGAGGACATTTATCCTTGGTTGCATTTCTGGTACATGTTCCTATTTGTAGAGCAGTGATGTGGCCCTCGATCCATACTTTCATCAGACATTATACAATGTCTGCTTCCTCAAGGTAAGATGCAAATGTAGTCAAGGTGGTCTGATGAAAGTCTGAGCCCCACCTAATAGGGTAACAGCTTGGGAGTCACCTACTGTTTAATGGACATATGCAAGCACTTGAAGAAAAAAATGGTTACTTACCTTTCTTGTCACTGGTGTTCTTTTAGATGTGTTGCATATATCTGTTACACAGTCCATCGTCCTTCCCGACACATCAGAGTCTGCTGTAAGTTTCCACTGCCAAGTAACCAGACATCTCTGGGACATCTCTGCCCTTTTTACTCTTGCACACAGCGTAAGAAACTCAATAGTGGGCAGGGTTGTTCCTACAGGTACCATTAGGGAAAACTCTCTGGTGCTGATGCATGAGGCATGCACACATGTACAGTGTAAGGGACATATGGAACACAGTTCGAAGATCAACAGTTATGAGAAGGTAACTAAACCATTTTATGGCAAGCCTGATGCCATGACATCTTGACAGAGATTGCTGAAAGGCTTGAAACATGGCAGCAGAAACTGCTGCTGTATGAGCATCCATATCCTTTGAACATCCTCCAGCACTGTCTATGACAGTGCACAAGTAATTAACAGTTCCTTCTGCTTGATGTCCTGTCAGGACAGGTTAATACTGAGCTATTTTTAATCTGGGGCTAGAGGCTGCTTGATGGTAATGGCCAGGGGCTTAGTTTTATCCAGATTAATAACCAAACCAGTGCGCTCTGCTTCTTGTCTGATCAGATTGGCCATCAGCTGCAGTGAATCACCAAACTGAGCCAATAAGGCAGTGGCGTTGAGTATTTGAGTTCTTGAAGCAGAATGGTATTCAGCTCAATGCCACCCACAGCTGCCTCCTCAAGCTTATCCTTATCCACCAACCAATCTATGAATCAATGCTGATATTCAGCAATGACGGTAACAGAATGAAGCCTTGCTGAACTCCCACAGAGATAGGAAACCAAGCTGTGTAACTGCCACCACCTTGAACACAGCTTTTGATTTCATTATAGAACTCTATAATGACACTCCTCTCAGGGATGCCGAGTCACCTCATCAGATCCCACAAACTTGCTTGATGCACAGAAGTCTATAAAAAGTGCTTTGTATGACTTATTAAATTCAGTCATCTTCTCAAAAATCTGTCTTAAGGTAAAGATCTGGTTGACAGTGGAACAAACAGGTCTAAAGCCACACTGACTATATGGTCTAAAGGTCTAAAGCCTTCCCTTTGTCATGAAGTGTATCATTGATTTGAGACATTAACAGAGATGTGAAGACTTTCCTGAGACTAACAAGAGTACAATATTTCCATAGTTCCTACATCCAGCCTTATGCCCCTTTTTGAAAAGATGGTCTGGACGAGTAGTTGACTCCAAGAGTCCATTGACTTCAATAGAACTACACACGTACTTGAAGTTAGGCATGTGCTTGAATACCGTGGAAACTGGCCATGGCTAAGGTCACAGGAGAACTATAGTACAGGGATCGGCAACCTTTGGCCCTCGGCCCGCGCCACTTCCCGCAGCCCCCATTGGCCTGGAGTGGAGAACCGCAGCCAGTGGGAGCTGCGATCAGCTGAACCTGAGGACATGGCAGGTAAACAAACTGGCCCGGCACACCAGGGGGCTTACCCTGGTGGGCCGCATGCCAAAGGTTTCCAATCCCTGCTATAGTACAACATTTGTCCAACATTACTCTACAGCATTTTTGCCTCTTTACTTGTGGAGAAGATGCAGAAATGTGTTTACACGTTACATCTATTTTTCTGTTTCAGAAGACCAATTTCTGAATTATCTACAGCATTCATAGATGGCTGCTCTGGTTCATTTGGCCAGATAAATCAATTCAACCTTGACCTTTATTTGTTTCTTTGGTAGGTTCCTGACTTTGCTATCTCTTATGTTATAGGTATAAGAGCTCAATAGGTCTGAAATCGGAGTGACAGCAGGGCCAACACAAGTACAGTACGCTACTGTGGTTTGGTCATTTGATTGCATATTACAATGCATACAGAATGATCTCACAAGGTATTTTACAAGGGACAATCCTTGATTAACTGTCCTATAAAACCGAAGACAGAGAATCAGTTCTGCAAACTGGAAAAAAGCCCTTTCATAAGGATGCAATGTGAGGTAAAATCTTTAGTTCAACGTGTTCTATGGTGAAACCTCCTTTTCTCTATTTTCCTTATTTTCTCTCTTTTAATGTATTGCAGTCTGAGTCCTTTTCTTTATTTTTCTTTTACTCTTCCTGGAATTTCAGTTCATTCTGTATGAAACTGTATATTTCTGGTTCACCATATATAGTACTTAGACCAACATGTTTGAAGTTGGGTGCCTAAACTTAGGTTAACTAAAGCCTCATTTTCAGAGGTTCCAAGCAAGCGCATCTTCTGGTGACTTCATTGGGAACTGTGTGTGATTAGTACCTCTGAACTATCAGACCACTCTTATTCAGGAGCTTATATGTAATCAATCAATCTTGAATGTTGTGGCCTTTGCCATTACCCAAAGGCATCCATCTTTCTAAGAGTTATATCACTCATATATCTAAATTTCCCTCTTGTACAAATCTATTGTTGTACTATTGTTTATTACCATAGATTATTGCCATCAGCAATACTAAATCTTGAAACTGAAGCTTTAGAAGCTCTGGATACTAGAAGTGTTCCCCTTCCATTAATTCACTCTTAATTCTTCTCTATTTTTGGTGTAGCTTTCTATATACTAGCCCTTAAAGGTTCAGGAGAGAACCCTTCTGAGCTGAGGACACCCTACCCAAAACTGGTCCCCACAAAGGAATGTGTATCTACTGCAGATTTCATCCTAGAGTAGGAAGAGGTAAACAATTGAGTTTGCTTGGCAGGTGGTCTGAGTTATCCAGTCAATTAATCCTGCCGGAAGCATATAATGTGTCCTAAGAAGGATCTGCTGAGTGATCATAGAAAGCCTACAAAACACAAATGTCTGTGATTTTGGTTTTTTGTTTCCTTTTCTTTCCTTACTAGAGTTTAATGATTAAAGAAAAAGCACCTGACCTGGGACCTGAAGCATAGTCACTGTGCCTTATCTTTTCTTCTGTTCTATAAATAAAGCAGCAGGGGAAACGCTGTGATTAAGGAGAATGAGAGAGACAAAGTGGGACTCACTCATCTCCTGGGACAAACACAGCAACAACACTGCAAACATGAATGAGAGTGTCAGATGTCTCTTACTGGACTCAACTAAGTGCTCCTTATGAATCTGCCACAGACTTCGGGTAACACACTTGGGCCTTAGGAAGTTGAAGATTATACCTACAACAATTAGTAGCTGTATTTTGTTTTCTTCACTCACAATCCATGGTAGAGAATGGCTCCTACACTGGAAACAACTTCGTCTTCAATGTAGCTCACTACTCTTGCTCTTGCCACCACTGGAATTCTTCTTGGAATTATACTGGGCTCAAACAAGAGATAGGAGGAAAAAAAGCTTTGTCATGATTCAAAACTTCTTTTTCTTCCTGTAACTGTAGCACAATTAAATAAATTTCAGCATTTTGGAAAATAAACCAGATCACATGGTAGTATCCAAACATTAATTGGTAGTCCTTAAGGCAAAATAACAAAGAACAGAAGAACTCTGTGATCTCTAAGAGCAGGATTTTTTTAAGATAACAGCTGAATTCTTACAGACAGATAACTGGTCATATTCACTTTTATTTTAGTTCAATTATTAATGATTTGTGTATGAAGCAAGGAAGTTTACTTATAAATTTAAAATGGACTAGAGAAAAGAATCCATTTAAAATATCAACACTTAAACCACCATAAAGGTATTGTTAGTCCACATGAGGCAGTGAAATAACTGTGAGACTTAAGAATTAAAAAGATTGAATTAAATGACTTTTAGGCTGGCATTAAAATAGAATTTAAGTGTTTTCAAAGAAGAGTAAGAGCATAACTGCATGTATATAAAGAGAGAAAGAAAGAGAGTTGTCTGGTAGTTAGTACAGGTAATGAAAATCAGGATTTGAAGTTTGTCAATTTTTCATAAATATCTGAGGTTTGAGCGCCAGATTTTATTCATGGTTTGTTCCAAAATGGTCACAGTAAACAGAGGATCTGACCCTCAAAGTGTTAATGATAACTAAAGTAACATGGAACTTAATCAGAGATGCTCAAAATGAAGATACCAGGTATGCAATAAAGCTATCTCCGTGTCACAAAAATCTTCATGTCTGAAGGGAAAGAACATTGTTTTATCTTTAAACCGTTTAACCACTGAAAATGGTCCAAGTACTACCATAGAAAATTTAAAATGGAATTCCAGTTAGCTGGTTAATTCAATGCATTTGAATTATTATTTCATCTGAATAGAAAACATTTTCCCAACTGACTGCTGCAATCCAGATACTTTCCTTTTTCAAAAAATGGTGATTTATTCTACTCTTTCAACTAGTACAGCTTGTTCCTTTGGTATAGGTATTCATGACCTTACATAAAGTATCAAATCTCATTTCCACAACAGGCTCTTCCTTTGGTAGCCTAAATCTGTCTCTTATCTGGTGGTGGTTTGGCTGCAAGAATGAAGGTGTGAATGAATCTACAGCTAACGAAAACTTTCGTCAGATTCAAAATCTGCAGATCAGCCAGCTTGTGTGACACACAATTGCAATGGGGGTAGGTTTGAGTTAACAGATGCCAAATTTGCATTTCATTTAACGTTTAGGTATTTTTGGTAGCATGTAAATAAAGCTGTCACAATGTTTCTTGCTAAGTGACTTTGGAACTGATGTTGAACTGATGGCACCCAGCATAATACCTGAGCCCAGACTCTTTTGCGGGTTATATTCCACATAGCTGGCTAAAAACTGTGAAATAAACACAATAGAGTATTTTCCATTCAGGGAAGCCTTAACAAGTCTTTATAACAAAGAAATAAGGTACACACTACAAATGTTTGGGCTCACTATCTTACCGCAGTATAGTAACGAAATAATTCAGAATCATCACATCTTCCTTTCACACTAATTTTTTTATTCGACAAACTTTGGAGTGTTTCTTTACAAACAAAACTCTTCTGTTGGCCACAAATGAGTGATATATTTACAGGCAAGAACTTATGAGCCCCAGGATAACAATGATTCAATTTCCTTATCCTTGGGGGGGTTTATAAATATCTGCCCTAGCTGCTAATACATCCTTATGCAGTCTCATCTTTCTGAAGATTTCATATAAAGAGACAGGATGTGATACACAATTCAGCCAGAATGAGAGTATCATTGGCACACACTTTAGATTTTCATTTCACAAATGTTGGTTTAGAATGGCACTGTGTGATAATTTAGTTATACCAATATTGTTAACACTTTGTACAGCTACTTAAAATTGTATTACAAATAGGGCAAATCTTCATCTGGTGTAAATCAGCATAGCTCCACCAATGGAACTCCATCAGTGGAACTGCATCAGCTGAGGATTTTGCCTATTGGTTTTAGAAGAATCACACATTTCTAACTAGAAACTATTTTAAAAATCTAGGTATTGGTTCAGTTGAAAGATACTTTAATACCCATACGCCCAGTATTCCTCTCACTGAAGGCCCTGGGATTTTGCCATTGTCTTCGGTAAGTGCAGGAGCAGAAACTACATCTTATGGCATATGTAGCCCTCTGCAACCCTGAGCAATGTAGTTAAGCTGACCTAAATTTGTACTGTACCCTAGCCCTTACTGTCATGTTATTGCTGGTCACAACTCAAGTCCCCTTTAGGAACAGCAAGTAATTAGGAGTTTGCAGTGGTCATATCTTTTAATTTTACTCAACGGAAACGTTTACATGAGGGATAATCAGCCAGATCTGATCCTGTTGCCTCCTGGGTGTGATTTATTTATCATTAACAAAAATAGATCTGAAAATGCCTTGCTAAGTAAACCTCATATTCTTGCCCCAGTCCCTCCTGGAAATAAATCATGTTGTTTGTACAGCATAAGGATTAATAGACTTCTGTGAGACCATATTAGGTAGGAACAGTAATGGGTTTTTTTTGTTTGTTTATTTGGGTTTGTTTGTTTGTTTAAAGAAACAACATGACAAAGAGCATGGCAGCCCTTACTGTAATAAACAGCCTTACTGCTCATCAAAATGATTGGTCACGGAGTCTCAGCAAATAATGCTGTCAAGGTTCCTTCCCCACTCTGCACTCCAGGGTACAGATGTGGAGACCTGCATGAAAAATCCTCCGAAGCTTATTTTTACCAGTTTAGGTTAAACTTCCCCAAGGTACAAACTATTTTACCTTTTGCCCTGGGACTTTATTGCTGCCACCACCACCAATATAGAACAGGGAAAGAGCCCGCTTGGAAACGTCTTTCCCCCCAAAATCCTCCCAAACCCTACACCCCCTTTCGTGGGGAAAGCTTGATAAGAATCCTCCCCAATTTGCATAGGTGAACACAGACCCAAACCCTTGGATCTTAAGAACAATGAAAAAACAATCAGGTTCTTAAAAGAAGAATTTTAATTGAAGAAAAAGTAAAAGAATCACTTCTGTAAAATCAGGATGGTAAATACCTTACAGGGTAATCAGATTCAAAACATAGAGAATCCCTCTAGGAAAAACCTTAAGTTACAAAAAGACACAAAAACAGGAATATACATTCCATTCAGCACAGCTTATCTTCTCAGCCATTTAAAGGAATCATAATCTAACACATATCTAACTAGATTACTTACTAAATTCTAAGACTCCATTCCTTTTCTGTTCCTGACAAAAGCATCACACAGACAGAGAGAGCCTTTGTTTCTCCCTCCCCCCAGCTTTTGAAAGTATCTTATCTCTTCATTGGTCATTTTGGTCAGGTGCCAGGGAGGTTATCCTAGCTTCTTAACCCTTTACAGGTGAAAGCGTTTTTCCTCTGGCCAGGAGGGATTTTAAAGGTGTTTACCCTTCCCTTTATATTGATGACAAATGCATATATTCAAACAAACAAAAAAGTAAAGAAGGCTACAAACAGAAATTGACAAAATGTGCTTCAAACTATTAGGATTCATAGTTTTAAAGAGAAGAGCTGCTGGCCTGGAGGAATGGTTCAGAAGTAGAACAGGAAATAGTTGTGACTCTGCTTTAGACGAGAGATGGAGAATGTCTCAGTGATCACAAACTCCATCTCGCAGTTGGGAATAAGCTGTCTGTTTCACCACTAATACAGTAGCAAATCCTATCTACTGAGTCACTGAACAGTTTAATGACAGATTTCAGAGTAGCAGCCGTGTTAGTCTTTATTCGCAAAAAGAAAAGGAGTACTTGTGGCACCTTAGAGACTAACCAATTTATTTGAGCATAAGCTTTCATGAGCTACAGCTCGCTTCATCGGATGCATTCGATGGAAAATTCAGTGGGGAGATTTTATGTACACAGAGAACATGAAACAATGGATGTTACTATACACACTGTAAGGAGAGTGATCACGTAAGGTGAGTTATCACCAGCAGGAGAGTTGGGGGGCGGGGAAACCTTTTGTAGTGATAATCAAGGTGGGCCATTTCCAGCAGTTGACAAGAACGTCTGAGGAACAGTGGGACGTGGGGGGCGGGGGAGATAAACCTGGGGAAATAGTTTTACTTTGTGTAATGACCCATCCACTCCCAGTCTCTATTCAAGCCTAAGTTAATTGTATCCAGTTTGCAAATTAATTCCAATTCAGCAGTCTCTCATTGGAGTCTGTTTTTGACGTTTTTTTGTTGAAGAATTGCAACTTTTAGGTCTGTAATCAAGTGACAAAAGAGATTGAAGTGTTCTCTGACTGGTTTTTGAATGTTATAATTCTTGACGTCTGATTTGTGTCCATTTATTCTTTTACGTAGAGACTGTCCAGTTTGACCAGTGTACATGGCAAAGGGGCATTGCTGGCACATGATGGCATATATCACATTGGTAGATGTGCAGGTGAACGAGCCTCTGATAGTGTGGCTGATGTGATTAGGTCCACACCACACGATCCATTGTCTACAGCCAAGCTCTACGATACAACTGCATTTGCTCCAACCCCTCAGAAAGAGACAAACTCCTACAAGATCTCTATCAAGCATTCTTGCAACTACAATACCCACCTGCTGAAGTGAAGAAACAGATTAACAGAGCCAGAAGTCAACAGTACCCAGAAGTCACCTACTACAGGACAGGCCCAACAAAGAAAATAACAGAACACCACTAGCCATCACCTTCTGTCCCCAACTAAAACCTCTCCAACGCATCATCAAGGATCTACAACCTATCCTGAAGGACGACCCATCACTCTCACAGATCTTGGGAGACAGAACAGTCCTTGCTTACAGACAGCCCCCCAACCTGAAGCAAATACTCATCAGCAACGACACACCACACAACAGAACCACTGACTCAGGAACCTATCCTTGCAACAAAGCCCGTTGCCAACTGTGTCCACATATCTATTCAGGGGACACCATCATAGGGCCTAATCACATCAGCCACACTATCGGAAGCTCGTTCACCTGCACATCTACCAATGTGACATATGCCATCATGTGCCAGCAATGCCCCTCTGCCATGTACATTGGTAGATTATCACTACAAAAGGTTCTCCCCCCCCCCCCACCACTCTCCTGCTGGTAATAGCGCACCTTAAGTGATCACTCTCGTTACAGGTTTCAGAGTTACTCTCGTTACAGTGTGTATGGTTACACCCACTGTTTCATGTTCTCTATGTATATAAATCTCACCACTTGTATTTTCCACTGAATGTATCTGATGAAGTGAGCTGTAGCTCATGAAAGCTTATGCTCAAATAAGTTTGTTAGTCTCTAAGGTGCCACAAAAGCACTTCTTTTCTTTGAACAGTTTAACTGGTAGTTTCTTTAGGAAAATGATGGAGGGGCAGATATGCTAAAAGCGAAACATTCTTTTAAGTTCTTCAGTGTAGACTTTGGATTACCTGACTGACCAGCATGTGGAAATACACAAGTCCAAATTGTTGATAGCTGCTATGAATAGATAATATACTTAATAGCTTTCTTGGTTGTTCTCCTCTCCTCCCGCCACTCATCACTTTGAGTAGCGTCATATTTTTGGCCTAACTTAATGCTGACAGGAAGAGTGAAATATTTCATTCATTCATAGCACCTTCTGCAGTTGAGGATGTATGCCCTCAAAAAGTCAGGTCAGTCTATTACTTCGGAGTTCTTCTGGACTCCTCATTGTTTATAGATATTAAAATAGCTATAGTAGCTAAAATAGCTATGATTCCTTTCTAGTCTTTCTGTGGACAGTCGATCTCCTGAAGTTTTGGAAATTATCATTTTATATTTTGAGCAATTTTACTATAATAGAAATGTCCATTATTTTGCAATGTATTGCTCTTAATCTTTTACAAAAATCTGCTGCACTAAGAAAGTACTTCCAAAAGGTAAGAAATGGGGTAATGGGTTTGTAACAAACAGCTTCATGCTTGTACAAGAGCTCCAAATACCCTGTCAGGTCTAAACATTAAACAGTCATCTCCCTTTTAATAACCAGATTGGTCAAGTAGTGTGTGGTTCTAAACATTTAGCAATGGTATATAATTTATCAACTCACTCTTTCAGATAAATATTACATAGACAAAAATAATTGAGGAATCATAATAATTCTTAAGTATCAGAAAAGAAAAATACTTGAATGGTTTCTAAATGCATTGAAGAGAGGACACCAGAGTTTATTTATGCTGTAAATGTTATTTCACAGTTCAATCAGTTACCTTGCTGTGTAATAAAAGACCCTGAAATTAAAATGACCCTTCTTCATGAAATATAACTGTAGGATTCATTTGCTATGAAGCCGCCTTGATTTGATCTTACTCCGACTGAAACGGAAAATGATATCCAGCTAATGCATCTGAAGTGGGTTTTAAAACCATCCAAGGCACTCTCGTGAAATTAATGACTTTTGCTTTTGGCCTCAATTACATCTTATAATTCCCCAATAGTAGACTTTTCTCCCCTTTTTCTTTCTCCTCTGATTTTATGTATCCCATTGGTCTTGTTTCAAATCTAAGAGAAATACATACATGAGAGGTATTGTATATTTACAAAACAAAGCACACCTGCCCACATTTGAAGAAATAAGTCTTATAATTAATGTTCTTTGCCATTTGTAAGTAGTTAAAGGACAGCTCAGCCTTTTAAATATTAAAGTAGCTAACAGCTTGATCAAGAAAATCAGGTAACAGCGGAGCAACATAATGACTGCAAAATGTTAATTAAATTTTTTCTTGTAAAAAATTTTCATTTTCAGTCTGACTGAGCCTAGACAACAGAGTGTTATGAGCTGTAACCTAGATATCTGCTCATTATTGATCCTTGACATTTAGTTTACAAGAACATTTATTTTGTTGCAAAGCACTGTATCACTTAAAGAATATTTATAAATTAAAGTGTTCCCTTTTAATTGCAATAACCACATGGTGAATTTTGTTGTGGAGTAATATAAGTAATGTACACAACTAAGTGCTCATTTGGATTTATTCGCATTCAAAATTAGTCACCAGTTTCTTGTTTTATTTTTATTGCACAGCTTATCAAACTTGTGGAAGCGTGTGCTAAAAATGTTCCTTTTTAAAAAACGAGGCTGCTTTACAATATTAATGGCAACATTCCATTAACCCACATCTAGATAATTTCCTAGCCAGGAAAAAGAGTGTGAGGAATCTGATCATGATTCTGGGACTGATTGTGGTAACATCGTAGCTACTCTCGTTTGCAGTCAAATAGCCTTACAAAATACTTCTTGAGCAGGAGAACCCTCTGAAGGCAACTAAATAATGTCTTACGCATCTCCTTAAAACTTTCTAGTGTGTGCATTCCATTACAAATTATCCATGGTGCTGGTATATAGACATGTTTCTGTTGTTAACCTGATGAACAGAGATGCCCTCTAATTTAGCATCGTGTGCAAAGTTAATGAAAAATGATGACTATATGTAATATATATCTCCTACTCCAAAACTGAATTCCTTATAGTGGGTCCACCTAATGTGTATGTCTGGGTTTGGATTATAATGGAAATTCTCCTGTTGCCTGGTTGCAATTCATGTCTCCTGACTGAGCCTAGTTTCTTCTGAGGTTAGGGTCATCAAGCTTTATTGCCTTGTGTAATTTCAGCACTGGCATCGACCTGGTTGGTTATTGTCCAGTGGGTTCACCTCTGCAATTTATTTGTCTTTCTTAGGTTTTCTCCAGTTAGGGTGGAGGATCTGTTTTATTAGTCTGCTCTTGGAGAATAATGGAGCATTTGGATTTCAGACCCCTGTTAAGAAATAGGGCTCAGCCAGTAGACCTCTCGGTCAAAGGTTAATTTAAAATTATGGTTTTCTGCTGTCATTGACATCAGTATGATGAAACACCTTCTCCCTTTGTTTGACCCTCATGTAGTATATGGATGACCTGTAACAGAGGATTCAAGAAGGAAAGAGGCTAGAGAACTGATGGTAGAAACTGCATTCTGAATCTGAATGATTGTTTCTTATCTTAGCCTGTGGATGTAATGAAGGCAAGGAAATGGTTCTTTTTCTCCATTATATATCATCTGCTAAAAGCCAAAGAAATGGAAACTGAATCGTCTCTGCTTCCAATACAGCATCAAGTTTTAATCTGTTTCATGGATTAAGTCACTCTGATTCAGTTTCGATTGACAACCTCTGTGACAGCAGATGTTATGGGAAGGTGGGGACAAATGCTTCTCAGTGAGGTTCTAGAGGAGC
The DNA here is from genome assembly GCF_965140235.1 of Caretta caretta. Classification (NCBI taxonomy): domain Eukaryota; kingdom Metazoa; phylum Chordata; order Testudines; family Cheloniidae; genus Caretta; species Caretta caretta. Next base: position 302,803,472 of record NC_134206.1, on the reverse strand, counting down.
TCAGGACCTTCTGGCTGTGATCAGTGTACTGGATCCATACTTCTTTTCATTGGTAAACTCTTGTGGTAGCACATGGATCTGTTTGGTAGAGATTGTGAGTGCCTTCCTTTTGGAGGAGAAGGTGTAAACTTCTCCCAAACGAGTGATTATTAGCCACATGCTCAAATAACCATCTTTTGACACTGACAATCTCAATGATTATCATCCTATCTCTAATCATTCTTTCTTCAAAAGTTTAATTATTAAGAAGATTGTTGAGACAGCTCTGGCACCATGCTCAGAGAACCTTGACCTCCGTCAGTTGGATTCAGACTTGGGTATGGGGACAAAGACTGATCTGGTCTCATGGTCAGTAGTCTCCTTTTGTTGATCTTGAAACATCACATGTCCATATTGATTCTTTTAGATTTATGCTCCCAGCTGCCTTTGATACTATTGATCAAGTGTTGGTTTTGACACATTTGAAGAATGTGGCAGGGATAGAAGTCATTTTGGGTTAATGGCTTCATTATTTTCATAGATTCATAGATACTAAGGTCAGAAGGGACCATTTTCATCTAGTCTGACCTCCTGCACAACGCAGTCCACAGAATTTCACCCACCCACTCCTGTGAAAAATCTCTCACCTATGTCTGAGCTATTGAAGTCCTCAAATCGTAGTTTAAAGACTTCAAGGAGCAGAGAATCCTCCAGCAGGCGACCCGTGCCCCGTGCTACAGAGGAAGGCGAAAAACCTCCAGGGCGTCTTCCAATCTGCCCTGGAGGATAATTCCTTCCCGACCCCAAATATGGCGATCAGCTAAACCCTAAGCATATGGGCAAGATTCACCAGCCAGATACTACAGAAAATTTTTTCCTGGGTAACTCAGATCCCACCCCATCTAATATCCCATCACAGGCCATTCAGAAAACCCCCCAAACGTAGTATTAAAGGCTTGCCCGTGGCTGCTGTCATGTGAAGTGCTGCAAGGTTCCATTCTATCACTCCTCTTAATTATTTGTGGCATGTGACACTGCTGAGTAGATAGTGATGTAATGTCATTTATAGTCTGATGTTATTCAGCTCTGTATATCCATTTCAGCTGACCCAGACAATGTGACTTTTTACCATATCTGACCAAAATTGGTGCTTGTATGAAAGATAGCTTTCTGAAGCTCAGTCCTGAAAACACCAGAGATGATGCTGATGGGAAAAATCTGGAGGACATCCTTCAAATGTCTAGTCTGCCTTCTCCAAGTTCTGAAAGAGGCATCACTATCTGGCAACATCCCTGCCACTCCGTGCCCCGTGGTCATCAGGATATTTGTTGTTGTATTTCTAGTACCTTTCAAGATCAGACTGTGTTGAAATCAGTGGGAACTTTTATGAATATTCTCTGTTCCAAAGTTAAAAAGAAAAGGAGTACTTGTGGCACCTTAGAGACTAACAAATTTATTTGAGCATAAGCTTTTGTGAGCTACAGCTCACTCTATCGGAGGCATCTGATGAAGTGAACTGTAGCTCGCGAAAGCTTATACTCAAATAAATTGGTTAGTCTCTAAGGTGCCACAAGTCCTCCTTTTCTTTTGCGGATACAGACTAACACGGCTGCTACTCTGAAACCTGTGCCTAAATTATGGTTACAATCAAGGTTATATTTTTATTCTTTAGTTTGAAAGTGACTGCAGCTTTTGAAAGAATCCAGAATGACAGCACTGAAGACTGAGGGGAGATATTTAGCTGAAGTAAATTGTCAGAGCTCCATTGCCTTCAATGGGACTATGGCAGTTTCTACCAGCTGAGGATCTGCTCTGGAAATCCCACATTTGTCTATTGAAGTGGTCTAGCACAGGCAATGACAGTGCATTTGTCTCTTATGTACTTCACAACGTCTCCACTTCCATATCCTATTGGTATGATGTTAACCCTTGTGACCTGTGTGGCTAGCCAAAGTTCAGGGTCTTGCAGATTGTTCCAATTAGGAGGAGAAACTGATGATGGCATCAGGTACCTTTGATACAATCCTGTTTATTTACAAACAATGTACAAAATCATGTACTGAACATAAGAGGAACCAAACAGGAGACAGTTTTCTTTTTCACAAAATCAAACATCTTTTAATCAGCACCAGATTCAAAAGCCTTCTTTGAGATCCACAGGCTTTGCTTGTCCAGGCTGCCTGGCATTTGCTTCTGTTTCTTTGCTTAGAGAGATAAGAGAGATGGCTTCTGCATGCTGCATTGCTTGTCTTTCACCCTCTCTTCCCACCTCCCCACTCCCCATATTCAAACAATACCCAGTAAAGACATCTGAACACATAGTTCAAATTTCTGAGTAGCCTAGAAGGGTGTGCCCTTGTTTTGGGAGGAATCTGTTTTTATTTCATAGAGGATTTTAACTGTTCCTACTATCTTAAATGAAGAGAGGCATTACACCCATCACCTTCAATGGGGTTTAACCCAACCTACCACAACAGGGTAGTTCAGTCTCCATACTCACACAGGCCTTGGCTTCTCTGCTGAAACTGCCAACACAGCTTCCAGTTTCCACAAGTATTTTTTTTTTCCCTTTGTAATGTGGATAGCTCTCCTCTGGGAACTGACACTAAGAGCATCAATAATTCACTTCACATAAGCCGATGAACATGTATCACTCTCTGACACCGTCCTGGGTGAATGTACATCACTATTCTCTACTGGATAGGACCATACCTGCTCGAATGTTTATAGTTTGTATATGTCTCATTCTATAGTGGTTGGCTTTCAAAAATGATAGAGGCCATTTTGCTTGTACTGAATGCTATTATCAATTCTCCAAGAGAAGGATGCTTTGGATTCTGTTTCCCATGTCCTACTTCTGTATTTAACCGATGACTAGGGTGTCTGTATACATATGCAGCAGAGAATCATTGCATACTGTACTAATGACCTGGGCTAAGGTTGCCAATCCTCCAGGATTGTCCTGGAGTCTCCAGGAGTTAAAAGATTAATCGTTACTTAACTTGGATTTAAACTTGGAGAGTGGTCAGTTTAGATGAGCTATTACCAGCAGGAGAGTGAGTTTGTGTGTGTATGGGGGTGGGGGGGATGTGAGAAAACCTTGATCTATGCAGGAAATAGCCCTACTTGATTATGTAAAGAGTTGTCACTTTGGATGGGCTAGCACCAGCAGGAGAGTGAATTTGTGTGGGGGGTGGAGGGTGAGAAAACCTGGATTTGTGCTGGAAATGGCCCACCTGTTGATCACTTTAGATAAGCTATTACCAGCAGGACAGTGGAGTGGGAGGAGGTATTGTTTCATATTCTCTGTGTGTATATAAAGTCTGCTGCAGTTTCCACGGTAAACATCTGATGAAGTGAGCTGTAGCTCACGAAAGCTCATGCTCAAATAAATTGGTTAGTCTCTAAGGTGCCACAAGTACTCCTTTTCTTTTTACTTAAATACTATGTCATGTAATGAAACCTCCAGGAATATGTCCAACCAAAATTGGCAACCCTAACCTGGGCTGGATTCCAAGTAGTGACCTAGAAGTAAAGTGCTTAGTATCCCATTACCCTGCCTTGAGCTATACAGTCCAACTCAGTATTGCACTTTAAGACATTAGTCCCATCACTGCAAATTAAGCAATTTTCTGTTTGCTGCAATATTCCATGAGAGAGACTAATCTTCTTCCCCTTGGTGCTCTGTGTTTCCTCTTCCTTGCCCTCGTCCTTTGGTGTTATCTAGTTTAATAACATTATTATTATTTACAAATAGCTTCCAAAACAAATGAGAAACAATCATAACCAACATTATAAAAACAATTTAAGATTCATTTAAAATGATAGGTATAGTAGTTTTTAAATAGAAACATTAAATGGTTCTGGACTACAAAGAAAATGATCATTCAGTAGCTCAGTTACTGTAGCGTAAGTCTAGTGTGGTAATACTCTGTTAAATTCTGTGGTATCAAAAGTCAGACAAATGTGACAAATATTAACAATATCACAAGCAACCCAAAAGCCCCCAAAACAAAAACAAACATGGGGTAGAAATAAAGATAATTTAGTTTTCTTCAGTTTTATGTGGAATGATACTGCGTATTTATTGCAATGGCATAAATTCAAACTAGACATATTACCTCTGAGTTTCAAAGCTCTGCTTGTGGCTCCTAAAAGTCTGAATACCACTGTGTAAAGAGAAGTGCATTGCCTGAATGGAAATGACTGGTGGCATTGTTTGAATATTGAAGTTTATTATTATGTGTAAGAACATGTAAACACTTGTTTATGGAATACACTTAAGGCTCATCAAACATAACTGTTGTGCATTCATTGAATGAAGAATTATTGGGCCAGATTCTGCAGCTCCAACTTAGGACAATAACGTACCATGATTTTTTAAAGTCTGTTTTTAAAGTGGATCCCCCATTGACACAAGGATGAAATTTGCTCAAAAATCAATGACACAATAATGGCGCTCAGTTCATACTTAGTCATTTCTTGATCTATAGCTGGGACCTGAGGTGTACAGAGCAGATCATAAAATATTTAGGAAATGGTGAAACAGACCACAGAAAAATATGAGAATTGAGAACATTCTTCCCTTTCTAAGAAGCTACTGAACAAGAGTGAGGGACCACATCAGTTGGGTGAAGTGGGAGAGAAGAGGAATTTCCCTCCCTTCTTTTGAACAAATTGCTGCTTACAAGTTGTGCTTTGGGCTTTTATGAGCGTATTCCTTAGCTGCAGTAGGGTTCGCTAAGCCTATCTCAGTTGCTCATTTTCAGCTCAGGAGAAAAATACGTGTAGAGTAATTGTTGTTAGAATAATATTTGTGAGATTTTTTGTTTTGTTTTGTTTTTCTCTCAAACTCATTTTTCACAGAGCTATTGTAGAGTTTTTCCATTTTAGTCCCTGCCTTGCTTTAGATTACAGACATGTCTTTTATTCCTTTTCACTTTTATGTCTTTTCTATAGCAACATACTTAGATATCAGGGGAGGAGAGAAGGCAACAAGAACGAAGGGAAAATTCACAGGGTTAAAAGAAAAAGATAGAAGTTTATTAGTGACATCTAATTCCTTTACATAGATAAAGATGGAGGAGGGCCGGGGGGGATGATCTCTCAGAGATAATGAGAATAACGATGATAGGTTTTTTTGGGGTGGGGAGGGTTGACCCATAGGAACCTTTATTCAGTAGTGAATATATAAGAAGCTATGCAGAAAGGAGTACAGAGACTTTCACAGAGACTTTATGATTAGCCATTGGTGTTGGTTTATATATTTATTTTGTTTCTGTAAGAAGATGATTATTAAGCAGATACAATAGTGATGGCAGCTCTAACTCATCTATGGTGATTGCAATATCAAATTTGTATAATTTGCAGACAAAGTCTCCACTAAGAAAAAATTAATAATTAGTTTGCAGTAACATAACTTGCTGTCAGTGTCTGGTGTATCAGAAAAATTAGCAAAGCAGGGAGTGACTAGAAAGTAACTATTGTCATAGTAGAAATAACAATTCATTACAGCTGGCAAAGTATTCTTTAATGTTATACGTGCCACACTTGGAAAGTCATATTCAATGACTTATTTGCAAACATTAATAAAGATTCATTCTTTTCCCTTGTGGTGTCGTTGTATGCTTGTGCAGGAAAGAAGATTACAGAAGATTGCATGGCAGTACACAAGAATTCCTGCAAAATGCTACTTATATATTTTATCATATAATTTTTTGACACATATTTAAATAAAGAGAGATTTTTAAAGCTCTTTAGCTATTAAAACACACAGGTCCTTTCTTTATTGAAGGGGTGGACACTTACCCATTGTACTGTCTTTACAGGATGACAGTATTAATTTTAACTTCCAAAGGATGCTGTTTGTCATGGCTCCATTATTAGGACGTTGGGTCTATCATCAATCTAAACCAAGAGGTGAGTGCTCAGCACTTCCTGAAAATCAAGCCACTTCAATGTGTCTCAAGTTGTACACAGAAAAAAATGGAGGCCATCAAAATCACTAGTCACTTTAGAAAATTTCAGCACTTAATTCTAGTCTCTGCAATCACGTTTTCATATTTTGGGACTTTGCTACTTAACTCTAAATATCTGTATTGAACTACTTGTTTTGCTCTGTGTATTTAAAATTAGGAGAAAAGAAAAAAGAAGTGAACATTCTACATTGAACACTATTTCAAGTTTACTATAAAGGCATGTCATCATTGTTCTCTTTGAACTTGGTTCTTGTCTTTGGTCTGTGGTCAGTTTCCCATGCATCTTATGACCACAGCCCAACAAGTGATGGACTTTTATATGAGGAGGGCTCCATAGTCCTTTTTAAAAAAAATCTGAGAATCCCCAAAGGGGTAGAGTCCAGACAACCATTCATTCATTACTTCCTCTTAGAGATTGAAGGTTTAATTTCCTTGGGACAGTGCATTAAATTCTCCATACCGAAGTCTAAGACTCAAGTGGTCCAATTAAAATAAAAATGTATTAAGAACAGAGAAGCTGTTCAAGATTAGAAGAAAATAAATGTTCTGCATGTCATATCTAGTCTGACACTCAGCAAGCTCATCTAGATAGGTCTCCTTTGGATTTAATTATAATGTCTAAACATTTTAAGTTTATAGAAAGTCTTTTCTCCCTTCTGAGTGTCATGGCCAAAAAGCGTCTTAGAGGGGCAGTCTCTGGTTTCAGGTGTCTTAAGTATCCCCTGTCTCCCTCACATTCCAGTCCTTTAAAGTCTGTGATCTTTTCTGATGTTAAAGGATCATTATCAAATCAGCCTTTAAAATATGTTTTTTAAGTGTACCATGCAGTGTGAGGGGGAGGCAGCGGAGAGGGAAGAGTGAGGTCTAACTCACTGTTCTCCATAAAATGGTTATTTTCTCCTATACAATCTAACAACCCCTCTTTTCCCCTGCATATAAGTCTTTGAAATACCAATTTGATCTTGCATACAGTTTGGGCCTTGTCTATGGATAGAAAGGGTTTGCCAGTATAGCTATATAATAAATAACTCTTTTACTGATATATGCTTGGCGTCCACTGGGAGGGAGTTATTTTGCATATATTCCTTATATCAAACACAATAAACTATATCAGAAAAAGGACTCTTTTGCACGTATAACTCTGTCTAGACTAGGGCTTTTGCTGGCATAGCCATGTTGGATAGAGATATGTAGCTATGCCAGCAAAACTTTTAAGTGGTGACCAGGCTTAAATTAGCCCAGAGGAATCAAGCTGACTGAATCCTGGTTTGCAGGTGAATTATTTCTGGCTGGAGATGTTAAAATACTGTCTTTAAAGCATCAGTATTTCTGTTTTTAGTTGTTTCCTCTTACCTGTGTTTCTACTCTGTCAAGTATGAGTTATTGCAGTGTAATTGTAGCCATGTTGGTCCCAAGAAGAAGAGCTCTGTGTGACTCCAAAGCTTGTCTCTCTCACCACCAGAAGTGGGTCCAATAAAAGATATTATCTCACCCACTTTGTCTCTCTAAGTATGAGTTATTGACAGATTAAAACCAAATCTGCCCCAAAATGGTTGAATTATTTTTTTAACTCTAAATAAAAGTACAGGGAAATGGGAACTGGTAACGTTAAGTTTCTTGTTGGTGTGGGAGTATATTTAATAAAATCCGTTGTTTTATTTCTTCTAATAAAGACTTTCTAATGGTTCTGTTTCTTTCTGTTGTTTGTTAGATGCATGGTTGTGGTAATCAGCTTCAAATTGAACTATGCTTAATTCTTGTTTTACTGAACTACTGATTCAGTGTTTTCAGGTACATTCAGAGCTGGAATTTCCTAGCTATTTATATGTAAATAGGCAAGTCTTCTGTAATTGGTACTTGAATAGCCTGCTAGCAGCCCAGTAATGTAATCTAAGTTGCACATTTTTTCTTTGTTATCCATTCATAATGGCATCGGAGGGCAAACAGGCAACATACTTTTCTGTGTAATAATAGAAAAAGAAGGAAACTTTGTTTTAAGGATTAAATGTAGCTATTTTTCAGTACCATACAATGTTAGATATGGCACAACAACTGAAGAGGGAGAAAAAGGTACTATTAGCTTCTAAATGCTAAGAAAAAAGATTTGAATTGTTTGTTTCAGACAGAGAGAGGGGAATAGGAAATGGTGGAAAACTGGGATTTAATTGAGTTGAGAGTCAAGATGTAGCATACCTTACATCAGGCAGATAGAGAATACATCTTTCACTGAGGGCCTGATTCTATGCCCACTGAAGTCAATGGGAAACTTTCCCCTGTCTTCAATGGACTTTGGGTCCAGTCCATATGGAAGATTTCCATGTACTTATTTTGCAGATAGAAATGTTTACATTAAAGGTAAGCCTACTCTGACTATAAAAAATATGATATCTATGAGCCTACACACAAGTTGCACTGATTTAACTAAAATCAGTTTTTAAATCGATTTGTTATTCCAATGCAAACCCCTCTGTGTACACACTTAAAATTCAGTAACAACTGGTTTACGTCAATTTAGCTTAAAATGTGGTCAATTAACAAATTATGGGACATACCTAAAGACTCCTTATGTACCCATATTTAAACATGTGCCTAAATCTGGAGCCATAATGGCTTACTTACAGCTAAAAAACATTGGGTGATAAGGGCCTGAACTGAATGATGCTTTTAACTGTGTGGGCAGAGAAGAGGGCAGCATAACAGAGTAGAAACTTTTAGGACTCATCATAAGAATACAGGGGTCTTCAGACCCCTGTTCCCAGATGCTGGAAGCCTACACAGAGATGAAAAGGTATTTTTGTTGAGTCACTCTAAATTTATATGACCTTACCTCTCATCTAGGACTTTTAGGCTGTGTATACGCTACGCACCTTTTAGTGACACAGCTGTGCTGCTACAGCCATGCCGCTAAAAGGTGCGCAGTGTAGCCGCTCTTTGTCGGCGGGAGAGATCTGTGATTACTCATAATAGCTGAAATAACTTCAATTCACTATTCATACTCGTTTGTCTTTGTTCCAGGGCCTTCTGAGGTGCTTTCACTGGAGTTTGAAGCGTACTGTTGATGATTAGGCATCTAATTAGTTATATAGGGAGAACAAGGTTTATGTGTATTTGTTAAAAGTACATCCTGCTTTTGCTTTAATTTTCTTTTAGTTTTTATGGCACATGTACCCATTGCAACACTTGAGCTCCTTCTGTAATTGCCAGGGAGAGGAGTTTCTAATAGTATAGCAGAAGGAATGCAATCATATTTACATGTAAACAGACTGTGGAACTGACATATGTTTTATTTGGATTAGCTGCCTCATTACTGTTTTCCATGCATTGAGAACATACTTCTATATATTATCAGAAATGCTACAAAAAGAGGAGGATATGCATTTATCTTTACTACAATACAGTAATAATATGAGATTGCTCTTTTACTGCACAGAAATAAATGTATTCAATGGCTTTGAAGATTACATTGCAATTACAAACACAGAAGCAGCTTTAGGGACTTCATTGTATTCATACATTTTCTTTCCCTGCTTCATAGTGAAATATTGATGTCTCCTTCACCTGTCAACATTTCTGTCTCACGTCAGAATTCAGATTTTAAGCTATAATCATGGCCCATGTCAAGAAGCGAATCATCTATGGAGCTGATCTAAAGGAGACTCCTCAGCCTCCTTCCTACATAGTCACAGGCTATGGCTACACTGGTACTTTACAGCGCTGCATCTTTCTCGCTCGGGTGGGAAAAAACACCCCGCTGAGCGCAGCAAGGTACAGCGCTGTAAAGCGCCAGTGTAAACAGTGCCCCAGCGCTGGGAGCCGCGCTCCCAGCGCTCTAAGCTAATCCCCTCGTGGAGGTGGAGTACCAGGAGCTCTGGGAGAGCTCTCTCCCAGCCCTGGCGCGCGACCGCACTCGCACTTCAAAGCGCTGCTGTGGGAGTTTCGAGTGTAGCCATGCCCACAGCTTTCCAAGGGGATAGTACCCTTTCCAGATCACTGTGATGTGCTGCCCAGGCCCACCCTATTCCCAGAGGTAGAGTCACACAGGACCAGCTCTAGGGACCAGCAAAGCAAGCACGTGCTTGGGGCGGCCCAATTCCAGGGGCAGCATTCCAGCCACCCTTTTTTTTTCTTTTTTTGCTTGGGCAGTTGTGCTCTTGGCGCTTGGGGTGGCAAAAACCCTAGAACCAGCCCTGGAGTCACAGAGTCTACCCTACCTATTTCTTGACAATCTGGGTATATACTGAGCATGCCAAACATCTTAAACGGAGCAAGTGCCTGCCCGCCTGCCTAACATTTGACCAGGATCAAAATGTTATTGATGTCAAGAAGAAGAGACCTTTCTGCCCAAAGACCCCATCAGCCTGCCCCCACTTATTGGTGGGAAAAGGAACTAACATTTTAAGCACAACTTTATGCACAATAATTAAAAATCTGTAAAGTGTGTATCCTTCCTGCTGGGAGTGCGCCATTCAAGGCTGATACTTGGCTTTTAAGACTCACTTCTTTCACAGTGCCAATAAAAAGTGTGGGGTGGGAAAAGGCTTAACATTAAATCTTCCTCTTACACCTTGTCTACACTGGTGGTGATGTGTAGGGGATGTGTAGCTACATGCCACAGTGAAAAGCAGGCTGTGTCCATGCTCACTGAGGTGTGTATGTGTATCAACACATGGGGGTGAAAGGCAAGAGGGAAAGGCTCTGGCAGCAGGACACTACGCTGCTAAAAATAGCAGTGTAGATAGGGGAGGTACTGTGTGGGCATGTAGAGAGCTATGTAGAATATATACCCTGTGGGTCTGGCTTTTCTTGCCGAAGAAGTGCCTTACCACCTATACTGCTATTTATACCTATGCTAGGGGGTCACGCAGTGTATGTGCGCTACACGACACTGCTAAGTGTAGACATTGCCTTAGATTGTGAGCTCTTCGAGTCAGGAACAGTCCCCATTTTGTGTCTTGTACGATGCCAAGCACATTGTCAGTAGTCAGGAAATTAATAACAACTTTAATTCTTCAAGGCATGGTACAAACCTTAACTAACTAACAGGGTTATTTCAGCTTTAGGGTTGATAGTATAGTAATGATGTCTGAGAACTATTACTCTCAGAAAATAGGGATTTGCTTTTCATTTTTATTTTGTTTTGGCCTTGTGCAGTTGAAAGGTCTTTTATTTGGATAAAACAGCTTGCTGCACAGCCAATGTATGTGGCCTATAATGCTTTCACACCCTAGAAGGCTGTGTGGGGTTGTTGTTTTTTCCACCAGAGAAGTTCCTGAACATTCACAAGATCAAATGACCTTCTTTCAAATGTCCTTTCAGACAATGAATCATTGTGAAGTACTGTCACTTGCCAACCAACGTTTAAATGATAAAAATAAAAATTCATGCAGATCAGGTTTGGAAGCATTCAGCTGGGCTTTAAGTCAGAGCCCAGGATTCCTACAAAAGTGTTATGTCAGTTGTTGGTTTCAATTTTTCTTTAGTCATACAGCTGCAGAGATTTCTTACTTTATACTAAATTTTGTCATACAATTATAGTCCAGGACATGCTAACACGGTATTCCATAACTTCTATTCAACTTCTGTGAAACTCACTATGAAATAACTTTATTATTTTGTACAAGAGGTTAGGGCTACTAGGAACTAGGAAGGGATTTATTTGTAAAAAGAAAAAGATAATATACTATAGCAATATTCATTCAAAAAAGTGGGTTTATTTATGTATCTTTAAAAACTATGTACAATATATGGATGTGACTTAAAGACCTCTTGATGCCAACTGCCAGAAGGAACCAGGGCACATAGGATACAAGGGTCCCCTGAATTCTCCAACAGAATGTCATGAAAAGTCTCTAATGAAAGCCTGCATCATACTGGTCAGCATAATCATTGCAAGATGTATGTATAGAAAATATGTGAAGAGTTATGTATACATACCAAAAAATATGTTCTCTAGGTGTGTGAGTTAAGAGATCTCTAAAAGGTAATCCACATACTCCTGGCAGGCAGGGAGAAGAGTCACTTATCTCACTGGCTGGTCATATGTAAATTGAGTATTGTATCATTTTCAATGAATGCTCATATATGTGTATGTGTGTGTGCTGTGTGTTAAGCAGAGTGGTGATACAGAATTGAATATTACGAACGGCTGGGTACTATTCCTTTGGGAATAGCAGATCTAAGAGTTCTGTGGGAGTTCAGTGGACCAGGGTCTGAGCACTCCCGAGGGACACACAGAGGACTCGGAGATTGGAGTGTGCCTACAGTTACCCTGTACAGAGAGAGTGAGGTCTGTGGAGGCCTGGAAGGCAGTGTTTGTCTTGCCAGAGACTGAGTTATTTTCAGAGAGCTGATCCACAATAAGTACAGACAAGACTACCTAACACTAAAGCGGGGTGCCTTACAACCCAGGGAAGTGTCACAATGGGATATATGCTGTTACTGAAAAAATAAAATGAGTAATAAGGGTCCATCTCTTTGGCCTCACTTTTCTTTGCTCTGCCTTTGTAAGGCAGCACAAAGCAACTGGAAAGCTACCCTGAAGTGGCAATTCAAGATTTCTCTGGTGTAGAGGAATTGTAGGCTGGCTCAAACCTGCATGTCTGGCTCTCTGTCACCCACTCCTCTTCCAGCATAGTGGGTGAGTCAGGAGCTGGGGGCACACTGCTCTTGAATCATCTGGGATCTGAAGTCCCATTAAAAGTCAGAGTAGATTGCTGTTACACTAGGGGCTGGTTTGGTCCATAGCTCCTCCATGTTTGGGGGAGGAGGAAATGTGGTTTAGAAGCCAGCATTTTCAGTACTCCTAGGGATTGAGCCCAATGTGTTTCATCTTGAGAACTAGCAACTCTTTCTACAAAATATATAGGAATGCGAAAACCATCTTGGACACCACTGAAATGCAGCCACTTCTGGAGTGCAATGTTAATTGATTTTGAAGTGTTTCAGGCTTTAAAAATTCTTTATTAATGCTATCACAATGCTGCAGCAGAATGAGCAAGTTTTATCCCTTCTTCTGAAGCTTTGAGAAGGGTTATAAATGTGTGCATGTGTTACATTTTCAATTAATTCTGTTGTCCTCTCTTGATCACTTTGGAAAATACGTTTAAGTGGCTTTGAGGTGATTTATTTAATCTTACTGAGTCACACACTTAAAAAATATGTGAAGAATTACCCTAAGAGAAGAGCTCTGTGTTCATCATTACTTTGTTGTGACTATGATTTGTAGAGTTAAACAAATGAAATAGGTTGACATTTCAATAACTGTTCAATGGACCAGACACTTACTAGTCTGTTTTCAGCATAGTTTGATCAAACAGAGATGTGACAAGCATAAAAACAAATTAAATCCTTCACTGGAAACAGTTGTCCATTAATTCATACCCTGATGAAAACTGGTCTTGTAATAATTGTCACTTTAATATACTGAGATTGCCTTATCCTTTCAATTTGTTTTATAATTACTTCAGCTGAATGGGTAACATCAAAGAGTGCATAGCATAAACATCAATACATAATTTTCTTTTAAAAACTTTTCTGTGTGTGAATTTAGTACTTGTGAAAGGTACAAGATTAAGAGCTCTTGACACTGAAGTTCTCTATTCGCACAACAGTTAGTGCATGGGCAATAGCAGTGCAGGATTGCACATGCTGCCCTTCCACTCTGCCCGAACCTGGACCTGGAGGTTCACCTTTAAGTATGGAGGATAATTCAGTTTCCATGAGCATTGACCTGCTAGCCTATCTGTGATACAACAAAAAGTGCCAACAACAGTGGTGATTTTAATGATGCAGCCATTTTCCGGTGAGGACTGCATTAGGCCCACCAACTCAGTTCACATATGCTATCAAACAACCTTTAGATAGTAACAACCATTGGACACTGTTGTACTTGTAACAATAGCTCTTGGAGTCAGTGGATTCTGAACCTGGCCCCATTGGGATATAACCTTTTGTAACCCTGATTTGTGTTGTGTAATTGTGGTGAAGAAATGAAGTTACTGGCACTTTCGTATGTGACACAGTGATGATATAGGCTGAATTCTGTTGGGGATCCCTTAGCATCTCTAATCTAGAGGCTCTGGGTGAAATCCTGATCCTGCTAAAGTCAATGGCAATTTTATTGTTGACTTCAGTGGGGCCTGCTGGGATTTCACCCTTTATACCTAGAACTGTCTAAACTTTGCAACGTTTCTTTTACCAAATTGTACACAAATTCTTTTGCTGTTTCTGTAGTTCACATGATTACTCTACTTCCTGGTCTCTCTACTCCTCTCCCCATCCCATCTTGAGAGGACAGTTATTTGAAAACTCTATGGTATTCATCTTAATTTTCTGTTCCTTATTCTGGTTTCTCTACCAAAATGAATACTCAGCCCCTCTGTATGTTTTTAATTTTCCCTATTTTTTTAAAGGTGAGAACTCACTTCTCACTGTATAATAGAATTTTGTTGCACATAGAAAAACCATGCTTCCTTATCAGCCATTCAAGAATTCACAAAATTATGAGAGAACTTCAGAGAATCTTGGATACTGACTACCTGGCAAGGAGATAATGATAAGTTATAGTATGCTTGGGTCTTTGGCTTAATACAAGGAAGCCAAGTGACTCTGAGGCACCTCACATCAGATAGGGTCACTGAAAATAAATTCCTGAGTTGCCAGATTGATTTCCCTGCATATCACTGAATGGAGGCAAATCTCTTTCATCTGTGTAGTTCATGTACATTTTCATTTATATTGAAACCATGGCAAGATGATCAAATGTGTAAGTCAAAAAAATCACTGCAAAAACTATACTGCAACTTCAGCACTCACACAAGTTATGCTTGTAATGGTAGCAATGGACAGCTAACATTATGGCCATTTTTGGTTCCTATAAACACATATTTCTGGTGATTTTGGTAGTTAATTTTCAATAAAGTCACAAATAATTCACAAACATTTACTCACCAAGAGGCAGATTGTGAAACCTTTATTCCTGTGGTGACAGGTTACTTACACTAGAATTCCCATTGACTTCAAAGTTGTCACAGTTCAGGGCCACTGCGCCTGTATTTCCCCTCAGTGGTCCAGCAAGGGCACCCACTCTCAAGTTTCTATCTTCCCAGCCATTGCCTTTCTGGGTGGAGACATATGTCTCCCTCCCTTCTGACTGCGGTATGTCCAGGTTGCACAGTTCCCTGCTTACTCTGTTATCCTGGGCTTGACAGGTTGCCCAAGGATGTCTGCTTGTTTTCCCTTCAGAGACGGTTAACAGATGTAATTGACACAGTTATGTGACCACACAGCACTTCCTATGCAAGCCTACTTTATTCTGAAGGTAAAAAGCATTGCAGAGAAATATATTAAAACAATCAAAGAATCTACACAATGCTAATAAGCTTACCAAAGTTACCTCAACCCTAACAGGGATTCTGGCAGGCTAAGTCCTTCACCCCCTCATCCAAGGGGATTCCTGGTGGTTAGAGTTCATCAAAGCTTCAGCTCAGAACAAGTAACCAGGCTTATGGGACCTCAGTAGTTCCAGTCCTTCCAACCCTACTATAGGGATTGGGGCCATCCATGGATCAGGGGCCCTGTCTGTTTCCTGGATGAGGAAGAAAGCCCTGAGTCAGTTTAAAACCCGGCTATTTATCTAAAAATACCTCTCTTTGTCTGTTGGTCCCTGGAGAAACCACTTTGGACTAGTTTATGTGAACCTCTCCAGGTTAGTGGCTTCAAAGGGCTGATAACGGAGGAAGTACATTATTCTCCCCCTTCCGTGCTTAGAGAAGGTATCTACAATGCCTCAGTTGCACATACACAAATGCATTTTTAATACAACGGACCACAAATGTACTAACCCTAATTTCATAAATTTTATTGAATTAATGTAAGCTTTATCTTAATTTCATAAGGTTTGTTCAGGGTATTACAGAATATTGTCAGTTTGTCACAGCTCAGCAATGGAAATAAGGGGTTTGTAATCTGGTCCCAAGTTATTTGGTTTTAGATATTATTTTTATCAAGTAAAGTTCAAAATGCAGCACAGGAGATCATGGCTACTCTCAGATGTGTTGTGTTTTTCATAATTCTTAATTCCATGTTAATGAAAAAAAGTCAAGAGAGAAATAACATGAATAGCTCAAGACAAATGGTTACATTAAATTAGTGTTTCCTCCACAAACAAATTATAATGAGTAATTTTGGGGTCAATTGTGCAAGGTTTACCATGTTGTTAAATGCTTAGTCTCATGAATAGTCTCCCTGATTTTACTGGTTGACTTAAGTGAGTAAGCACTCAGCAACATTAGTAAGTGTTGCATACTGTATTATCCTAATAGATTATTATAAAATACTACAGCTCCCTCTGCTATCTAGAATATTATTCATTTATGCAGTAGCTTAATCAATGGAATTCTAAGGGTATCCTGTTACAGTACTATCAAAGGGGGTAAATTATATGAAACTGTCACTTCTTGATCATACATTAATTTTGTACTAGATTATGGTGTCAGCAGTATATTTCCATTTCTTAGCATGGGTTCATATCATCACATTTTAACCTACTGATCTGAGAATCTAGCAGATGCGCCACTGCTGGGGGATAAAACAATCTGAAGTCTTTCTTTCCAGACTCCAATCTAAATGTGTCTGTTTACCTAAGCATTTATATTGTGCTTATCAGTATGGTATCTGAGCATCAAAAGCTGTGATGAGAATTTGTGTATCCTGGCACTACCAAAAAAGCATGCTAATCAGCAATATTAGGGTATCTCTCAGGCAGCGGTATGACATTATCTCTCCAAATATATATCCCATATAGTTTTGGAGATTTGATCTTTGTACTATTCTAAAGCTTCTGGGAGAAGATAGTGAAAATGTGTACTTCACACGTACTCCTTAAAATGATCGTATGCAATTTTAAAAAGTGCAATTGAATTGATGATTACAACTTATACTTCAAAACAAGTAATGTTTGTAATCTGCATACTATTACTAGGAACACTTTCACTATCATTTTAGTTTTTCTAAGGAAATATCTTTGTATTAAAGAACAGACCTGCTGCATTTGCTCTTTGTTTGTAGACTGCTAAAAAAAAGTGAAAGAATACAAATGAAAAAATTATTGAAACCACAATCAAAAAAAGGACATACATAATGGCATGTTCGTGCAATAGTGAATCTAGCCTTCCTTAAGGATATCTTTACTCTTTCTTTTGCCACTGACATATTTGGGAAATTTTCTGAATATTTATCTGAAGAAACTGTAGGCATGCTGATACAGTTAAAACCATAGCTGTCCAATTACCACCCAATTTCAAATAAGCCAAGGGGTAGGTTGGTATAATAGTAGGGATACTGACACAGAGATTTCATGTCTTAATTTACTATGCAAATAAGGGAATATATTTAAAAATAAAAATATTGCCTTGAAGCAGTGTTACAGAGCACAAACAAGGTTCAGGGATTCTATTTAATGTCTATTCAGTGCCAGTTATATTGCTATCATAACCATAGGATTCTTAACTTGCACTCAAGATGCTTTATTTACTCCGAGCATATTTTCTGTTGTAGATTTATTTATGGAGACATATTTTTTCTTGATGTACTGTCTATAAAGTTACCTTAAATTTACTAAATACTGGTTTAATTATTATTATTTTTCTTTCCATGCAGTTTGACACATCTGTATAAGGCTCCTAAAACACAATGGGGGCCAGAGTCATTGAAGCTGGCTGGTACGGGAGGGGATAATTTACATCCCCGTGCCGTAGCATGGCCTTCCTTCACACAAGTGGGTAATTAACCTAAATGAAGGGCAGATGGTGTGGTGATCATCTACATTCTCTTTGGGTTTTCACCAGGCTGGGCATCTGCACTGTGGGTTTTTTAGAAGCCCCTTGAGTACATATTGTTGAGGGATGTGCATCTTATAGCTACATTGGCCATGTTCCCTCTCTACTACTTTCAGCATGTCCTTTAGTACAAGGGAGATTTCAGCCAAAGCCACCTCCCAGGGCAAACCTTCCACTGCTGGGAGCCTAAAGAATGGAAGATTACATGGCCGCTAGAAATAAAGCCCAATATTAGAATTAAATGACATATAATAGAATTCTAGGATTTTGGGGTTCTGGAATCCCACCATAGCATGATATTAGGATAATGTAGAAAACCCAGTAATTGTCCTACTTCTCTGTTTCCAGAAGCAGTAGGATTGGGAGTTGAAGTCCATTTCACAATCAGTTCTTTCCTTCCCCTTTGAAAGCATTAAAATTGTGAAGGTGAAGGCAAAGGCTTTCATTTGCCTGCTTCCAATTCCTCTGGGTAGGCTAATGGTGAGAGGCCCCTTTGAAGACAGCAAATATTTTTTAAATGACAGACCTCCTAGTCTTTGTCTAGCCTTAATGTACTCTAAAAGACTAATCTTGCCCCCCCCCCCATATAAGCTTTATGCTAAGTACAATTCAGGTAAAATCACACTAATCCGAGTATTTGAAATGACTAACAAGAAACTTCTATAAAATTAATGTTTCCCCATTCAAAATGTGAATAATGTGGAATAATACTATCATTATCTTATTTATTTATTTTGATAGAGCTAAATTTATTATTTATTTATTTTATGTCAAAGATGGAATAATACTGACACATGATGCAGACCCAAGATCAGAGTCAGTAAAACAAATATTTACTATCATTTCACTTTTGTGTCCTTGTACAGCTTTGGATCAGAGAACAGTTACAAGAGGAGGCTGAAGCCCACTAGCTACTAGTAGGCTGGCCCAGATCATATGAGAAGTTTGATTTCCTTTCATGAAATATGAGACTGATTCTGCACTCATGCAATATTTGGAACTCAGGCAGGGCCTTATTTAAAGTAAAATACCTGTTTCCTACCCTTATGGCTTTAAAGAAATCCTGTGCATTGCTAAAAGCACATTAGGAATTTCCATCCAGCTTATTGTGTGGCCAGAGGAACCCAGGCCAAGAAACCTCTCTCTCCCACAGAAAGCCCCCATCCCCCATGGGTTTTGCCTCTGCCAAACACCGCCTCCCCATTGCTAGCCCCTCCCAGCTTGGTATTGTCTGCAAACTTTATGAGTGAACACTCTCTGTGCACTGTGCAATGATTATCTAAATCATTGATGAAGATATTGAACAGAACTGGACCCAGAACTCGTCCCTGCGGGACCCCACTCGTTATGCCCTTCCAGAATGACTGTGAACCACTTATAACTACGCTCTGGGAATCATTTTATAACCAGTTATGCACCCACCTTATAGTAGCTCCATCTAGGTTACATTTCCCTAGTTTGTTTATGAGAAGGTCATGTGAGACAGTATCAAAAGCTTTACTAAAGTCGAGATATAGCACATCTACCACTTCACCCCATCCACAAGGCTTCTTACCCTGTCAAAGAAAGCTATCAGGTTGATCTGTTCTTAACAAATCCATACATATCACCTTATTATCTTCTAGATGTTTGCAAATTGATTGCTTAATGTATCAGACTGGATCGCTCATGCTCCATTCTGCATCCAACTGATCAAAATTTCCCTTGGGGATAATTGTGCCCAGGGGGCCTCTTTAATTGAAGTGTCTCCTTTACTTCCGTGATCCCAACAACAATATTATTAAACACATTCTGATCTGTTATAACCCCGTGAAACCTAGTGCAAAGTGTTCCCCCTAGCCTTCAACCAGGGGCAATGCTAGGGAGGGGCATGAATGGTCAAATGCCCTTCCCCAGACTCCTGGAAGGGGCACATTCCAGAGGGAAGGGGAGGAAGCTGTCCCTGTCCTGTCTGTCCCATCCAGTTACAGCTGTGCTTAGGTATGTGCCTGGACAAGAGTAGCCTGCCTGAGCTCGCTGGAGTCGCTCTGCCTGCTTCTACCTGCCCAGTGAGCAAAGAAGGGGACCTTCTTTCTTGCAGTGGTGGGGAAAAATGGGAGGGCTCAGGGGAGAGAGGAAGTGGGGACTGCCGGGGACACTGGAGACAATCATGGGGGGACAGAGAGGCAGCATAAGCCCGGGTCAAAGGGTCTGGGGGGGTCAAAGAAGGAGCCATATGGCCGGCCTGGATGGGTGTTGAGGGGAGGGGGGAGCAGAATTGGATTAAAATTCAAAATGATCTGGA
Organism: Caretta caretta; assembly: GCF_965140235.1. Classification (NCBI taxonomy): domain Eukaryota; kingdom Metazoa; phylum Chordata; order Testudines; family Cheloniidae; genus Caretta; species Caretta caretta. Next base: position 302,783,394 of record NC_134206.1, on the reverse strand, counting down.
CAAACTGGAGAAATGGTGTGAAGTAAATAGGATGAAATTTAAGAAGGACAAATGCAAAGTACTCCACTTAGGAAGGAACAATCAGTTGCACACATATAACATGGGAAATGACTGCCTAGGAAGGAGTACTGTGGAAAGGGATCTGGGGGTCATAGTGGACCACAAGCTAAATATAAGTCAACAACGTAACACTGTTGCAAAAAAAGTGAACATCATTCTGCGATTTATTAGCAGGAGTGTTGTAAGCAAGACACAAGAAGTAATTCTTCTGCTCTACTCCACGCTGATTAGGCCTCAGCTGGAGTATTGTGTCCAGTTCTGGGTGCCACATTTCTGGAAAGATGTGGACAAATTGGCAAGAGTCCAGAGAAGAGCGACAGAAATGATTAAAGGTCTAGAAAACATGACCTATGAGGGAAGATTTAAAAAAATTTGTTTGTTTAGTCTGGAAAAGAGAAGACTGAACGGGGACATGATAATAGTTTTCAAGTACGTAAAAGGTTGTTACAAGGAGGAGGGAGAAAATTTGTTTTTCTTAACCTCTGAGGCTAGGACAAGAAGCAATGGGCTTAAATTGCAGCAAGGGAGGTTTAGGTTGGACATTAGGAAAAACTTCCTAACTGTCAGGGTGGTTAAGCACTGGAATAAATTGCCTAGGGAGGTTGTAGAATCTCCATCATTGGAGATTTTTAAGAGCAGGTTAGACAAACACCTGTCAGGGATGGTCTAGATAATACTTAGTCCTGCCATGACTGCAGGGGACTGGACTAAATGACCTCTCGAGTTCCCTTCCAGTTCTATGATTCTATGATTCTTTGTGTCAATCAACTCCTCCTTCCACTGGAATTCAGTTTTCCCAGAGATGTTTCCTGCATTTTTACAAAAAAGGGTTTTCCCTTTTCAAGAAACAAACAAACAAAAAAGATATTTTATTTTTGTATATTTTAAATTATTTTTTAATTCACTGGACTTTGGAGCAGGCACCCTGTCAAGGCTGGAAGGAGGACTTTTCAATGCAGTGCCACTACAATAGGCAGGACTGTGTAAGAAACGGAGCCAGCTGGTGCTCTCTCTCAGATGTATCACTCTGTGATTCCCCAGTGAGGATGAACACATTCTGTAATGCTGTGCCTCATAGAGGGTACTCAAATACTGTGGTGTTGATGGTTGTAGAAAAACAGCTGAATAGACAGGAAGAGGCTGCTTCCAGACTGCTGCGCTGGGCATCACAACATGGGGAATAGATGGCCAGCCCTCTGTGGAGAAAGAGGTGGTTAGGGACTATTTAGAAAAGCTGGACGTGCACAAGTCCATGGGGCCGGACGAGTTGCATCCAAGAGTGCTAAAGGAATTGGCGGCTGTGATTGCAGAGCCATTGGCCATTATCTTTGAAAACTCGTGGCGAACGGGGGAAGTCCCGGATGACTGGAAAAAGGCTAATGTAGTGCCAATCTTTAAAAAAGGGAAGAAGGAGGATCCTGGGAACTACAGGCCAGTCAGCCTCACTTCAGTCCCCGGAAAAATCATGGAGCAGGTCCTCAAAAAATCAATCCTGAAGCACTTATATGAGAGGAAAGTGATCAGGAACAGTCAGCATGGATTCACCAAGGGAAGGTCATGCCTGACTAATCTAATCGCCTTCTAGGATGAGATTACTGGTTCTGTGGATGAAGGGAAAGCAGTGGATGTATTGTTTCTTGACTTTAGCAAAGCTTTTGACATGGTCTCCCACAGTAGGGCTGGATGAATGCACTATAAGGTGGGTAGAAAGTTGGCTAGATTGTCGGGCTCAACGGGTAGTGATCAATGGCTCCATGTCTAGTTGGCAGCCGGTGTCAAGTGGAGTGCCCCAGGGGTCGGTCCTGGGGCCGGTTTTGTTCAATATCTTCATAAATGATCTGGAGGATGGTGTGGATTGCACTCTCAGCAAATTTGTGGATGATACTAAACTGGGAGGAGTGGTAGATACACTGGAGGGCAGGGATAGGATACAGAGGGACCTAGACAAATTGGAGGATTGGGCCAAAAGAAATCTGATGAGGTTCAATAAGGATAAGTGCAGGGTCCTGCACTTAGGACGGAAGAACCTAATGCACAGCTACAGACTAGGGACCGAATGGCTAGGCAGCAGTTCTGCGGAAAAGGACCTAGGGGTGACAGTGGACGAGAAGCTGGATATGAGTCAGCAGTGTGCCCTTGTTGCCAAGAAGGCCAATGGCATTTTGGGATGTATAAGTAGGGGCATAGCGAGCAGATCGAGGGACGTGATCGTCCCCCTCTATTCGACATTGGTGAGGCCTCATCTGGAGTACTGTGTCCAGTTTTGGGCCCCACACTACAAGAAGGATGTGGATAAATTGGAAAGAGTCCAGTGAAGGGCAACAAAAATGATTAGGGGTCTGGAACACATGACTTATGAGGAGAGGCTGAGGGAACTGGGATTGTTTAGTCTGCGGAAGAGAAGAATGAGGGGGGATTTGATAGCTGCTTTCAACTACCTGAGAGGTGATTCCAGAGAGGATGGTTCTAGACTATTCTCGGTGGTGGAAGAGGACAGGACAAGGACTAATGGTCTCAAGTTGCAGTGGGGGAGGTTTAGGTTGGATATTAGGAAAAACTTTTTCACTAGGAGGGTGGTGAAACACTGGAATGCGTTACCTAGGGAGGTGGTAGAATCTCCTTCCTTAGAAGTTTTTAAGGTCAGGCTTGACAAAGCCCTGGCTGAGATGATTTAATTGGGGATGGGTCCTGCTTTTGAGCAGGGGGTTGGACTAGATGACCTCCTGAGGTCCCTTCCAACCCTGATATTCTATGATTCTATGATTCTAAGAGGGAGGGCTTTTGGACAATGTGGGAAGGGGGACAAAGAACAGACCCTTGACTTCAGTCCTAGCAACTTCTTAGCTTTAAATAATTAATAATTATTTGACCAACATTTCCATTTGAATTTGACATCTAGTAATTCTTGTGCTCAGTGCGTAAATTTTTACTTTATAAATACTTACAAATAAATGATCAAAGCATCATATTATTTTACCAATCTTGTCAGCTGCTCATTAGTTACGCAGATTGTTCCTAATTATAGTTTACATAGTCTTATAGATGTAAAGCATATAAGAAGGAATTGCCTGGAATGCATATGGAATTCATGAGGACATACTTTGAGTTTGTGGTGTTCTTTTTGTTATCTGACTTTCTAGCCCTTTAAAGCAATTGCTGCTTTTTTATTATTTATTTGTATTACCATAGTGCCTAGGTAGCTCTATGCATGGACCAGAGCATCATGGACAGGGCTAGGCTCTGTATAAACATAAATCAGAAAGATGGTCCCTATCCCCAAAAGCGTGCATCTAAGTATAAGACAAAAGACAGCAGATGGAGACAGACAGACAGACAGGGGAGTGACAAGGAAATAATGAGATAATATTGGCCAGCCTGATAGGCAGTGGTCTCAGTACACCAGCAGCCTAGCCATTGTCAAGTGTTTTGTAGGCATCACAGCAAGAGAGGAATTTGTAGCACAACAGTTTGTGGAGAGATTCTCCCATATCTGAGAGACAACCTGGGATAAAGCATGAAACTGCTTGTTAGAAAATTTAACAATTGGATGATGGAAGCTGGCATCATGGGCCGGTCAAAAACGAAAGTCAACATCTTGATGGTAAACAAGTGATGATAGGTAGCATGGGGATTGGCCATGAAGGGCCTTGAAAGTGAAGACATGTAGCTTATGTTTGAGGCGAAAGAGACGGGGGAGCCAGTAGAGATGCAAAGAGAGGGATGACATGGTAAATGCGACGGGCTAGGAAAAGCATTCTGATTGGATATTCATGGGGCAAGGTTGCATTTGTCAAGGCCAGAGAAAAGGATATTGCTATAACTGAGATGTGAGATGCTGAGAGTCTGGAGGAGATTTTTAACTTGTGGATGGATAGGAAAGGCTATATTTTAGAGATATTATGGAGAAAGAATCTGCAAGATTTAGACATAGCCTGATTGTGAGGATCTAGAGAGAGGTCCAAGTAGAAGATGACATCCAGATTACAGGTCTGGATGTGACAGGCTGGATGGTAATGTTGTACACAGTGATAAAGACGAGGTTGGAGGAGGACTTAGGAGGAAAGACAAAGAGTTCAGTTTTTTTCCATGTTAAGCTTGAGTTGATGGCTAGACATCTAAAAGGAGATTCAGAGAGACAGGCTGAGACTTTAGATTTCCACATAGAGATGAGAGTTGAATTTTTGCTTGCTGATGAGATTACCCAGAGATAAGGCGTGAAGGGACAAGAGGAGAGGATCAAGGGCAGAGCCCTCTAGAACCGCCACAGAAAATTGGAGGGGGGGTGAGAAGGCTCCATTGAAGGACATGCTGAAGGAGAGATTAGAAAAGTAGGAGAGCAAGGAGAGGACAGAGTCATGGAAGCCAAAGGAGATCAAAATTTCAAGAAGATCATGGTCAAGTATGTGAAAGGCATCTGACAGGTCAAGCAGGATGAGGATGGAATGCTGGTTCTGAGCTTTAATAATCTCTTCCTAGCCAGACCCTTTGGCAAGAGCAGTTTAAGTGGAGTGCAAGGGAAGGAAGCTGGATTAGTGGGGTGTCTAAAATAGAATTGGAGGAGGTGAGCTCTAGACGTTGATTGCAGACAGCATGTTCAATGAGTTTTAGAGATGAAAGGGAGAAGGGAGATGGGGTAGTAGCTGGAGAGGCATGCAGAGTCAGGGTTATTTTTTAAGATGGGGGAGACTCAAACACATTTGTATTGTGAGATGAAAGAGCCAGAGGACAGCAAGAGTTTAAGAAGCAGAGTAAGGCAGAGAATGACAGTGGGCAAAAGGGAGCTCAGAAGATGAGCTGAGATGGAGTCACTGTGGCAAATGAAGAGGGTGGAGGAGGAGAGCAGGTGAGAAACTTCTGCATCTGTGATGGGGAGAAGAAAGAGTTGTTGGGAGGGAAAAGGGGACGGGAAAGTAAGCTGAAGAAAAGGGGAATGTCAGTGATGGTCTGTCAATTTTCTATTGAAAGAAATTGTTCAGACCCTCTGCAGTGAGCGGTAAGTGGAGGCAAGAAGATGAGAGGGTTTGAAGAGTGAATCAAAGGTGGTGAAAAGGCTGCTGGGATTGTGGGGACATGAGATTCAGTTAAACTGGAGAAGTAGAGTTGTTTAGTTAGGAAGATGGTAGAACTGAATGAGGAGACAATGAATTTGTAGTGGAAAAAGTCTGCCTGATCATTGGATTTCCTCCCAAGATGCTCCACAGCATGAGAGCAGGAGCAGAGGAAGCCGTGGTGGGTGTGAGTCAGGGATAGGAATTGGCAGGATGGACGGGGCAATGGATATAGGAGCAAAAGTGTTAAGGTGGAAGAGAATGAAGCGTGAAGAAAATCAACCACCTTCTCAAAGGAGGAGAGGGAAGTTAGGGCAGGAAGGAAAGCGCTTATGGAGTGGATGTCATAGAAGGGCCAAGTGACAGGGCATGAGAGAGGGGACTGATGGGAGTGCTATCAAAGACCATGTGATTGATGGTCAAATAGTGGGAACTGAGCAACAGAGAGATCAAAGAGAGCAGTGCCTGTGAAGACCAAGTCAAGTGAATGGACACTGAATTGGAGAGTTGAACTACTGCTGCAGGTTGACTGAAGAGATGAGGAAAGGAACAGTTAAGAGGGTTGGATGGATCATCAACATGGGAGTTGAAGTCACTGATGATGAGAATGGGAGATTATGAGAAGAGAAAGAGAGAGCCAGGCACCAAAATTAGAGAGGAAAGTTGATGAGAGGGAGTTGGGTGGATGGTAGATGACAGTAATGTGGAGTGGGAGAGGCTAGAAGTCAGATGCAGAACTGCTTAGAAGAGGGGAAAGAGTGGGAAGTGGGAGAAGGGGTGGTTTGGAAGTACCAGGAGTGTGAGAGCAGAAGCTCAACATCCCTCCCGCCCCCCCGTAACATGGTCTGAGTGTGAGGAAAGAGGCTCTCAGAAGAGGCAACTGTAAAGGCAGTGTCAGATGAAGGGATCCACTCTCTGTAAGAGCCAGGAGATGCAGAGGGAGAGAGATGAAGAGGCTATGGATGGCTGTAATCTTTTTAGAGATGGAGTGAGTGTCCCAGAGACAGCAAGAGAAGGAGAGGATGGAAGGGGGAAGGAGGGAGGTGGCCATGCGATTAGGAATGGAGGCTTATGAGGGGCAGAGTAGTGGTAGGAGCAGATGTTGGAGTAGAGAGGGCCGGGGCTTGGGCAGATGTCATCAGAGGCAAAGAGGAGGAGATGTATATGGAACCTCGATTTGTGCTGGTGGAGAAGAGGAGGAACAGGAGTAGGCAGAGGTTCTGGGAACTGTAGAGGTGTGAATGTAACTGGTTAGGGAAGAGGGAGCCAGTGGGGAAAGGAAGGGGGAAGGATGGATGCTATGATCCAGAAAAGGGGTATGGCAAGAGCCATTTTTGACTGGGTGAGTTGTCTGTTATTTACCAAGAAAACTGCAGATGTTTAGTAGTTTTCAGGAAGCAGTGATATTTCATATTGCTGTACGTGATTGAACATAATAACATGAGGTATGAAAAACATGTAAATTGAGAGTTATGCATTGATAGGTTTTAATTATATCAAGCCTTTCCAATGCCCCACAAAGACTCTGGAAATGCATTTAAACGTTTGCTTTATTGTGCGCCATGGAAATAAGATGGTGTTGCTAAAGATCACTTGTTATTTTGAATCAAATGCTTACCATGTCTGGGAAAATTCATTATACAGTTGTATCCTTTTTGATGATCTGTTCTGCATTTAAATTTGTGGATAATGGTTACTTAATCTAAGGGCTGGTCTACACTGAAAACATTGACATAACTATGACTCTCAGGTGTGTAAAAAATCCATACTCCTCTGTGATGTAGCTATGCCAACCTAACCACCACCACCCCCTCCTGTGTAGACAGTGCTAGGCTGACATAAGAATTCTTCAGGCAATCTAGCTACCGCCTCTCAGGGAGGTGGAATAACTATAGCAACAGGACAAACCCTTCCATTGCTGTAGTGTCTACACTGAAGCGCTATAGCAGCATAGATGCAGCACTGCAGCTGTACCGCTGTAACATTTTAAGTGCAGACAAGGCAAGTCTAATAATTATTTTTCTGGTTGGATGCTCAAGTACCATTGGTCAGTTTTCTTTTTTCATACTCTTTCTCAATACATTTATAAGGGCGTGGTCCAAAGCGCATTGGAATTCATGGGAGTATTGACTTAAGTGGGCTCTGGATGAGGCCCTAGATGTAGAAGACTCACAACTTTCTATGTCAAAATATTTGAGAATGATGCCATAATCGTAAGTTGATATAAGAGGCCCATTCATCTGTTTTTAGTGCACATAATGAAAAATATGTTGTAAACAGTGTATGGTGGGGAAGATATCTCCTCCCCCATAATCTTTGTTGGAAATCTAAACAGAATTGTTCAACTCAATGTAGACCATCAGAATTCAGCCATAGGTATGAAATGATGCTACTTCCATAAATTGTAAGACAAAACAAAGTTTTGCAAGTCATAACATTCTAAGACTTATGAACACCAATGGCTTTATATAAATGATACGAAACAATAACTTTAAAAAGACTCAGATTGTCTTGGATTTTACCTATGTAGAGAGCTGGAAATGGCTGTGGGTTTTGACTGAGGGATACTGTCGGATTGTTCCCTCTGGGCAGAGGGATTGCCTTTCCCCCAACAGTGGAATGTAAATAGGATTCAAAACCTGTGGCTCTCCTGTGATCTCTTGAAAGTCCAGGCCATCTACATAAATGCTCTGTGCTTTTTGCAATATTTCCTTCTCCCTCTTGTTGAGCCTCCATAATGGAATTGCTTTGGCAGACAATTGATCATCCACTCTGAAAGCCTGGAAAGAAACCTCAGATTCCAGAAGAGGAAAGCTTTAATTTGGTCGTTCAGTGGCTACCTTTTAAAAACTTGAAAGTTACAGTTTAGTAAAATTAACTTTACTGTAGCATTGACAGCATTCATGAATTCAGAGATGCCCACTCTCCTGAATTTTCTGTAATCGTCCCAATTTTTACATGTAATTACAAAATTCAGGCTTAAAGCTACTAATTTTGTGTGTGTGTGTGTGTGAGAGAGAGAGAATCACCACCACTTGGGACCGTTGAACACAGCAAATAACTTTGCCAGGGCTGGGGGCACTCTTCTCCACCACCCCTATGGCATGTGCGCAGACATGTGCTATGGCTTCTCCTCCCCGCCACTCCTGCAGACTGCTCAGTCAAGGTCTCATAGGAGGCAAGCTGCAGCAATTTTGAATAGGTTGGGGCACTGCTGGATTTACCGCACAAGCCATAAGCTACATGTTGTGCTTTATTGCCTTGTGTGGACTTTGCTGGGCTACATTAACAGAGCTGCACCAGCCTGGTCTACCCAGGGCTTTAGAGCACAAGCCCAACACACAGCCTACAGCTTGGTCAGTGAATCCAACAGTGCCCCAAGCACCACTGACAATCGCTGCAGCTTGCCTCCTATCAGAACCTCACTACACAGCCTGTGTGGGAGGAGAATCTGGACAGAAGAGGGAGAAGAAGAGGAGGATCATCCTGGGAAGAAGGTCCAGGCCTGGGGCTGGCCAAGATATTTAAGGGCCCTAGGAGGTATAGGAGGGCAGGTTTGCTGGGGCTGATCCTTCCTTTCTCCCTGTCGGGGGGGGGGGCAATGGAGTAATCCAGGGGGTCCAGGTCCCCTTGGAGATAGACAGGAAGGGGAGTGGAGGGGGGAGAAGCCCCTGGGAAGCTCCAGGGGAAGAGAGAGGTTTAAGCAACATCCCTAATTTTTTTCATAAACATCCCTAAAATCTCAGAGCAAGGTTGACATATCTGTGAATGTGAAATAATGTGGAATCCTGCATTTACAGTGATGCAAATAATACTAAAATTATCAAGCTCTGAAATGCAACTGCTGAAGTAAGAGTGATGCAGAGGGGATTAAATGGAGTGGGCCAAAAAGGTGGGAAAAGCATTCTCTGGCCCTATTTACTCCACTGTAGATCTGACATAACTGAGGCCCCTGAAGTGGAGCAGATGAACTGGTCTACCCAATTTAAATAAGGTGAATTTGGACATAGAGATTAAATATGATTAAGACAAAAGAAATGGTTAGACTGAAGACACGGTAACGGAAAGTCATGAAAGTAAAATGCCAAGGAGCCATTGCCGACAGTCACAAAACCCATTAATTGAATTAACAGAAATCTATTTAATCCTGGAATCTGCTCCATGTGGCAGTCAAAATGTTATTCGGTAACGTTTAGAAACAAAAAGCCATTATAAATAATTATATTTTACACATTTAAACTGTCCTTATCAAAGGAATGCTTCCAAACAGTACTGTGGCTGCAGCAGCAAGAGCCGTAATTTGCGAGCTGTGTGTATTTCAAGAACTGGTTCCCAGCAGGTCCATGATTCTAAAATCATTAAATCTCCAATCCCATATCAGAATCAAAATAGGTAAATAGGGTATTGCTGAAATAATGTGATTTACTGCTTAAGATGATGACTATTTCACACAACAGACAATAGTAACTAACATTTAAGAGCTTTATTAACTATGAAAATAGTTTACCAAATAAACATGACTGGAAGAAATGAATGGCATGTAGGAAAGCAATTTTTTTTTGAAAAAAAGAACAGTGACCCTTCCATCACAAAAAAAATAAGGTCTCCTGTTTCCACTGATTCTATTGTTAAATATCCCTTTCAAAGCACATGTTGTTATGTTAAACAAAATGTCCTTGTTACTTTGAACAGCTCAATGTTACAGGGATGAATTGCCTGATTTTTCTACTTAATAGTTTTGTGGTTTTGAACTGACAAATGCTAATGTTTGGTAGAAGCTTTTCAATATATATAAATCCCCCACTTACAAAGATTTATTGATCGCTCACTAAAGGATGTGCTTTCTGCAATATCTGTGTCCAATAATGACTCACAACAAAGGCCAGGAGAGTTCAAAACCTTGAGATTTAATCTATGTACTAACCAGATACTGCAAGGCCCAGAAAGTTCCATCTTTTGTAAATACAGGCTTCCTGTTTCTCCTTAGCCCACCTGCATCCCACAGAGCATCCCCCTCTGGTTAAGGATCTGTCTTCATTTTCATGCTAATTGCTTTGTCCCATGTTTTACTGACTTCTTCCTATTGCTGACAACACCTCAGGGCTAGAATTTTGGAGAATACTGGGGGGTATCTTGCATGTAACTGACTTATTAACAATTGTTAGCGGTGGGAATAAATTCAGGAAAATATATCAAGCTAAAAGTTGTGCGTATGGCTTTCCTTTCCTTTTCTCTTCTCCAATCTTGGACTCATTCTGTCCAGGCTCATGCAGTTCTCTTGCTTGTTTTTTGACTAATGGATTCCCTGGTTTTATTATTCTCCCTCTTTTTCCTGGTCTGTCTTACTTTGATGAACACTGTTTCATTTCATGTCATTCTTTATCTTTTTGGTATTTGCCTGCATTCTCTGTTGTCCACTCTGTATTTTCTCCTGTATTATGTTGTCTCTTCTCTCTTCCTCCCTGTTTGTCTGTCAGGGTATTTATACTGCCCTTATCTATGTCTAATTCTTCAAATGGTTTAGTGTTCACATCAGGTGATGGGTTTATGATGGTCATGAGAGCTGATGGTGCTAGCACCTACCTGGAATGTGTGCTCTCACCCTTGTTTTCCCCTGTATTGTCTCTCAGCGATCATCCCACCCATCTCTTTTTGCTTCTCTCCTATTTATCACAGTTCCCATTAAATTCCTGTTGAACACCCATTGTTCATCCTCTCCCTCTGCCCCTTTGAAGTCCAGCCTCCTTTCTCTCCCCTTATTTGGGTTCACTCCTCAGGTTTCTCTTCAGGGCTAAATAGGGTGGTTTTTACAGAGAGAAAATAAATGCACAGTAATCATCTCTCTGCAAAATCCTTTTACAGGTGTCTTGGTGCCTGTTGTGTTTACCATGAGGTAGTGAGGTGAGGTCAGCAGTCTGTCCCTTTGCCTGGAGTTGATCTTGCCTCGTTTATTTTATATAAAAACTACAGTGCCTCATCTCTGCAAGAAATTTATAGAGGGATAGCTTTAATTATCCCACAGTAGAAACACATCTCCACTTTCTTTTTACTTTTTTTCCACCTTTTCCACTTGGGTCTGCCGTGAAGGAGAGAACCTGGTGCAATCTTTCCCTGTCCCATTATGTGCCAGTAGCTAACAGCTAAGTAAATCATTCATACAGTCATTTCCTGAGGCCTGCTCTTGTGACCAGAGGCTCCACTGGCAAATCAGGGGAGGAGCATGCTCAGTTGCACACAGGCCATTGGTGGCTGAGAGGAAACATGGAGAAACCCTAGTTCCATTAGTTAGAAGTCCAGTTTACACCCCCAAAGAGGAACAACACCGATCCTCCTGGGCTTGCAAGATTGTACCTGGGTGTCTAATTATCATTATTAATTTTATTTTTTGTTATTGCTTAATATGATTTTATTTATTGTTATATATATTCCATAGGTGCCCATCAATATAATAGGTGCTGTTACAGGCATTTAGAAATATAACAATTTTGTTCAAGATTACAAACCATTTCTGAGCTTTTCTCCCTCTAATTTTGGTAGAATTACCAAAGTTTTAATAAAAGCAGTTAACTTTTAAACAAGAAATTCTAGTGACTGTTTTTAAGCTTAAGTTTGAGTCCTGGCTCAGTGGATCTCCAAACGTAATGAGTCACATAAAATAAAAGAATGCGAAAGACTGGCTCTGACAATTGTGATGCTTTTCCTTCCATCCCCATAGATGGCAAAAGGTGCAGTCCTAATGGAAATTAAACAATGTATTTTACATTTTTCTGTTCAGAGATCTTGCACATCACCTATACAACATGTACTTTCTCAGGGGGCATCCAAAGGGTGTATGTCCTGCTGTAATTTTACTAAGAGCTGGTGAGATTTTCAGTAAAACCTAGGATGTGATTAAACAAATACAGTTATTGAAACACCTGCACATTTGAATTATTCAAGGCAAGAGTAGGTTAGCAAAAGTAAGTGCTTTACTAATGTTATTTCAGTGGTGGCTTTTTGCTCATATCAATTTAATCGTATAACTATTTAGACAGTGAGCCAGTTTTTGCCTTGTGACTTAAGGAAATAACTCTTTGTCCTCACTATGCAGTTGCTATCCAATATGTTGTTAAATTATTTTTTTTACTTGTTTTGAAAATTCACAGTATACAAACTATCTATTAAGGGGTGTGGTTTGTCAAGTATAGTATTGTTTGGTTTGATGCAGTGCATTTTGTAAATTAATTAATAATAGTGCACAGAGTCCTTTACATGAATGTAAAATAACTATCCATTTGTGGATAACAACAAGGTTAGGTTAAAGCTCAAGTAGCTACAAGTTGCTTATAATCATCTTTCATACTATATATCCTTTGTGATGCAATGAATATTCACCAAGGGAATGATAATTTTAACTGAGTGATTTGTAGCTGGATGTTAGCCAAATTACTTTGACTCTGGGGACTGAATACAAGTGACATACAAGGACAACACTAATATAGTCACTGTGAAGTTGGCAATCTGAATAAATATTAAAAGTAGTATTATGCCTGAATATATTCTTAATCATAACTGTCTTGATATTGGCTGAAAATTTGGTTACGTTTGGATGAACTATTCATCTGAACAAATGCTTGAGTGATCTTATTAAAGCTGCTTAATGAAAGTGCTGTACACTATGAAATTCTTGCCATGATATTTGGGAATGCAGTTAACTAAAATAAAGGTGTAACAGTGGAAGTTACTTTCATAGAAGAAAAAATATTTGTACATTACATTATAATGTTTAGATTACATTCTTAAAGGCATTGCTGTTTCGTTGTGACATTTTGTTAGATGATAATTAAATATCTGGTCTTTGGCATTCTTAAAAGGGATAGTGAATGAATAATAATTCTCATGCATATTACTAATAACAGTTCTGTGGTGTAAAATGTTAAAACCAGGTATTCCATAGCATATAGGTATATTCTCATTTTGTTGCCTTGGAATCTATACTCACTCACCTGTGGATTGTTAAAATAGATCCCTGAGAGTTTAAAAACCTTTCCTGTCTATTTGGGGGGAGGGATAGCTCAGAGGTGTGAGCACTGCCCTGCTAAATTCAGGGTTGTGAGTTCAATCCTTGAAGGGGCCATTTAGGGATAAGGGCAACAATTGGGGTTTGGCCCTGTTTTGAGCAGGGGGTTGGACTAGATGGCCGCCTGAGGTCCTTTCCAACCCTAATATTCTATGAAGAGGCAGCAGTTTCTGCATAGTTAAGGTTGTCTTCAGCTCTCTTTAAAGAGCTCTATTTCAGCACTCTTATATCTTTTGTTTTATACTAGGTTTGTCTGGAAAATTGCTTTAAAATCTCTGAAGACAAAGACGAATGTTCTAACATGAAAAATGGCTTGAAACTTCCAACTTACCCAGATGGTTAAATCTCCACAAAAACACATGCACTAGCTACATTTAAGAAAATGGTTTATAGTTAAGTGAAGCTGTTCACAATTTTGTGTTGTAGATAGTTTAAGCTCTATCCCAGTTCCAGGTATTTCAAGTGGGAATTATAGGCCCAATCTTTTTGCAGTTGTATTAGTGGAAGTTTTCCTACCATTTATTTCAGCAGGGGAGTGTGTGTGTGTGTGTGTGTGTTGTGTTGGAGCATGTTGTCTTTATTGACTGGGTGAGGTTTTCTATAAAAGACAGTGAACAAAGATCTTGTTTTTTGGCTCAGATGGTAGAAGCCTATTTGTTTGGAGCCAAAGAGCCACAGTTCCAGCCTAGCTTATGTAGCTATGCATTGATTAGAGAGGTAATAGTCTCTCCATAGTTAAGGTTGCTACTACATGCCCACTGTCAGGCTTATTTTGATCCCTCTGTAATTAAATAAATCTTTATGCATTCATATTTTTAATTTTGTGTCCTTGGTAAGTAGAACATTGTCTGAAGATTTTAAATACATTTTGTAGTCTATCCAATACTTAAAAATGGCTCCATTTTGAACATTTTGCCAAGTGTCTAATGTCTCTTTGTGGTCCTCTGCCTACCCTATAGAATCGCATTATAGTTCAAAATTGGAAAAAGGTTGATTTTTGACATCAGTATATGTAAGAGGCAGTTTCCAAGAAAAGGGATATTAAAATGACAATTTGAAAGCTAGGCATTCTGTGTTCATGATCAAGATCCCTCAACAATGTAGCTGATGGAGGAAAAAATGGACTGATTCAAGCAACATGGGTTCCACCATTTTCCTTTAGATAAAATTCCACACTCTCAATTTTAAGATGATTTGTTGTTATGGAGTTTAATATTTTTATATTATGAATGCCTTTTTAATGTAACCTATTTATATTTAAATAAGAAATGTTCCCTTATGCCCAACTCCAGTTACAATTAATTTTGGGTAACTCTTGCATGACAGTTGATACCTCTTCTTAGCCAAACAGTTAATCACACTGTAGTTTGGGATCCCAAAAGAAATGGTGCAAGAAATAGTAGCAGAAAGTGGCATCCGGGGGAAATCATGACTGGATGACATGGTTGAGAGGTAATATTGTTTAGTAGGTCTAGCAGCATAGACACAAGTCGCCTTGGATAACATTTTTGTCAGAAGTTAATGAAAATAGAGAGAAACTTTTCCCCTGCTTTGCATGTATTTATTTTACAAAGAATGTTAATTAGAAATTATGCGCCAGATTCTCTGCCTCCCTGAGTTTTTGCTCAATGCAGCAGAGAGGGGGCTGTAAGGGAGCTGCTTATGCCTCCTTGATTTTCTGCCCAGCTTCATCCTCAGGGTTGTTCTAACTTGCACTAGGGGACAACAGTCCCCAAGTATCCTATCAGCTGAGGATACTTGGAGCATTCTGCTCTCCCTCCCCAACATTTGTTGACATGCCTCCTGTACTGGGGCTGTGGGGGGATGACATAGGAGTTATGGCTAATCTCTAGTTCTGTGCCTCCTGAGGACCCACTAGCACAAGGGAGATTCCTAGCAGAGGAAATGAAGGTAGAGCAGTGCAGAGAATCTGACCTGTATATATATAGAAAGAGCTCTCCTCCATCCTGCAGATCAGTGAGCCTACTAACATGTATAAAGTAAAGTACATCCTTAAATGCTTTGCTGGGTCAGAGCTGGAGTTCACAGCACCTTGCAGGCTAGAGCACAAATCATAAAATTTGTGTGACTAGTACATACATAATCATTGTGACAGGTAAATAACATAATATACAAATAATGGGGAATTGAATAGGTTTCAATAATTTCCCATTTGGATGAAACCTTCTATCTTAATTACTTGTATTTTTTAAATTTTAAAATTTAATTTCACTTTTTTAATTGCAAGGATCATTGGGTCTTCAATGATTCTGTTATGAAACTACAGAATAATATTCTTTATTTTATAGAAACTCAAGAGCAGTATGGTCTTTCAACTGCTTGTTGTAAAATGCAGAATGTATTTGTACATTCAAAAATAGGTTTGTACAGGAAAATATTGTACATTGTGAATACATGTCAAATCTGTTTATCCTTTTCTTTTACAAGAATGGACTAATAGCAAGTAAAATTTTACTTGTGAAAATTCACTTAGTGCTGTCTGGGTGCCTTGCAGACAGTATTCTGTAGATTATTTAAATCATGTAAAGTTGCCACAATGGCAATTTGCACTCACTTTGTCTCTTTTTGAGATGTTTAGTCATTTCACTGTTCTGGAGGCCAAAATAGCATAGGAACATTAAAGAGGAACATTGCCAGAGTCATAAGTCTTCATTGGCTTGACCTACATCTTGAAGTTTATTGTTTTCCCATTTTGCTGTTGTCATTGGGCTTGAAAATCCTTTGTCCGTTCATTTTTACTGGCAAGTAGGGTTAGTAATAATAATAGCACACTTCTCCTCTTCCAATACTTTTATTAAAGTGACTATTAAAAATGTATGTAGTTCTTCCTGTATGTCCTCAAAACAAACATACTGAATTTAACATGTTTGAATTTCATCTTGTGCATACTCATTCTAAATAGTCAAGGTGAGAAGTATTACCTCAGTGTTCATGAAAAAGGGCTCCCTTGTATTTTGTAGTCATGTGAGAAAGGTAAGGGAAGCCTCCATCTGTACAAGAACTATACAATTTTGAAGCATAAACATCTTTTCATACAGTAGTGAAATATGTCAGCTTTATGGGGTTGACCAAGTGAATGGTCATGTAACTTGAGAGGAGTGAAAAAAATATGAGATGAAGTACACTGTCCTTCATACTGCATTCAGTACTTCTTATGATGAACCTTCACCACTAGGGTGGAGCTTCCTGCTGTCCCAGTAGAGAGACTGGAATTCAAATAGACCCACCCCTCCACACTGTCTAATACTCTCTTTTTTGTTCGTTTAGAATATTGTTTGTTTAGAATATTTTAACAAACAAAAAACTTGGCTAACGGGTTTGTTTAGAATATTTTTAGGGGTATGTCTACACTACGGAATAAGGTCGAATTTATAGAAGTCGGTTTTTTAGAAATCGGTTTTATAAATTCGAGTGTGTGTGTCCCCACAGTAAATGCTCTAAGTGCATTAAGTGCATTAACTCGGCGGAGCGCTTCCACAGTACCGAGGCAAGCGTCGACTTCCGGAGCGTTGCACTGTGGGTAGCTATCCCACAGTTCCCGCAGTCTCCGCTGCCCATTGGAATTCTGGGTTGAGATCCCAATGCCTGATGGGGCTAAAACATTGTCGCGGGTGGTTCTGGGTACATATCGTCAGCCTCCCGTTCCCTCCCTCCCCCCGTGAAAGCAAGGGCAGACAATCATTTCGCGCCTTTTTTCCTGAGTTACCTGTGCAGACGCCATACCATGGCAAGCATGGAGCCCGCTCAGGTAACCGTCACCCTATGTCTCCTGGGTGCTGGCAGACGCGGTACGGCATTGCTACACAGTAGCAGCAACCCCTTGCCTTGTGGCAGCAGACGGTACAGTACGACTGGTAGCCGTCATCGTCATGTCTGAGGTGCTCCTGGTCGCCTCTGTGAGGTCGATCAGGAGCGCCTGGGCAGACATGGGCACAGGGACTAAATTTGGAGTGACTTGACCAGGTCATTCTCTTTAGTCCTGCAGTCAGTCCTATTGAACCGTCTTATGGTGAGCGGGCAGGCGATACGGACTGCTAGCAGTCGTGCTGTACCATCTTCTGCCGAGCAGTCATGAGATGTGGATGGCATGCAGTCCGTCTGCTGCCAGCCAAAGATGTAAAAGATAGATGGAGTGGGTCAAAACAAGAAATAGACCAGATTTGTTTTGTACTCATTTGCTTCCCCCCCCTCCCCTGTCTAGGGGACTCATTCTTCTAGATCACACTGCAGTCAAGGTGCAGCGAGGTAAATCTAGCCATGTATCAATCAGAGGCCAGGCTAACCTTCTTGCTCCAATAAGGACAATAACTTAGGTGCACCATTTCTTATTGGAACCCTCTGTGAAGTCCTGCCTGAAATACTCCTTGATGTAAAGCCACCCCCTTTGTTGATTTTAGCTCCCTGAAGCCAACCCTGTAAGCGCCCCTCCCAGCGTCAGAGCAATGGCAAACAATCGGGCATCTGAGAGTGCTGTCCAGAGCAGTCACAATGGAGCGCTCTGATGGGGCTAAAACATTGTCGCGGGTGGTTCTGGGTACGTGTCGTCAGGCCCCCGTTCCCTCCCTCCCTCCGTGAAAGCAAGGGCAGACAATCATTTCGCGCCTTTTTTCCTGAGTTACCTGTGCAGACGCCATACCACAGCAAGCATGGAGCCCGCTCAGGTAACCGTCACCCTATGTCTCCTGGGTGCTGGCAGACGCGGTACGGCTTTGCTGCACAGTAGCAGCAACCCCTTGCCTTCTGGCAGCAGACGGTGCAATACGACTGGTAGTCGTCCTCATCGTGTCCGAGGTGCTCCTGGCCGCGTCGGCTGGGAGCGCCTGGGCAGACATGGGCGCAGGGACTAAATTTGGAGTGACTTGACCAGGTCATTCTCTTTAGTCCTGCAGTCAGTCCTATTGAACCATCTTATGGTGAGCAGGCAGGCGATACGGACTGCTAGCAGTCGTACTGTACCATCTTCTGCCAGGCAGGCAAGAGATGAGGATTGCTAGCAGTCGTATTGCACCATCTTCTGCCAGGCAGGCAAGAGATGGGGATGGCTAGCAGGCGTACTGTACCATCTTCTGCCAAGCAGCCATGAGATGTGGATGGCATGCAGTCCTTCTGCACCGTCTGCTGCCAGCCAAAGATGTAAAAGATAGATGGAGTGGGTCAAAACAAGAAATAGACCAGATTTGTTTTGTACTCATTTGCCTCCTCCCCTGTCTAGGGGACTCATTCCTCTAGGTCACACTGCAGTCACTCACAGAGAAGGTGCAGCGAGGTAAATCTAGCCATGTATCAATCAGAGGCCAGGCTAACCTCCTTGTTCCAATAACAACGATAACTTAGGTGCACCATTTCTTATTGGAACCCTCCGTGCAGTCCTGCCTGAAATACTCCTTGATGTACAGGCACCCCCTTTGTTGATTTTAGCTCCCTGAAGCCAACCCTGTAAGCCGTGTCGTCAGTCGCCCCTCCCTCCGTCAGAGCAACGGCAGACAATCGTTCCGCGCCTTTTTTCTGTGCGGACGCCATACCACGGCAAGCATGGAGCCCGCTCAGCTCACTTTGGCAATTAGGAGCACATTAACCACCACACGCATTATTCAGCAGTATATGCAGCACCAGAACCTGGCAACGCGATACCGGGCGAGGAGGCGACGTCAGCGCGGTCCCGTGAGTGATCAGGACATGGACACAGATTTCTCTGAAAGCATGGGCCCTGCCAATGCATGCATCATGGTGCTAATGGGGCAGGTTCATGCTGTGGAACGCCGATTCTGGGCTCGGGAAACAAGCACAGACTGGTGGGACCGCATAGTGTTGCAGGTCTGGGACGATTCCCAGTGGCTACGAAACTTTCGCATGCGTAAGGGCACTTTCATGGAACTTTGTGACTTGCTTTCCCCTGTCCTGAAGCGCATGAATACCAAGATGAGAGCAGCCCTCACAGTTGAGAAGCGAGTGGCGATAGCCCTGTGGAAGCTTGCAACGCCAGACAGCTACCGGTCAGTTGGGAATCAATTTGGAGTGGGCAAATCTACTGTGGGGGCTGCTGTGATGCAAGTAGCCCACGCAATCAAAGATCTGCTGATATCAAGGGTAGTGACCCTGGGAAATGTGCAGGTCATAGTGGATGGCTTTGCTGCAATGGGATTCCCTAACTGTGGTGGGGCTATAGATGGAACCCATATCCCTATCTTGGCACCGGAGCACCAAGCCGCCGAGTACATAAACCGCAAGGGGTACTTTTCAATAGTGCTGCAAGCTCTGGTGGATCACAAGGGACGTTTCACCAACATCAACGTGGGATGGCCGGGAAAGGTGCATGATGCTCGCATCTTCAGGAACTCTGGTCTGTTTCAAAAGCTGCAGGAAGGGACTTTATTCCCAGACCAGAAAATAACTGTTGGGGATGTTGAAATGCCTATATGTATCCTTGGGGACCCAGCCTACCCCTTAATGCCATGGCTCATGAAGCCGTACACAGGCAGCCTGGACAGTGGTCAGGAGCTGTTCAACTACAGGCTGAGCAAGTGCAGAATGGTGGTAGAATGTGCATTTGGACGTTTAAAGGCGCGCTGGCGCAGTTTATTGACTCGCTTAGACCTCAGCGAAACCAATATTCCCACTGTTATTACTGCTTGCTGTGTGCTCCACAATATCTGTGAGAGTAAGGGGGAGACGTTTATGGCGGGGTGGGAGGTTGAGGCAAATCGCCTGGCTGCTGGTTACGCGCAGCCAGACACCAGGGCGGTTAGAAGAGCACAGGAGGGCGCGGTACGCATCAGAGAAGCTTTGAAAAACAGTTTCATGACTGGCCAGGCTACGGTGTAAAAGTTCTGTTTGTTTCTCCTTGATGAACCCCCCCGCCCCTTGGTTCACTCTACTTCCCTGTAAGCTAACCACCCTCCCCTCCTCCCTTTAATCATTGCTTGCAGAGCCAATAAAGTCATTGCTGCTTCACAGTCATGCATTCGTTATTCATTCATCACACAAACAGGGGGATGACTACCAAGGTATCCCAGGAGGGGTGGTGGAGGAGGGAAGGAAAATGCCACACAGCACTTTAAGCACAGCACTTTAAAAGTTTACAACTTTAAAATTTATTGAATGACAGCCTTCTTTTTTTTGGGCAATCCTCTGTGGGGGAGTGGCTGGTTGGCCGGAGGCCTCCCCACCGTGTTCTTGGGCGTCTGGGTGTGGAGGCTATGGAACTTGGGGAGGAGGGCGGTTGGTTACAGAGGGGCTGCAGTGGCAGTCTGTGCTCCAGCTGCCTTTGCTGCAGCTCAACCATACACTGGAGCATACTGGTTTGGTCCTGCAGCAGCCTCAGCATTGAATCCTGCCTCCTCTCATCACGCTGCCGCCACCTTTGAGCTTCAGCCCTGTCTTCAGCCCGCCACTTACTCTCTTCAGCCCGCCACTTACTCTCTTCAGCCCTCCACCTCTCCTCCCGGTCATTTTGTGCTTTCCTGCACTCTGACATTATTTGCCTCCACGCATTCGTCTGTGCTCTGTCAGTGTGGGAGGACAGCATGAGCTCGGAGAACATTTCATCGCGAGTGCGTTTTTTTTTCTTTCTAAGCTTCACTAGCCTCTGGGAAGGAGAAGATCCTGTGATCATTGAAACACATGCAGCTGGTGGAGAAAAAAAAAGGGACAGCGGTATTTAAAAAGACACATTTTATAAAACAGTGGCTACACTCTTTCAGGGTAAACCTTGAAAGTTAACATTACATACATAGCACATGTGCTTTCGTTACAAGGTCGCATTTTGCCTCCTCCCACCGCGTGAACGGATTTTGGTTGAATGCCAGCAAACATACACTGCAATGCTTTGTTCTACAGTGATTCCCCAGTACGTGTTGCTGGCCTGGAGTGGTAAAGTGTCCTACCATGAAGGACGAAATAAGGCTGCCCTCCCCAGAAACCTTTTGCAAAGGCAGAACCGCAAATGCCAGGGCAAAGTAATCCTTTCACATGCTTGCTTTTAAACCATGTATAGCATTTTAAAAGGTACACTCACCAGAGGTCCCTTCTCCGCCTGCTGAGTCCAGGAGGCAGCCTTGGGTGGGTTCGGGGGGTACTGGCTCCAGGTCTAGGGTGAGAAACAGTTCCTGGCTGTCGGGAAAACCGGTTTCTCCGCTTGCTTGCTGTGAGCTATCTACAACCTCCTCCTCATCATCTTCTTCGTCCCCAAAACCTACTTCTGTATTGCCTCCATCTCCATTGAAGGAGTCAAACAACACGGCTGGGGTAGTGGTGGCTGAACCCCCTAAAATGGCATGCAGCTCATCATAGAAGCGGCATGTTTGGGGCTCTGACCCAGAGCGGCCGTTCGCCTCTCTGGTTTTCTGGTAGGCTTGCCTCAGCTCCTTCAGTTTCACGCGGCACTGCTTCGGGTCCCTGTTATGGCCTCTGTCCTTCATGCCCTGGGAGATTTTCAGAAAGGTTTTGGCATTTCGAAAACTGGAACGGAGTTCTGATAGCACGGATTCCTCTCCCCAAACAGCGATCAGATCCCGTACCTCCCGTTCAGTCCATGCTGGAGCTCTTTTGCGATTCTGGGACTCCATCATGGTCACCTCTGCTGATGAGCTCTGCATGGTCACCTGCAGCTTGCCACGCTGGCCAAACAGGAAATGAGATTCAAAAGTTCGCGGTTCTTTTCCTGTCTACCTGGCCAGTGCATCTGAGTTGAGAGCGCTGTCCAGAGCGGTCAGAATGGAGCACTCTGGGATAGCTCCCGGAGGCCAATACCATCGAATTGTGTCCACAGTACCCCAAATTCGAGCCGGCAAGGTCGATTTAAGCGCTAATCCACTTGTCAGGGGTGGAGTAAGGAAATCGATTTTAAGAGCCCTTTAAGTCGAAATAAAGGGCTTCATTGTGTGGACGGGTGCAGGTTTAAATCGATTTAACGCTGCTAAATTCGATCTAAAGTCCTAGTGTAGACCAGGGCTAACTCAAAACCCACAATAAACAGTGTGAAAAATGAGGTTTTTTTATTAAGGATTACACACTTCTGCAATTAAGGGAAGAGAAAGCCCTGAGCCTACATCTCTATCAAGTTAAGGAAAACAAGATTTGACATTCCTGATATCTGTGCAGTAAAAGACAAGCAGAAATAAACTCTTATTGGGAAAAAGTAAGACTCTCTAAGGGTTTCTGTCAAGATTCCTTCCCCACTCTGAACTCTAGGGTACAGATATGGGGACCTGCATGAAAGACCCCCAAAGCTTATTCTTACCAGCTTAGGTTAAACACTGCTACCACTGAAGTGTTACACAAAGAACAGGGGAAGTGCCCACTTGGAAACGTCTCCCCCCCAAAATATCCCCCCAAGCACTACACCCCCTTTCCTGGGGAAGGCTTGATAAAAATCCTCACCAATTTGCATAGGTGAACACAGACCCAAACCCTTGGATCTTAAGAACAATGAAAAAGCAATCAGGTACTTAAAAGAGAATTTTAATTAAAGAAAAGTAAAAGAATCACCTCTGTAAAATCAGGATGGTAAATACCTTACAGGGTAATCAGATTCAAAACATAGAGAATCCCTCTAGGCAAAACCTTAAGTTACAAAAAGACACAAAAAACAGGGATATACATTCCATTCAGCACAACTTATTTTATCATCCATTTAAACAAAACAGAATCTAATGCATATCTAACTAGATTGCTTATTAACTCTTTATAGGAGTTCTGACCTGCATTCCTGCTCTGGTCCCGACAAAAGCATCACACAGACAGAGAGAATCCTTTGTTTCCCCCACCCCCTCCCCAGCTTTGAAAGTATCTTGTCTCCTCATTGGTCATTTTAGTCAGGTGTCAGCGAGGTTATCTTAGCTTCTTAACCCTTTACAGGTGAAAGGGTTTTTCCTCTGGCCAGGAGGGATTTAAAGGTGTTTACCCTTCCCTTTATATTTATGACAGTTTCTTTATATGTATTATAGAGAATCCCTAATGAGATTACCTTTAAGGTTAATGAAGCAAAGTAGCTGAAAAGTAGTTGGGTTGGTGTTCTGGGGCAGATGATGGTACTTGGTTTAAGGTCTACACTGACTGTGGTGAGCAAAGAGGCATTGAGCTAGGGGGAAGCAAGGACCATTTAGTTTCCCTTGTTATTACTTATCATTGTTACTGTGCCCTACTACTACAAAATAAATACATGATAATATGAATACTAACTTTGATCTATAATGTGATCCTTCTTATCCCTTGTCTACACTAAAAAACTTGCCCTGTTTTAGCAACATTGATGTTAAAAGAAAAGGAGTACTTGTGGCACTTAGAAACTAACAAATTTATTTGAGCATAAGCTTCCGTAGCTCACGGAAGCTTATGCTCAAATAAATTTTTTAGTCTCTAAGGTGCCACAAGTACTCCTTTTCTTTCTGTGAATACAGACTAACACGACTGCTACTCTGAAACCTGTCATTGATGTTAAAGTGATCTACTTAAACTGGTTTCATCCCTGCTTAAATCAGTTATCTTACTTTGGCAATTTATGGATGCTAAAATAGTATTAAACTGGTTTAAGTGTATCTACATTAGGAATTTGCATTTGTTTAATTAAATTGATTTATAACTGAGAGATAGTTGGTTGCCATACACCAACAATTACAAAAGATTCAGGTTGTTTCCAGTCCCACGAGACTAGTCACTTACCCCAAGTCAATTTGTACCTCAGATCTCACACCAAAAACAATGCTTGTAGCCAATCCTACAGTAAACTAACTAAGGATTTACTAATTAGGAAAAGAAATGAGAGCGCTATTTACTAGTTGAAGCAGGCAACATATATACACTGATGAGCTGCCAAAATCTTAACAACCAGTTCCCTCCTCACCCCACGAGGACTCCTTGTGGACCCCCTGTGGACCCCCTTGTGGACCCCCTGCCCCCCAGGACTCCTTCTCCATCCAACTCCCCACGTTCCTTGATGCCCCCCGGGGACCCCTGTCCCATCCACCCCTTTCCCCTAACTGCCCCTAGAACCGGGCAGGAGGGTCTTGTGGGCCACTGTAGTGGGTGCCCACCCCATCCCACCCCTAAGAGCTAGAGGGACCTGCCGGGGGGTGAGGTGGGGAGTCCCGGCGGTGCTTACCTCTGGCTGCTAGGGGCAGGGTAGCGTAGCTAGGGAGGGATGAGGGGGAGTGGCCACTCCCCCCCCGATCACATCAAAAGTGACTCCTTTGGTGCTGACTCCGTGGGTGCTCCGGGGCTGGAGCACCCACGGAGAAAATTTGGTGGGTGCAGAGCACCCACCGGCAGCTCCCCTCCCTGCCCCCGGCCCCAGCTCACCTCCGCTCTGCCTCCACCCCTGAGTTATGCTCCGTGCCGCTCTGCTTCTCCCCGTCCCCGGCTTCCCGCGAATCAGCTGTTCATCTGGGAAGCCGGGGAGGGCTGAGAAGCAGGCGGCGGCTTCGCGCTCAGGCCCAGGGAGGCGGAGGTGAGCTGGGGCGGGGAGCGGTTCCCCTGCGTGCCCCCCGGGTTACCTGCTGCAGCGCGGGCGGCCCTCTTCATGCTGCTCCCCCCCACCCGCCCCAGCTCATTTCCTCTCTGCCTCCCTGGGCCTGAGCGCGAAGCCGCCGCTTGCTTCTCAGCCCTCCCAGGCTTCCCGCGCGAACAGCTGATTCACGGGAAGTAGGGGGCAGAGAAGCAGAGCGGGGCGGCGCTTTCAGGGGCGGAGGTGGAGTAGAGGTGAGCTGGGGCTGGGTGCGGGGTGGGGAGCTGCCGGTGGGTGCTCTGCACCCACCAAATTTTCCCCGTGGGTGCTCCAGCCCCTGGCTGCAGGCCTGGCTGCCAGCCCCCACTGCAGCTCAACTGCAGTTTCGGTCCTGCGCCCCGCCTCAGCCCCTGACTGTGGTTCTGTCCCTGCTCCTGGCCCCAGAACCACCCCCAGCCTCGGCCGAGCCTCGGCCCCCTTACCCCTGTCCGCATCCCCCCCTGAGCCGCATCCCGGCTCCCAGCCCTGGCTGAGGGGTGCGGTAAGGGGGGGGCACAGACAAGGGTAAGGGAGGGCATGACCCTCAACATTTTGGGGGCCACTGCCTTAGAGCATGGGATACAGACATTACCAGTAAGATTAATGCATGTGTAACCCATGTGCCTAGTAGGGAGATATCTCTTTAAGAGATCGATTGGGGGTGGGTAGGAATAAATGATGTCGGGATCATTGTTGCTAGGCAGATGCACAGTTAGCTGTCCACACTCAGAAGTTTCTGGAAGGTGGTGTGCTAGTTTTGGGCGTGGTCATCAGGTTCCCTGTTGGTGGACTCAGACTCCATGAAGGCAGCTGCTTTGCCAAAGGCCTCCTGACATGCCTGGCTTGGGAGAAGCTGAGCCCCAAGAGCAGAAAGCCAGGCTGTTTTCTCTAATTCTGAAGCATTTGGCAGCCGGTTAGTGATATGGTTAACCCTCCAAGCAGGAAGCCCTGACTGTTAATTATAGAAAGGGGAACCTGGAATTGAAAAATATTTTTTATAGTTTAATTCTGTACTTTGGATGCTGTTGGATGTTAGCCAAACTGTTATAAATTGTCTCAACTAGTGTGATGCACCAGCTTTTTTTTACTGAAATGTGATAATGGGGAAAGAGTAATTTATTTTCCTAGCCTCAACTTTGTGTTTTCTTGTAACAGTTTATATATAGATATAGATATAGACATATATAGATATAGATATATAATTAATAGAGTGGTTGGTTAATTGGCTAGCTGACTAGCTAACTGAGTGATTTTTATGTTTCTTTATCATAAGATTTTATAACGTTGATACTTAAGAATTAAGTTAATTTCTTTTATTCCTTTGGATTTGATTGTGGGGAAGCTGACCCTGTGCAACCCTTGCTGGAAATCTGCGGTGGCTGAATTCTGGGTCTCCAGGTGCTTTTCTGTGGGAGCTGGGTTTTTTAGGCACTGGAGAGAGGCAGTGAAGTAAACTCTAGTTTATACACGCAGCAACTTACAACATTTTATAGAGACTAAACACATCCTTACAAGTCTAATATCTGTCTTGAACAATACTAAAATCCAGGTGACCTGATCTGGTTTCCAGCTATGAATTTAGCAGAGCTCAGCTGATGCCTACCGACTTGGCAACAGCTGACATCTGATCTACCAGAATCAAAATCACAAACCTATATTCTGGGTCAGTGAGCAACAAGGCTTCTTTCTAGCTGTTAGAAAGGTCACAAGTGAGAAAAGCCTGAACCCAAATCTTGAGTCTGAACACCCTTGAACTTTGGGGAAGCTCAGATCCAGATCTGAATCCAAAGTTTTCTGCTTGCCCTGAGGCAAAACCCCAGATCTAAGTACTCAAACTTTAACAAAATCCAGATGCAGTCTTGGGGTATGTCTACACTTGGAGCTGGAGGTATAATTCCCAGCTCAAGGCAACCTACCTACACTAGCTGTGACTGAGCTAGCATGCTGTAAGGAGTAGAGCCACATTGGTGTGAAGAACTAGCTGCCCCAAGTACAATTTTGTCTGAGATTCTAGGCATGTCTCTGGGCAGCTAGACTCTCCCACTGCTCTTGCCACTACAGCTACACTTTACCTGTAGCATACTAGCTCAATCAGAGCTAATGCGGGTATGTCTCCTCAACCTGCAAGTTACATCTGCAGCTCAAAGTGTAGACATACTCTTTGTGGCTCATCTCTGCTCGGAAGGTGAACCCTCTTTTATGCCTATGAAGTTGTTTAAATGGTCTCATTTTACTCTGTGATTAAGCCAGTAAAATAGCTGTAAAGCCACTGGGAAATCTTTCTCTTTTTTATAAATATCTACTTTTTATTCTTACCCCAAAATTCTCCAACCTATTAAGATACTGCAGTGATTTGATATGAATAGTCAGTTGCATGTTTCTGGTAACTGTGTTGCATTAGGATATCAAATTTGTTCTCTCAGAGCACTCTTACCTTTCGCCTGGCCTTACTGGTTTACTGCTAACACACATGTGGGGTTCTTTTGGTGTGACATGTCACTTCAAACCCTAATAATAAAAAGCAAACCAATGACAACTGAAACAGACACTTTATGTAATTGGCTTTGTACAATACAATCATTTCACAACACGATAATGCGGATAGTAACAGTTGTCACCAATGGAGTTTCTTTTGTTTGCTAGCACATTGCATTCAGAGTAGTTCATTGTGGCATGGAGACATCTGCACAATAAAAATAAATTGATCACAGGATGGATGGGTTCTTGTTGCAGAAAATAGCATTCCATCCAGCAAGTAGAAAGATGAAGCTCTGCTACCCTTCCTTGTTTGAATGAGTCTCTTTTCTGAACCATCTGAGGGGAAAATGGGAAAGCGATGTCAGTGCTCAGGAAGGGATGAGGCTAATTCTGTTTAAATAAAGAGAGGAAGGGAAGTGAGGTGTACTTAAAAGGCACGAGAATTATATGAAAGCAAGGCCTGTGAAGTCTAATTCTGCTATCAACTGATTCTGCTGCCAATCGTCAAGTTATAAGGAGGCCATCAGCCTATAGACAAACCTATGTCTCCTTCAAGTGGGCCATACAGTCTTCACCATGGTGAAAATGTTTTTCTTTTATAATAACTTTAATTTCCAGGCAACCATATGCAAGAATATTGGGGCACTTTAACTTATAATTAAAACAAATTTTACAAATGATAGTTCAATTTGACCTTAGTAAGAACACAGGAATTACAATCCTATATCTGTAGACTGGTCTCTGAAAGCATCCAGTACTAGATGCCTTTCAAGGCAGTGTTTCTTAGCTAGTGGGTTGTGACCCTCAAGGGAGGTTTATGGAAGGCAATCAGGAGGTCATGAGATTTTGAGAATTTACTATAATGCTAAAGCAAAGAAAATACTCTAATACTCAACTATGAAAGTATTCTCCCCATGCTTTTAAAAAAAAAGATTTGCATTCTTCTGAGTGAGTTTCTAAGTTTCACTTGGTCCAGCATTCAGGTTGTTTTGGGGTTATTTTGCCAACACTTGGCCAGTCTTCTATAGTCTGTAAGATTACCTGTTTTTTGTTCAAAGAGCTTTTTAAAAAATCTAAAAGAATTAAACTTTTTATTATGGTCATTTAGTTAAAAGTGACAGTTAAGAGGAGCATAAACTGTTTACCATTTTATGAAATTGTAGAAGTTGGCTTGTAAGTTCAGGCATTAAGTCTGGGAAGAACCATATGACTATGAAGATGATGGATATACAATTTGAGGAACTTTGATTTGAGTTTCCATTTTACATTACAGCTGTAAATGATTCTTTCATCTGCTCCTGTATTCCATGTATACAATAAATAAGTGAGATCATTCTTAGTGTTCTCCACATGGAAATAAAACATGGTGCATGTGGACAAATGCCACATGGGTGATTTTTTTGGAGTTTCTAGTGGGTGATAAATGGGCACAGGATTTTCAAAAATGGTAGCTGGAAACATTTTGGGTGCATTATTTTATGATATAGTTTTCAGTTAAACTATCTGTGCGATAGATCTTTGACATATGTATTATTTTGTGCACATAGAAAATTATGCCCCTACTGGGTACATGCACCTAGTGCTCTAAAAAATAGTAATTGTTATCTTAGATGTTTACTATACAGCTTCTCCCAGAAGATCCCAAAGTGCATTACAAACTACAGGAATCCCATCACCACTTGAGTCATCTCTGCAACAGAGGGTGCTACCAGGCAGACTGCAATATCCACTCACAAATATTTATATTTAATTAACCAAGAAAAATTATCTGTAATTTTATCTATTTTATCTATTTTTCTTGTTAGTACCATTAGCTGCTGTGTTTCTGTTTTCTTGAGTTTCCTTTTTGTTTGTTTTTTTTTTTTTTTGTGGGGAAAAATAATCTAGATATCTAAATGTGAGAGGGTAGGCTAAAATATTTGTGGGTTACGTATGAGACCTATAAACCTCCTAGAGAGAATAGCAGAAGATATCCTGATGTTTCTGTAGAATCTTCAAAGATCTGTTTGGATCTGCTCAAATGACCAAAGTCTCTTAGGGCAGTTTTTGTGTAGAGCTCCCACTGATGTCACTGAGAGTTCTGGACACAAAACAAGTGAAGAATATTGCAATTAGTATCAAATACAGCCAAAGGCTGCATGACCTTCTGACACAGAAGGTCAGTTTCTGGCTAAAAATACCATATCAAAAAGTACTTCTTAGTGTATTTCTCATTGGTGTTCTTTGCTGGGCAATCATATGCAGGTCATAGTCCATACTATTAGAGTCATGTCATTCACAGCAGCCCATCTGTGGTTAGTTCAGACTCACTTGATCAGCAGAATGGGCAGCCAAAGCTCATTTTATACTTTTTACCAAATGCTGCTAGTTAGACTAAAAGCTGTTATTTACAGGAAAAAAAATTAGGTTAACTTCTTTTTATTGAAACAGCTTTTAGATGCTGGCATGTTCAAATATCTCCACCCCTGTCTGTGTATTGCTTATTACAATATTCCAAAGCTTTGCACATGGTAGTTTGCCTATTGATATAAATGTATAATAACATTCACAATTACTGTTCTAAAAATGTTTGGCCACTTTGCAGGGGATTTACATTTTCTATTCTATTATTACAATATCATGTTGTCAAGGCTATAAATATGGTCTCATTATCTCCAGCTCCTTTTAGAACTGTTATAACTCCTTAGCATTGCATACAAGGTTTAAGTGAATAGAACATTATATAACTTCAGAAATACCAGGTTTTCGGTTTTGTTTTTGTGTGTGTTTTGCATGTAAACCATATATATAGCTTTTTATGATGTCTTCATACATGATTGTACTTCTCTAGCAATAAAAAGGCTGACTTTAAGAAATACAATTTGCCATTACTTTTGTCTTTACCTTTTGATAGCTGGAAAATAATTTGCTTTCATTTTCCTAAGACATAAACACTGAAAAAGCATCTATTGTGTACACCAAACTCTTTTTATAAGAATCATTATAACAAGGGTAAAACTCCTATTGACCTCAAAAGAGCTGTTCTTAATGAGTTCTTCAATGGATTTACATTGACATAATGGCACTACTCTTAAAACAATTTATTTTTTATTTTTTCTGGCAGTCTGAGCATCTTATTTTGTGTGACATCCTGGAATTCTAGTAATGAGAGTTGCAAAGGAGCAGCTGGTTATCTTTTCCATCTCCCAGCCAATGTAGCAGTATTCCCTACAGTATGCTTTCAGGCTAAAATCCTAGCCCCATGGAAGTCAATAGAAGTTTTGTCATTGACTTCCATGAGGTCAGGATTTTGCCTTCGGTATTTTGTCCAGTTTAATTTTATATGGCTTGGGCAATAGGGCTCCCACTTTCATGGGAGTCTATTCCATGAGCAAGTGGAGTTTGCGGTTACAAAACTGTACTTGATACCCAATTACACCATTGTAAAATGTGTCTTGCTCCTTAGTGCGTATACTTTTCAAATACTTAAAGAAGGCTTTCATGTCCCTTTTCAGGGTCTGATCCTGCATTCTGCTCAGTGCAATCCCCTGTTTGCGGTGCAGGACCCCTTTCTTCTGTGGAAGTAAGATTAGAATGCTGAACACCTCAGAAGATCAGACCTATAGTCTTCATTTTACCAAGTAGCACACATTTGTATTAGTCTTTCCTTTACTCCATGATTGGAACTCTATTTGCTTTTTGTTGTCTTCCTTGGATTCTCTCCCCTAGGGATAGTTACAACTGGAGTAAGTCCCCTCTCTGGACGCTGTGGGTGTAAACTAAAAGGTAGTTTCCCTAAATGTAGTCCTCTTTAACAGGGCTAAGTTAACGGGAACTATACAGGGGAATTACAACGCAACATATTAGTGCACACTGCAGTTCACACCCCCATGGTCCAGACTGCTGGGCTGCGTAGACTCATTAGTGCCCAAGTTCTTTTTGAAAATTGGACATAGGTTCCTAAATCACTGAGGCACTTCTGAGAAATCTATCATACACACACATTTGCTACCAATTATTTGTTCAATAATTTGTGGGGATGTTTACACTAAGAACCTTCTTGAAACCTTGTAGAAAAGAATGGATGTTTGGAAACTATTCATTGTGGTTGTACTAAACCACTATGGATGGCTTAGGATAACACCTCTCTGTTGGAAGCTGGACACTTTGAATCCAAGCAGAAACTAAGTCCATGCTCTGGAGGCATGAAAACACAGAAATGTACATTTTCAGTGTATAAAATACTTTAAAAATAAGTATAGCTAGCTTACAGTTATTACATAAAAAACTCATATTAGAGTTTAGAAATTTTCCATGAGTATTTTATTATTGTTCCTTTCCAGAGGCTTTGATTGTGTACTCTGCAACCTTTTGTAACAGAACTAAGTCATTCTGTTTCTGTTATAGCATAAAGTGTTTTGGGAGTTATGTTAAAAATAGTTTAGTTCACACATAAAAGCCTAAGCAACAGGATAATATGACAGTCAGTCAATAGTTTACTTTAGCATAACAAGCATAAGAAGTCCAGATGCCCTGGTCTCCGATTAGCTTGCTTGATATTAGTTTGGCTTAGAATTCAGCAGGTAAGTAATTCTAAGTGCACTCTCTAAAGCAAAGGTTGAGGTGATGAAATTTTTCAACACTTTAGGAAAAGGTGGAAGTGAGGTGAAATGGCAAGGGTAAAACAGCAAATAATTAATTGAGTCTCTTTGTTAACAGAGAGGAGGTCAAGTACACATAACCACCGCAGTTACACAGTTTGCATTCTAAACAGCTGAGTCATTTAATTTCAGAGTGATTAGACTGGAGGGCTGGGAACTAATTAAAATGAGATTTTAATTCAGAAGAGTAGTTATATTTTCAAGTTAATATAGTACTTCCAGGTTTTCAGATTGACTAGTCACATTGTTTTGCAGTCTACCCATTAATTTTATTGCACTGAAGTGTTTTAATTAGAGCTTTTCAATTTTCTTTTTTGTTTTTCTTACTAGTGCACTTGAGCCAGTTGGCTGAAATCTGAAAATGAGAGCTCATCTTCAATTGAGCCTGCGTTTGACTTTGCCTTTCAGATTTTCAGAACTACATATAGGATACACAATTTTGATTGCTAGGTCCACTTTTTTCAAAAAGGGGGGGGAAATACCAAGATGGCTTTGCTCGATTCATGATAAAAAATATCCATTTTGTTTCCATACAAGATAGTTGCTGCACTCCTTTTGTGGAGTTGGCTACTGGTAAAGACCCAATCTGGAAAGACCTTCCACCACCAGTCAGAGGTGACAAAAATCTTCCATCTGGGCCATTTCAGCTACTGGTGAGACTGCAGCTATGTACAAGTCAAGGATATACCAAAGATCTCTGAATCAGTCGTAGAGTACCCCAAGCCTCTCATTCTTCCTCTTCTATCCCACACTTTGGGAACCATTTGTCCCAGATTTGTTAACACATGGCAAACCATTCCTTCAGACTGCTGTGATTTAGGAATAATCATACTGAGGCACTCTCTTCAGTTTCAGAAATCCCTCTCGCAGGAAACTGCTACATCTATCTGTCTGAGGTACTTAGGTGGCCCCATCACCGCAGTGTTTGAGCTCCTCACAATCTTGAGTATTTATTCTTCCAACAGTTTATATTACAGATGGAAAACGTAGGCACAGAGATTAGTGACTTTCCCAAGATCATGTAGGCCAGTGGTTCTCAAAGCCAGTCCGCTGCTTTTTCAGGAAAAGCCCCTGGCACGCCGGACTGGTTTGTTTACCTGCTGCGTCTGCAGGTTTGGCTGATCGCGGCTCCCACTGGCTGCAGTTCACCGCTCCAGGCCAATGGGGGCTGCGGGAAGCGGCGCGGGCCAAGGGACATGCTGGCTGCCCTCCCTACAGCCCCCATTGGCCTGGAGCGGCGAACCGCAGCCAGTGGGAGCCGCGATTGGCCAAACCTGCAGACGTGACACGTAAACAAACCGGTCCGGCATGCCAGGGGCTTTCCCTGAACAAGCGGCGGACCGGCTTTGAGAACCACTGATGTAGGCAGTGTGTAATGGAGCAGGGAATTACACCCTAACTACTGGAACATCCTTCCTCTTTGCAAGTAAAGGTCTTGGCTCTTTTGAAAATGGGAGTCATATAGGCAGTGGTAGAGTTTACCTCAGGGAAAGTCTTTTATGCCCAAAATGAATAGTTGCTTGCACCCTATTCTGGACCTCCACTAATTTAACAAATACTGAAGGAAAATCAAACTTCACAGGGTTTTCCCTGTGGAGCTTATTCTGCATTCTCAACCTTCAGGACTGGTTTTGGGCCTTCCTCTTTTGAAAAGCTTATTTCCATGTCTCATTAAGGCAAAAGCACAGGAAATACTTCAGGTTCATTATGGGCAAGTGGAAGACAGTATCCTGTCAGTCTTCTGGGTATTAACCAAGTACTTGGCAGTCGTAAAATCAAAATCCATAATCTGTATCTGGATGATTGGCTCAAAAGAATTCATTCTCAAAATGGAGTAGCTCACTCCGGCAGGACACTTATTCCCTCTTCAAATCGCTTGGTCTGAGAATAAACAAAAATATACACATTGATCCAACTCTCAGGTTTTTCTAACCTTTGTGGAGGCTTCCTAGATCAGGGGTCTTAAACATGTGGCTGGCCCGCGGAGTTATTTCCTGTGGCCTGCCATAGGCGCCAAACCCACGGGCAGCCAATCCCCTCTCCTGCCCTACCCCCCATCCCGGGGCACTGCGTCCTTGCTCCTCCGCCTACCTCCCAGCACTTTGGAATGGGGACAGGGAAGGGGAGGGAAGAGGTGGGCAGGAGCGGGGCCTCATGGAAGGGGTGGAGTGGGTGTGGGTCTGGGGCAGAGGGGGGGCTTTTGTATCATTGTATGAAAAGGTTTCAGTGATGCGGCCCTCAGGCCAATGTGCTAGGCCTCA
Source organism: Caretta caretta (assembly GCF_965140235.1). NCBI lineage: Eukaryota > Metazoa > Chordata > Testudines > Cheloniidae > Caretta > Caretta caretta. Next base: position 302,749,348 of record NC_134206.1, on the reverse strand, counting down.
TGTGGCCCTCGTGATGATTTGAGTTTAAGATCCTGCTCCCAGATTAAACAAGGGCCCTAGTTTGCACCCAGATTGGGTGCTGAGATCTCATCCAGGCACTGGACCTAGAAAAATTCAGACTAGAAGTCCCAATGAGATTTAATTTGCAAGTATTAGGCCTAATGTTGTCCAGCACCTTTGTTGCCTGCTTTACAAGATTATAGATCAACCTTTGCTAATGTGGGTGAGTCTGCATATAGACTGTACGTGCCAGTATTTCCCCACAGCGGTACAAAGACTCTTTATGGTGGAGGACACTGCCAGAAAATGTCTTGAAGGGGATGCCTTTCTCTGAGCCCATTCCTCAGATAAGGGTAGACATGGATGTCTATTTCTTCATTAACCTGTGCCCTTCATCGCTCACACTTTCATGAGCATGGCATATACACCTCTACCCCGATATAATGCTGTCCTCAGGAGCCAAAAAATCTTACCACATTATAGGTGAAACCGCGTTATATCGAACTTGTTTTGATCCACCGAAGCGTGCAACCCCGCCCCCCCGGAACACTGCTTTACCACGTTATATCCGAATTTGTGTTATATTGGGTCAGAGGTGTATATGCAAATTTTCCAAATAAAAATTCTACAGTCTAGGTTAGGGAACATAGTTAGAATCTTTAATTGTTCATGTTCTTTGGAAGCTTCAGCAGTCAACGCTTCACAGTATTTGGAGCAGTGTGATCCTTTCTGCGTTGCACCTGGCAGATATTAAAAAACACCAGGGCTGATTCCTCATCCCATTTCACAAAGAAAGTCACTTATAGTTAGTATCCTACCAAAGGGGTGCTATTTGTCACAAAGGAGGAGAAAAAGGGATTATTTATCAATAGCAACTCTTGTTTTCCCAATGAATTATGTCCAAAGAGAGATACTGACCTTCTCCCTCCCACTCTGTTTCAATACCCAAATCTAAACAGGACTTCTGGAAATAGAGGGGAACTAAGGGATTGCTAGAGAGTGGAGTGCATGTACATCAGGAGTCTGTAGAGCTTGAGGAATTGTATGCATCTCTTAACTGCCAATTGCTGCTTTAAAAGATTTCATGGCTATTTGGCTAGGCACACGACTCCTACAGTGGAGTTTTGTACAGGCAATTAATTTGGATGGTTATTATTTATTATGATTTGTATTACAGTAGCACTTAGAATCTCAAGTCATAGGGACCCATTGTTCTAGTTGCTGTACAAATGTAAAAAAACAAAACAAAATACCCAGTACCTGTCCCATAAGGCTAGCTTGTGATCTAGGATTATTGCAAGATTTTGCTTTTCAAGCGAGAGGCTTGAATATGAAATGCTAACATAGTTCAGAACATTGAATCGTGGAATTAAAATCAAGAATTACTGTATGCCATTACAAAAATAGTTTTTCTGGTATTAATTTTATTACTGCAAACATATTTTCCACTGGAGATACAGTGCTAATCAAGCATTGCTGAAGCTTACACTCAGTCAACTGGCACAACTCCAGCCTTAAAGTGTAATGAGACTAAGTTTCCAAGATGGATGAAAAATAGTGGATATTCAGCATATGATTAATTTAATCAGCTTTCATTACAATTGAAGTCTGCTTCTTCAAGTTTAGCCTACAAGGAATCCAAGACCAATTGAAGAATGTTTTGAGTTGCTCTTACTTTCTGTTCATAGTGCCAATATTATGGATGGTTACTTGGCAGACTTTTTATTAGGAAAATTTGCATATATGTCACGCTTATGAAAGGGTGAGAGAAAAGGTGCACAGGTTAAGCCAGAAATTGAGCCAAATGCTGTCATCCCCGTTACCCCTGCTCTGTAGGCAAGAATGGCATAAAACACTACAAAATTGCAACAGTAATGATGCAGTTCAGGGTATCAAGGAATATACCTCTGGTGTGCCTCTTTCTTCAGCAATGCAGGGGCAGGGAAGAGAAAAGGGTAGGGGAGTAGTCAGTGGATCAACCATATCCCATATCCATAGAGCTGAAACCCCTGCTAGGGAATGTGAAAGGGATCTGGCTGTAACTGCAGAATGTAGTTGTGGCAGTGGAATGCTGGCAGTGCTGCTGTGTACCAAGGGGAATTTTCCTCCACCCCACCTTCATTCTCTCTGCAATCTTTGGGTTGGTCAGGGAAGGACCTCTTTTGCCCTGCAATGCCATCAAGTGCTATAAAGGCTTTCCTACATACCGTTGTCAATGCACTTAATTTCTGATTTGCAACACCCCCGCTGTTGACTAGTATAACTGTAGCACCCCTCCTGAGCAAAGTTTGTCAATCATAGCAAGATGTGTGATGTATTTTAGTTTTTTTTTTAAGGTTAATTTTCTAACTGTGAGTTTAGTGCTAATGTGAAGTGGATGCATTCACTTTAGTCACGCTAGAGGCCAGGTGCAGCATGGGCACTCCCTCAGTCCTGAGCTGGAGAAATCACTTCTAAGGGTGGGAAGGCAATGCATTTTGCATGATCTTTCAATTCTTGACCCCTCTGTTGAGAGTGCCAACAAGATGGGAACTAAGGATGATCTGATGATGGCTTTGTGATGTGGTCACAAACTTCCTATGAACAGATCTGGAGCGACTGTTTACTGTTTTTGTGGTGTCCACTAATGAGGACACTACGATTTGAACTAGGTTGTCTTGGCACTTCCTATTTCACAGGGGTGTTGTAGGGATAAATACATGAAACTGTGAGATGCTCAAATACTATGGTAACAGGGGCCGTATAAGTACCCAAGATATGTGAGAAAATGTGTTGCATTAATCATTCTTTCACCTAGCTCCCCTACTTTTTTAAATCTGCGTCATGTTACATGATTATTCATTTCACATCCAAGCTTTTACCATGATACAAGTTACATTTTCTTCAGAAAATAGATGGTTTTCCTATAATGATGGCCAGAAAAAGAGGACAACACTAAATGGGGTATTTCTCAAAAGAACATATTAGAAAATACATAGTAAAAATAGGGTCCAATTCTGAAGCAGTTCTTTGAGCTCTTAAATAGGTGTTCCATGCACCACATGGCTCATAGCAAATATCATAATAGATTTATTATCAGGCAGGCCAAACACAGTACCTGTACACTGATGCTATTAGAATGGTCACTCTCCTGTGGCATCACCACTAGAATTTAAAGATGCAGTGGAAACTTCTTGGGAGAGGAACAGTGGGGTAAATCATGCTCAAAATATTCTTAAAAGCATAGTGTCCTCTATGAAAGATGCTTTAAGTGTTCTGTCTGTTTTGATTTTCTTTGTGTAAATAATAGTCAGTTAAGTCACTGGCTGGCATAAATCCCATCTGGTATAATCTGAAAATAAACCGTGCTGTTTAAACATTCTCAAAGTATACAAGAGCAAAGCCACATGCAGACACATAGGATCTGTAATCTTCAGGCACCTCTCAAAATGAAGTTTAAATATCTCTTCTGGGACCTATTCTATATATGATCAGTTGACATCACAAATCAAAAGAGAGCACAATCCCCGCAAATAAAAGCTTACCAGGGAAATGTAATATATTAAACAAGTACTGCTTATCATCAAATGAAGTCTAGTTCTATTTAAATTGCATTACATGATTCTTGATGGTGGATTAATAGTAAAACTATCCTCTCTTTGTTCCATACATGCACCTATAAACCCTGGGTGCTCTTTGAAGTAGATCTTTATTTTATGATGCAGCAGTAATTTAAATGGGCTCTGCTGGCATTCAAGTCTAATTTCTTTATTCTTTTAGTATCAGATACAGTACTAATGTCTGTTGAAAAACATAATTGCTTTTGGCTTATCCACTGCCTCTGAGCATCAAACATTGTATATGACCATTATCCAGGATCTGTGGGTTATTTTTTATTCTTATAAAAGGCCTCACACTCAGCAGGCTATGATCTTGCATGGTATTTGGAGATATGTGTTCCTATGTCCCTTTAGAGAGTGAAAAATGAAGCAACTGCCTTCTTTCACTTAGCCTCCTGGGACCTTGGGACAGACCGTAATAAGCACTGTCTATGGAAAAGCTTGTCGCAACATCAGTTCCAAGTTCTTATACATAAATTGCTGTAGACAACTATTGGGAAGAAGTTACTAAGATGAATCAAAGAATGAAGGGAATAGTAGAATCTGAAATAATATAAGCAAAAATGCAATGGAAGTTTAATTATAATTGTAAATGAATTTATGAGAATCATTGTTTGAAATTGTGCTAATTGATTTCCACTCAGTGTAAATAGTCTGAATGGGAGGATAAGGCAATTGCCCACCCAACCCCCTGCTGCAGTATAAGCAAAGGCCTAGAGCCTTCAGGTACCCTGCAGCCCTTTAATCTGAGAGCAGACATTCTAGCTGGTTCTGCAGCTGCTCAGATCCTCTTCTGTCTCTTCCTTCTCCTCTACAATTCTCATCCTGTAAATAGCTTCTCTAACACATTCCTCATACTCACCCCCTCTCAGCTTGTTGCCTTCCGGATGAGGTTATCTGCCTGGGAACATAAAGCACTACTGCTCCTTCGCTTGCTCCTCATGCTCTGAAATGGGTGTAGTAGGTTGGGGAGGATTCTTCTGCATCTGTTGCTCTGAAATTCCCTCCTCTTTTCTCCAAGAGAGTCCCAGCATGGGGTGTAAGGGAACATAAGAGCTAGCAAACAGGAGCGGCTAACAGGGGAGTTTTGCAAGGGAGTTTACAGGGGGAATGTGAGGGGGCTAGATACACTTAACAGTCCTTAAACTTCTTTAAACTTAAAGCCACAAACACCCCCCGATTAAAACAAAAAACAAAAAAACAAAGAACAACAGAAGAATGAGCTTTAGGAGTTAAAAGATAATTCAGGCAGAAGTCCAGCAACAGAGTGGGGGCTATCCAGTTTATTGCACCCAATGCAGCATGTATGATTACCTGCCCTATAGGCAGGTGGCCTATGTGTGCATTCCATACAAGGAGCTCCTGGCCCTCAGAGACCGTGTACGGGCTTTGAAGAACAGAGTGGCTGAACTGGAGGAGCTAAGAGAGACAGGTACATAGATGAGACTTTCCTGGACACAGTAAAATGGTCCCACCCCTAATCTGACAGCCTCTGTGCTGTTGGGGAGGGTGAAAGTCTCACAGAAGGAGAACATCCAACTGGAGCAGAGGGAAAAGATCCCATAGTTGGGACCCTCCTTCCAGATGATGATGTAGTATCCTCTCGCACTGAGGATACCTCTCCGCGTGGAGAGGGAACTCCAGTTGTTAGGAAGAGACAGATATTAGTAATGAGCTATTTGAAAATTAGAAACATAGATAGCTGGGTTTGTGATGACCAGGAGAACCGCATGGTAACTTGTCTTTCTGGCACAAAGGTTGCGGATCTAGATAGACTTATGTGTAGTCCTGGGAAGGAGCCAGTGGTCGTGGTACATGTAGGTACCAGTGACATAGGGAAGGATAGGAGAGAGGTCCTGGAAACATGTTTTTTTTAAAGGGAAATCATGCCTCACCAATCTACTAGAATTCTTTGAGGGGGTCAACAAGCATGTGGGCAAGGGGGATCCAGTGAATATAGTATACTTAGAGTTTCAGAAAGCCTTTGACAAGATTGAACTAAAGTCTTTTAAGCAAAGTAAGCTGTCATGGGATAAGAGAGAAGGACCTCTTATGGATTGGTAACTGGTAAAAGATAGGAAACAAAGGGTAGGAATAAATGATCAGTTTTCAGAATAGTGGTGTCCCCCAAGGGTCTGTACTAGGCCCAGTCCTATTCAACATATTCATAAATGATCTGGAAAAAGGGGTAAACAGTGAAGTGGCAAAAATTGCAGATGATACAAAACTACTCAAGATAGTCAAGTCCTAGGCAGATTGCAAAGAGCTACAAAAGGATCTCTCAAAACTGGGTGACTGGGCAACAAAATGGCAGATGAAATTCAATGTTGATAAATGGAAAGTAATGCACGTTGGAAAACATAACCCCAATTGTACATATAAAATGATGGGGTCTAAATTAGCTGTTACCACTCAAGAAAGAGATGTTAGAGTCATTGTGGATAGTTTTCTGAAAACATCCACTCAATGTGCAGCAGCAGTCAAAAAAGTGAACAGAATGTTGGGAATCATTAAGAAAGGGATAGATAATAAGACAGAAAATATCATATTGTCTCTATATAAATCCATGGTACGCCCATATCTTGAATACTGCATGCATATGTGGTCACCCCATCTCAAAAAAGGTATATTCGAATTGGAAAAGGTTCAGAAAAGGGCAACAAACATGATTGGGGTATGGAACAGCTGCCATATGAGGAGAGATTAATAAGACTGGGATTTTTCAGCTTGGAAAAGAGATGACTAAAGAGGGATATGATAGAGGTTTATAAAATCATGACTGGTGTGGAGAAAGTAAATAAGGAAGGGTTATTTACTCCTTCTCATAACACAAGAAGTAGGGGACAGTGTTTGAAATTAATAGGTGACAGATTTAAAACAAAAGGAAGTATTTTTTCACACAACGCACAGTCAACCTGTGGAACTCCTTGCCAGAGGATGTTATGAAAGCCAAGACTATAACAGGGTTAAAAAAATGAGATAAATTCATGGAGGATAGGCCCATCAATGGCTATTAGCCAGGATGGTCAGGGATGATGTCCCTAACCTCTGTTTGCCAGGAGCTGGGAATGGGTGACAGGGGATGGATCACTTGATGATTGCCTGTTTTGTTCATTCCCTCTGGGGCACCTGGCATTGGCCACTGTCAGAGGACAGGATACTGGGCTAGATGGACCTTTGGTCTGACTCAGTATGGCCTTTCGTATCTTCTTATGTTTTTATAAGGAACTCCATTGGAGTGTCTTGACTGAGATATATCACCATTAAGGAAAAAAGGGGAGAAGGCACTCTTTTTCTTCCCCTGTTTTGAGAATATCCACTCTCATCCAGGAGATAAGAGGAGAAATATCCCATTTTCCTTCCAAAGCCACTGATGATAAGTGCTCCCAAGCCAAAAGGTGAAGTGAGACACCCCACACCAAGGGGAAATGGCCCTGAAAGCAGGAGCTTCCCAGCAAGTGAAGGACTTCTAAGCAGGGGTAATAAGAGTGCCTTGATCGAGAAACAGTAGTGGGCAATTGGTGGTGTGTGTCATATGGGATGGAGATAGTAGGTGTGTGGTGGAAGTATATGGAGGTACAGATGGTGGGTGTGTCAATGTGTGAAGGTGAAATGAGTGAGAGTGCTGCTAAACTGATCTAGTGAATGGATTTATGGATGTCTGTGGGTGTTTTAGAGTAACAGCCATGTTAGTCTGTATTCGCAAAAAGAAAAGGAGTACTTGTGGCACCTTAGAGACTAATGCTCAAATAAATTGGTTAGTCTCTAAGGTGCCACAAGTACTCCTTTTCTTTTTGTGGGTGTTTTAGTGAGTGAAAGGTTTGGGTAGGTAGTAGAAAAGGAGGCAGACCTCTCAGAAGGCTCATGGGAGCAGAAACCTTGGAAGATATCTTGCACCTGGTTTCCGACCCAGTCCTTCTCCTGTTCTTAGTCCCCGCTCCATTCCTGACTTTTTGCATTTCTGTTTCAATAATCCTATTTTGGCTGGCTCATGTGGCTCTGACCCAATATGGCTGATCAACTTCAACTCTGACCTCATCCTATAGTGGGACACTGGTATGAACTTTTCCTTCTAACTGTGATCCTCTAGACTTGGACCATGTTCTTGAGTCCCCCTCCAACCCAGCCCTGGTCTTGACCTGTGCCCCTGAAGTAGGGTCCTGACAAGTGTACCTCATTTGAAGAGGAATTGGGTAGCAGCAAGTTATTCTCAGATTTGGTAACTTTAGGGGCCCACTGCACGGCTCACCTATTCTCCCACAGTTTTCATCAGGAGAGAAAATGGGAGATGGAATGGAATTGGGTCTATGTTAAAATGGTTTTCAGGAGGTTTGTTTTTCTAATGGGTCACTGATATGCTTCCTACTATTGCTTCTGCTTTAAAAGTTTTTGTAATATTCCTGGACAGTTTGATAGATACTCAACTTCATAACAAGGGGAAATGTGTGTGTGTGTGTGTGAGAGAGAGAGAGAGAGTTGCAGGCTGTGGCACTGAATCAGGGGAGCTTGAGAGACCAGCTGAGTAAGCAAGGGACTCGCTCATCTCTCTCTCTGAACACAGTATCAGGGCCTGACTCTCACAAGAATGTCAGAGCAGGGAGTTGCTCTTTAGACATGTAAGATCTTTCCTTTTTCTCCGTAATTAAGTTGAAAAGGCTTTGTTTAGCGTAACTTAGGAGAAGTGCAAATCTAGCTATGTTAAGCAAACAGTTTCTTTTGTTGTTAATCCATTTATCCATTTTTTAATAAATCCCATTTTAAGATTACTGTTGTATGGACAACTTCACACAGATGTTCGTAAAGGGAAGAAAACTTAATAACTTGTAAGGACAGTTGCCAAAGAGTTTCTGGAACCTGTTCCCCTTCGTCAGGCTCCGTACAGAGTGTGTACAAAGATGTCCCAGAGAGTGGTGTTGCCATTAGGGTGTGGCGGGTGAACACAAAGGGAGAGACTGAAGAACCAAGTAGGAGACGGGAGTTGATGGAGGGTGTTGGTCACAGGCATGCCTGACAGAATGTATGTAAATAAACGTGTGAAGGAGTTGCCTATCTCACAGCTAGAGAAAGAAGAGTGAATAATAATTACAAACTTTGCCAACATTTGCACTAAATAATTGTAAATAATTTGTAAACAATTGGGGGGAGGGATAGCTCAGTGGTTTGAGCATTGGCCTGCTAAACCCAGGATTGTGAGTTCAATCCTTGAGGGGTCCATTTAGGGATCTGGGGCAAAAAAAAATAGGGGACTGTGCCTGCTTTGAGCAGGGGGTTGGACAAGATGATCTCCTGAGGTCCCTTCTAACTCTGATAGTCTATGAGTCTAATGTTTTTTCTCACTTTTTGACCAGATCTGAAGCCAGAGAGTGGCTAAAATATTCAGTAACATTCAGTAAGAAAGATTCTGAAGCCAGAAATTGCCTACGTATTTCCTCTTTATATGTCTTCCATAGCCAGTTAAGGTTCCTATCCTTCGTTGAGCACCTTTCAGGTGAACCTTTGTGATTACACTAAGCTCAGTGGAAAACTGTGACCTTAGAATATTCTCTCTCATCTACGGTCTATTATTTTTTATCTTTAGCCAACTGAAAATACCTTGTTTAGCAGTATCTATATTTTTGCGTCCTGTTAAGTCCAATTCTTATTTGTCTTACATTTGTTTTTGCCATTTAAATGAATTCTAATCAGAATATGAATATAATATGTATTTTATATTACTATATCTGTTCTGGCTTCAGATGTTAAAAAACATTCGTGATTTATAATAATGATGTATAAGGGTTTCTTGAAAGTCTCTTTGATAAATCAGTTTTTTTAATGTGTCCTTACTGGCAGAAAAGTGACCACAGTGAGAATGAATGTTCTTACCTCTGATTTAGAATGATGTTTATTCAAGGTCATTACAATTATTGCTGAGTGGGTGCAAATTAACACAGAGGTCAGTAATTACATTACAAAATGTACATGCTAATCAAACAGAAATGCTTGTGAGGGGAATTTAAAAGAACCTTTAAAAGTAATGTGTGAGATAGAATTTTGAAAGGGCAGACTTAAAATTTGATGGCTGTTTTTATTCAGTCTTTAGCAAACACACACTTTAGCACATACATTATGTATTACTATTTCCCATTGGTTAAAATACATTTTACAGAAGTACAAGTTCATACTTAGCCTAAATGAATAAGAGATGAAATAAATTACCTGTGAAATTTTACTGAAATGGTTTAATTTACATTAACTCTAGTGGGTAAAAAGTAATAGCTCTTCTCTTAGGCCTGATCTCAAGTGAGCCGTGGCACATAGAGATGCTAGTGATGGTAGCAGTGACAAGTACTGTTGGTGCACCAACTACTAGATGCGACTACGTGGGCATCTAAAATGTGGTGGGTTCCTCCCAAGAATGACATGCAAAGGGGTCACAAAATCCATCTCTATTCTCAGATTGGTAGAGATAAATTGAAGAGATGAGATGAGTTAGCTTGAAGGAAGGGTACTTCAAAGAAGTGTCACATTAAATGACTTTAAATGACAGTAAATAGTATCAGGACTTAATTCTAATAATGACTGAATTATCACATTTGAAATTATGGCCTCACCAGGTTCGAACTGCCATGGCCACATATTGTTCCGGAGAAAACACCCTTTGATCATAGGAATCCTTCCCACATAGGAATTATAATTTCCTTATCTGTGCTGCGCAGATGTCTCTCTGCTTTGATCCCTTCCTTTCTGAGACTCTGGACTGGACCTCTCAGCAATTTGATCTCTCTTATGGAGACTGGAACTGTGGATTTGAATCTGCATCAGTCCCTAAGATGACATTTCCTTCCTTGGGCTTGTCTTCACTATTGAATAACATGAAGTATTGTATTATTGTTCCTGTTAACTTGATCCATGCCTCCAAACAAAATTCCATCATGTGTGTGGAGGTAGTAGTAACATGAATTGGCATGACCAGGGGTATAGGACAGACCGCAAGTGAATTTCTATTGATAGCTGTTAATTTGACCTGTTGGGTTTGTAGGGTTGAAGATAAGTACTGTAACACAACAGTCTTGGGGCACCAGTTCTCCAGTGTCTCCCATAATCATCCAAGACCTTCGTGGCCCTTTCTTGCCCGTTTCCTAACCATAAGACTAAGATTTTGTTATGGTTATTTTTAATAAAGGTCACGGACATGTACAGGCAATAAACAAAAATTCATGGAAGCCGTGACCTGTCTGTGACTTTTGCTGCTGTGACTCCATGGTTTCCCCCGCCACCATGGTGGCTGGGAGCTGTGGGGTTTCCCCTTTGCTTGTGCCAGCTGGAAGCTGCAGGGGGACCCCCTCCACCCACGGAAGCTGGGAGCTACAGGGTGACCATATTTCCCAAAGAGAAAATGGGACACCCCCAGCCATTCACCCGAGGTGCCCCCCTCCCCACCTCTCCTCCTGAGGTTGTTGCTCATTGCTGGAACCCTGAGGAGTCTGTCACCTGTTCTTAGAACCTTGTAGGGTGTCCCCTGTTGCTTGTTGCTGCTATCGCCTGTCACTGGAACCCTACCAGGGCCCAGCTGGCTGACAGCTCCAGAGTCCTGCACCCCTGGGGCTGAAGCAGAGAATGTCACAGAGGTCTCCAGAAGTGACGGAATCTGTGACTTCCATGACCTCCGTGACATAAATGTAACCTTAATCATAAGTCATCTACCACTACAAATAAGCCTTCTTGGTGTTCTGTCCCCCTAGTTTCATGTGGCATCCAGTATTCATGACTGAACTCCTCTCTGGTGAGTTTCCCATCCAAAGTCATCTTAGCCTTTGAAGAATGTGCCCTAAGAAGAAGACATGCTGCCAGCTGGCCAGAGGCTGACACCAAGACACTGGTGGATTTCTGGAGTGAGACTAACAGGGCCCAGGATGTCAGGAGCAGGAACTGTGATGCAAATCTCTGTGGTGACATTTCTAACAAGCTGGCCATGCTTGGAGTCTAAAGTACAGACCGTCAGTCAGTGCCAGGAGAAAATCAAAACATGGGCTACCTGATGGCCTTTCTTAAAAGTAAACAAATGAAAACCTATATTAAGAGAACATGGAAAAATTATATTGTTTGCACAGTTAAGTATTTCCAAGTCAAAAACTGGGGAAGTCTGAGTATATCACAAAAAGATACATGATGCTAATGTGAGATTACAGAAATGTTTTTTTATATTATACTGCATATTTAAGTAGTAGTATGAGTGTATATCTTAATGTATATGCAGAAGGGTGTAGAATTCAGATTGTATAAGCAGGGTTATCTTTGCTTCCTGATAATTGCATGCTTAAGTGTGCAACTGTATCACACTCAACATAGTGTTATATGAGAAACAATTTTCAGCTAACACTTGATACATTATGGCACTTTGTATAAAGCTGAAAGTTTTAGAAAATTCTACCTGTTTTTTCTAAAGTCCTTCTTTGCTCACCTATGCAAGATTTGCCTCAATTAGTTTGATAAATATTAATCTCATTTTGAGTTTTTTCAAAGTGAATGAATGACATGAATATTTAAATACACTATACTATTGAAGTTTGATGGAAAATTCAGGTTTATTTGCAAAGGTCCCCACATCATCAATAATGGGACATTCTAACTTCATCAGTGTCAAGTGTCTTCCCCATTTCTTCTGCTATAAAAAGAGTGTTGATTATCTTAGACTTTGTATTCAGCTGATATTTTACCCCCAGTTTTTTCATGATGGTTTGAAATAAGAATGATAACAATAGATTCACTTGAGCTGGAACATCATGATTGATGCCATATCAGGGAGAACATGGAATCCCATAATGACTTTAATAGTGCCTATTTCTTTGTTGAATTTCTTTTCATTTTCTTAAAACAACAGGCACATTACTGACTGTGTAACCTTATCCCTTTCCCAGGTCTCCTAAAAACCCTGAACAGAAGATCATTAAACGAGTGATTGCTCTTGAAGGAGACATTGTCAAGTAAGTATTTTGAGCCTTAATCTGACTTATTATAGGAACACTGGCTTTTCAGTAAATTTTGAATGAGTATCCTAAATGACAACTTTTTGTATTTTCTTGCTATATATTCTTAACAGGAATGTCAGTGTTGTACATGTCAATCTTTTTGAATGAGATAAGAAATGTTACACAAAGGTAACCTTATGAAGGTGCAAATCCTGCTCACCGTATACAGTATTTGATTCCCCCATTGCAAATTTATGCCAGGCAATTGTAAAGGAATTTTTATACATGAGCACAGTCTTTCTGGTAGGACTGATAATATTTATAGAGCGGTTGGCAGGTATAAAGTTCACATACTGAGTACAGTGGTTCACACAGGTATCCATCATCATTGCAAGGTTTTTGGGGGAATATACAGCATCCTTACAGCAAAGCACTGTATCAGGAGGGTTTATAGACGAATTGAGCTCTGAAGAGTCTGTTTCTAGGTTTTGGGATGTCCTGGGAACTAGGCTTTTCTAGGACTAAGAGAAATTAAGGCTCAAGCTTATGTGATGCCTAAAAGTGTTTGCATTTTCCACACATTTTTAAACCCTCAGTAATGATAACGCTTTGCTCTTATGCAGCACTTTTCATAAGTAGTTCTCCTAGTGCTTTGCAGAGGAAGTCAGTATCGTCCCTGCTTTGCTCAGAGATCAAAGGCTGTCATGTTCTCACTCTGTTACAACCACTTCTTTTGCATAGAGTTGGCTCCCCTTACCTAGCTGTTTGGCTCCTCTCACTGTTCTGGTTTGCTCCCCCTGCCCCAGCCGAAAGGTTACTCTTCTGCTGTGTGCTGCAATTGGACACTTGGAGTTCTACCTCTACAGTGGCCAACGTAGCTGAGACTACTAAGCTGGTTAATCAGCTACTCTTCAGTTCCCTCTTCACTGCTGCCTCTTACTGCTGTTGTTGCCTATTCAGCACACCCACCTGTCTTCCCACCCTGCCCAACAACAAAAATGAAACCGAGGAAAAATAAAAAAATACAATAAAAAAGGGACTCACAAAATCCTGTTACTTATTCTTAAATCTGGTGGGCCTATTGTTTAATATGGCTCTGGGGGAGACTGGCTCTGAACAGGTTTGTCCTCACACCAGTCATGATTTTATAGACCTAAATGGAGAAAGTAAATAGGGAAGTGTCATTTACTCCTTCACTCCTAACACAAGAACTAGATGTCACCAAATGAAATTAATAGGCAGCAGGTTTAAAAGAAACAAAAAAGTATTTCTTCACACAACACACAGTCAACCTGTGGAACTCTTTGATAGGAGATGTTGTACAAGCCAAGACTATATCACGGTTCAGAAAAAGAATTAAATTAATTCTTGAGGATAGTTCCATCAATGGCTATTGGCCAGGATGGACACAGGTGGTATCCCTAACCTCTGTTTGCTAGAAGCTGGAAATGGGCAACAGGGGATGGCTCACTTGATGATTGCCTGTTCTGTTCATTCCCGCTGAAGCACTTGGCATTGGCCACTGTCAGAAGGCAAGATACTGGGCTAGATGGACCTTTGGTTTGACCCAATATGGCCGTTCATATGTTCTTATTTATTTGAACCTTAAACCCACCTGGCCATTGACACACCCACAAGGGCCACAATGACTCACAACAGATCTATGGATATGGTAACTGTATGCATTTGCAGCTGGACAAATTCTGTGCTGGCATTAATTCTATTAACTTCAGTGAAGTTAATGCCAGCAGAGAACTTTGTTCAATATATTTAGAATTCCAGAGAGACCCTTAAGTACACTGATAGTTATTTTTGTTATTACTACAGTTAGCTCAGTGTACTGGTCTTCTAAATAGATAATAAATGGTAAATTTCCAAAGGGTTGAAGCCCAACACTCCTTTGTATAGACAGTTATTGACAGAAATCTAAGTATTTGAACCTCTGTCTTCTTGAGAAGTGCAACGGGGCGCAGACTCACCCCGTGGCAGCTTCTTGCTGGCTGTCTGGGAATTAGCTCTTTTTACCAGCTCCAGAGCACCCAATGCCGGTGTTTTGCCATTGCTGGCCCCCGTGTCCCTCCCAAACCCCAGTGCCGTTTTACCTGGGGTGCTGCCCCTCCAGGCAATATCCCACAGATCTGGGTCTCCCCTCCCCGGGGAACCCCCCACCATCTATCCCCACCTTGCCTTAGCCTATGGGCTAGTGCCAGTCACCATCTAGTCCCCTTTCACTGGGGCCAACTGCAGTCTGTATAAGCCAGTCATCAGAGGCAAGGCGGGTTTGGACCTGCTGCCTCCGCCTACCCTTGGGCTGCCCTGTTGCAACCCCAGTACCCTGTCTTGGGCCATCTGCCAGGCTTGCAGCCTGGGGTTTTTCCAACCTGGAGCCTCCCAGCCCTGCTTTGCCTCAGGTACCCTGGTACACTCCCCAGCAGCCAGGCCCATCTCCCTCCACAGCTAGAGGAGACTCTGTGTGCTCCTGGCCCACTGCCCTCTTATAAGGGCCAGCTGGGCCCTGATTAAGCCAGCTGTGGCCTAATTGGGGCATGGCCCCCAGCTGAGGCTGCTCCTCCTAATCAGCCCCACCTTTCATTCTCTGCCACAGCCCTCTCCCTGGGCTGTTTTAAGCCTTTTAAGGCAGGAGTGGGTGACCACCCCACTACAATTAGCACCGTGTTTTCTAATAAGATCCCACTACAATTAGCATGCATAATGTGGTTACTCCTTCTGGCACCAGCATTGCCCCTCTGCAAAGCATTCACAGATGCATGAGGACTTGCAGATTGGCTTGTCATTGGAGGAGAAATCTAGACTGCCAGCCCAAAACCATTGTCTAGTTCCCAGGGAACAACTTGCTTCAAGAATTGATTCTACTTTGAGACCAATGTGGACCGCAAACCCTGATGCTGCTCATACAGCTGACTCTCCAGGGACCATTGCTTACACTCAAAGCTTGCATAACAAAAAGTAACAAAATTAACAACAACATAATATGTCTTCCCAAGTCTGAACATTTGCTTACATGCCAAAACCCTATAATACTTGGAAGGCTATGTGAAACAACAGCACTGAGTGACGCCTTCTATAGCAATCTGTCTTCACACAATGGCTTCTTTCTGTGCCATTTGGCAATATATTTGCCAAAATGTTGTAGTTAAAAAGGGGACGATTAACAACCAGTTTAGTGGTTCCTCATTCATTTCCATAGGAATGTTGTTGAAAATGGATAGCAAAATAAATCAATCCCAAATTATCCTACTTCTTATTTTATAATATTAACATTTTACAATGGGTTCTTGAGTAGATGGATGGGAGGGGGGGAGGTTCAAAAACATCTAAGGTAATTAGTCATCCAGTTCTCAGAGATACTTTTGAAAAATCCCACCCATGATGATAAATATACACAAACCTCAAATGCCTTCCAATATTGAATGTTTCTTGAACTATTTTGGTTAATTTCTGGTTAGAACCATCCTCAGAAAAATACTTACATTTTATAACTTACCTATACACATTTTGTACCATTGGAACAGATCTTTGAAAAATTTACAACTTTTCTCCTTTAACTGTTGAGAGTAGAAATACATACAGAATATAAATACAGGTTTATATAAGTGTGACAATTTTTCCCTAAAATTTGAGTTCTTTTATTGATTATTTTCGGTTATGGTATTAAAAGGAGATATGTGACTAAAACATGGAAACCAACAGGAAGTCACAGTAAATTTGGTAACCTAAGATAGGTGACAAAAACACAATCAGACATTTTCCTTTCCAGTTGATGAATCTGAAGACAAGTATTTTTCAGAAGCAACGTGAAGTTAGTATTGTATCAACCCAATATACTATGATTATGTATTCATTAATACGTTGTATCAAATTATCTGGCCAGTATGAAATTATATTATGAGTTAAACTAAACATAGATTGAAATATGCACAAAATATATTCATGAGAACTAAATTCATCCTCTGCTTAGTTCATTGAATAATTGCAATGAAAATGTTTGGAAGTCTCGAGCACTTCAGTAGCAGAAAAATTACCCTACTGTACCTAGAAAGAATTTTGCTGCTCTTCAGGTTTATCTGTACTTTGAACTATGTTTTAAAGCAGTTTATAGGAGTTATGGTAGAGGTACTGTCCACAGTTGTTTAGAAAACTTGCTTTTGAAAATTAATTGGTCATACACTCTTTTGGTAGGGACAAAACTTGTTATTGTCCTAGAGGTCGAGTGTGCAAGCTGCTCCACTCCTAATTCCAGGGTTTGGATACAGATGGTTTGTGCCCAGATGCCACACTGGTACTTTCATTGTTTCCCACACCTGTCACTTCACTGATTAATCAGAGCTGCTTCATGTGCTGAAGGACAGCTGTTCCCTCAACACATGGAACAACCCAGTGCTCCCTCTCCTTTTCTTCTGGAAATCATGGGACTGGAGTTGTGCCAGCAAAGAGTAGGCTGCGTAATGGCAGCTCCTGCCTTCTCCACTCCTCACTCAGCCTGGGGGGTGGATATCCCCAGGCCTTAGGGTGCATGTGCATATCAGTTGTGAAGATACCTGTGTGTGGTGTATCAATTGTTGAGGGGGTCTTTGGGCAGTAAGTCAATTGTGGGATGTGGGGGCGGAGGCTGTGTTTGTATTAATTGTGTGTGGTGGGGTGATATCAGTTGAGGAGGTTTGTGTGTGTGTGTGTGTGTGTGTGTGTATTGATTGTGGCTGGAGGTCTTTGTGAGGGTGTGTGTGTGGATTTATGTGGAGCTTTGGGTATGTGGAGGGTCTGTAGTGTGTGTGCAGTCTGTTAAACACGAGCAGTTTTGTAACAGGTATGTGTGAGTGTGTGTGTTGTTCTGCATGGGGTGGCCAGTATCAGTTGTAGTGAGGATCTGCATTGTGTGGGGATCTTGTCTGTATCAAGCACTGATTGGTGAGAACAGAAATAACGTTGGAAGACAGAATGAAATGGTTTGTATTGTGGGGAGTGCCAGAAAAAATTGGTGTTGGGTGACTGAATCAATTGGTTTGTTATTTCAGTTGTGGCAGTGATAAGAGGGGCTTTGCCAGGGAGTGGAACTAGTGGGAGATTAGCAAGCAGTGCTTCCCCGGGTGGATGATGGGCAAGGAGTTCTTAGCGAAATGTGGACTGTAGCAACGCTCTCCCAAACTGAGCATCAGAGAATGATGCTAAGTCCAAAGAGTAATGCCTGGTGAAAGTGTGCACTGAATTCCACGCTGCTACTTTGGACACTTCCACCAAGGGAACATGCCTAAGGCTCTCATGGAGTAGATTTTAAACCAGGAAGTACTGGTTTCCTAGCTAAGATGTAACAATGTTCTATACATCTCCTAATCCAGTATGAAAGTCTGGTAATGGGTTCTCCCAGGAATCTCTCCTTGTATGCTCTGAATAACCTGTTAGATTTTCTAAAGGGCTTGGTCTTTTCCATGCAAAACCAGAACACTTTATTTGCATCTCGGGTACTGATGACATGCTTCCTTTGGTGAGAGTGAGAATTCTGCATTGAGATAGGTGGAAATCTACGACCACAGTAGACGTGAAGCTGAGATAGTGACTTGTCCTTGTAGACCACAGACAAAATAGAGTTACCTTGAAGTACTAAGCTCACGCACCCTCCCAGCAGACATAATCACAATTGGAAGTTCACTTTGATCAATCTCTCACAAGGAGGAATGCCCAGAGGCCCTGTAAGAAGAAAGAGGTTATTTACCAGTAACTGTTGTTCTTTGAGAGTTGTCTGGGTATATTGACGCTATTCACTCACCTTCCCCTCTATGTTGGTGGTCTATAGAACATCAGGACCCTGTGATTTCAGAGAAGGAACTCAGGTGGTTGGGAGGTGCACTTTCTCATAGAGAGCAAGGCAATTATTTCACCCTTGTGCACTCCCCAGCAGACATGACTTTCAAAGCCGTTCTGCAGCTTGACAACAGAGCTGCCATATCCCACGAATGTGAAGGTGCAGAGTGATTTTCAAGGAAGAACAGCTACTGTTAAGTCCCTCCCGTCTTTTTCCCTCTTTTTATAAGTATCAGACCCCCTGCCTAAATTTCCCATAGAGTAATAATCTGTGGAATTGAACAAATAGGGATCCCAATTAGAGGTGAGCAAAATTTTTCTACCAGAACATTTTTTGGAGAACAATGTAGATTCGGGTCAACCAAAACATTTTATGAATTCATGTTGAATTCACTGAATTGTTTCAGCTGAGAAATACCCTTAAAAATACCTATTGAAAAAAATCTACACTTTTATTTACACTTTTTAAAAACAAAACATTTCAAGATTTTGATTCAAAATGACTTTGTGTTAAATTTAAAGTTTTCTTCAATTTTAGTTTTAACTTTTTAAACGATTTAAAAGCTCAGAATTGAAACAAAACATTTAGTTTTGGTGAATTGAAATATTTTGTTCAACTCAAAATTGTTTTTTTTTTAAATTCACAGAAAATTAAAAAAAAAAATTCAGTACAATTTTTTCCTGATTGCCTGCAAATTGAAAAAATCAATTATACGCACAGCTCTAATCCCAGCCTACCCTTAATGAAGGGTATCACTGCTGCATATTGTAATAATGGGGAGTGCAAGGTTTAATGTGGTTTTAGTGTTAACCTGGGAAAGGGAAATAGCAAACTCAGAACAATGCTGTGAGAAATGTTACACACACAAACAGAAGTGAAGAAAAATGCTTAGCTGAGGTCTTAAATCACACTGTTATCAGATACAACAAACACAACATAATACAAATTGACATAAAAACTGGATTATGTTACCAGTGTAAAGAAATACAGCATCCTGCTTCTTTTAAATTTGATATTATCTAAAAAGCTATCTGCCTTTAAAATAACTGTCATGGAACAGCAATATATCTTTATCTCGCTTGTTCTGAATAGACTATACAAAAGCATGTTGACCTATCTTTCAGAATAAGTTGTCATAAATGCTGTGTATTTCATGCCATTAACCAAAACAAGTATAGCTAGCTTTTTATTATGTCTTGTCTTGAGTACTGTAGACAATGAAAGTAATATTTAGGCAAAGCCGTTACTTCTATAGAATAGGTTTCTTTACAGTTGTTTGTTTTTATATTAATTTGTTATGACCCCTGCTGCATAAAAAGGCTAGTTTTGCGTTCTTCATGTGTAAAAGCAGAGACTAAATATAAAATAATAAATTCATACACTTTAAAATATACAGGGGTCAGATGCAATTTTGGCAGACCACAACAGAGGAAAGATCAGCCCTGGGACCAGTGTGGCTTTGTTTTGTAGATTTTCCATGTAGTCGAAAATAATAGACCACACATTTTTTCATCCTTTAAAACCTGCTGTTAGGGACTGAAAATACTGCGAACTCAGTGAATAAAAAATCCTGGCATTTCACTTCTGAGAGCTTGGTTCCAGTCTAGCTGGCAGTCCCAATGAAGTGAGTTATGTGGTGTCTTTTAAATTCCCAGCATAGTGCAGTCCACATCACCAACCCATCACAGACCATTTGACTTTCAGTAGGTAGCAGCAATTCTTCATTGGGAGATTTCAAAGAACAGGCAGAAAATCACCTTTCAGCCCTAGAGAGATGTTATAGGTTAACACTAATAGCACTGATGGACAGTGTGCAAATCTCACACAGTCCATATCCCATAGACAAGACTTTATTTGTCTTCCATGAATTCACAGCAGAATTCACTTTGTAGGAAGGAAATCGTTAAAAAAAAATCACTGGAGACTATTTAAATGATAATTCTTTCAAGAGAGAGGCTATGTTACAAAAAGTCATTACCATCTAATTTATTAAAAATAAGTGCTGGTGTTAGAAAACATATTGAATCACTAGAAATTAAACATTTTAAAACCAATTTATCTTAAACGTGCTGTTGAAGATACAAAAATCTATAGTAATCTATCACAGATAGTTGAGTCATGCTATGTACAGTCCCAGAAATAATGAAGTTTTATGAGAAGAAAAACTGTACCAAAATTGGGTTTTTACTAGTAAAACTTAAAATGATGGCTATTTAATAACCTACTGTACTGCTTTTTTATGGCCACTGCCATAATCTGATGTTATGAGTCTACTTGACTTAGACCATAGTTTGATATTCAGCTCTACACTATAGATTGACCCTTTTCCCCCACCCCAGGAAGTCTGTATTAAAAACAACAGACAGGCTTGTGTCCAGGGGTATCATTAGATTATTAGAGGTCGATGTTCAGAATCCTGAATATTTCAACATGAGATCAATTAATTTTTCAAGTGTTTCTTGCTGTTGCTTCTCCCTTTATCTGTCTGCCTATCTTCAAACTAAGTGCAAATAACAGAAGCTTTGGGTAATTGTGTGAGAAGTGACTGCGTCTCTTAGGGATTGTATCTCTAGTACTAATTATGGGGTGTGGGAGGCAGATGGCAGTACCACCTATTAAGGTTGCTTGACACCTCCTATTATAGCCATATGTGCTGAAATTTTACACACTGGGTATTTGCATGCTCAGGGCTGGATTTTCACTTCAGTTGCAGAACTGTACTGCTATGGGCTGAGCTGGGTTCAGGCACCTGAAGTGAGAGTACAAAGATTGTCTCTCCTGTGCTCTGAGTGACTTCCCTATTGGTGTCAGGCATCATGGAGGAGGAAGCTGCCTGATTTGAATTCAGAGGTGACAAGATCTGGATCTACACAAGCGGGTGAGGAAGTAGATTGGGACAAAGCTTGTAATGACAGTGAGAGGGGGACTGGAGGTTGGTAGAGGAAAGAGGGGAGCTGGGGGTTATAGTGGGGGGAGACTGGGACTGGGTGGGCAAGGGGGAGTGGGACACACCTTTGTTGCCCTTCTCTAGGAACAGGCAGAATCCCACTAAAGATCACCTGAGCCTCAATTTCCTTAAGCGACTTCCCCAGCCTAGCATAGTCTCCCTTAATACTTTCCAGCTGATCCAGAGAATAGAAGGGTGTACTGTCTTCCAGGTGCTAAGATACGGGATGTAGACCTGAGGTTGAAAAGGATCCTAAAGGGAGCAGGAAAGAATCCCCTAATTATCCTTCATATGGGAACAAATGATATGGCTAGATTCTCGCTGGAAAGTATTAATCGAGGCTCAGGTGATCTTTAGTGGGATTCTGCCTGTTCCTAGAGAAGGGCAACAAAGGTGTGACAAGATTATGACTATCAACAGATGGCTTAGGCAGTGGTGCTATAAGGAGGGCTTTGGGGTGTATGGCAACTGGGAGCATTCATGGAGAGAGGACAGTTCTCTCGGGATGGACTTCATCTGAGGAGGGAAGGACATAGTCTTCTAGGATGGAGGCTGGCACAACTGATTAAGAGAGCTTTAAACTAGGAATCTGGGGGAGATGGTTGGGAGATGTCCAGGTAATCTCCACGCCGGATTTTAGCATTGAGAGGGAAGAAAACGAAGTAAGAAAGGATACAGCCGTGGGTAGGAGAATGTATATAAGGAGGAAGGGCAGCGTGGAGACCAGTCTAATAGGTTATACTGGCTGTAGAATGACCGTGCCTAATAGGGTACAGAATGTGAGCAAGGCCAACAGCAAAAATTAAGATGTTTGTACACCAATGCGAGGAGCCTAGGTAACAAAGTGGAGGAACTAGAGCTACTGGTGCAGGAAGTGAAACCAGATATTATAGGGATAACAGAAACATGGTGGAATAGTAGTCATGACTGGACTACAGCTATTGAAGGGTATGTGCTGTTTAAGAAAGACCGAAATAAAGGTAAAGGTGATGGAGTAGCATTGTATATCAATGATGAGGTAGAATGTAGAGAAATAAGAAGTGATGGAATGGATAAGACAGAGTCCGTCTGGGCAAAAATTACACTGGGGAAGAAAACTATTAGAGCCTCCCCTGGGATAGTGCTTGGGGTGTGCTATAGACCGCCGGGATCTAATTTGGATATGGATAGAGCCCTCTTTAATGTGTTTAATTAAATAATACTAATGGAAACTGTGTGATCATGGGAGACTTTAACTTCCCAGATATAGACTGGAGGACGAGTGCTAGTAATAATAATAGGGCTCAGATTTTCCTAGATGCGATAGCTGATGGATTCCTTCATCAAGTAATTGCTGAACCGACTAGAGGGGATGCCATTTTAGATTTGGTTTTGGTGAGTAGTGAGGACCTCATAGAAGAAATGGTTGTAGGGGACAATCTTGGCTCAAGTGATCATGAGCTAATTCCATTCAAACTGAATGGAAGGATTAACAAAAATAAATCTGCAACTAGGGTTTTTGATTTCAAAAGGGCTAACTTTCAAAAATTAAGGAAATTAGTTAGGGAAGTGATTGGACTGAAGAATTTATGGATCTAAAGGCAGAGGAGGCCTGGGATTATTTTAAATCAAAGCTGCAGAAGCTATCGGAAGCCTGCATCCCAAGAAAGGGGAAAAAATGCATAGGCAGGAGTTGTAGACCAAGCTGGATGAGCAAGCATCTCAGAGAGGTGATTAAGAAAAAGCAGAAAGCATACAGGGAGTGGAAGATGGGAGGGATCAGCAAGGAAAGCTACCCTATGGAGGTCAGAACATGTAGGGATAAAGTGAGACAGGCTAAAAGTCAAGTAGAGTTGGACCTTGCAAAGGGAATTAAAACCAATAGTAAAAGGTTCTATAGCCATATAAATAAGAAGAAAACAAAGAAAGACGAAGTGGGACCGCTAAACACTGAGGATGGAGTGGAGGTCAAGGATAATCTAGGCATGGCCCAATATCTAAACAAATACTTTGCCTCAGTCTTTAATCAGGCTAAAGAGGATCTTAGGGATAATGGTAGCATGACAAATGGGAATGAGGTTATGGAGGCAGATATTACCATATCTGAGGTAGAAGTGAAACTCTAACACCTTAATGGGACTAAATCGGGGGCCCAGATAATCTTCATCCAAGAATATTAAAGGAATTGGCACATGAAATTGCAAGCCCATTAGCAAGAATTTTTAATGCATCTGTAAACTCAGGGGTTGTACCGTATGATTGGAGAATTGCTAACATAGTTCCTATTTTTAAGAAGGGAGGAAAAAAAAGTGATCCGGGTAACTACAGGCCTGTTAGTTTGACATCTGTAGTATGCAAGGTCTTGGAAAAAATTTTGAAGGAGAAAGTAGTTAAGGACATTGAGGTCAATGGTAAATGGGACAAAATACAACATGGTTTTACAAAAGGTAGATCGTGCCAAACGAACCTGATCTCCTTCTTTGAGAAAGTAACAGATTTTTTTAGACAAACGAAATGCAGTGGATCTAATTTACCTCGATTTCAGTAAGGTGTTTGATACCGTGCCACATGGAGAATTATTAGTTAAATTGGAAAAGATGGGGATCAATATGAAAATTGAAAGGTGGATAAGGAATTGGTTAACAGGGAGACTACAGCGGGTCCTACTGAAAGGGGAACTGTCAGGCTGGAGGGAGGTTACCAGTGGAGTTCCTCAGGGATCAGTTTTGGGACCAATCTTATTTAATCTTTTTATTACTGACCTCGGCACAAAAAATGGGAGTGTGCTAACAAAGTTTGCAGATGGTACAAAGCTGGGAGGTATTGCCAATTTAGAGAAGGACAGGGGAATCATACAGGAAGATTTGGATGACCTTGTAAACTGGAGTTATAGTAATAGGATGAAATTTAATAATGAAAAGTGTAAGGTTATGCATTTAGGGATTAATAACAAGAATTTTAGTTATAAGCTGGGGATGCATCAATTAGAAGTAACGGAGGAGGAAAAGGACCTTGGAGTATTGGTTGATCATAGGATGACTATGAGCCGCCAAAGTGATATGACAGTGAAAAAAGCTAATGCGGTCTTGGGATACATAAGGAGAGGTATTTCCAGTAGAGATAAGGAGGTTTTAGTACTGTTATACAAGTCATTGGTGAGACCTCACCTGGAATACTGTGTGCAGTTCTGGTCTCCCATGTTTAAGAAGGATGAATTCAAACTGGAGCAGGTACAGAGAAGGGCTACTTGGATGATCCAAGGAATGGAAAACCTGTCTTATGAAAGGAGACTCAAGGAGCTTGGCTTGTTTAGCCTAACTAAAAGAAGGTTGAGGGGAGATATGATTGCTCTCTATAAATATATCAGAGGGATAAATACCAGAGAGGGAGAGGAATTATTTAAGCTCAGTACTAATGTGGACACAAGAACAAATGGATATAAAAAGTTTAGACTTGAAATTAGACGAAAGTTTCTAATCATCAGAGGAGTGAAGTTTTGGAATAGCCTTCCAAGGGAAGCAGTGGGGGCAAAAGACCTATCTGGCTTTAAGATTAAACTGGTTAAGTTTATGGAGGAGATGGTATGATGGGATTTTGGTAATTGATCTTTAAATATTCATGGTAAATAGGCCCAATGGCCTGTGATGGGATGTTAGATGGGGTAGGATCTGAGTTACCCAGGAAAGAATTTTCTGTAGTATCTGGCTGGTGAATCTTGCCCATATGCTCAGGGTTTAGCTGATCGCCATATTTGGGGTTGGGAAGGAATTTTCCTCCAGAGCAGATTGGAAGAGGCCCTGGAGGTTTTTGCCTTCTTCTGTAGCATGGGGCATGGATCACTTGCTGGAAGATTCTTTGCTCCTTGAAGTCTTTAAACCATGATTTGAGGACTTCAATAGCTCAGACATAGGTGAGCGGTTTTTTGCAGGAGTGGGTGGGTGAAATTTTGTGGCCTGCGTTGTGCAGGAGGTCAGACTAGATGATCATAATGGTTCCTTCTGACCTTAGGATCTAGTATCTATGACTCTAAGTCATGTGCCCAAACCCCCTAATCATTTTTGTTGCCCTCCGCTGGACTCTCTCCAATTTTTCCACATCCCTTCTGTAGTGGGGGGACCAAAACTGGACACAATACTCCAGGTGTGGCCTCACCAGTGCTGAATAGAGGGGAATAATCACTTCCTTTGATCTGCTGGCAATGCTCTTAATAATACAGCCCAATATGCCATTGGCCTTCTTGGCAACGAGGGCACACTGCTGACTCATATCCAGCTTCTCATCCACTGTAATCCCCAGGTCCTTTTCTGCAGAACTGCTGCTTAGCCAATTGGTTCCCAACCTGTAGCGGTGAATGGGATTCTTCCTTCCTAAGTGCAGGACTCTGCACTTGTCCTTGTTGAACCTCATCAGATTTCTTTTGGACTAGTCCTCCAATTTGTCGAGGTCACTCTGGACCCTATCCCTACTCTCCACCATATCTACCTCTCCCCGCAGCTTAGTGTCATCTGCGAACTTGCTGATAGTGCAATTCACCCCATCATCCAGATCATTAATAAAGATGTTGAACAAAACTGGCCCTAGGACCAACCCCAGTGGCACTCTGCTTGATACCGACTGCCAACTAGACATGGAGCCGTTGATCGCTAGCCGTTGAGCCCGACAATCTAGCCAGCTTTCTGTCCACCTTATAGTCCATTCATCTTGCTGGCAAGAATGCTGTGGGAGACCGTATCAAAAGCTTTGGTAAAATCAAGATACATCACATCCACCACTTTCCCCATATCCACAGAGTCAGTTATCTCATCATAGAAGGCAATCAGGTTGGCTGGGCATGACTTGCCCTTGGTGAATCCATGTTGACTGTTCCTGATCACCTTCCTCTCCTCCAAGTGCTTCAAAATGGATTCCTTGAGGACCTGCTCTATGATTTTGCTGGGGACTGAAATGAGGCTGACCAGTCTGTAGTTCCCCGGGTTCTCTTTCTTCCCTTTTTTAAAGATGGGCACTATATTTGCCTTTTTCCAATCCTCCAGGACCTCCCCTGATAGCTACGAATTTTCAAAGATAATGGCCAATGGCTCTGCAAATAAATCAGCCAACTCCCTCAGCACCCTTGGATGCATTAGATCTGGACCCATGGACTTGTGCATGTCCGGCTTTTCTAAATAGTCCTTATGTTCTTTCACCACTGAGGGCTGCTCATCTCCTCCCCATACTGTGTTGCCCAGTGCAGCAGGCTGGGAGCTGACCTTGTCTGTGAAGACCGAGGCAAAAAAAGCATTGAGTACTTCAGCTTTTCCAACATCATCTGTCACTAGGTTGCCTCCCCCATTCAGTAAGGGTCCCACACTTTCGCTGACCACCTTCTTGTTGCTAACATACCTGTAGAAACCCTTCTTGTTACCCTTCACATCCCTTGCTAGTTGCAACTCCAGTTGTGCCTTGGCCTTCCTGATTACACCCCTGCATACTTTAGCAATATTTTTATACTCCTCCCTAGTCATCTGTCCAAGTTTCCACTTTTTGTAAGCTTCCTTTTTGAGTTTAAGCTCACCAAAGATTTCACAGTTAAGCCAAGCTGGTTGCCTGCCATATTTGCTATTCTTTCTGCACATTGGGATGGTTTGTTCCTGCACCATCTATAAGGCTTCTTTAAAATACAGCCAGCTCTCCTGGACTCCTTTCCCCCTCATATTAGCCTCCCAAGGGATCCTGCCCATCAGTTCCCTAAGGGAGTCTAAGTCTACTTTTCTGAAGGCCAGGGTCCATATTTTGTTACTCTCCTTTCTTCCTTTTGTCAGGATCCTGAGCTCAACGGTCTCATGGTCACTGCTGCCTAGGTTGCCACCCACTTCTACTTCTCCTACAAATTCTTCCCTGTTTGTAAGCAGCAGGTCAAGAGGAGCACGGTCCGTAGTTGGTTCCTCCAGCATTTGTACCAGGAAGTTGTCCCCAACACTTTCTAAAAACTTCCTGGATTTTCTATGCATTGCTGTATTGCTCTCTCAGCAGATGTCAGGGTGATTGAAGTCCCTCATTAGAACCAAGGCCTGTGATCTGGAAATTTCAGTTAGTTGTCTGAAGAAAGCCTCGTGTCATAAATATAAAGGGAAGGGTAAACCCCTTTGAAATCCCTCCTGGCCAGGGGAAAGCTCCTCTCACCTGTAAAGGGTTAAGAAGCTAAAGGTAACCTTGCTGGCACCTGACCAAAATGACCAATGAGGAGACAAGATACTTTCAAAAGCTGGGAGGAGGGAGAGGAACAAAGGGTCTGGGTCTATCTGTATGCTGCTCTTTGCCAGGGACAGACCAGGAATGGAGTCTTAGAACTTTTAGTAAGTAATCTAGCTAGGTATGTGTTAGATTATGATTTCTTTAAATGGCTGAGAAAAGCATTGTGCTGAATAGAATAACTATTTCTGTCTGTGTATCTTTTTTGTAACTTAAGCTTTTGCCTAGAGGGGTTCTCTATGTTTTTGAATCTAATTACCCTGTAAGATATCTACCATCCTGATTTTACAGGGGGGATTTCTTTATTTCTATTTACTTCTATTTTTTATTAAAAGTCTTCTTGTAAAAAACTGACTGCTTTTTCATTGTTCTTAGATCCAAGGGTTTGGGTCTGTGGTCACCTATGCAAATTGGTGAGGCTTTTTATCCAACATTTCCCAGGAAAGGGGGGGTGCAAGTGTTGGGAGGATTGTTCATTGTTCTTAAGATCCAAGGGTCTGGGTCTGTAGTCACCTAGGCAAATTGGTGAGGCTTTTTACCAAACCTTGTCCAGGAAGTGGGGTGCAAGGTTTTGGGAAGTATTTTGGGGGGAAAGACGCGTCCAAACAGCTCTTCCCCAGTAACCAGTATTAGTTTGGTGGTGGTAGCGGCCATTCCAAGGATAACGGGTGTAATATTTTGTACCTTGGGGAAGTTTTGACCTAAGCTGGTAAAGATAAGCTTAGGGGGTTTTTTCATGCAGGTCCCCACATCTGTACCCTGCTTTTCCAACATCATCTGTCACTAGGTTGCCTCCCCCATTCAGTAAGGGTCCCACACTTTCGCTGACCACCTTCTTGTTGCTAACATACCTGTAGAAACCCTTCTTGTTACCCTTCACATCCCTTGCTAGTTGCAACTCCAGTTGTGCCTTGGCCTTCCTGATTACACCCCTGCATACTTTAGCAATATTTTTATACTCCTCCCTAGTCATCTGTCCAAGTTTCCACTTTTTGTAAGCTTCCTTTTTGAGTTTAAGCTCACCAAAGATTTCACAGTTAAGCCAAGCTGGTTGCCTGCCATATTTGCTATTCTTTCTGCACATTGGGATGGTTTGTTCCTGCACCATCTATAAGGCTTCTTTAAAATACAGCCAGCTCTCCTGGACTCCTTTCCCCCTCATATTAGCCTCCCAAGGGATCCTGCCCATCAGTTCCCTAAGGGAGTCTAAGTCTACTTTTCTGAAGGCCAGGGTCCATATTTTGTTACTCTCCTTTCTTCCTTTTGTCAGGATCCTGAGCTCAACGGTCTCATGGTCACTGCTGCCTAGGTTGCCACCCACTTCTACTTCTCCTACAAATTCTTCCCTGTTTGTAAGCAGCAGGTCAAGAGGAGCACGGTCCGTAGTTGGTTCCTCCAGCATTTGTACCAGGAAGTTGTCCCCAACACTTTCTAAAAACTTCCTGGATTTTCTATGCATTGCTGTATTGCTCTCTCAGCAGATGTCAGGGTGATTGAAGTCCCTCATTAGAACCAAGGCCTGTGATCTGGAAATTTCAGTTAGTTGTCTGAAGAAAGCCTCGTCTACCTCATCCCTCTGATCCGGTGGTCTATAGCACACGTCCACCACGACATCACCCTTGTCACCTCTAAACTCAACCCAAAGACTCTCAACAGGCTTTCCTCCAGTTTCATACGGAGCGCTGAGCAATCATACCGCTCTCTTACATACAGTGCAACTCCCTCACCCTTCCTCCCGAACCTGTCCTTCCTTAACAGTTTATACCCATCCATGACAGTGCTCCAGTCATGTGAACTACCCCACCAAGTTTCTATTATTCCAATCACATCATATTCCTTGATTGTGCCAGGACTTCCAATTCTTCCTGCTTGTTTCCCAGGCTTCTAGCTCTGGTCCACAGAGAGGATGACAACCTACTATCGCTATCAGTTACTCCATTAGCTCAAGTAGCAGAGGTCTCTGTGGTGGACCTAAAAGTTCCAAGCCTGCTTATGACTCATGTAGGTATCAGTGTAATGCCACATGATGGAATTTATGTTTTTATTTTGTTTGCTTTAAAAAAAAACTTTAGAAATTTCTCTCTGTCTCACACACATTATGTTAAAGAACATTAATAAGATAGCTCGGGCAACCTTAATTCTGAAACTTCCTAACTTTTGAGTGCAACTTTTGACACTGCAACCTTAATAATGTTCTGTTAATGTAGGAATTTTTGTGTGTGAAATATGTATGTATTATGAAATTTCACCATAAATTAAACGTTTGTGGTGGAACCACTTTGTCTTCTATCTGTAGTTCACCATAGTTTTAGTTTGGAGTTTTAGGAAACATCCCAGTTAAGGCTTATGCAATACACTTATCAACACTAATTTGTAGATTCTGATGGGATCTGTCAAGTCTGTAAACTTCAGTTAGACTTAAGTTATAATTCTTGATCATGAGTCTTCAGCACTGAAACAATCCTGAAAGCTTCCTGGCTTGGAATTTCCATTGATTTCAATGTGATTTCCATACATGGAGGCCTTACATGATTGCATCCCCATTTCTATAAATGAAAATGATATGAATATGTATTGGTACAGTATTGATAAGCTGGAGAAATATCCTGGCAATGCTTTTGAGAGTTTGTTTAGTTTTCCTGTGTGTACAGTTAGCTTCAAAGGATCAGTTGGCCTGTTGGCTCAGAGACCAAAGTCAGTCAACAAAGCTTGACCTTCCAAAATTTTAATTTACTCAGATCTATTGTTAAGGATCTAGAAGAGATGTGATTGCTTTGCACTTGATTTTTGTAAACCTCTCCCCATATAGAATGTGTAGGCTTGGCTTCTAGTAAAACATCCTCTTGTTTGTGAAATGAGAATGTTTGAGAGAGAAACCACTGAGAGACAATAAACATGGTACCCCAACAACACTATTTTTACAGAGTTGCTATTCCAAGTAGAACTAGGAGCTCAAACAAAGAACAAATATAAAATTTCTGTGGAAGAGAGAACACAAAGTGACGTTCTCGGTAGCGTTCTGACTTGATAGCATTTTGTATCAGCACTGAAACACAAATGGCATTTGCCTCACAGTTGATCCTGCAACAGGGAGAGAGAGAGACTTACATTTAAAGAAGCAGTTCGCTGAACTCAATGACAGCATCTCTTTTAAGACTACAAAATTATGAACTGTGGTCTACAAAAATAATTCTAATCTACTGTTGTCATTAATGATGATGGGGGAGAAAACTTTTTAAAAGATATGTAGACTTTTAGGCGTAGCATTTCTGCTGACTTTATATGGAAATCATATGGCTAAAGCACTGCACGGTTCTTTGCACAGTATACACCAGTATGTGGATGCAGTAATGACATAATTCTTTCTCTTCAAACATTTCTCTCAAATATTCAATAAAATATTGTTAGCAATAATGGTGTATAGTACCACATTGCCAATGTGTTAGTAAATATTGCATGGAATCTGAAGAAAGATATTGCAGTTAATTTAAAAAAAAAAATCCATAAGCTCATATTTTCTTGTCAGAAACTACCTAATGCCAAGAACAGCACAAAGTGTGATTCAGGAGGCGAGGGGGCAAAAAAGTGGCTTTGGCCACCCAGATTCTGGCTGTACTAGGGGCTAGTGCAATCCCTGCTGTAAATTACAGCAGCCCTGGGGCATACAACTTACAGCAGTTTCCCTACAGCTACCTATGGGTTGCCATGCAGAACAGAATAGCTATATCACAGGGCACTGTGGTTCTCTTTTCTTCTGGCCCAATCCCTTGGATGCACCCCACAATTCTGGGCACAGAAAGTGGTGGGAAGTATAAGGGTGAGTATGACTGCCCTATGTGTCTCCTGCACTGGAGGAAGTTTTTCTCTTTGTCTGTTGATACTACTTATGGCACTCACTTGCTGCTGGTATGGCGTCCCAAAAAGCATAAAGTTGATTCCTTATTGAGAGGTTGTGAGGGAGGGAAATACCAGTTGCACCTGGTCTGTTGTTGGTTTTCAGACACATTACCCATTTTTGGTGTAGTGCTTTCTTTGTTAGAGGGTCAGACAGGTATAGAAGTTTTGTCATGATTTCTTTGGGAAAACCTGGGCATGCAATCATTTGTAGAGCTTTTGCTTTCCAAAAAAATCTCTATTTTTCAATGAAAGTTGATGTAGTGCCAAGATGTCAGGGATTGGAAACAACACACGAAACTAATAATCTCAATGGGAGGCTCAAAAAGATTGTCTTTATGAAGTCTTTTTTTTTAAAGATAAGTAGCAAGTCAGTAAAATGCATGAAAGTTTGAGAACTAGGTATTTAATAATAATAACAACCATATTACTCTATTTATTTTCATTTCACAACTTATATTATTTCATTTATTATAATCTCTGCAACAGACAAAAATTTTCAAGCCTAGGTGCCAAAACCTAAGCCTCAATAGCCTTATTTAGGCACCTAAATAAAAGATGGCCTGTTTTTTCAAAAGTTCTGGGTACCCTCACTTTCCTTTATCTAAGAATTGCCAATTGAAATGGGGTGGGGGAATTATCACAAATATTGTAGTGACTGTATTAATGGTCAAAGTTGTCATCATTTATTATTATTACAGTAGTGCTTAGACCCCTCAGCCAAGATCAGGGCCCCATTGTGCTGTGCACTGTACAAAGTAAGAATCAGCCACGGCCCTGAAAAGCTTAGAGTGTAAAGACTCAAACCTGTGAACACTCAGGCATATGCTTAACTTTAAGCACATGAACAGTCCCACTGAAGTCAATGGGGCTCTGTGTGAGCATAGCAGCTTTACCTGTCTGAATTTCATTGCAGCATCTAAATAGAAAAGAAAGACAAAGCATAGGAGAAAGGAAGTAGTAGTTTGATTGATGGGGAGCTCAAGTACAGAGAGATTATGTCACTTGCCTGAGGTCATACAGAAAGCCTGTGGCACAGCTGTTAGTTGAACCCATATCTCTTGCTTCCTTGTCCCAGTGCATTAATCCTCTTTAAAGTTGATAAATGCAAGTTTCAGGGTACTGTCTGTAGCAGATTGTAGACAAGCTTGAAATTGTGGGATTTAGGTGTGTTTCAGGCTTGCCCCTACTCCCAATGTATCCAAGACAAAACTCCCATTAACTCTAATGGTGCAGGTTCAGGCCTTTGGTATTTTTACAAATCAAAGGGATACATATGGAACAAAATGAGCACTGTACATAAGTAAATTCTCCTGCTTGTTACTGCAGGTGTCAATACCAGGAGAGGGAAAGTTGCTTTTGCAGTGAGCCAACTTTCCCTCTCCTGGTATTGACACCTGTCATAAATACAAAGGGAAGGGTAAACACCTTTAAATCCCTCCTGGCCAGAGGAAAAACCCTTTCACCTGTAAAGGGTTAAGAAGCTAAGATAACCTCGCTGACACCTGACCAAAATGACCAATGAGGAGACAAGATACTTTCAAAACTGAGGGTGGGGGGGACAAAGAGTTCTCTCTGTCTGTGTGTGATGCTTTTGCCAGGACCAGAGCAGGAATGCAGGTCAGAATTCCTGTAAAGGGTTAATAAGTAATCTAGTTAGATATGTGTTAGATTCTGTTTTGTTTAAATGGCTGATAAAATAAGTTGTACTGAATGGAATGTATATTCCTGTTTTTGTATCTTTTTGTAACTTAAGGTTTTGCCTAGAGGGATTCTCTATGTTTTGAATCTGATTACCCTGTAAGGTATTTACCATCCTGATTTTACAGAGGTGATTCTTTTACTTTTTCTTTATTTAAATTCTTCTTTTAAGAACCTGATTGCTTTTTCATTGTTCTTAAGATCCAAGGGTTTGGGTCTGTGTTCACCTATGCAAATTGGTGAGGATTTTTATCAAGCCTTCCCCAGGAAAGGGGGTGTAGTGCTTGGGGGGATATTTTTGGGGGGAGATGTTTCCAAGTGGGCACTTCCCCTGTTCTTTGTGTAACACTTTGGTGGTGGCAGCGTTTAACCTAAGCTGGTAAGAATAAGCTTAGGGGGTCTTTCATGCAGGTTCCCACATCTGTACCCTAGAGTTCAGAGTGGGGAAGGAACCTTGACAACACCTTTTTATCAATTAATTATTGATAAGTGGAGTGGACTACATCCACCCTGATAGAGTTGGCCCTGTCAGTACTGGTTCTCCACTTGTAATGTCACTCTTTTCATGTGTCAGTATAATAATTCCTGCATCTGTAATTTTCACTCCATGCATCTGAAGAAGTGGGTTTTTTACCCACGAAAGCTTACGCCCAAATAAATCTGTTACTCTTTAAGGTGCCACTGGACTCCTCGTTGTTTTTGTGGGTACAGACTAACACGGCTACCCCCTGATACTTTAGGAAACTGCGTCTCGCTGCACTTGTAATCAGATATTTGCAGTAGTACTGCCTGGTTGGAGTCACGCTGCCTCAGACGGTTACAGAACACCGTATGACCAACCCCCCCACCCCAGTTCCTTTTCTACCGCCTTTAGCTTGAGATGGAGCACTTAGCAGAGCCTCTGTACTTTAACCTAGTTAGTCTAGATATTTAGTCAATAGTTAGTTTTTGGTTAGTTTTATAGTTACGTCTCCTTCACTGTTTATTTTCTTTCTCCTTTATAAAAAAACCAACCTTTTCCCCCTAATATTCGGAAATTAATAGGGATGTCAAGTGATTAAAAAAATTAATTGCGATTAATCACATAATTAATCACGCTGGGATGCATATAATAATATGTCCCTTCCACAGGAGGTCCTGAGGTTAGGAGCTGACAACTTTCAGTACAAAGTACTGCCCTTTGGACTGTCCACTGCCCCATGAGTATTTTCAAAAATTCTCAGGGTGGTGGTGGCTCATGTCTGCAGACAAGGGATCATTATATTTCCCTTTTTGGATGATTGTTTACTCACACAAAGCATCGACTTAGCAAGGGGCACTAGAAGCTACTCAAAACACAGCAGCTCTTTATACATGTCAAGGCCTACAAATAAACACCCAGAAATCAACAGTCACACCTTTGCAGAGACTGGAGTTTTTTGGGGCCTACCTCAGCTCTCTGGAGGCTACACCCTTGCTGATCGACAACGATTTACGACTTTACTAAAGCTAATCTCCATGACACTAGACAGTCCCTAGACATCAGCCAGGACCTGCTTCCAACGGTTGGGCCACATGTCTGCAACGATGTTAGTCGTCAAATATGCCAGACTGCACATGTGATGTCTGCAAGCCTGGCTCCGGACAGTGTATGTTCCACACAGACACAGCGTAAACAAATGTCTCATAGTGCCAAACAAAGTAAAAGACTCTCTACAATGGTGGACACAACCAAATGATGTTTGCGTAGGAGTCCCCTTTGCACAGAACCCTCCAATGATGATAATCACTATGGATGCTTCCCTACTAGGTTGAGGGGCACACTTGTACAATCACACTGTCTAAGGCTGCTGGTTCCTGTCGGAATCCATTCTTCATATAAACCTACTGGAGCTACGAGCGGTTCACAGTGCATGTTCCCATTTCCTAACTATGATCAAGGACAGAACTATAAAGATCCGCTCAGACAACGTCACTTGCATGTTTTATATCAACTGGCAAGGGGGGAAGCCGCGGTCACACTCCCTATGCATGGAAGCCATGCTACTATTGAATTGGTGCATCAGTCACAACATCGACATCTGAGCCTCCAACCTACCAGGAGGCCAAAACACCATTGCAGATGCACTAAGCAGAAAAATTTCCCAGGACCATTAATAGAAAATAAACACTGAAGTACTATAGAGCAGTGCTTCTCAAGCTATCTGATGTGGGGACCAGCAATTTTTTTTCCAATGTGCGCACAGACCGGCAGCTGATGGCTCGCAGACCAGCACCGGTCCGCGGACCACCACTTTGAGTAGCACTGCTATAGAGCATATTCAAACAGTGGGGATTCCCAACTATAGACCTTTTTGAAATGACCCAAAACACCAGCGCCCACACTTCTGCTCCATAGCGAGATCAAGACACTGTTCCCTGGGTTATGCTTTTCTCATCTAATGGGATGCACCCCTACTGTATGCCTTCCTTCCGACCCCTCTTCTATCATGGGTCATACACAAGATCAGGACAGACAACAGACAACAACAGAGTCATCTTGATAGTCACCATGTAGCCCTGGCAAATGTGGTTTCCTTACCTCCTAAAGAGGCCCACGTGCCCACAAAGCACTCTTCCTCTTCTACCTCATCTCCTCTCTCATGATGTGGGCCAGGCCCACCACTCAAACCTGACAAGACTCCACCTCAAGGCGCGGCTACTTCATGGCTCCAAGAAATCAAAATGACCTTTTCAGAGGAAGGAAGGGGCATTCTTTTAAACAGTTGCAGACCATCTATGCAACATACATACCTGCACAAATGGAGGTGATTCAATACATGGTGCCAAAATAGACAAGTCATGGTGGTTTTCCCTCCTCTACCACTGTTACTGGACTATATATTGGAACTTAAGAAATCGGACCTCTCCATAATTTCGGTCAGAGTATACCTCGCTTCTGTCACAAGCATTCCATCACAAGGTGGATGAGTTCTCAATCTTTGCTCACACAGTCACCAAGCATTTTCTCAGGGACCTTCGTAACATTAACCCCCAAATATGAGCCCCTACTCCATCATGGGACCTCAGTCTGGTGTTATGAGGCCTTATTGGGCCCTCACTGAACCACCAGCCGTGTGTTCACTACTCCACCTTTCAATGAAGGTGGCCTTCCTCATCACCAGCACATCCACCGGGTGTGGGAACTGGGAGCCCTCCTTGCACAACTCCCCATACACAACATTCTTCAAAAACAAAGTTAGCTTAAGACCATGTCCCAAGTTCTTACCTAAAGTTGCCGTCTTATTCCATCTGAATCAGCCCATTCATCTCCCATTGTTCTTTCCAAATTCCCATGGGAATAAATGAGAAGCAGCACTCCACACCCTAGATATCCAAAGGGCGCTAGTCTTCTACATCGAGAGAACAAAGACTTTCAGAAAGTCACCAAAATTATTCCTTTCTATCACAGAACAATCAAAGAAGATGCCATATCTAAACAGAGGCTGTTTAAATGGATCTCTGGTTGCATTCACTTTTGTTATTACCAGCAATAGTTACAATCCCCACAAGGGACCCGCACACACCCCACCATAGCACTATCCGCTTTGATAGCCTTCCTTAACAATGTCCCCATTATGTACATCTGCAAAGCAGCAAACTGGGCGTCAGCCCATACATTCACACAACATTATGCCATAGAGCAGTATTCATCATCAGATGCTTTATTCAGACTTACAGTTCTATCATCCACCACGACTGCAACTCCAAAGCCCCTCCCTTCTACTGAGAGGTACTGCTCTATAGTCGCCTAAAGTGGAGCACCCACAGGGACACTTCTTGAAGAAGAAGAGAAGGTTACTCTGTAGCTCACGAAAGCTCATGCTCAAATAAATTGGTTAGTCTCTAAGGTGCCACAAGTACTCCTTTTCTTTTCACCCTGTGCAGTAACTGAGGTTCTTCGAGGTGGTTGTCCCTGTGAGTGCTCCACTATCCTCCCTCCTCCCCTCTACTTCGGAGTTTTCACACTGGAGACTGTGCAGCAGAGAAGGAACCATGGAGGAGGTTGTGGGGGGGTTGCTGGTTGCATGGCACTATGTAACTGCCTGAGGTGGTTTGAGACGGGGAAAGCACAAGTGCAGCTCAACCAGGCACTGTTACTACAAATCTCCGATTACAAGTCGAGGGGCATGCAGTCACCTAAAGTGGAGCACCTACAGGGACAAACATCTCAAAGAACCTCAGTTACTGCACCGGGTGAGCATCCTTCTCATTGTCCTCTGCTTTGGATTTGCAAGCCACAACCCTTTTGCAACTCTTTTGACTCTCTGAGTCCCTCTGTTTTCTATGATGGGAAAATTCCACAAGTTCAAACTCAAAGGGTCACATTCTCAGCTAGTGTAAACCGACATAGTTTATGTCACCAGGGTTTTGCCAATTTATTCCAGCTGCACAACTGACTGAAGTACTGTTATACTGAGTTTACCCTCTTGCAAGACTTTCCTTGGGAAAGTAGGATGTGGCCTACAGTACACCACAAAAAGTCAAGTGCTTTAAAGATTTTATTCAATTATATTTTAAAATTTCTCCATTATGTAAATACCTGGAAAGGGGGAATATAGAATTATATACAGACTAATAGTGGGTTTGCTACCCTTTGTTTTAAAATACAGTGGAAAGGTACTGAAATTCCCTATTTGTTGTTTTTTTTGTCTCATTAAAATTACACTTTGTCAAGTCTATTTAGTACAAGCGCATACATTACTGCATTGTTTGTCAGACGTAAACAATAATTACCCATGTTTTAATTTTTAAACTTTGAAGTGATTGTGTTTATTGTTAACACAATTGTTTATTGTTTATTATGTAAAACTGGCAAATATATGTTGGGAGAAATATTAATTGTAAATTGTTCATTACAAAGACTGCCTCTATAGTTTTGCACTGCAAAGTGATATTGAAATGTGGGTCTGAATGGTTCACACTAGCAGAACTAATAAGGTTTTGAAATTGATCATCTTACTGGTCATGCGATTCAAATGAGAATAGGAGTGAAAATGACTATTATCTTTTTTCATTATTATGGAACTGACTATTGTTGACACTTTCAGTGAAGTAAATTGTGTGATGAAACTGTAGTATATTTGGGGTATGTCAGGTAGCAAGCCGTGAAGTTGGGGCTTCAGCATCTGTATATTAAGGAGCCAAAAATATTTTCTGCTTTGGTATACTCAGTTGGTACTGATTGCACAAATAATTTGTGCTCACTGAGCATTATGCTAAAAGCTTTTTAATATGCAACCTGAAACGTATGATGATAAATTCTATGTTCAATATTTCTGGAACTTCAGGTATCTCCAAGGTAGCATTCCTAGGAAATAGGCTTCAACACACACACACACACACACACACACACACACACACACACACACACACACACACACACACACACACACACACACACACACACACTGTTTAATCCTATAGCATGAAGAGAAGCAAGTGATACACACATACACACCCTGTTTAATCCTATAACATGAAGAGAAGCAAGTGATATATGCTGAAATAGATTTTAATAGGATTTTCTATAATTGAAAACCAAAGCCTAGTGACTTACTATTAGAGATAAAACTCTAACAAGTGATGGGCCTATAAAGGGAATGGAATATAATAATGGATGAGGAAATCAATGAACAATTTAGAAATAGGTATGTACTAAAAAGAAAGGTGACCTTGACTGGACTTTAGGGGGTAACTTTGGGGATTGAACAAATTAATCAGCGCTCCAGTGCCAATGCAACTTTCTGGGCAAAATAAAAATAAAACTGCCTACATAGAACATGATGGAGATGGACTGGAACTTATAATTAGAAGTAGCAATGCTGTGTGCAATCTATGGTATTACAAACCATTTCTTGTCATGTTTCCAATATAATATACATAGGGTGTGATCATGTTTAAAAGGAGGATTTAGGATTTATAGCAATAAAAATCATTCTACTGTTTCTAAAGCTTATGCAGTTAAAAGTTTAATTATTCAGGTTTGCAAGAAAGGGGAATAGAGACTAAGTTAATAAACCAGACAGATATGCTTTGTAAATGAAGAAGAAAGCTAATTAAGCCAAGCATAGCAGTATAGTATTAATTTTTAAAAGCGCTTCTAGCATATTTGTAGTAAATCTTGCAACAGCTGCTGCATATTTCCTAAGAAGTTATCCTACAGTTTAAGTTTAGCATCTTTGCTGCCAAGGTTTCTTAGCCAGGTAAGAAAATTATATTATTAGGCACTATGCTAATATGTATTTCAGTACAGTTAACTCTTTGAGCCATATTGATGAAAAGAAAAGAGAAAAATTGATACGGAAATGTATCTAGGTACCAGA
Source organism: Caretta caretta (assembly GCF_965140235.1). NCBI lineage: Eukaryota > Metazoa > Chordata > Testudines > Cheloniidae > Caretta > Caretta caretta. The sequence continues at coordinate 302,709,884 of NC_134206.1, read as the reverse complement.
ATATTTTACATTCCAGTAAACTGGATTCAGCTAAAACTAATTATTTTCTCTTTGAGAGGAGCCAGAGGTTAGTATGGGGCATTTGCTGCTCTATCCTAAGAGCTGTGTCATGTAGGGTGCTATAGGGCTACACTTTTCAACCTGTATGTAAGACAGTTAAGGGAGTTAGTGAAGGACTGCATTTCCTGCTATATGACCATTACACCCAGCACTACATCTCTGTTTTATCAGACCTGGATAGTGAAATTGATAGGGCTTTCCAGAGTTTAGGTGAAGTTGGAGCTTTTCTGAAAGTTGCCTGATTAAAGTAGAACCTGGTTAAGACAGATGTACTAATTGTAAACTGGGAGAAACAACTGGTAGAGATAAAATCTGCTTTTTTAATGCACAAAGTTTGCCTACATTTGGTTCTCAGGTTCATAGTTTAGGGGTCTTACTGGATCCTCAACTGCTTCAATAGTCCAGACACAGCGTTAGCAGTGGCCAGAGTGTGTGCTTCATCATCACGTGGCCAGGAGTTTGCAACTTTTTCTGTCAGTCGTGGTCCTCACCACTGTGACCCTCACTTTTACTGCCTCCATCTTATTGTAATGTGTTCTGTCTGAGGCTACAGGTGAAGCCCATTCAGATAAATTAGCTGGTGCAGAATGCAGTGGATCATTTAAACAGCAGGGCTTCTCACAAGACTGAATTGGCTTTTATGTAACTTGGAGGGGCAATTCAAGATATATTTTGGACGATAAAGCCCTTTAAAGTTTGGATCCTCTGTATCTTAGTTATCAACTCTTTCATGTTGTATCCCTGTGTTTGAGATCAGCTTGAGTTTAAAGTCCCTGGACATGTTTGTGTTGAGGCAGAATGTTCTTATTGGAGGGTTATCAAAGTTGGCATTCAGTTTTCTTCCTTGATGCTATGGAAGCTGGGCCTGTTGAAATTCAGAGCACATTGAAAGGCCTATCTATTTTATTGTTGTTTTTTTCTGAGAAGGGGGTCTGAGGGAGATAAAGAGGGCTAATTTTCTGTTTTCCTGAATCTAGGGGGGACTCTGTCCAAGATGGTCAAAAATGACTGGAGATTTTGGGTGCCCATATTCTGAGATACTTTATAGAGGCCTCTTTATGGTGTTGCATGGAATGTTTTGAAAACTTGAAAATCTTGGTTTCTTTTGACAGTCGGCCTTTCTGGCTAAGATCATGTGTATATTTCTGAATGAAATAATTAAATTACATGTGCACATGGTGCTCAGTATAGGTAGATCTACATTTATCAACATAAATAACCATACAAAATCTGCGGCTACTGTGTTTTTGAAGACTGCATAGGGCTCAGTAAACCACAAAACATAACCTCCATGCTCAGCTAGTTTATACAGCTGGCATGAAGAAGACCATCAAATAGAAGTAACCAGCCTTTAGAAGTGGATTGATGAAGTAGAAGGCTCTTGCTTTCTTACATTTTCTTTGTAACAACCTTATGACTTCAGTGAATCTTACAAGCTTGGGTTTGTAACTATTGATGGAGAATGGGAGAGCATCCGTTTTGTTTTGTTTTTGTTTTATCCTACCAGAGTACTGGAAGGGGAAAAGAAAGAAAAAAACATCAAAGATCCTTATGTGCTTACATTTTTGAATCAATAACCCTTTAAAAATCTTACTTGATGTTCTGACATCTCTATTTGTGGCATCATCATAAGGTTAATGCATATAGCTAATACGTTTGCTTCTACTGCTTCTAGGGTTCTAGTGTTGCATACTGGAAAATATTAACATGTAAAAGTGTCTTGTCAAGATATGCCTAGAGCTATTTTACAGCAGTGGGTGGAAATCATACTGTAGCTGATGAAAGCCTACCATACTTATCCTGAGAATCCTCCATGGCTAGGGCATCAAGAATGGTCATGCTAGTAACAGCTATGGGCTGTTCTCAGGGCATTCATCCTATTTTCACCAAACCTTTGATTACTATGTGTTGCAGTTGGGCAGAATAAGGACAGTCAGAGGCTACACATGGGAGACATATGACCTCTATGCCCCCCCGCCCTGCCATTTGCTTCTTGGCTTCTACTGAGCATGCTCACATGGATTGAACATGCTCAGTCTGCACCCCCGCTATCAGCAGGCATGGTTTCCTCTCTGAGGACAGTCACTCTGCTTTGGAGAAGAGATTGGATAGAACTGCTGATGTGGTAATCTATAATCATCTACAGCGGGAGAAAAGGCTCATATTTCTGTTAGTTCTATTTATTTATTTATATAAATTGTTCCTTGTCAGTCACATGGCATAGGAGATACAAAGGTGCATTAAGTCTACTAAGTCATGCTTGCAGTTTTCCTATACATTTCTTTCCTTTTGCACCATGTTGAGATACATTGTATTTGGTCCTGAGAAGTGGGGAACAATGAAAGATTATGGAATCATTCAAACAGTATGAAAATGTATATATGCAAGAAAAACTTACAAAAGTTTTAAAGAGTGAAAGTGTAAGTTAGACCTGCTGGCAACAAAAGTGATATGTATAACAGAATCATGATTCATTTCAATTATTCACTATTTAAAATCCACCTTGTTTCTCACTTTACCGTGAATGGAAGCTTTTTGCCCAAGTATATTTATAAAGCATAAATTAAGCATATAATATATGCTTAAATGCATTGCATCTAATTACAAGGACTTCAAAACATCTGTTGCTCATTGAAGACAAATTCTGATATTCTGGTTAGTTTAAACAAAACAGATTGGAGTAACAGACTTCATGTCTTTCCAAACAACCGAAAATTGCTAAGATGTTCTGAAGTACCTGTTGTTCCCCATCTGACAGTCACAGTGGCTAGCAATAAATGCAAATCTGAAAACAAATTACGTTGTACAACTTAAATTGTTTTGTGTGCAGTCTTGTTGTTCTTGAATTGTTCTATTATGCTACTACAATATGATCATCAACAGGACATCGTTGAAAATGGGATTTGTGTCCCAGTAGGTTCCTGGAAAGAACAGAATGTTTTTCACTGATAGTGAAGATGAGACTCCTCCAGCAATTGTCCCTGAAAGTCAGATAAATTTAATATAGTTACTCTACTTTTGGTTTTGACTTCAATTTAAAGTATTATCACTGATAAATATTAGTGTTACCCACTATGGTAGTTATTTCTTCTGCCATACTGAATAAATCTTGGCAATGGTGTAGCTTTTGATTCGTTACTATGATAAATATTTTTGACTTTATCTTTGAGGTTATCTTTGTCATTTTAACTGCATTTATAACACTATTAAAATAAAGGGCCATATCAACAGCAGGTACAAATTGACATATAGCCATCGATTTCAGTTTGGGCTAGCTGTTTATGCTGTGTCCTCAAGAATTGACAAGCCTGAACACATTTTCTAGCCAATAAAATTTAATCAGAATTAACTTACTGTGACGGGGTTGGGCCAGATGGCTACAGGAAAGTGATAGAAGGCAGATATATTAGCCCCAGGTTAAGTAGGTCCCTTTTCCCTGGGTAAGGTAACAGGGAAGGTTCCAGAACAATCAGGAACTTTCTGGAAACAATTAAGGCAGACAGGCTAATTAGAACACCTGCAGCCGATCAAGAAGCTGCTAGAATCAATTAAGGCAGGCTAATCAGGGCACCTGGGTTTAAAAAGGAGCTCACTACAGTTTGTGGTGGGCGTGTGAGGAGCTGGGAGAAAGAGGCACTAGGAGCTGAGAGTGAGAACATGTACGGTTGGAGGACTGAGGAGTACAAGCATTATCAGATACCAGGAGGAAGGTCCTATGGTGAGGATAAAGAAGGTGTTAGGAGGAGGCCATGGGGAAGTAGCCCAGGGAGTTGTAGCTGTCGCACAGCTGTTCCAGGAGGCACTCTAGATAGCTGCATTCCACAGGGCCCTGGGCTGGAACCTGGAGTAGAGGGTGGGTCCGGGTTTCCCCCAAACCTTCTGACACAGGAGGAGTTGACCTGGACTGTGGGTTCACGAAAATGGCCAAACTGAGGAATGCCGTGAATCTCTGAGGTGAGCAAATCCGCCAATAAGTGCAAGACCCACCAAGGTAGAGGAGGAACTTTGTCACAATACTAATTAGCAGGCAATAATAAATAGCTTAGTAGAGTTTTGCAGAATATAATATACTTGCAAATGAGAACATTTACACAGCTCCAATACATGAAAGATCACATATGTAATGTGACAGTTCTGCCCTTCTCCACGGAGAGTACAAAGCAGTCATTTCCCTAATCTCCCAGTCATACTTTGCCCTATGGCCCACCCAATTTACGGGATGACAGCTTCATATTTACAAATCATTAATCTCAGCACTACATGCAGACTTCAAAATTGACTTTGTTTAGAGACCTCACTAATAACTCAAACACATGGACTACCTCTTCAGTAGTCAGACTGAATGTTCCTTACCATATGTAACAACCTGGCCCAATCTTACATTCTGGATGGACACCAGTCTCTTGTTAGTGGATCCAACCAATGGATCCCACATGCTTCTAAACCTCTGGGTCTGGATAGTGACTAGAGCTGGGTTAAAATATTACAAGCTTTGATTTTTTTGATATTTTATTTTGAAATTTCCTACAATTTTATTTAATTAAAATAAGTTAATTACTCAAAATTTAAACAAAATCTTTGTTTGACCTGAAATGATTTCAGAATTGCCAGACGAATCCCCCCCTCAAATCCATTGTCTGTATAGCTCTAGCAGTGACAGATCAGAGTTGCTAGCTCTAGGTCTGTCAGTCATACTGACTGGTGCAGATCCTGTGTCTGACACCCTCCTTGGGCAGTGGGACCCTGCAGTCCAGCCACCTAGTGCCCCACCCCAAACCAATCCCCATCCCTCCAGAGCTCCAAATTGCTTAGACAGGTTCCCTCAGAGTTCCACCTCACCATGAGGTGTCCTTAGCTTTTCAGTTAATGCCTTTAGGGATGATGTGGCAGGCGAGCAAGGAAGACAGGCTTAGCAAAGGACTTTTTTAACCACAGCACTTTAATCTTAAACAGCACTGGAGAGTTACAGATCTTTGAAAAATAAGAGTCCTGAACACTCCCCCGATAGTCTGATCTCACCTTCCTGTGAGCCCTGGGTTAGGTCAGTACCAATAGGCTAGGCAGCCCTTCTTATTTTCTCACTCTTGGGCCAGGTTTCCTTATGTGGCAGTGGATAGTCTCCCTTTGCAAAGAGCACCCCTCCTTTAAATAATGTCTCTGACCTCTTCCAGGTGTCCAGGGTGAGAAACTCCTGTCCCTTCCTCCAGGCAGGCTTCTGTGTAGAGAGTTCACTGCTCTTGTGGATGGTCCAGTAGCTGAGAGACAATCAGAGTTGATGGCACTAGATTTCTCTATGTCAGCTTCTCAGATATATGTATTTCTTTATTTAACATGTTGTTATGATAGTGCTTAAGGACCAGTCAAAAGTGGGGGTCCCATCGTGGTAGATATTATACAAACACAAAGTAGAAGATGAACCCTGACTTGAAGAGCTTACAGTCTGCATAGCCATTCAATTACATGTTATGCTTCTATTACAAAATGGATGCTCTTATCCACAATGGGGAGGCTGCATACACCTGTGATTCTCAACCAGGGGTACATGTACCCCTGGGGGTACTCAGAGGTCTTCCAGTAGGTACATCAACTCATCTAGATATTTGCATAGTGTTACAACAGTCTACATGAAAAGCACTAGTGAAGTCAGTACAAACTAAAATTTCATAGATAGTGATTTGTTTTTACGGCTCTGTATACTATACTCTGAAATAATACAATATTTATATTCTAATTGATTTATTTTATAATTATATGGTAAAAATTAGAAAGTCAGCCATTTTTTGGTAATAGTGTGCTGTGACTCTTTTGTATGTTTATGTCTGATTTTGTAAGTTTTTAACTGAAGTGAAAACTTGGGTGTACACAAGACAAATCAGACTCTTGAAAGGGGTACAGTAATCTGGAAAGGTTGAGAGCCACTGGCATACACCATGAAGGTCATACTCCAAAATGAATGTTACAGCACAAGAGTGGAGCATCTGAAAAGAAATGGCATTCACAAAAGCAGATGGAGTTCACAATCTGACACAGGCATGTTTCCAATCTGTCACAGCCACAACCTGCTGGCATACCAAAAATGGCCTGATTAGTTCTGGATGTCTATAATAAAAATGCCAACCCCAGTTTCTGAGCAGACCTATTGGAGAGGGGTTTTTTAATGCAACAAAGTTTCCTTTTTATCTTTAAAATTAAGTCAACCTCGGATGAGTTGTCAGATCATGCTCTTCAAGAGATAATATCAAAATGTGTTAGTACCTCGTGACTTGTCACAGCAAATTGAATGTCAGTTCAGGTTAATTCCAACACATCCAAGCACACCATATCAAAACACATTGACCAACATTTTGCCAATGCCCAGCTCTGAACCAAGCCTACAACCACAGCCCATCTATGTACCCAGTAGACCAGATGGTGCTAAATATTTAGGCTTTCAAGCTCAAGAAGGGGAACTGTGCACCTGAAAATTAAAGAAAACACAAATAGTGTAAACACAACTACTGTAAACTACAGCTGTGTTGCACCATCTAATCTGCCATGCAGTTCATGAGAAATCCTGATAAAAGACCAAATAGCCTATAGGAACCAATAAGACTTAATGATCAAGAGCTCTGTTTTGTGAGAATACCCCAACTTCAGTTTTTGACGCAACAATACTGATTTTCACATGTTATTTTTTTTTAATTTAAACCCTCTAAACTGCAAGGTTATGAAGGTAAATAAGCTGCCTCGTGTTGTGCAGGACAGAGTTTCCCCACTTCGGCATAGAAATTACTGATCCTGTATCTTTTTGGTCAGTTTTTGAAAACTGATTACTTTGCTAATGTCTAACTTCTTTTAACTGTCTAAATCCTGTGCCATGATAGTGTGCTGCAAAGAATCCCCTGCAGAAATAGGAATCAATTTGCTTACATTCAGGGAACCAAAGAAGGCCAATGACAAGATATTTCTTTAAAAAAAAAAAAGGGTCTCACACCCATTCATGCAAATATTACCAAGGGACCCTCCAAACCAATAAAGCCAATGGGAATTTTTCCATTAACTTCAGTGAACATCGGATCAGGTCCTTACACAACAGCAAGCTCAAGAGGTTTTAAGAGATGGGTTAATGCATATCATTGTGGATCACCATAGTCCTGGCCTGAACTTCCATGTGGCATCAAGCCGAGATACCTCAACATAACATTGGAAATCTGACATTCCTGCACAAAAAATTATATTCCAGTTAGCTATAACTCTCTCAGTCATCTCAGAAATACAGGAATTTAGTTATCACTGACATTTCCTTCTCAACGCCCCATGCCAGTCCTTGTATCTTGTCATCCTGGAAATGGGAGGACACAGCAGCAATGCCATTGTTAATACCTGGAATGTTCTTTAGAGTGAAAAATATATTGAGTCCGATACAATGCAAAACAAATTCCCTAATAATTTAATTAGCAAGGGAGACTTAGATGATTGATTGTGTATTATATAGAAGACAGACAAATTTCCAGGCCAAAATGAAATGTGTCTGTTCATTAATTCCCTCTCATCCACCCCTATATAGCCATTGCACTAAAGATTTGAAAAAAATGTCTTTTACTGTGGCTGCTTCCATCCAAGAAGTCCAGATCCTTGTAAAAATATATCAACACCAAATCACCAACTGTGTCACACTATATCTGTGAAGTGTGAACCCCACTCTGAGCTCCATAATAAAATCTCTTATTTATTTAGGAATGTCTCCTAACCCAGTAAATCATCGTGCACTGCTTTGAGACACTTTGATGAAGTGATGAAGGAATCACATGCTTGCCATTACAGAGACCAACTAAGAACAAAGAGCCCTAACAGGAGCCACCACCCTCCATACAAAACAAAGATGTTTCAAGAGTGATTGCCAGTGTCACAGGGTGACCTTTGCTTTCACCTCTAAAGTTTTGCAGTTTCAACACTTTTTCCCTAGAAAGTCCAAATTCACCATCCCAGAATCAGTTTAAATCCCTAAGAAAGTTAATATTTGAGAGGGGCTCTCCAGTGTCTCAACAGATAAAGGCCATGATCTGACTATTAATGACCAAAATAAGGCCATCATATGCTGGCAATCATATGAATTATTACTGCATGCAGATAAAAAGTCATCTACATTAAGAGTTACTCAGATCAGACTAGATTCCTTTACCAAAGCCCATTTCAAAGAAACTTAAATCTTTCAAAACTGTTCATTAAACAGCAACAACCTACAGGCAAAGCTTTGTTAAAATAAAAGTTTCCTTGAAATTGAAAATCCAGTAAATCAGAGTTCATGATGGACTGGTAACAAGCAAAATGTACATTTTACATCAGTTTTGCCAGTAATGATCAAACTATTTAAAAAATGGAGAGACGTATATGTAGTAAAACAGACTGCTACTAGGGGAAGTCCTTGACCAATTCTCCTTTTGGGTACAAATAGGACTTACACCAAGCATGGACAATTTTAGCCCTGAAAGAATTTTAGGAAGTTAAGGGCTAACACAACTGGACCTAGATTCCACTTTATGTGGCACCGTAACTAAGTTACATGTGCAAAATGAATACGCTCCCAAACAGATGTTACACTTCTACATTCATTTTCTGAACATTCAAATATACCTTTCTAGTCTCCAGATTGCCTTTTTCCTCACTGACATACACAGACTCTTCCTTCTAATTTGCACCATTAGCTAAATTTATCTTCTGTGTAATTTAGTTGCCTCTATTTGAAGCTTTAGCCTAAATGTCAGAATAAGTTTCAAAGTGTCTAGGATTTGACGCAATGGCCATTAGCCAGGATGGGCAGGGATGGTGTCCCTAGCCTCTGTTTGCCAGAAGCAGGGAATGGGCGACAGGGCATGGATCACTTGATGGTTACCTGTTCTGTTCATTCCTTCTGGGGCACCCGGCATTGGCCATTGTCAGAAAACCGGATACTAGGCAAGATGGATATTTGGTCTGACCAATTATGGCTGTTCTTATGTTCTTATGTTGATTGAATTACTGGAGTTTCCATTTTCTTCAGTGTGGTACAACTGTTTCATATTTTTAAAATGATTTATTTCAAATCCAAGGAAACTAATAGTGATGCAATACATATTTACATAAGTAGAAAGTAATTGGGAAACAAGTGGGCAAAATTTCTTTCTGTGTTGAAATGATGACTTGCCAATGAGAATATAATATGTTGTCAATTTCACAATACAAAATTATTCATATAAACTATATCCAAACATTTTCTGCTGCAATTAAAAATTATGTCAATGTTTTTGTATGCAGTGTTGCTGCAACCATGTCAGTCCCAGGATATTAGAGAGGAGCTCCATGTAAGCTTGAAAGCTTGTTTCTGACACCAAAAGTTGGTCCAATAAAAGATATTACCTCACCCACTTCATTAATGTTTTTGACATTTTATGTTTAGATTTCTTATTTGATATTTAAGGAGTTATTTAAATTAAGCACCAGTGTGGATACAAGAACAAATGGATATAAATTAGCCATCAACCAGTTTAGGTTTGAAATTAGACAAAGGTTTCTAGTCATTCGAAGAGTGAAGTTCTGGAACAGTCAACCAAAGGGAGCAGTGCGGGCAAAAAAACTTAACTAACTTCAAGACTGAGCTTGATAAGTTTATGGAGGGGATGGTATGATGAAACTATCCACAATGGCATGTAGCTGATCTGTAGGGTGACTAGATAGAAAGTGGGAAAAATCGGGACGGGGGGGTAATAGGCACCTACATAAGAAAAAGCCCCGAATATCGGGACGGTCTCTGTAATATCGGGACATCTGGTCACCTTACTGATCTGCGACTGCTAGCAGCAATTATTTCCAATGGTTGGTGATGGAACACTAGATGGGGAGGTCTCTCAGTTACTATAGATAATTATTTCCCAGGTATCTGGCTGGTGCCCACATGCTCAAGGTCTAACTGATTGCCATATTTGGGATCGGGAAAGACTTTTCCCCTAGGTCAGATTGGCAGAGACCCTGGGGCTTTTTGGTTTTTTTTTTGCCTTACTCTGCAGCATGGGTCACTTGCAGTGTAAACGGTAGATTCTCTATAACTTGAAGTCTTTAAATCATGATTTGAGAACTCAGAGGTTATGGGTTTAATATAGAAATTGGTGGGTGAGGTTCTGTGGCCTGCAATGTGCAGGAGGTCAAACTAGATGATCATGATGGTTCCTTCTGACCTTAAAGTCTATGAGTCTATGCCATCCTAGCAACAGTATAGGCCTATTACTAGATGGAGGTGGTTACAATTGTTAATAATGATGCAGGAAAAGGCACAAGTGTTCAATACACCTTTCTGTTCTGTATTTGGAAAGAAACAAGATGATGTGCTAATGTAGTGCCCATCTTTAAAAAAGGGAAGAAGGAGGTCCTGGGAACTACAGGCCAGTCAGCCCCACCTCACTCCCCGGAAAAATCATGGAGCAGGTCCTCAAGGAATCAATTCTGAAGCACTTAGATGAGAGGAAAGTGATCAGGAACAGTCAGCATGGATTCACCAAGGGCAAGTCATGCCTGACTAATCTAACTGCCTTCTATGATGAGATAACTGGTTCTGTGGGTGAAGGGAAAGCAGTGGACGTGTTGTTCCTCGACTTTAGCAAAGCTTTTGACACGGTCTCCCACAGTATTCTTGTCAGCAAGTTAAAGAAGTATGGGCTGGATGAATGCACTATAAGGTGGGTAGAAAGTTGGCTAGATTGTCGGGCTCAACGGGTAGTGATCAATGGCTCCATGTCTAGTTGGCAGCCAGTATCAAGCGCAGTGCTCCAAGGGTTGGTCCTGGGGCCGGTTTTGTTCAATATCTTCATAAATGATCTGGAGGATGGTGTGGATTGCACCCTCAGCAAGTTTCCAGACAACACTAAACTGGAAGGAGTGGTAGATATGCTGGAGAGTAGGGATAGGATACAGAGGGACCCAGACAAATTGGCAGATTGGGCCAAAAGAAATCTGATGAGGTTCAACAAGGACAAGTGCAGAGTCCTGCACTTAGGACGGAAGAATCCAATGCACCGCTACAGACTAGGGACCGAATGGCTCGGCAGCAGTTCTACAGAAAAGGACCTGGGGGTTACAGTGGACGAGAAGCTGGATATGAGTCAACAGTGTGCCCTTGTTGCCAAGAAGGCCAATGGCATTTTGGGATGTATAAGTAGGGGCATTGCCAGCAGATGGAGGGACGTGATCGTCCCCCTCTATTCGACATTGGTGAGGCCTCGTCTGGAGTACTGTGTCTAGTTTTGGGTCCCACACTACAAGAAGGATGTGGAAAAATTGGAGAGTCCAGTGGAGGGCAACAAAAATGATTAGAGGACTGGAACACATGACTTATGAAGAGAGGCTGAGGGAACTGGGATTGTTTAGTCTGCAGAAGAGAAGAATGAGGGGGGATTTGATAGTTGCTTTCAACTACCTGAAAGGGGGTTCCAAAAAGGATGGATCTAGACTATTCTCAGTGGTAGCGGATGACAGGACAAGGACTAGTGGTCTCAAGTTGCAGTGGGGGAGATTTAGGTTGGATATTAGGAAAAACTTTTTCATTAGGAGAGTGGTGAAACACTGGAATGCGTTACCTAGGGAAGTGGTGGAATCTCCTTACTTAGAAGTTTTTAAGGTCAGGCTTGACAAAGCCCTGGCTGGGATGATTTAATTGGGGATCGGTCCTGCTTTGAGCAGGGGGTTGAACTAGATGACCTCCTGAGCTCCCTTCCAATCCTGATATTCTATGATTCTATGATTCTGTCACATGAGGATGAGGATGTACCTTCTTGTCCATTAGTGAGCAAAGATGATGGTAAACAACATCTACTAAGGATAGATATTTAAAATCAGCAGGCTGGATAACTTTCACCTAAGAGTCCTTAAAGACCTGGGTGAGGAGATCTCTGGCCTGCTAATCAAAACACATCTTGGAATAATATGGAATACTGGAAGAGTGCTAATGTTGCGCCAATATTTAGAAAGAGCAAACAGGATGACCCAGGTAATGATAGGTCAGTTAACCTGACATTAATCACAGGCAAAATATTGAAAAGTTGGTATGGGATTCAATTTAAGGATAGGAATATAATTAATGCCAGTCATCATGGTATTGTGGCTGGTAAAAGTATAGATAAAATAGACTTTGGAAAGTATTTGACTCAGTACCTCATGACATTCTGATTAAAAAATTAGCACTATGAATATCAATAAAGCATTCGTTAAATATATTAAGAGCTAACTAACTGACAGATCTCAAAAAGTAGTCATCAGTGAGGAATCATCATTGGCGGAGAGTGTTTCTAGTGGGGTTCTGCAGAGATCGGTATTAGGCTCAGCACTATTGAACGTTTTCATCAATGATCTGGAAATTATTATAAAATCACTGTTGATAAAATTTGCAGGTGACACAAATGGTGGAGAGGTAAATAATGACTACAGAGCAGTCTGGATCACTTGATCTATTCAAACAAACTGTGTTTTAATATAACCAAATGCAAAGTTATATATCTAAGAACAAGGAATGTAGGCCAGACCTGCAGAATGGGGGACTGAATCCTGGAAAGCAGTGACTCTGAGAAGGATTTAGGGGTCATATCGAGCAAGCAACTCAACAGGGCCATTCCAGCACTCCCAGATCATAGGGCCATTAAGAAGTCTCAGCCATGTCCCTTTTTCTTGGTCATGCCTCAGACAGCAAGGATCAGAAGCAAGTTAGTATAGGAAGTGCTAAGACAACACAGAGATGCTCCTAGGCAGGGAGAATCCTCTTGTATGGTTGGACCCTTTAGCTTCAGGGTTTCTGTGCGACAGTGGAGTACCAAAAAGCAGTCATATTTTCATAGCGAGTAATATGCCAATTTTAATCTACCAGAAAAGGACAGTTGAAATCTCAATATTTGCAATCTAGATTTGAATGATGCTTAAATCCAATTACTGGAATAAAAAAAAACTCCCGACATTACTGGTGTCACAAAATGGGATGTAAAAGATGCTTCTGCTGTTCGTGGTTGCTTGGATTATTTATTCTCAGTAATCAGGACTGAGTATCAAATAGTTGGAGTGACCGTTTGAGAATGTAGATTGTTGGTATGCTCAAAGGATTTGCTAGGAGGGGCTACTTCCTTTTAAATGCATTATAAAAGCTTTTGTTGATTTATCATATGGCTCCTCCTCTTCTCACATCACTTTTGGATTTTGAAGGTCCACTGAAAAGTTGGAACAGATTCAAAAACTTCCACTACTACAAAATGTGTGCTTGTGCTTTGGGGGAGATGATGGAAGTGTTTTTTAGTGTCTTGATGAAAACTGACAAGAAGCATTAAATACCTTATTAAATCGGCATCTTTTTTTACTCTTTCTAATGCATTTCTGCCTGAGTCTCATTTATACTGAGACATTAGAACTGAGCACTTTTACACAAACAAATTATTTTAGGGATTTGTGTTTTGTTTTTAAAGAAATATTTTATTCTATTTTTACAAAATTTTCTTATAAGCAGTGTAACTTTTCATTCATAGCTGTAATGAAAGGGTTTTCTCCCTGTGATGGGGTAGTCTACTGTCAAAGGCACTAGTGCTAGTGGTCAGCCTACTCTGCCACCTGGCATGGCCTTTGAAAGGTTTGAAAGGTCCAGTAGAAAGATATATAGAAATCTAAGCGGAATAGGGATAGGGAACAAGCAGACCAGGGAACTAAGACTGCTTGGAGAGGGAATCTTGTTATTGTATCTTAAGGACCTAGGGCCAAGAGCCTTTGAGAGAAGTTGGAGCAAGGCTTCCCTCTCACCCACCAATTGGGAAGGAATTGGGAGAAGGGGAACAGCATAAAGGCTGCCTCCTCCTCATAGCAGGACTAACTCTGAAAGGAGAAGCCTGGCCTGCTGAATCTTCCAGATTGGAAGGAGGGTAATATTGACTACTGTAAGGCAGAGAAGCTGTCTGAGGTATAGCTCCTGTCCTAGAGAGAAGGCTCAGGGGGAACTTCTTTTTTAAAGTGAGAGGTACTGAGTGTCTTAAGGTAAGGGGCAGAGAAAACTACTAACCATACAATCCAGCTGTGAGACTGGCTTTTAGGAAATGCCTCTGTAGCTGACCCAGAAGCTATGAGAAGCCATAACATCAAGGTGGGGGAGCAAAATCTGCAGATGTGGTGAAGATGCCAGTGAGCAAGGTAAAGGCAGGAGTGGTCCAGGGAAAGTGACAAAGGGATTGAAGGAATGGTACTTATCCACTTGAACAGGGTCCACAGGCTGGAACCCAGAGGAGAGGGTGGACCTGAGTTCCCCTACCACCACCCCCAGACCAAGAGGGGAAACATGGTGTTCAGAATAAAAGAGGGGCTGGGAGATGGTTTTGAAGGCTATTAGCTTTTGAGTTTCTTATTTTCTGGACTCTTCTGTTACCTCCTGAAAGGTGAATGAACTGAATAGGGACTGGCCAGAGGGCTAGCCCATGAATAATGACAGACTTTTGTGGCACCAGCACATGTAAAAGGGTCTCTTGACTGAGAGAACCCCTGTAACACTGCACCCAGACTCTAGCTGGGACTCGGGAGGTGAAAGTTGTGATTACACTCCCCATTGCAGGAGAAATGTGAATAAAATATTTGTTTGAACCAAAAATGCAAATATCTCCAACTTCAAGCCAGTCTCTTCTCATGATTACTGTTATACTCTCAACTAGGGAATATAATTCTGGAATATGCTTCTTCTATTCCTGCTAGTCTGATTGTACAACACTTGTGTTTATTTCCTCCTCGGGGTTGTTATATTTTGAAGTTCTCCTTCTGGAATACTTAAAAAAAATCAGGTTTACTTTCATAGGGGGAGAATGTACTTTATTCAGATTCTGTTAAAAAAAATTGAGAGCAGTCATTTTATTTTAAATGATCAGAAAGCCATGTTAATTTCAGTTTAGTTGCATTGAAACTGAGGCAGTGCTAACTGCAGTTCTCCAAAGCCGTTTTCCTAACTTAGCTTCATTTCAATCCATTTTTAAAAAGAGAATAAAAGATATTGGCTTAGATCCTTAGCTATTGTACATTGGCATAGCTCCATTGAAGCCTATTGAAAGATACTTCGAAACAAATTATATGTCTGAGGGTTTTTTCCTTCTCATTTTAGTGGTAGGGACACCAGATAAAGAGAAGATAAAGATCTTCATTTTTAAAATGTCTGTTCCTGCTGCTTATTCCTCACTGGAACTTTTAATTGGAGCCTTCCTGTATCCAATCCATGTATGTGGAATCCTTCTCACGTAAAGACTGATCCAAGACCCCTACGACACAATGTGGCTTGCTATCCTGCCTTGTCATGCTCACAATCTACTAGGGCAGTTGTCCAGCTCTCTCCCCTGTAGGTGCTGACTTTTGGTTTTGCTGGTGGGTGCCCCATCCCAGCTCCGCCCCCTTCCCTAAGGCCCCGCCTCACTCTGCCCCACTCCACCTCTTCCTGTCCCTGCTCTGCCCTTAGTCCTCTCCCCTGAGCATCTCCTGCCCACTGCTCACTCCTTTCTGCCTCCTCCTGCCTTGAAGGCGAGGTGTGTGTGTGTTTGGGGGGGCCTCAGCCTCCCCCCAAAACTAGCAATTTTCAGCATATTTGTATACTTCTTTCATATTCTGTTATTGAATGTATCATTGGCATCTTAATGTAATCATTAAAATAGTAATGAAATATATCATTACATTATCGTGAACTACAGTATATTAAAATCATTGCACTCAGCTACAAGCTGTCTTCACTAACATCCCAGTGGAAAGACATTACGTTCACTCTGGGCTTCACACCTGCTTAGAGCCTGTTTGGGAGCTGAGGCCACTGATGGCTGTGGGAAGAAGGTGGCTGGGCGGGACAAGCAGTAGACTCTTTCTCCTTTCCCTTCCTTTCGCTCTCCCTGCCCCTTTCCCTTCTCTTGTTTCTTCTCTAAGTCCTTGCTCCCCTTCCTGATGTTTCCCCCTTTTGCTTCCCACCCATGTCCCTTTTCCCATCTCTCTCTACTCCCCACCTCCTGGCGGCTCTGTCTAGTGCCAGCTCCCCCCCCCCACACACACACTCAAAGTGGCAGAGGAGATTTCCCCACACCTTGGGTGGGAAGGTTGCTGAGTGGTTAAGGCACAGGCCTCAGGCTCAGGTGTTCAGGATTTGATTCTCTGCTCTGCTACAGACTCCCTGCTTAGCCTTGGGGAAGTCACTTCACCTCTGCGTGCCCTAGATTCCACCTGCCAAATGGGGCCAATACTGACCCTGCCTCCTAGGCTAAATCCATTCATGGCTGTGTGATGATGGGGGAAATGGAGATACAGAGGTGAGTAGAATTTCTCCACAGCCTGAGAGTGAGAGCCAGCTCCGCAGGGGGGACGGGAGAGAGATACGGGCACAGGCCAGCTCCACACAGGGTGGGGTTGGGGCTTCAGCCCTGCAGTTTCTGCCAGTAGGATGGCTGGGGCTCCTGAGCCATGGACATCAGCCCCACATCTTCTGCCAGGGTCCAGGGCTTCTCCCCCCCCTTCCCCACACAGCGTGGCTCCTTCCAGAATCCAGGGCTTCTCCGCTTCTGCAGTGCAGCTCCTGCTGGGGTCCGGGGCTTCTCCTCCCCCTCACCCCCAGCGCAGCTCCTGCCGGGGTCCAGGGCTTTTCCTCCCCCTAATCCACCACTGCACCCAGCCCTAGCCTGGCTGAGCTCCCTTGGGTCACCTGATGCCTGCTGTGGCTGGAGTTGGTGAGCAGGGGCTGGCTGTGCTGCTGCTGATAGCCCAGCACTGCTGCCCATGCCTAACCCTAAGGCTTTTTTTTTTTTTTTTTTTGTGAGACTCACTCAGCCCCTGCCTGAGCAGGGAAGTGGGAAACAGCTGATCTGAGCCTGCCTGCCAAACAGTTGATTGCAGCTGCCGCAGGCTGCCCCTAGGAAACAGCTCATCTGCGGAGGCACCCGCAAAACAGTTGATCCCTGGCTGCCAACCGTTGGTCATCCCAGTGGGTGCTGAGCACCCCCTATTTTTTTCTGTGGGGGCTCCAGCCCCGGAGCACCCACAGAGTCGGCACCCATGCTCTCCTCATTCCACTCTGACTGGCCACTCCCCTTCAGAGGTTATTTTAGAAAACATAGGGTGAAATCCTGCCCCTATTGATGTCTATGGGAGTTTTGCCACTGAGTTCAATGGAGTCAGGATTTCACCTTTTGTGGTTTGGGGTTTGTACCACTGAAAATAGTTTATATTATATAAATGAACAAGTATACACTATTGAGTATCCGTGGAACTTAATCTGCTGGCCCTATTCTATCTGTGTGTATGATTGGAAAACCTGACATATATTTCTACATCCTACTCAAATAAAGGATGCAGATGTCATTTCTGAGCTGTATTTTGGAAGGGCCTCTGGAGATTTGTCACAGTATGGGGCATCTCCACAGCCACAGTATTACACCTGATGGGCAATATGTCAGGAGCAGATGCAATAAGAAATATATTTTTCTTGAGTCTTGATGGCATACTTTGATTTATATAGATATTCCAAAATAGTATTTTCAAGATTTTGATCTATGTGCTGAATGCATCACTATATAAGACATAGTTAATGTAGTTGTAAATAATCCTTAGCTAGTCTTCACAGCTTCTCTTTGCTGTGGTCACTTGCTTCAAGAAAGTGCAGAGCAGTAACCTAGAAAACCCTAGAGCAAATCTGTGACTGCATTACCAGCTCATCATTGGTATAATCAAGTACAGTAGGTTTTACATTTTTCCTTATTTTATTACTATGGAATGGCACAATAATAAATTACACTGCAGGGCTTTAGAGGTTTTAGCCTGGAGGAAGTTTATATTGAGTAAGTTAATTTATGTTTAATCATCCTCATTTAGTACTTTATTCTGTGCTGTGATCCATACTGTGTTGCACTGAAAGTTGAAATACTCTGTGTGTTTCAGGGGCTAGTAATAGCCTCTGCCTGAAACTGCTGCTCCATCAGGACATGATAGTTTTCCTGGAAGTGTTAGGTTGGATATGAATGTCTAAAGTGCCTCAGTCTGTGGTAATGAGTGGGGCAATATTTGACCTGAAAGATTTTATTCCGATACATCTGTTATCCATATGTCTTGTCCACAACTAGCTTATCAAGATCTAACTAGATGAGTGTGATATGTTGCATACATAGTGTCAGAATAATCAATGTAAATGAGCTTTCTCAGATGTGGATCAACAGGGAGCCGCCTGCCTGCCTGTTATTCTACATATTGTTTATCTAAATCAAAGGTCAAGGTACAAAATCATGCACTCAGTAATATCAAATGGATTTGACACACATGCTGGCAGAGTTTTTGTCAATAAACTGACAAATGGATTACACTGACATTTTTTCCCTTCCATGGCATTTAGATAATGGATGCTCTTTTTATGTAATACGTAAGCAAAGGGCAGCATAACACTAAAGAGTTAATACATGGTTTTAAAAAGAATGTATTTAGGACACAGGTATGAGAGAATACAGTGCAAAGGAAAGTGATAATATTAAAAAAGTAAGAGCATATTATGGCATGCATCAAGCCTTTCCATTTAAAACAAAACAAAACCAAAAACCCAGCGTGACATGTCTTTCACTTTATTGATGTATGCTGCAGCTTGGGTGACATATCACAGCTAATAAGCCAGTTTGTGATGTGCTGCTTATTTAATTGAGAAACAGGACATATGTCATAAAATGTTGCAAACCTAAGTGCAAAATATTGTAATATACTGTATATTGGTCATATGCAATATATGTTTTTTGGGGTATACATGTACTTACAACAAATAAGACATGGGAAATGAGGACAGAGATTATATAGATCTTATTTTCTTGACATGTGTATGTTGGCAAAAAATTCTGTAATTTTGGCAAAAAATTACTATTTTCAAATAAAGATGAAAGCAGTTACTTATCAATCGTGTCTATTGTATGCTGTGCCCTGAAAAGAAATGGCTAAGGAGTTGGTTCTGGATTAAATAGATAGTATGACTCTTCTGGTGAATAAAACAAAATGCATGGAAACCTATACTTGGTTGTGCTATGATTATGAGTAAAATATTGACCCTGTTTGCCATATTGACCCTGTTATCTGGTTATGAAAATCCCACTTCAAGGCAGGTCTGCACCTAAAACAAGCAGAACAATGGATGATACTGGAAATCACAGCGTTAGAGATTAAATTAGGTTGTTTAGGCCAGCTACCTGCCAATGCAGCATTGTTACCTGACATACATTTTCTATTGATTTGTCTAGTTGAGTTTTCTAGTCCTTAGTGATGGGGCTTCCATCATTTCCCGAGGAAGACTTGCATAATCTAATAAATCTTCCTCTTGGGAAGCTTTTTCAAGATCTGATTAGATGATCACAGTGGTCCCATTTGGCTTTATAATCTATGTATTCTATTCAGCCTAAATTTTCACTAAATTTTGTCATATTATTTTTTTCTAATGTACATATTTTCATTTTATTATTTATTATTACATCCTTCTTATGCAGGTAGAAACTGATTTCTTCCATCCCTCTCTGTCACTGGCTGCTTCTATCTGCACTGTGGTGTTAAGTTTGACTGTCCTGCCTTCCCTGCTAAGGGTTCTTCATAAGGTTTCTTTTGAGCATCCTTGTTTTTTTCGTACTGGTTGGTTTCCACTTGACAGCTTTATGTGGGAGTCTGTTTGTTGGCATGTAGAGTACATGCCCCAACACTTCCTTCTAATTCTAGTGGAGACAGGAGACTGGTTAGTGAGTTCTCTGATCTGGTACTTGGTGATAGTTTTTCCAACAAATGCCCAGGCACTTATTTTCAAAGCATCTAGTCATGATTCTAATATTTTAATAGATCTCCAGCTATATGTAAGCACTGAAATTACATTTGACTTGAAAATTGTATTCGATTGTGGTGTTGCATGTCTTTGATTCCCATACATTGTTGAGTTTACTGAGTGCTGTAGATATTGTTATTTTTCAAGTCACCTTTTTTTTTTCTTTTAAGATTTCCATTGTCCAGTATGGGACTGGCAGTCAGTTGTCTGGGGAAGGGAAACACTGAGATTGGATTAGGACCTGGGAGGAGGGAAGAAGACTGGGACTGGCTGTACCAGGCACTAAGAACAATTGAAGAGAGCTAGAGTGTGGAAGGGATGGGATGGGAGAGTGATCTGAAATGTAACTGAAGTATGGAGCAAGAACTGGGGATCCAGGCCTGTCTGGGCAAAGAGACTGGGACAAGGACCCCAGTGATGCAGGAGACTGGGACAAGAATTGGCAAGACTGAGATTGGATGAGAAGCCCAAGGAGGGAGACTGGGACTAGGAGCCAGTGGCATCGGGGGAGAGAGAGAGACATTGGATAATGTGATTGGGTGGGCTTGGCCCAGAGGCCCCCTACTAGAGGCCTCAGGGTCTTCATAGAATCTCAAGGTTGGAAGGGACCTCAGGAGGTCATCTAGTCCAACCCCCTGCTCAAAGCAGGACCAATCCCCAATTTTTGCCCCGGATCTCTAAATGGCCCCCTCAAGGATTGAACTCACAACCCTGGGTTTAGCAGGCCAAGGCTCAAACCACTGAGCTATCCCTCCCTCCCTCTTGCCACACTCATCCCTGAGAGAGACACTGGACAATGTGATTGGGTGGACTAGGCTCAGAGGCTCCTTACATGAGACCTCAGGGTCTTGCAACACCCATCCCAGGAAAGCGGCAGTGGAGCCAAGTCCTCCAAGTGGCCTAGAGAGACTGTGCAGGAAAGCAGCCAATCGGGGGAGGCTGCAAAGGCTAGTCAATCGGAGGGTTCCAGGCTAGCATAAACGGAGCTGCAGTGTAGACCAGAGTCCGTTCCTTGCTGGAGCAAGAGGAGTGTGTATTCCTGGCTGGCCAAAGGGAACTGCAGCACCACGGAGAGATCAGTGCTGGCAGGGCTTGGGGGAGCAAGAAAGGGCTCCTAGCTGGCTACTGGGCCTGAAAATAGAAGATCCCTGAAGTAAGGATGAAGCACCGGTGAAGGCTGGAGCCATGGGGAAGTGGCCCGTGGAACTGAAAGGAGTTTAGTTAAAGGGACATGGCATCATGAGGCTGCTATTCTTAGAGTGCCTGGCTTGGGAACCGGAGTACTGGGCAGGCCTGGGTGCTCCCCTTCACTGATAGGCACTGGGGAATTGGCCCACAATTGGACAGCAAGAAACTGCTAGAAGAAGTCACCATAAACTGAGAGAAGTACAGAATGGGATGCTTGTGAGAGGTGGGTGCCATGCTGTTACTGGGGGGAAACTTGAATTGGGTAAAGAGACTGGGACTAGTTGCGAGGGGAGAAGGAGAGACTGGGAGTCTGAATTGCGTAACTAAGAGGTTGGAACTGGGATGGGAAGCTTGAGGAATGGAGACTGGAACGGAGTAGGCAAGGAAAATGGAACTGAGACAAGAAGTTGGGGTGGGAAGAAATAGGACTGTAAAGGGGTCAATAGCCCTATTGTAAAGGGGAGCAGTTTGCGGGGGATGTGGCAGAAGGGTTCAAGTTTGGGAGGAATAGTCAAGAGTATGACCACTAGAAACATTTTCTGTTTAGCTGTTACATGATAATGACATTAAGAATTAATTTGAATTATTTTCTGTTGAGAATGAGACTTACTTAAGCAAAATTGGGCATTTGTAGTTAGGTTCTGACAAATGTTTTATCCCAACATTTTGGGTTGGCGTATAGTCATCTGGTTTATAAATATTCAAACTACAGTGTGTAGCAACAGGAGGATTAAAGCCCTGGACTTCTCTCTGCAGTAGTTATGTGCATTTCATTGTCGTGAAACATGAAAAGGCCATGTAAAGCACAATATTTTCAAAAGTGCCTAAGTGACTTGGTGCACTGAGATGTCTAATATAGACCTGTACAACTGAAAAAATTGAATGAACAAGGACAATGTGCTTTAGACCCTGAAAAAAATTACTTTTCCTGTTCCATGACCAATTCCCCCTAAAGTTCTGATCAACCTGTGGTAATAAGTTGTCAATGTTGTCTGCAGTAGTGAATAAGCACTTGAGGGCATGCTGGTTGAAGAAAGGACACAGAACTTTAATTGCTTGAGTGTTCAGCTCAGTCTGAGTTTGCTCTATGTCCTGGAAATATCTATTTCATATTGGGCATGCTCAGATGCTTAACACATTCATAGAGGGCTAGATGTTTGAAGGTATTTAGACACCTAAAGATGCAGGTAGGTGTCTAGTGAATTTTCAAGCAGAGTAGGTGCTTAAACACTTGTAGAAATCTGTCCTCTGGTATCCTATACTAGTAGCATGATATTAGCAAATGGATGCCTATCCTTACAGTGACATTTTAAATTGCTTGCAATAGGCAAAAACTTGTGATCCAGCCATTTTGTGTTCCTCTCTATAAAGGGCACATTTTGTTCCACTTTTTTATCATTTAAAAACACAGAGCAGAGAATGTGACTTACTCCTGAGGATAAATTAATTCAAAAGCTTGTCCCACTCCTCCCCATCAGTGGTTTTACTAGGCTTAATAAGCTATGAGCTCTCTTAGGCTTCATAAAATGAGCAGTTGGGTGCATTAAGCAATATCAGATTAAAAATGCAATCTTGATGTATAATAGGCTCAGCTGACTTTGATTTAATGGTTATAAAAGGGTCTTCGTGCAGTCTGTGATGGACTTAGTCTAATGGACTAATGGTTCTGGTCCTGAAAAAGCCAATACATGATTTTCTGTAAATGTACAAAATAGAGACTGTAGGGCATAAATTTGAGGGTTACAAGCCAAACTTGAACTCAAGGCTCAGATCCTAGTTGGAAAATTCTAATTTAAATATAAATTAATTTCATGATTATCTCATGACTTTTGAATGCTTAGGGTTGGCAATTCTGATGCTGGCTGCTATGGGGTGAGCGCTCATACAGACCTCAGCTGTAGTTTGCTGATTCAAACTTCTCATCTATTCCAACAGTACTTAGCTCACCCTCCCTCTCTCCCCCCAACCCCCCCCCCCCCACAATACACACGCGGTGTGGCAGCATGCAGCTACTGTAAGAAGCCCTAGCACCTAGCATTGGCCACTGTCGGATGACAGGATCCTGTACTGGGCTAGATGGACCTTTGATCTGACCCAGTACGGCCATTCTTATTTTCATCTGCACCCAGTAGAATCATGATTCAACCCAACCATAATCACACTTTTTGGAATAGTTTGTTCTCTTGAATGTTTGGGGCAGAGCTTTATGGATAAAATCATTCATGCACAGATTAGCATGTTCCTGATGTTCTTGTGAACAGGTGTGCTCACTCAAAGATCTTTCTCAGATATCCTGTATATTTTTGCCTTGTGTTAGAGCAGAGCAGTGTGCCTGTGATGCTCAAACAATCTTGGGATCACTCAGTCAGAAGAGCAGGGAGGAGAAAGTAGGGCAGCGGCATCAGAAAGGTTTCTGGCCTTAAGGCACTTGTTCAAGCTTTAGAGTACAGAGCCAAAATGCCTGCAGTGTGGCTGTACCTTTAGATTTGGGTCAGAATGGAAATCAGTGCCTGGGAACAACCACAATCCTCTACACAGGAGAAGGTTACGTAGACAATCCCGTGGTCACCCTCTGGCACCAAGTCTGAGATTGTTGATAGGGAGAAGAGGTATCCACTCTGCCACCATCACCAGGTGAAAATGGTGGGAAGATGCCAGCAAGCAGTATTGCTAGTCACAGAGAGGCTGCTCAGCAACACCTACAACTGTTACTGGAGTCGATGGCACAAAAGAGAATGGAATATAAAATTTATTATACGGCCAATAAATTTGGCCTCCCTTTCTTCAGGAAGAAGGATCCCAGCTGTTCTAAAATCTTCAGTCCATGCACATAAGCATGTCGTCTTTGTGCATGAGCAGAAAAGACAAAATTTAAAGTGTTTGAACATTTCCTAGGCCTGCTTATCTCTTGCTTTGCCTCCCTCCTTAGAAATGCAATAAACCAGTTATTTTGTCCCGCCCTGTCCCTATTTTATAAATATTAGGTCATCCAATCAGGGAGCATAACATAAGAATGGCCATACTGGCTCAGACCAGTGGTCCATCTAGCCCAGTCTCTGATGGTGGCCAGTACCAGAGCTTCACAGGGAAATGTACAAAACAGGGCAATTTGGAGAGATTCACCCATCTTCCCTTCCTGGGTTCTGGCAGTCAAGTTTAGGGTTGTCTAGAGCATAGGGTTATATTCCTGACCAACGTGGCTAATAGCCATTGATGGACCTATCCTCCATGAAATTACCAAAGTCTTTTTTTACCTCAGTTATATTTTTGACCATCACAACATTCTATGGCAATGAATTCCACAGGTTAATTGTGGAAACCAAGCCATGTTGAAATAGTAAATTCCAAATACTGACTGCTCAGAGGTATTTCACCCCATGCAGGGGACCAGTACAAGGCCTGTACATTTTTTGTGTTATACTAATAATAATACTTACACATGAAACAGTGAATGTTAGAGGGAAGAAGGTAGAGTTCCTGGGAATAGGTTGAAAGGAGCTGCATGCTCAGGCTGTACCACTGGGCTTCATTTAGATGGAGCCACTAGAAAAATCTGCTCATATTGCCCTGGACTCTGTTGAAGAGGGGAGGCAGGAAAGCTCTGCTTGATAATAATCACAATAATACCTAGCAGTGTATATAGGAAAAAGACACTCTGCACATTGAACTGAATGCCTAACTGAACATGCAGTTCCATCCTGTCCCTTTGTTCAGTATCATCCTCTCTTTTATGCAATGTTAATGGCTTCTGATAGTTCTGTGCTTCCCACAAATCTCACCCCTTCTTTCACATAAACAATAGCTTTAAAAACAAAAAACAAGTAGTAGGGAAAATACCTATTTTTAAAAAAATTATTTTCCTAACGCTGGACAATGAAAATGAATTAAAATAAAATATATTTTTTTCCTTTAGACAGAATAATTATGTAATGTTAGCCTCTGAAGCATATGAAGAGAAAAAATAACTTGTTGCATGAATTCTCCATTTAATTTTTTTCCCATCTGTCTTACTAATCTTTCATTCCATGGGTATCACCATGGTAGAATATCATTATTAGAATGACACTTTACCCTTCAGTAACTTTTTATTTAATGTGTTGTTTTGCTGGTTTGTTTTGTTTGTTTGTTTTTCATTTGTCTCTGTTGATTTTCAAAAATCCAGTCTATCCTTTGGTAATGTGATGTGTGGGAAATGGAGAACAAAGCACTACAAACAGAGTGCTTTTAAATAAATTGTAATTAATTACGTGTGCAAATACATTGACTAAGTTTGGGTTTGCAATTAGATAACTGATTATGTTGAAAATGGCCTTGCATGCTTAAACAGACGCCTGTGCCTCTGGCCCATCCAGTTCTTTCTAGTCTGTTGAGTAAGTGTGCAATCATTTTTTTGCTACTAGGTGCCACCTGTTCAGGCAGCCCATCAAATACAGCACAGAAGTGGGGATGAATGTATTACTACAGCACTTCTAAAAATGACTTTACTGCTGGGGGAATTCTATGCCACTGCGCATGCGCAGAATTTATGTTCCCCGCAGATTTCTTTGTTTCCCCACGGAAAAATGACTTTTTGATGGGGAAGCAAAAGGAATCCACAAAGCCATCGTGCAACCCTCCCCAGCAGAATCTTTCAGGTGCCCAGGGCAGCCAGCCGAGAGGCAAATCACCATGGGGCGGAGTGGGACGGGGAAGACACGGCTGGTGGCTCCTACCCTTTGCTAGGCTCAGCTGCTAGTCCCGGCTGGGCTGGGGAGGACGGGACTTCCTCTTCCCCTTCACGGCATCTGGGGCCAGGTCAGACCCACCCCCAGATTTCTCCCCCAGCTGTAGGAAGCTCGGCAAACTTCCCCCTGCCCAGCCCTCAGTGCTTCCTGCACCGGTCGCTCCTCAGCTGCAGGGGGAGGGATCACTGTACAGGGAGCTGCTCCCCTATCTGTCCAACTCACATGCATCCAGACCCAGACTCTCCCGCTGACCCTCACCCCCCCACACCCAAAGCCCCCCCGCACCTGGACCACCCTGACGAGCCACCCGCAACTGCATCCCCACCCTATGGAGCCCCAACCAGCTGCACCTGGATCCCAAACCCACTGAACCCCACTCTCCCAGCATCTGGACTCCCACACGGCCCCCCCACACCCAGACCCCCCCTGCTGAGCTCTATCCCCCCCACATTCAGCCCCCCTCCCCGCTGAGCACCAACCACCTTTACCTGGATCCCCCTGCAAACTCCCATTACTGTTGTACCCAGAACCTCCCAACAAGCCCCTGTGCATCCAGATCTCC
This sequence comes from Caretta caretta, assembly GCF_965140235.1. Lineage (NCBI taxonomy): Eukaryota > Metazoa > Chordata > Testudines > Cheloniidae > Caretta > Caretta caretta. The sequence goes on along the minus strand of NC_134206.1, from coordinate 302,683,537 downwards.
CCCCCAAACAGAATTCTTTCAACCCACACCTGGATCCCCCCACACTAAGCCCCTCCACACACAGATCCTGCCTTGCTGAGCCTGCCTGCCCACACCTGGTGCACCTGGCATGGAGGGGCAGGGCTCTGGGGTGTTTCTGGGGCAGGCCCGGTCCTTGCGCTGTGTCAGAGTTGCGTGCAGCCTCACCGCTGAGTCCGTGTCCCGGTGCGGGGGAGCTGCACAGTGATCTCCCACCTCTATGCAGCAAGTGGCCTGTGCTCCCCAATGCCACGCTGGAGCCTCCACATTTATTTAACAAATACAGTTTGCAGTATTTAGCATATTTTTTTAATTTTTTGGCACAGAATGCCCTCAAAAGTAATCCTTGTACCTCTCCTTATTGGAAACTTTAGACTCTCAACCCTAGCCCTAGTTTTAAGATCCAGCAAATGTCATTTTCCAGTAAAAGAGGATCTGCTGCTGCCCTACCCTTCCATTCTACAAATCCCAATCCTTCCTTACCCTCCTCAGTTTTGAGCTACTGTTTCATAAACTTGTTCAATTTTTAAAAATCCCTTTTATATTTCTCTCCCATAAGTGAAGACCTATCTCTCCATGAATATCGATCATGATATCACCCACTGGTTAGATGGCATCAGCAAGTAATTTGCTGATTTGTCCCCCAGTGGTGGACTGACCTTCTGGTTGTGGTAGAGTAGAAGCTTGGTGGCAAACTGCACACTGTTGTTGGAAGAGCTGAAACCTGTACTAGATTGAAGAACTTGTGAAGGCAGATTTTGATGTAGAATGCTTGTTTACTAAAGTCCTGGTAAATTTGATTCAAAATGATAAGTACTAATTAGATAGCTAATTCTTTGATCGGCTTCCAAACACAGATTAATATCACCTTGCTTTCTTCCACATAAAAGGGGGCTGCTGGGAGCCAACCCATTACTTAAAATTTTAGTGGATATTTTGAGAAAGGATGTTTATTAAAATGCATAAATATACACCTACAATTATTTTTACAGAATAGAAGATACTTTGCTTATTTTAAAAAGCAGAGAGATTTCACTGAACATTGTGGACTTTCTGTAAGTTCCCTTGTGAACCTCATTGGCATTAACAGGATTGGTATACAAGAATCTGAGGGCAGTATTTTTACTATAAATTTGGATTATGAAACATGAGGTACTAATATCTTCTATATAAATAAACACATGGATATTTTTAAAATAGAATGTTGTCTTTATCTGCTCATGTATAATCCTGGAATAGCTAAAACTTTATTAGATCTGACATATAGTACAATATATGTGTCCCAGAAATTTCACTAAATAGGTTACCCAGTTGCAGGTGCTTTCTGAATTTTTTTAAAAAAATGTATTCGTAAAATATAACATCAAAATACATTAAAATTTGAAAGCAATAAAGAGGACTAGCACAGCACGCACACATGTTGGTTAGAACCAATGGCTGTCTTGTTGTTTGTATTAAAATGCAACTAACATGTATCTTTTCTTTACTAGTCCATACTTTCTCGTGCCTTTTCTCGAGAGCCTGGTTTGTCCATGCATACACCATAGCCCGAGAAGCGTAGACTCTGCTCAGCTGTGCACTCTTGTTGTGAGCATTACCAGCATCTCACACCTTATCCTGCAGCATTTCCAGAGTAGAGACAGGAGCTGCCATACAGAACATTGTGATGTCCTGCAAGCAGCCCTGCTGCAAGCTATAGAACGAAACAATTCTCGGTTGCTGCTGGCAGTCATGCAGTAGCTGAACATGGTGGAGTGCTGTTTTTTTGGTCCTGGGAAACAAGCACTGACTGGTGGGAGCTCATCGTTATGCAGCTATGGGATGATGAGCAGTGGCTGCAGAACTTTCAAATGTGAAAGGCCACTTTCAAGGAAGTTTGTGCAGAGCTTTCCCCTGCAATGAAACACAGGAACACTAAAATGAGACCTACTTCTTTACTGTCAGAGTGAGTGGCAGTCACCAGGGAATCAATTCGAAGTTGGTAAATCCACTTTGGGAGCTGTTGTGATCCAAGTGTGCAGGGCCATTAATTGATTTCTGCTAAGAAGGGTAGTGACTCTGGGCAATGTGCAGGACATAGTGGATGTTTTTGCCATGATGGGGTTCCCTAACTGTGGTGGGGCACTAAATGGCATGCATATCCCTATCTTGGCACTAGACCACCTATCCAAAGAGTACATAAACCATAAGGGATAATTTTTAATGGTGTTTCAAGCACTAGTGGGCCATAGGGGCGTTTCACTGACATCAACATGGGATGGTCAGGAAAGGTGTATAATGCATGCATCTTTAGGAACACAGGTCTGTTCAGAAAGCTGCAATCGGAGACTTTCTTCACAGATCGCAAAATAACCATTGATTATGTTGAAATGCCAATAGTGATCCTGGAAGACCCAGCCTACCCCTTGCTCCCGTGGCTCATGAAGCCACACAGTGGACAGCAGTAAGGAGCGGTTCAACAATAGGCTGAGGAAGCACAGAATGATGGTGGAATGGGCCTTTGGATGTTTAAAGGGTTGCTGGTGCAGTTTACTTACTAGGTTAGACCTCAGTGAAAGCAATATCCCCATTGTTATCAATGCATGCTCTGCTCCATAGTATCTGTGGGGCAAAGGGAGAGAAGTTTCTGCAGGGGTAGGGTGGAGGCAGATAGCTTGGCAGCTAATTTTGAGCAGCCATATACCAGGGCAATAAGAAAAGCCCAGCAAGGAGCTCTGTGCTTCCAGTAATGGTGAGTATGTTCCAGAAACATGAGCCTTGTGGGAAACCCATGTCAGGTGGGCAGGTGGACAATACCCCCTCCACCTAGCAACATGGACGTTGCTTTGAGACCAGGGATCAGTGTTGGGGCAGCGCCTGGCCTGGGAGGTTTGTGACCATGAGAGAATACAGGAAGCACCCCGCCCTTCCCTTAACACTGCTGGTAATAGTCACCTTGGACTTGCAGAATCTGAGTTCAATGCCAATCCCTGCCCACCGAACCACACGCATGTTAGGGAAAGTGTGGCTGAAGGACCCAGAAGTCACCATTGATAGTGGAGCACATGCTCTATTGTTTGTTGTATGAGCACTTGTAATGAAAACTTCCACCGTCTCCCCTGTGTGATATCAGTTTCCTGAGGGTAACAGAGGTGGTAAGGGAGCAGATGCTGCAATTGTCTGGGTACGATTTATGCTGTGTACTGCAATGATGCCAGCAGAGTTAATTCTGGAGTGGCATGGGAAAGTGTCCTAGCCTGGTGGAAGAAATAAGGCAGCCTTCCTCAGAAACCTTCTGCAAAGGACTGCAGAGTACCTCCATTAAAATTTCCTAGAGATCTCCCTAGAGGTTTCCCATACCATCCTTGTGCACATGAACAGTCTTTTCTTGGGGGCACCCTCTGTATAACTAGAGTGGTCACTGGGAAGCAGATACCCACTGCATCTCACTCCCCCCCCCCTTCAGATTAAACAAAATAGAATAGCATGTAACCCGTACAGTTTAACTGGAATTCATACTCACTAGAGGTGCCTTCCCCAGCATCACATGTTCCTGGCTCTCTGGGAGAATGTATCCACCACTTGCCTGTCTCCCATTCTTCTCCTCCTCCTCCTCTTCCTCATCCAAGATGTCCTCCTCGTTGCCTGAGGTAGCCTGGGACTCAGACTCCTGGGAGGTATCCACGCTGCATTTGGGAGTAGTGGTGGGGTCAATGCCGAGAATCCCAGGAAGCTCATTGGAGAAGCAGCATGTCTTTGACTTACTTAACTTACTAGGCAATATGCTACTGTCTACACAATGACAAATCAGCCTGCAAAGTGTGCTTCAGTGCTTAGAAAATACAGTAGATTAGCATTCCTAAATAAAAGTGCATCTGTAGAAGCGAAAGTAGAGAATCTGCATGACCCTTTCTTGTTTTAGCACTTCATTGTCACCTTTCAACAGATTGTCTCTCTTGCGCTAGAATGATTTCAACATTCAGTTTTGAGATGTGTCAAAATAGTTTTTTCCTTGTGGCCTCCTTTGGGTTGTCAAGCCTGTTTGTTATTTCAAGACGTAAGAGTCGCATTACTAAGTGGATGTAAATGTTTGGTGAAAGCTGCAAACATTGTCAGCCTGAAAAAATGTTAGGAGAGAAGAGAGAACAACCAGAGGCATAACTGAATCAATCCTCTTCCTCCCTCAGAGAGCAGGGTGGGTACTGTTGTAGCAGTGTATTTTTTTCTCTTAAAACACATTTTTGTTGATATGGGTTTGAAACATGCACACATTTGAGTACATAAATCATCTTATTTCAGGAATGGCGCCAAAGAGGATACAATAAAAGGAATTCTCTATTTTATAGAACTATATTTAGCCAAGTATTCCCATGTTTTTAAACTTCACCCTATAAACCAGTTCTTCATTGGCTGTACATTGTGAAACTTCTGAAACCCCAAATAGCTGCCTTGTATGGAAAAGACACTTAAATCCAATTCCTTACATCCATTGTGGTCTGCAAAAATTGATTGACGCCGCTGGAACATGGCATATCACAATATCCTTATTAGGCACTGAAAACCATGTTCTGTTAGTCAGGGAGATGCTCTAGAGTAGTTAAAATGTTAATGGATGCTAGGAAGAGAAAAATCAATCTTAAAAATCAAGACCAATTTTGCTCACTTATAAATTATATACAAATATGTAAATTCTATACTACAAAATGCTGCTGTTATTTACTTTGTATTCCAATACAGAAAACACATTCAATCTCTTTTGCTGCACTACCTGAACTGTTTGGATGAAGACTATAGTGTATTTTTTAATATTTGTGGTGGTTACATTCTTTGGGAAAGGCGATCCAGTAGTACTTTTATTTATTCTCTCTTGCCCCTAAATTAAGACTTCATCCAGTTACATTTTCTTACGTTTTTAGAAACTTTGGGGAGTTTTACATGCAGCAAACATTTGCCTCCTCCCTCTCCCCTCACTTACTTGTATGAGATAAAATCCTTAAAGTTGGCCCTGTTGATAGGTGATTTTTAGTATTTTCATTCATAAAATTTTCTTCTTGAGACCTATTTTTTCAATTATCCATTTCAATCTTTGCTAGAAAAGGTAAATGCATTTTGTGACGGGAAAATCATTATACTGTCATGGGTTGTCCTCTAAAGGACCCACATTTGTTTTGGCTTTATCAATGCATTTCTCATGGTTGACCAGCTTAGTATTCATTATGACAGCTACTATTTGGAGGTTTCTAAACCTGTCCTAGATTTTACTGGTGTTCAAGCTCATCTGCTCAATTATCTTTGTGTGTGTTTTTTTACTCTCTCTGACTTCCACTTCTAAGTTACTGATTTGGAAGTTTTGAAAATGAGTCATTGATAATAAGGAGCTTAATTAATCTCTGTAGAAGTCAATTATATATATATTTTTCTTGCCTTCTATTATTTAAGCAAAATCTCCCAGTTTAATTTTGGAAAATAATGCAGTGACTTAACAAGCCTGGTGTCATGTCACTAGTCTGTGCTACAGTGCAGGTCTTCAGAGAAAGCCACCAGTCTGTTCTCCCTTTTCACTGCCTCTAGAGAAGGCAAGATAAAATGAGATGCAGTTCTTGGACCACTCTTCCATGCTCTGTGGTAACAATAAGATGATAGCAACTTCCTCCTATAAGCCCATCCATTCCCACTCAGAAAAGAGAAGGATCCCTCTACTTGGCAATCCTCACATTCCCTCTTGTCTCACTTCAGCATAAAATACTTTTTTTTAACACTAAGCATCTTGAACTGAAGTAAATTAAAATGAAAATTTTTTTGATTTCTCTTCTCATTAAATGTGCAGGTGTGACTAATGATAGAAAGTACTGCTGCATTTCACTGTTTCATATTATCTGGAGTTATTGACTACTGAAAGGTGCTGGCCTGGCAGCCTTGGAGAGTAAAGTTGTACTAAACTTACCCACAGAACAGATGCTATACAGGTAGCACAGGCTCACTATCTCTTAAGCTCCACTGAACATAACAGATTTTGCTTTGAAGGCTTGTAGCAATCAATAGCCCCCACCACTCTGTCCCTTGCTCTTTTCTTTTCCCTCACAAGTGATGTTTATGTACATTCACTGAGGCTCAGTTGTATATCCCTATTAAATACTCCAGTCTCTCTCTCTTGCACACACCCTAACAGTTTTAAACAAGAAAAAGTGTCAAAACATTTATCTGTATGATCTTCAGTTCTGTCTGGCATAGACTAGTTTTCTTATAAGGACAGGGCATAATATAAGGAATGTCTGTGTAATTAGGCCTTTACATAATTATTTTGGCAGATCCTACAGTTTATTAATTTAAACTGAATGAAGTTACTAATTGAGACTTTTATTTTGTTTTACCTACTGCTATGGCACCCCAATCCCTTGGTAATGGATGTTCTGTGGCATCAAGGCAATGTGGTCTGGTAAATAGGGTACCATTGGATTAGGAGTCAGGCTTCTGTGCGCGGTTTTGCCACTGACTTGCTATGTGAGAGTGAGCAAAGCACTTCACTTCTCTATGCCTCTGTTTTTCCCCTTGTGTCCCTTGTCTGTCTTCTTTATGGATTGTAAGCTCTTTGAGATAGGACTGCTCTCTCATAGTATAAAAAGGTTAAATTAATCACAAAGGAATCTAATCAGGCTGAGGCTGATGTCTCTTCCAGTAAGATGTTATTACTAAGTAACTTTAACTGTAATAAAAGTATCCCATGTAATATTTTGTGGCGATTGTTTAAATGAAGCTCTACAAAGATTAAAAAAATTGAGTTAGATAACTATGGTCTGAATCAAATGTGCAGCGACAGGAAAAGATTCAGTCAGGATCAGTCTTCCCAGTCATTAACTAGTGCTACTAGGCATATTAATAAGGTAAAGAAGGAAATGAATCTCAGCAAATACTGACCTAATCCACCAAAAAATTTTGATTTCAAATTTTGATTAAATAATCCAGGACCACACTGTAATAAAATGTGAATATCCCAACATATAATTCAGACCTCTCAAACATATGTTATTAACCTCTCCGTCAGATGTAACAAAACCTGCTGGCAGATCAAATGTGATAATATCAGAGAAAGAGCTAGTCATGTACTGTACAAACCAGGGATCTTTCTGTAATGTGGCAAGATGAAGTGGAGTGAAACGCCATAAATTTCATGAGCAGAAAGATTCATCTGCAGCTGAGCAGCACTAGTTATCTCCCAATTTTCTCAGACAAAATACAAATTTAGAACAGGTCATTAGTTTGATAAACCTTGGACTGAGACAGATGTCTCCAATATTACAGCAACCTTTAGTGATGTGCAGTAGGTACCAGTTGAAGTAGCTGCAGTGTTTCTACTAGCTATAAAAGACAAATTCACCTGATGCCACTGTTTGGAAATAGGAACAATTAATCAGTGTGTGCCATATGTCTGGATGAAATAAATGGAAAACATAACATGGCAAGTGTACATATGCTTATGCAATAGTTGTATTTTTAGACTTTAGTCCATACTATACATACACATGACTAAATGGACATGCTTTTGGTACTTATTTTTAAAGTATAGTACTTTTGAGTATACAATTTTTTTTTTAAATAGTAAAATGCCGAATCACACTGATATTCCTAGCTTCTGTGTCCATATGACAGAGGGCATCATTAAACTTTCCCTTTAGTGTCCTTTCAGTCACAGTAAAAAACAGAGTGCTATCATGATGATAGACTTGGAAAAACTGTACAATAATTGCTGGACAGCTACTTAACAAAATAATCTCAGTGTTCTGCTGATATAATTTACAGCGGTGACCACAGAAAAGCATAGCCCCATTAGAAACTGAAGATCCAGATATTAGGACCTGCATTTTCCCTTCCAGTCTGTTTCCCTATTTCAGACAGAGCATGCATATAATTATATATCTACTGAATGCCATATCTTGGACCCTTAAAAATAATCATGTGTGTGCAGATGAACTGTGACACTCCTTTGTATGTGGAGTCCTTTATATTCATTCTACTGTGTCAGAATAGTAAAACCTGGTGTCAAGGTTCCTCCCCCACTCTGAACTCTAGGGTACAGATGTGGGGACCTGCATGAAAAACCTCCTAAGCTTATCTTTACCAGCTTAGGTCAAAACTTCCCCAAGGTACAAAATATTACACCCGTTATCCTTGGAATGGCCGCTACCACCACCAAACTAATACTGGTTACTGGGGAAGAGCTGTTTGGACGCGTCTTTCCCCCCAAAATACTTCCCAAAACCTTGCACCCCACTTCCTGGACAAGGTTTGGTAAAAAGCCTCACCAATTTGCCTAGGTGACTACAGACCCAGACCCTTGGATCTTAAGAACAATGAACAATCCTCCCAACACTTGCACCCCCCCTTTCCTGGGAAATGTTGGATAAAAAGCCTCACCAATTTGCATAGGTGACCACAGACCCAAACCCTTGGATCTGAGAACAATGAAAAAGCATTCAGTTTTTACAAGAAGACTTTTAATAAAAAATAGAAGTAAATAGAAATAAAGAAATCCCCCCTGTAAAATCAGGATGGTAGATATCTTACAGGGTAATTAGATTCAAAAACATAGAGAACCCCTCTAGGCAAACCCTTAAGTTACAAAAAAGATACACAGACAGAAATAGTTATTCTATTCAGCACAATTCTTTTCTCAGCCATTTAAAGAAATCATAATCTAACACATACCTAGCTAGATTACTTACTAAAAGTTCTAAGACTCCATTCCTGGTCTATCCCTGGCAGAAACCAGCATACCGAGAGACACAGACCCTTTGTTTCTCTCCCTCCTCCCAGCTTTTGAAAGTATCTTGTCTCCTCATTGGTCATTTTGGTCAGGTGCCAGCGAGGTTACCTTTAGCTTCTTAACCCTTTAACCCTTTCCCCTGGCCAGGAGGGATTTCAAAGGGGTTTACCCTTCCCTTTATATTTATGACACGCCCCCCAAATCTCAGCTAGGGTGAAACACTGGCTGGGATTTCTTCCTGGAGCTCTAGGAAAACAGAGTTAATAAGACACATGCATCTCTAAATATACTACCAAGTACATAAAGACTAACAATATTTTCCACATCTCAAGGACGATTTTAACCAGTTGATTCTGGGAAACTTTCACGGGAGAGTGCATCAGCCACTTTGTTAGAAGCTCCTGAGATGTGTTGGATGTCGAAATCAAAATCTTGGAGAGCTAAACTCCACCGAAGAAGTTTTTTGTTAGTTTCTTTGACGGTGTGAAGCCACTTTAGTGCAGCATGGTCGGTTTGCAGGTGGAAACGCCGTCCCCCCAAAACATATGGGCGTAGCTTTTCCAGAGCGTAGACAATGGCATAACATTCTTTTTCAGTGACTGACCAGTTGCTTTCCCTCTCAGACAGTTTTTTGCTGAGAAACACTACAGGGTGGAATTCTTGATCAGGTCCTTTCTGCATTAAAACTGCTCCCACACCACGCTCGGACGCATCTGTGGTTACTAGGAACGGTTTGTCAAAGTCTGGGGCCCTTAGTACAGGGTCAGACATGAGTGTCGCTTTAAGCTTGTTAAAGGCCTTCTGACACTTTCCGGTCCACTGAACAGCATTTGGCTGTTTCTTTTTGGTTAGGTCTGTCAGTGGGGCAGCGATTTGGCTGTAGTGCGGTACAAATCGTCTGTAATAACCGGCCAAGCCTAAGAAGGATTGAACCTGTTTCTTTGACTTTGGGACAGGCCACTTTTGGATAGCATCCACTTTGGCCTGTAGGGGGCTGATAGTTCCTTGACCCACCTGGTGTCCAAGGTAAGTCACTCTGTTTAGGCCTATTTGACACTTCTTAGCCTTAACAGTTAGTCCTGCCTCCCTTATGCACTCAAGGACTTTTTGTAGATGTTCCAGGTGGTCTGCCCAGGAATCCGAAAATATGGCCACATCGTCAAGGTAGGCGACTGCATATTCTCCTAATCCCGCTAGGAGACCATCTACAAGTCTTTGGAAAGTGGCGGGTGCATTTCGCAGCCCGAAAGGGAGTACATTAAATTCATACAGCCCGAGATGTGTGATGAAGGCTGACCTTTCCTTGGCAGATTCATCTAGCGGTACCTGCCAGTACCCCTTGGTTAAGTCCAAGGTAGAGATGAACTGGGCCCGTCCCAGTTTCTCTAATAGTTCATCTGTGCGTGGCATGGGATAGTTGTCTGGGCGAGTTACAGCATTTAGCTTACGGTAGTCCACGCAAAAACGTATTTCCCCATCTGGTTTGGGAACTAGAACCACTGGAGATGCCCATGCACTTTCAGAGGGGCGGATTACACCCATCTGTAACATATCCTGGATCTCCTGTTCTATAGCAGTTTTAGCTTGAGGAGACACCCGGTAAGGTTGGCCCCTAATTGGGTGAGCATTACCTGTGTCAATGGAGTGATATGCCCGTTCAGTCAGTCCTGGGGTGGCTGAGAACGTTGGCGCGTAGCTAGTGCACAGCTCCTGGATCTGCTGTCGCTGCATACGCCCAAGGGTCATGGAGAGGTTCACCTCTTCCACACCACCAGCACATTTCCCTTCGTAGTAAACACCTTCAGGCCACTCAGCGTCGTCTCCTCCCTGGGCTGTAAACTGACAAACCTTTAATTCTCTGGAATAAAAGGGCTTTAGAGAATTAATATGGTACACCTTAGGCTTCCGGTTGGAGGTGGGGAATGCTATGAGATAATTAACAGCTCCCAGGCGCTCCTGGACCATGAATGGCCCTTCCCAAGATGCTTCCATTTTATGGGCCTGGAGCGCCTTTAAGACCATGACCTGGTCTCCACTTTGAAGGAACGCTCTCTGGCATGTTTATCATACCAGGCTTTTTGCTCTTTTTGAGCATCCTGTAAGTTTTCTCTAGCAAGGGCTAAAGAGGTTCGGAGGGTGTTTTGTAGGTTGGTTACAAAGTCCAGAATGTTAGTTCCTGGAGAAGGTGTAAATCCCTCCCATTGCTGCTTCACCAACTGCAATGGCCCCTTAACCTCACGGCCATATACAAGTTCAAATGGGGAAAACCCTAAACTGGGATGTGGTACAGCTCTGTAGGCAAAGAGCAACTGCTGCAACACTAGGTCCCAATCATTGGAGTGCTCATTTACAAATTTACGTATCATGGCCCCCAAAGTTCCATTAAACTTCTCCACCATGCCATTTGTTTGATGGTGGTAAGGAGTGGCAACCAAGTGATTTACCCCATGAGCTTCCCAAAGGTTTTTCATAGTTCCTGCCAGGAAATTAGTCCCTGCATCTGTGAGGATGTCGGAGGGCCAACCTACCCTGGCAAAAATGTCTGCTAGTGCCTGACACACACTTTTAGCCCTGGTGTTGCTTAGAGCTACTGCTTCCGGCCATCGGGTGGCAAAATCCATGAAAGTCAGTATGTACTGCTTTCCTCTGGGTGTCTTTTTCGGAAAAGGACCCAGAATATCCACAGCTACTCGCTGAAATGGAACTTCAATGATGGGGAGTGGCTGGAGAGGGGCTTTGACCTGGTCTTGGGGTTTTCCCACTCTTTGGCACACCTCACAAGACTGGACATAGGTAGAAACATCCTTGCCCATTCCCTCCCAGTGGAATGATCCCCCCAAACGGTCTTTGGTCCTGTTCACCCCAGCATGGCCACTAGGGTGATCGTGGGCTAAGCTCAAGAGCTTGGCCCGGTATTTAGTTGGAACTACCAACTGTCTCTGAGGATGCCAGTCTTCCTGGTGTCCACCAGAAAGAGTTTCCTTGTATAAAAGTCCTCTTTCTATAACAAACCTGGATCGATTAGAAGAGCTGAGAGGCGGTGGGTTGCTCCGTGCTGCCGTCCAAGCTCTCTGGAGGCTTTCATCTGCTTCCTGTTCGGTCTGGAACTGTTCCCTTGATGCTGGAGACATCAGTTCCTCATGGGATTGTGGACCTAGGCTTGGTCCCTCTGGAAGCGATATAGGGGATGGAGCTGTTTCTGTTGATTGTGAACCACTCTCCGCTGGTGCACTATGTTGGGATTCAGGCTCCGGCTGAGCCTCTTGGGTCGGGTTATCGGCTGCTGCCAGTTCAGGTTCGGTGGGGCCCTCTGGTGTTGAGGTTGCAAGTACTGGATTCAGTGCTGACACGGGGTCTGGTGTTGGTTGTTCGGCTGGTTCCGGTTCTGGGACTGGTTCCGTCTGGGTCTCTGGGACTGGATCCACTACTGCTGTTGCAGACATTGGCCTGGGGTCCAGGTCCATCACCTCTGACTGGGTCCTGATAGAAGTTTCCGGAACAGAGCTAGGCCTCACGGCTTGTTTAGCCTGGCTGCGGGTGACCATTCCCACCCTCTTGGCCTGCTTCACATGATTGGCCAAGTCTTCCCCCAACAGCATGGGGATGGGATAATCATCATAGACTGCAAAAGTCCACATTCCTGACCAGCCCTTGTACTGGACAGGCAACTTGGCTGTAGGCAAATTGAAAGAGTTGGACTTGAAGGGTTGAATCGTCACTTGGATCTCTGGGTTGATTAAATTGGGGTCCACTAAGGAAGCATGGATAGCTGACACTTGTGCTCCGGTGTCCCTCCACGCGGTGACCTTCTTCCCGCCCACACTCACAGTTTCCCTCCGCTCCAAGGGTATCTGGGAGGTATCTGGGCCTGTGGACCTCTGGTGTGATTCCGGTGCAATGAACTGTAATCTGTTGGGGTTCTTGGGGCAGTTGGCCTTTACATGCCCCAGCTCGTTACACTTAAAACATCGTCCAGCTGACGGGTCACTGGGGCGAGGAGGGTTGCTGGAGAACGGGGTGGTGGGACGATAAGGGGTCTGGAGGGTTCTTTGGGAGGTAGGTGGGGCTTTGGGCGGCCCCCGGTAATAGGGTGTGGTCTGGGGTGGTCCCTTCTGGTCTCCGCTTCAACTGCGACCAGTTTTCTTCTTCTCTGCCACCTCCACCCATCTGGCTCCAATCTCTCCTGCCTCAATTACAGTTTTGGGTTTCCCATCTAGGATGTATCTTTCTATTTCCTCAGGAACACCCTCTAAGAATTGTTCCATTTGCATTAGGAAGGGCAAATTTACTGGAGATTCAACACTTGCTCCTGATATCCAGGCATCCCAATGTTTTACAATGTGGTAGGCATGTCGGGTAAATGACATGTCTGGTTTCCACCTTAGGGCTCTGAACCTCCGACGAGACTGCTCGGGTGTTATCCCCATTCTGACTCTCGCCTTGGATTTAAACAGTTCATACTTGTTCATGTGTTCTTTAGGCATTTCAGCTGCCACCTCAGCTAAGGGTCCACTGAGCTGCGGCCTCAGCTCTACCATGTATTGGTCAGTAGAGATGTTGTACCCAAGGCAGGCCCTTTCGAAGTTTTCTAAGAAGGCCTCAGTATCATCACCTGCCTTGTAGGTGGGGAACTTTCTGGGATGGGAAGTGGTACCTGGAGAAGGATTGCTAGGGTTTGTTGGTATATTCTGCTGGGCCTTTATCCTCTCCATCTCCTCCACATGCTTCCTCTCTTTTTCCCTCTCCTCCTCCACATGCTTCCTTGCCTCCATTTCCCTCTTGTGGGCAGCCTCTTGGTGTAGTTCTGCCTCCCTTTCTTGTTCCTTCTTCAGCTGCATGAGTTCTATCTGTCTTTCATGTTCCCTTTGTCTTTCCTCAGCCTGAAATTTGGCTAATTCCAGCTGTAGTCGAGCTGAGGATTTGGTCATTCTAACCTCTCTGTTTTTAACTAACTTTACACCCGAGGTTTAGAAATAAACAAACAAAACGTGGCTGTAAAATTTTGCTGTGCTGGAATAGAATACCTATTCTCTGATAGTGACTGTCAGCCTACAGAAAAAGACAATTCCCTTGTCTCTGCTCTGGGCCCAAATTAAAGCAAAAAACCTCCAACTACTTGGAAACCTGCTTACCCAGCCCAAAGAAAAAGCAAATGGGTAGAACACACACCCCCTATTTACTTTTAGGAAGAAAAGGAAAAAAAAAACCTCTGGGTTGGAAGACTGTGAATTTCCCTGCAGGAGTTAAGTACCCTGCCTCCAGGCAAAGAAAACCTGCAATTCACAAGATAATCCCCTTTTGTCTTTGCTTGGCCACAAAGCAGAGAGAAACCAAGCTGCTTTCAGTTTCAAAGCTGCTTTCTGGACTTTCTTTCCAAAGGAAAAAAAAATTTCCTTTTTAAAATCTGTATTTCTAGTTCAAAAAATCTCAACTGGATCTCAAATGATTTCAGGTTAATCCCACCACTATGCCACCATGTCAAGGTTCCTCCCCCACTCTGAACTCTAGGGTACAGATGTGGGGACCTGCATGAAAAACCTCCTAAGCTTATCTTTACCAGCTTAGGTCAAAACTTCCCCAAGGTACAAAATATTACACCCGTTATCCTTGGAATGGCCGCTACCACCACCAAACTAATACTGGTTACTGGGGAAGAGCTGTTTGGATGCGTCTTTCCCCCCAAAATACTTCCCAAAACCTTGCACCCCACTTCCTGGACAAGGTTTGGTAAAAAGCCTCACCAATTTGCCTAGGTGACTACAGACCCAGACCCTTGGATCTTAAGAACAATGAACAATCCTCCCAACACTTGCACCCCCCCCCCCCTGGGAAATGTTGGATAAAAAGCCTCACCAATTTGCATAGGTGACCACAGACCCAAACCCTTGGATCTGAGAACAATGAAAAAGCATTCAGTTTTTTACAAGAAGACTTTTAATAAAAAATAGAAGTAAATAGAAATAAAGAAATCCCCCCTGTAAAATCAGGATGGTCGATATCTTACAGGGTAATTAGATTCAAAAACATAGAGAACCCCTCTAGGCAAACCCTTAAGTTACAAAAAAGATACACAGACAGAAATAGTTATTCTATTCAGCACAATTCTTTTCTCAGCCATTTAAAGAAATCATAATCTAACACATACCTAGCTAGATTACTTACTAAAAGTTCTAAGACTCCATTCCTGGTCTATCCCTGGCAGAAACCAGCATACCGAGAGATGCAGACCCTTTGTTTCTCTCCCTCCTCCCAGCTTTTGAAAGTATCTTGTCTCCTCATTGGTCATTTTGGTCAGGTGCCAGCGAGGTTACCTTTAGCTTCTTAACCCTTTACAGGTGAGAGGAGCTTTCCCCTGGCCAGGAGGGATTTCAAAGGGGTTTACCCTTCCCTTTATATTTATGACACCTGGTAAAGGTAAGCTGTATTTTGTTTAAATATTCAAATATCATAGAGTAAGTCTTAATTTATTCCTTAGTGCCCTGGCCTTGAAATGTTTTACACAACACTTGCATATAATCAAAAACTACTGTCATGTGGACCTTTCATTTCAGACAGTTGTCATAAAAAGTGACATGCACGAACGTTCAGGCAGTTGAAGGTGCCTTTTGCCCCCGGTGTGGAAATAAACACTTTGTATGTGATTAGCCAAAGATAGAACTTGAGATACTTTAAAAATAAATTTTTAAGTAAATTCATAGAATAGTAACAACAATCAGTTGGATTTATCTAAAAAAGGAAAGCAGTAAGCTCTCACAAAAGATTCCATTGAAATTCTGTTAAGAACTATGTCTGACCGGTACACTGAAAGTACAATAGAAAAGTATAGTGTCTGAGATTTTAATGTGGCGGTAAGTAAGTCTGAAATAGAATATTAGGTAATTTGTTCTTGTCAGCTTTTTAAATCTTTGTGTTTTCTCTATCAACTCACATTTAAACTTCTCCAAGAAGAGTTATGTGTAAAAAGGAAGAGATGTTTAAGGGTTGAAAGATCTTACTGTCAGTAGGGCTGCCAACAGTCTCAATGCACAAACCCAAACACCCTTGCCCCGCCTCTTCTCTGAGGCCCTGCCCCCCCTCCCTCCATCGTTCGCTCTCCCCCCCCCACACTCACTTTCACCAGGATGGGGCAAGGGGTTGGGATGCTGGAAGGGGTGCAGGCTCTGGGCTGGGGAGTGGGGCTGGGGGATTTGGAGTGTGGGAGGGGGCTCCAGGCTGAGCCTGGGGCAGGGGTGCGAGAGGGGTACAGGCTCTGGGAGGGAGTTTGGGTGCAGGAGGGGGCTCAGAGCTGGGGCAGGGGGTTGGGCTATGGGCTCTGGCTGGGCGGCACTTGCCTCAGGAGGCTCCCGGAAGTGACTGGCTCTTTGGCTCAGGGGCATCCACGCGGCTCTGCATGCTGCCCCTGCCTGCAGGCACTGTCCCCCCAGCTCCCATTGGCCGCAATTCCTGGCCAATGGGAGCTGTGGAGTCCCCACTTGGGGTGGAGGCAGAGTGCAGAGACCCCTGGCCACCCCTGTGCCTAAGGGGCAGAGGGACATGCCAGTTGCTTCTGGGAGCCGCACGGAGTCAGGGCAGGTAGAGAGCCTGCCTTAGCTGTGCTGTGCCGCCAACCAGACTTTTAGCAGCCTATTAAAATCTGCTGGATTGCTTTCAATAGCCACTGGGAGATTGAGGCCGATTCCAGGAGACGCCCAGCCAATCCAGGAGGGTTGGCAACTCTAACTATCAGCTTGCACAAAGTTTAAAAAAAAATTGCTATTAGTGTGGAATTTCTGCCTCAATTAATTACAAGCCTTTCACTATTTCAAAAGGATTGATATATTATACCAAAAAGATTGTACTACATGAACATGACGGTCCCTGGTTAAGCTAGTGTTTTTTTTTCTGAAAAATCATTAGGGGTTGTATTTTAAAAAAAGAAAAGGAGTACTTGTGGCACCTTAGAGACTAACCAATTTATTTGAGCATGAGCTTTCGTGAGCTACAGCTCACTTCTGTAGCTCACGAAAGCTCATGCTCAAATGAATTGGTTAGTCTCTAAGGTGCCACAAGTACTCCTTTTCTTTTTGCGAATACAGACTAACACGGCTGTTACTCTGAAACCTGTATTTTAAAAGTTATTGTGGTTTATTTACGATTGCCTTATACTAGTGTTGTAAAAGATAACCCTTGCCCGGCACTCCAAGCCCCCAGTCCTTCAATTTGTTGCTTGTGGTCATTGCAGTTGAGTTACATGATGGTCATTGCATGGTCATTGGAACCTAAAGAGACAAGACAGATGACTGGTAGGAGAACAGAATTTTTATGATCCTTAGTTTACATATGGGAAAATGAGGCACAGAAAGATGACGTGACTAGGAAGGGTGTGGGAGAGCCAGGAATTGAACCTAGCATTCAAACAGTCCAGTCTATTACCTTAATTCCAACACAGTTCTTTCTTGTTTGCTGTATACGTTCTGCAAATTCTTAAAAGCCCAGAAATACACTAGCTTTACACCCATTTTCTCTGACCATGCTATTTATGGTAGTATATAGTATGACACTTAGAGTACAGCTACCTTGTACACTCCTTTCAGCGGTGTGTAGAGTACAGGCACTGCACACACTATCATGGGTATAAATAACTCTGTATGCGGTGGGCAAGTGGAGTAAAGATACTCTTGAACCCTATGGGTATGTACCCTACAGGGTTTTCTCCTCGCCCCAGCACTGCTACCTGCATACACTATTTCGAGCAGTGTAGTGTCCTTCTACCTCCCCATTACTGGAGATTTCCCCTGCCACAGGGAAAGACTTCAGCAGCAGGGAAAGACTTGTGCTGCACAGAGCTACTGGACCCTTTCCCTGCCACACTGACAGATTACTGCAGTAGGGAAAAGCTCCAGCCAGGGAGGGAAGGTTTGGTTACTCTCTGCAGCTGAGCCTTTCCCCACTGCCTCTCCCCTGTCAGATTCTTTCACTGATTGTTGCTACACACTACAGTGTGGATTCAGTCTGCTTTTCACTATGACATGTAGCTACACATACCCTACATGCCACCACAAGAGGTATGCAGTGTAGATTTAGCCATACCGTTTGTCTACACTGCAGCTGGGAGTAAGCCTCCCAGCCTGGGTAGACAGACTTCTGTTAGCGGGGTTCAAGCTAGCATGCTAAAATAGCAAAATGGACATTCCGGGTGGGCCCTTAACTGAAGGGGATTGGATGGGCTTGAGAGCCTGAGCTTCTCCGTGAGTCAGAATGTCTACATTGCTATTTGTAGCATGCCAACTGAAGCCCAGGCTGGGAGAATCACTTCCAACTTCAGTGTAGCCATACTGTTATTGTCCTTAATTTGCAAAGGTGCTGAGCACCTGCAACTCCCATTGATTAAATTAAAGTTGTTGGTGGCTGACTCTTCTGGAAATCAGGTACATAGTACTTAATTTTTAAAAAGATCTCATTCATAGGCATGTAAAATCTACCCCAGTAACTAAGTATTTTAAAAAAAATCATATTGATGTATATGTCTGAGTCCCTCACAATCTGAATTTATCCTTATAACACCCTTAGAGGTAGGGAAGGGCTATATCCTAGTTTTACAGATGGGCACAGAAAAAGTAAGTCACTTGCCCAAGGTAAGTAAGACTTGTCTACACTACTGCTTAAGTCATGTAAGTTGCATTGTTCAGGGGTGTGAAAAACCCATCCCTGAGTGACATAAGTTACATCGACTTAAAGCGGTATCTGCACCATGCTATGTCAGTGGGAGATGCTCTCCCATGGACATAGATTCTTCCTCTCATTGAGGTGGAATAATTATGTCGATGGGAGAGCACTCTCCTGTCAGCATAGCGCATCTTCACCAGGCATGCTACAGTGGCACAGCTGCATTGGTGTATAGGAAATCTTTGAAAGAGCAGGGAATCAAACCCAGGCTAGTGTCCTAACCACAGGACCATTCTTCAACTTCTGGAAGTTGATTGTTTCCTAAATCAACCACCAGCTGTAATAATATTGTGTATGTAATCCACAAAAAATGTGAGTGCCTTTATCCAGAAAGGCAAGATGGGACTCGGGGAAGAATAGCACAGTGCTACCCCACAACTGCTGAGGATCCTTTACTTTTCTTCATGCCCAGGTCTCCCTGTAGTTTGCGTTGGCAATGCAAGCCCCATCATGAAACACTTTTGCTGGGAAAAATGCCAACATTTGAAAATTCACCCTCAATTTGAAAAGCTCTGGAGACACAACAGCTGCCCTGATTATAACATTTTGTTTGGTTTTGTATTATTAGGGGATTACAGATTGTTAAACTGAATGAAGGGAAAGTGGCCAAAGATTGGTGGTTTCAGCAATTTTGTTGCCTCAGAATAAAAAGCTCTTTTCAATAAATCTGAAATGCCACAGAAGGTTTTCTTTTCTGCTTGCTACTTGGTGTAAAACAGATATAAGTGAGATCAGACTCAGCAATTGGTGGATTTATCTAAGTGACTGCACTTGGCACAGAAACATGGGGTGAAATCCTGGTCCCACTGAAGTCAATGGCAAAACTCCCATTGACTTTAACCAGGGTGGGATTTCACCCATGGAGAATAATCTACCTCTTGTGTAGAGATGGTCCATGGGACATTGGCATATGAGAGAGATTTACTTGCGGGGGAGAGGGGAATAACATTAATGAATCATATCTGAGAATTAATGCACACAAATCAGGACATTCAATGTTATAGTTCCCATAGCAACCGTAACTGTATCACATTACACGTTTCTATTAGGGCATCAGGTTTTAGCAGCATGTAGTGTAATGTGCAGGGGAAGGAGCTGTAGTATCTACGGGATCCATTATTTTGAATTTCTTGACATCCCTACTTTTAAATTCTTCACTTTAATGTTGCATTAACCTTTTTATCCACATCCCAAAGGCCATCTGGTGTTTGGGAAATACCCTGTTTTGTGGTGTGGACAAACTGTCCACTAGCAACTAGACTCAGACCACCAACTATTTTCAGCAAACTGTGGTCAAATGGTAACAAACTTCAGTCCCCATTGATCTGGAGTGGATCTGAACCAGTGATTTAGAGGTGAATGCTTTCATGTATCATTAGCTACCCTCTGAGCCACCCACCCTTAAAAAAAGTTATTTTACTGTTTCCAGATGTAAGCTTTTTGGGACATAGACATTGTCTTCATTTTATGTTTCTACAGTGCTTAACACACTTCGGGCACTACTGGAAATAAGCAATAATAATATCCACTGGAACGTGTGTCTCTGACCTCATGATCTTGTTGGCGTCTCTCCATTTTTATCTCCTTTCATAATTTCTCTACTAAAATTATAGAAGAATTTGGGTACATGACACAGGTGCCTAATATTAGGCAGCCAAGTTTGAAATTTTGTCCTGTCTTCATATTTTCTGTTGTACTAAGAGTTAGCATGATTAGTATCCAAATGGTTTGCTGCTGATTCCTTTGTGAGCTGCTGTTGGCATGCAGGACATGAGAGTAATCAAAGAAATCCTGGTCTAGCTCTGCCGTCCTGGATCAGACAAGCTGCTGCCTGAGTACTTTCCCCACTTCTAGCCTGAAACTGGGGGTGAGGGGACTGAGACTGCCTAATGGCTCCCTTCTCTGGCCCATGAGGAGAATGGAAAAGAAAAACTCCTCTCTGACAGGCACTTGGGATATGAGGAAAAATTTCCACTGACTCCCTGAATCCAAAAAGTGTTGATTGTATGAAGTAGCTGGAGCAACAAAGTGGTCTATATAATAACTCCCATGCTGGCCTTGTCTTCCACAGGAGCCCTCCCCTTTTAAACTTATGCCTGGAGTGTGGCATGAGAACTTGCCTTCCTTTTTTTAGAGTCATGACTAAATACTAGCTAGCTCTGTCACCTTTACTTGCTATTCTGAAGGTAGCTGTTGGTCCTAGGGAAATCAGCTTCCCTAATCCGTCTGGTCTGTTTCTTAAGTGGGATGGGTGACTTGTATGTCCACAATCCTCCCCCCGTGCCGCCCTTCCACTCCTGTGGCAGACAAACTCACAAGCTTCCTCCTGGGTTCCATCACTGCTACTAAATCTTTAAACTGTACTCTTAGACTGAGATGCTTCCGGATATTTGGAAATCCATAAGAAAACTAAAGGCAAGTAGGATATAGGATTATATTTGTTCTCAAGTTATCTGGATATTATCAACATCTGGATGTTGTGGCACTTTTCTATTCTTATTGATGCTCCATCTACAAAGTCACTTGCTACTAAAGAGGTGTAGGACAGGAGTGATAGGTAATCTAAAGCTCGAAAGTCCACATTGCAGTATTTTTTCCCCTTGCTGCTCTCTTTTATCTGTCTTCCTTCTGTTTCTGTACTTACTCTTTTGTGCTACAGTACTGTTGCTGAATGCTAATGATCAAAATCATGCTATGAAAGTTTTCCTGTAACAATAGATTTTTGGTGTGGAACATCCAGCTGAAACGGTTTTGAGTATCATCATTAGACTCATAGTTTAGCAATTGTGTGGGAGTATATTTGGGCCTCAGCAGGTCAGTTATTGCAATAATCCTACATGTCTGCCCTACACCAATGATCTTTTTGTTTTTTCTTTTCAAGCTGCTTAGCAATGGTGTACATTTCCCTTCCTTCTCATCCCCACTGGAACTGCTTTTCTTTATGCATTTTTGTCACGGTTTCCATCATTTTTGTACTCACTGTTTTTTTTACACCTTCACAAACCCCACAAAACTGTAATCTGCCTCTGCTTTAATACAGTAGTTTGTACTGACTCATCAGCCTTCCTTAACTCTCAAGGAGACCCTATAGCTTCCTAGGGTTCTGTGGCCATAGAAATGCCCAGAGAGTTGGGGCTTACAGATCCACCTGATAATCTTCTGTCTTCCAGCTGCTGGTACCTATACTGAGGTGCCACTAATCAGGGCCAGATTATTATTATTATTATTTATTATTTACTAGGTTTTCAATTTTGAATAGACAGGCAGGAGACTAGCAGATACAACAGAGAGCCACGTAGCCAATGGGACTTTGAGGAGTGGCTGACTACTGAACATGTATTTTAGAAGGTGCATCTGTGCTGGCCAGTATATGGGAGTAGCTGTAGCTGTGAAGAATGGAGGAGTCTTTTAATGGACGTTTAAAGGTGAATGAGACACAGGCCTGTGAAGAGAGAGAAGGGCTCAGCTATGGACCTTGTTAAGAAGAGATGTTCTATGCAAGGGGCTGACATATAAAATGTCCCTGATATTTCACAAAAATGGCATGTCCTGTCGAAATACATTGGGTTGATACCACAATGTCAAAAGAGGTGCTTTCTCCCTCCAGAAAGTCTCTTCTGCTGCTGCAAAACACAAAGGCTAGCATAGAGCAGATAGACAGTGAGTTGGTGGATGAGGAAGCACAAAGGGTCTGGTAACATGGGAAAGAGAAAGGGAAGGTGTGTGAAGGGTAACAAACAGGAAACAGACAGGACCATGAGCAAAATGAGCCATAACACTTCACAAATGCCTCACAGGGGAATGGCCACTCAGTTATTGTGGAATTCTTCAAGTTTTGCTCTCAGGTTGCTAGCAGCACATCACTGCTAGTATTGGTTTAACTTAAAAGTTACTGTGAGCTGGCAGAGCAAATGGTATAGGCAGAGCCATCACTTCCTTCCTCTTCCTCTATAAGCCGCTCTTACTGATGCTTGTCACTTCTTCTGTCACAACCACAGCATTACTGCAAATAGCTCTTTAGCTAATTTGTCTTTTCAGTGGTGACATTCTGTTCACTTTAAGCACTCCATTGCCTTTCATTGTCTTTCTTTAATGCAGTGGGAGATTAGCCACTAGGCCAATGGGGCCCATGCCCAGGGGCCCTGGCCAATTGGAGGCTCCTGGAAAAATGGGCACCTCCACACCCCAACCTGCTCCTGCAGGGGAGCGGGGTCAGGGCATAGGGGCTTGTCCTGCTCTTCCTGCCCAGCCAGCACTCCTGCTGGGGAGCGGGGCAAACCCCCACGCCCCGACCCAGCTCCCTGGCAGGAGCGCCTGGGAGGATGCGGGGGACTACTGGAGGCTGAAGGGATGGGAAGGGGCCTGCCGCTTGCCCAGGGCCCCACAAAACTGTAATCTGCCTCTGCTTTAATACAGTAGTTTGTACTGACTCATCAGCCTAGAAGAAGCATAGCAGAGTGAAATGAATGTGTACTGGGGCAGGAGATTATAAACTGCTGCTATCAGATTTTAGTTTCTTAAAATCTGATAGATGATAGTGTGAGTATCCTTTCCCTCAAATGCACTATAACTGATTCATCAAATTTGGGGGAGGGTTGATTTTTTTTCTTTCTTTTCTGCTATCTAGTTTTATTTCCCATTCCAGTTTTCCACCTGCTTTCTCCCATAAGACAACAGAATGACTTTTACATCTAATTTGTCATACTCAGTGATCCTACACAATTTTCTCAAACAAACTTTCTCAAGAAATCACTAAACAATGTTCTTCTGACACTCACACAACATGATTTCTAAAGATTCTCCATTATGACAGGGAGTGCTAATGATTATGGACTAGATTGTTTTCCCTCCCTTAAGTAGCTGAGCAGCAGGGGCAGGATTGCAGTCGTGAGGCTTGGGGAATGCAAGGACTACTACTGAGATGCTTCTGTCCTGGAGCAACTCAGCTTAAAGGAGGGTTGGAGCTATATCTCCCTCTGCCACATGCTGGTCAGCAGAACTGGTAAACTGTGCAAGGGGAGTAGGGAAATATGCTGCACCTCCAAAAAAGGGTTGTAAGATGTTCAAATGTATTCTGGGGGCGGGGGAGCATGCCTTTCTCTGAAGAGCAGTGATTGGTCAAAACTGAACATGGGGTTTCTTAGTGTTCTGAGGCAGTACAGAGAATCCTCTTTCTTAGCTGCTTGGCTGGTGTGTCTTGCTCACATGCTAGGAGTCAAACTGATAACCAGATTGGGATCAGGAAGGAATTTTCTCCTAAATTAGACTGGCAAGATTTCTTGGGATTGTTTCACTTTCTTCTGCAGCATGGGGCATGGATCATCTCTTACCTAATCAATTTCCTGCCATTCAGGGGCCTCGGGCATTAATAGCACCTCTGTCTCTGCTGTTCTCTGCCTGTAGCACACAACAGCTTAATCTCTTGATGGCTGAAATGCTTTATTCTATTCCATGTTATTAGGCTCAATACAGGGTTAGCTGGGGGAACTTAATGGCCTGCAATATGCAGGATGGCAGACTAGATGGTCTAGTGGTCCCTTCTGTCCTTAAACTCTGTGCACCTGTAACCCACACACCTCCTGAGTGTGGTACTCTGTCCCCCTCTAGTTGTACCGAGACCACTTAGAGATTAATGTGTCTGCTACAGCCATGCAGTAGAGGCTCATGCATTGAGCTTCAGAGGTCCCACGTTTGATCCTGCAACAACCAGGGTCTGTCAGTGTTACACACCTGTATTGGTCCCCCCTATAGCCCAACTAGGGAGCTCTCACTGCTCCGGCTGAAGTAGGGCCACTTTGCATTCTCCCCAGTGCAGGAATATGTCTACATGCCACAGACCCTGTGTGAGTAACATTGTGGTTACAAATGGGTCCACACCACTATGTGCAGATGGGAGTCTAAACATCCAGTTTGGAAGCAGTCCAAGGTGAGATTTGGACTAGGCTCATCTCTAGTTTAGATTCAGAACATGTGGTGGAAAAAGCTGCATTTTAATCTTGATTTGCACCTCTTCTTGCACTGTGATGCATATATTACTCCGAAAACCCAGTCTTACATGTGTTACTCATATGAGTAAGGACGTGCCAAATTGGGCCCATAGAAATAAAGTTATTTTCTTCACAGCAAAACTGATGAAACACTTTTTTTGAACTCCTAAATGCAAATGTGAACAGATGGGATTGGTGATACAGTTGTAGATTATTAGAACAAGGTATAAAAATTGGTTTCTCTTGATCTATTAAGGTAATCGTTATTGCTATAAAAACCGAGGAAATGCATGTTTAAAGCTGTCACTATAAAAGGATGCCACATAAGCACTAAAATAGGGAAAGGATAGTATTGTGGTTAAGGTACTGGATTAGCACTTAGGAGATCAGAGTTAAATTCCCAGATCTATCTATGTGATTGTAAAATGGGGATAATGGTGGTTCCTTATTCCCATTTCTTGTGTGTTTTGTCTGTTTGGATTGTAAACTCTTCTGGTCAGGGACCTTCTCTTGGTATGTATATGCTGAATAGAACATCTAACACAGTGAAGCCCTGATTTTCGTTAGGGTCTCTAGGTACTTCTGTAAAACAATTAATAATAAAGTATTTGCTATTGTGTTTATTGCAATAAGTGGTGACCAAGAAGATCAGAGTTGAAGACATGTTTCAGAGCTGAAGACGTGACATCATCAAAACCATAAATACAGCATCAAAGTACCAAGGGGAAAGTGGGTATGCAAATACAAAACTTACTGTATGCACATCACTAAGGGCTAAATCTTCCCACTGTATGCAAAGGCCTAGTATACAGGTCTTGTGCCAAAGATCTCTATGAGGGGTGGGGGAAGTTGGAATTTTCTTCTTGATGCTTGCAGCAAACTTTTTTTCCTGGCAACTACTGCACAAGGATCTGGGGGAAAGGATGTCTTCAATCCTTTGGGTCTCAGGTCATCCGATTGCCCTCTGATCCTTTCGGAACTGGCAGTGTGGCTGCCTTGTGCCATGCTTCTTTTGGTTCCCTTGCTGTGGTTGTTCATTATTTCCTTTTTCAGTGTGGCTGAAGCAATGGAGGTGAAGTTAATGAAAGGTTCAGCATCAATTGACAGTGCAGGCTGCTGTGTAATTTATGGAACATTGCTATAAAACATGCTGCTGTAGTGACCCTGGGCTTCTCTGTCATAAAAGACACGGGTTACTTGGAGTAATAAAGTCATCCCCATCCCCCCACTGACTGCAGGGCTGTGTTTGTTTTAGCCTCTTAACAAAGGGGGAGGGGAATACAGAAAGCACCCCTGGGCCCTTCTCTACCTAGTGTCCAAGCCAGGTATGTTTCTCATTCATTAAATTTACAGCAAGTAAAGCCAAAAAGAAACAAATATTCCAGAATACCCAGCATATCTATTATTTAACCCCTACTAGTCCCAGCTATCACCCTACAGTAGATACATAGCTAATATGTTTCCTTTTCAGTGACCACCTTGGGATGGGATGCTTTTGGCACAGCTTGGCTCTTCCGCTGAACCTTAAAGGACTAGTAAAGACACTCTATTACACGTGAGAGTAACTCATCCCTAATTTCACTCTCTTCTGACTGGCATATACATATAACCTGTATTTTTAAATACGCTGTTGTCATGAAATGTCTGAAGTTATGTGTCGGGGATTATGCTGCATTCCCATCTTTTGCTCTACATGCTCCCCGGCCTCAGGTTTGCATGAGTAACTTTCACCCTCCACTGCGCTCCACAGAAGAGGGGAGAGAAGTGGTTTAAAGACCATAGTTTTCAATAAGTTCAGGGTCATAACCACTTAGTGGAGTTTCCTCCCCGTAAATTAGTCCTAGCTAGACTTATGATTTCAACTTTGGGTGAAATAGATTTTTTTTCTCCCCTGCAGCTGATAAACCCGAAACATGTCTGTTTCTCTGTCTATTAGAATTAAGACTCTTCTTTACTCTAGCTTGCCTGTCATCATTGAATCTTGTTGTATTGCTTCTTTAGGATCATCTGATCATGCTAATAACAGTATAGCCACTTCATTCCAGAAAGACCACATGCTGGGTGCCTCAGGTCATATATAAAGGTCTCTCAAATTACTTTTCTATTTTAATAAAACTAGAACAGCTGCAACTGTGTCTTTGTGAAAATAATACAAGATTCATTTTCCTATTACTGTGATTTCATACTGGGGAGAAGGATCCAATATGAAACTATTTTTAAGCTGATTGTATCATTTTTGTGATATGTTTCTCTGCTCTGTCTTGATTCTTTTCTGCTTTTGTTGATAATTATAGCAAGAGTTCAGGATCAATGTACAAAACTCTAGGCAAGATTACACCAAACCAAATCAGAAATACATCCATTGAAACACTTCATAGTTCCAAAAGAGGAAATGTAAGAATTCTTCCATTCCTTTTGTTCTACAGAATTTTCTCAGAAGAGAGAGCACCAAATAAAAAGCTCAATGGGGGCATGCTCCTGTTCCTATTCAAGTCAATGGGAGTTGTGCCATTGAACTCAATGGACACAGGATTGGGATATTCTGTTGGTATTAAAGTAAAGATGTTCAAAGTAGTCTGAAAATTCCATATTGAATGAACACTTGCTTGGTTTAGTAACATTAAAGCAGAAAAACCACGCTGAGAGATGGAAATCGGCGAGCGTAATGAGAGATCAGCTCACTCAACACTGTGAGGTTACTGGATGCAGAGAGAATATTTTTGAGGATAATGCCATTTCCTTTTATAGTTGATTTTAGATGACTTGTTTGAGGATCTGCAGTTTGAAGTTTTCACTACTTTTCAGGGCTTTGCAGTTACCAAAGCAATATGGAATCCCAGTATTGAGTTTTGGAAAAAAGAAAACCTCCATTAATGCCTGACCCTAAGAATACAGGATCTGCTTTTTAAAGGGGTTTTTAGGCTCAACAAAGCACTCTTTATTATTGTCCAATGCTGGATTGCCCGCAAGTGAACTCATTCGGGAAAATGTTTAAAGATGGAATCAAACGACAAGCAGTATTCTACTGTGGAAGGTGTCAGGATAGCCCTAGGTAAATTTTTTCCACTTATGAAGTGCCCCACATTGCTGTAGGTTCTAAGGTCAAAACTGTACAACTATAACAATGTTCAGCAAATATAGAGAGACAAGGAGGGTGACATAATATCTTTTATTGGGACAACTACTGTTGGTGAAAGTGACAAGCTTTCGAGCTACACAGAGCTCTTCCTTGGGTCTGAAGTAGCTCCATGTAGCTCAAAAGCATGTCTATTTCACCAACAATAGTTGGTACAATAAAAGATATTATCTCACCCTTTTTCTCTCTAATATCCTATGACCAACATGGCTGCTACAACATGCAAACAGTAAAAATCGGTCTGTTTTTGACAGGATAAATTTCAAATAAAATACTCTTGAATACCTGCAGTTCCTGCTGCTATAGGCATGGTTGACGGAAAATAATCAAATGGGATTCCAGATGAGTTATTTTCCACCAAACATTCTGTAGGTACCCATATTTGCCCTTAAACTGAAACACCAAGGGATATCTTAGGTTATCCTTCCAGGGAAAGGGTTTGTTCGATACTAATAACATTTACCTTAAATGATAAAAGTACATTTAAATAGTGAAACCTTCTGGAAAATAATCTAGATTCAATCATTTAAAATACATGTCATTAAAGGATAACTCACTTCAGATACACCTTTCACTGTAATCTATTTTACTTTAAAAAAAAAACAAAAACAGGAGCTATAGGAGACATAGATCACCACTTGTCCTGAGTACCGTTACTTGTCCTGTGTTTGCTTTTATAGACAGATGCTAGTGGGAGACTTGAATTTTACTTTCTTCCCTGATGGGGGAATAAATAACATAAACCAAGACACACAAATTTAAGTTTATTGTACTTTGAAATATAGAAACAGAGAGAGAGAGGCTTTCTTCCTGTTCATTTCAATCTGGATTATAGAATGGGTGGAGGGCGGGGAAGAGAAGAATTTGAAACTGTTGCTCCAAATGTTTAGACAGTTGGCTGGAAATTAAAACCAGCTGTTGTGTACTATGTTCTCTCTGTTTTTTGCTTGTACTGAGTGTCAGGCATGAAGATACCAACATCATTTAATTAATGAGTTTAATTAGAATTGTAAAGAAATCATGGAATTAGACACCTGTGACTTCAGTTGTCCAAACATGTTTAGACTCCTCTTCCTGAAATATAAAAATGACTTTATTGGGATTTTTTTAGTCTTTCCATTCAGTAATTTTGTGTGTCCTCTGTTAGAAATCATTACTGAGGTCTCTTTGGAACACTGTGTATATTAGACTTCAGCAAAGTGGCATGCCAGTGGTGCTGGAACTAGGGGTACTGCTGCACCCTCTGGCTTGCAGTAGTAATAACAAACACCAAAAACATAGTTTTCATCATTAGCACCCCCCCTATAAAATTGTTTCAGTACACTGTGGCAGATTCTCACTTCAGACAAAATTGCTACGAGCTGTGAAATTGACAAAAATAACAGCCAACAGTCATGTAAGGAAATCAGTGTCTACACAGACACTAGATCACCCTAACTACACCGACATAAGCCCTACACATCCTGTCGGCATAGTAGGGGAGTTACATCATCAGGAGGAGTTTTTCAGTGTGTACATCTCCGCTGTTTTGCTGACGAAACCTGACTTTTGTCGTCAAACCTATGTAGTGTAGAGAAGGCCTAAATGTTTAGTTTCACGTCTTTTTCTTTTGTCCAAATTTAACTTGCTTGATCTTCAGGCATATCAAAATTTTTGATAGATTTGAATGATCTATCTTCAGTGGAGCCATTAATACACACAATACAACTAGACTGAATAATGTGAGTATCAGAATTAGCCAAATTTCATCGATAATTATTATCTAAAATTTAGCTCAGCTTTTCAATATGATCCAACACTCATTCAATGGCCATGGCAGAAGTTCCCTATATCTCTGGCAAAAAGGAGAACTCCTTTTGCTGTTTCAAGTGTTTTGTTATAGTTTTTATTAAGAATTGCTTTCTTAAAAATGCCCTTCAATTTCTTTGTGTTGTAGTCACATAAGGTGATGGAACAAGTCAGTAAACACTTATTTGTTTGTTCAAGCATATTTGTATGTTCCTTAATATTCCCTGTTTTTTAAAAAAAAGTTATTTCCCAAAGTTCTACCCCTAAAGGATGATTTTTGATGCTAGTGGCAATCAATGAACAGCTCATCACCACCCTTAGACCAGAGATTCAATACTGAACTACTACACAGTTCTATTATGCTTAATAGTAACAGCAATTCACAGTTTTTTTAGGACTTCTTTCCTTCACCATATTCTAAATATTCCGTCTCAGTAGACCTTGCTCATTTGTGTTTCTCCAGATCATAAGCTTCTGTTTCCAAATATTTTACTTTCACAAGTGATCATGAGGCAAACTTTAATCACAGCGCCTTGTGCTTTGTTTTGGCCTTCTTTTCCATTCAAACTCACTCTTTATCTCTGCTCATATCAACAGTACCTTCTTCACACGGTTTTATGAGGCTCAATTCCTTAAAGTTTGCAAACTTCACAGAATATCAGGGTTGGAAGGGACCTCAGGAAATCATCTAGTCCAACCCCCTGCTAAAAGCACGACCAATCCCCATTTTTTGCCCGAGATCAACTTAACAGCCCCCTCAAGGATTGAACTTACCATCCTGGGTTTAGCAGGCCAATGCTCAAACCACTGAGCTATCCCACCCCCACACCCCCAAAAATAAAAAAAATTCCAAATTTTTGCCCCAGATCCCTAAATGGCCCCCTCAAGGATTGAACTCACAACCCTGGGTTTAGCAGGCCAACACTCAAACCACTGAGCCATCCTTCCCCCCACTTAATTCTACAGCCAACCTTTATTAGACCTGTCTCATATTTACTCTTAACTGCTTCAGGAGCTGTCAAGGTTCCTCCCCCACTCTGAACTCTAGGGTACAGATGTGGGGACCTGCATGAAAACCTACTAAGCTTACTTTTACCAGCTTAGGTTAAAACTTCCCCAAGGTACAAATTAATTTTATCCTTTGTCCTTGGAATATCCACTGCCACCACCAAACTCTAACTGGGTTTACTGGGAAACGTAGTTTGGACACGTCTTTCCCCCCAGAATCCTCCCAAACCTTGCACCCCACTTCCTGGGAAAGGTTTGGTAAAAATCCTCACCAATTTGCATAGGTGACCACAGACCCAAACCCTTGGATCTGAGAACAATGAAAAAGCATTCAGTTTTCTTATAAGAAGACTTTTAATAGAAATAGAAGTAAATAGAGGTAAAGGAATCACCTCTGTAAAATCAGGATGGTAGATACCTTACAGGGTAATTAGATTCAAAACATAGAGAATCCCTCTAGGCAAAACCTTAAGTTACAAAAAAGACACACAGACAGAAATAGTCATTCTATTCAGCACAATTCTTTTCTCAACCATTTAAAGAAATCATAATCTAACACATACCTAGCTAGATTACTTACTAAAAGTTCTAAGACTCCATTGCTGTTCTATCCCTGGCAAAAGCAGTATACCGACAGACACAGACCCTTTGTTTCTCTCCCTCCTCCCAGCTTTTGAAAGTATTTTGTCTCCTCATTGGTCATTTTGGTCAGGTGCCAGCGAGGTTACCTTTAGCTTCTTAACCCTTTACAGGTGAGAGGATTTTTCCTCTGGCCAGGAGGGATTTTAAAGGGGTTTACCCTTCCCCTTATATTTATGACAGGAGCTAAAATAGTTTGGCTTAGATTCTGTTTAAATTGTAATTCTCTTCCTCCCCACCCTCTTCTCAGAGTTTGTCTGTATGTTGCTGTTGTGACAAAGGTCGAGTCTCGGTGATCGCTTTACAATTCCAGTTAAACTGCCAATGAATTGCTGTTGATTTAATTTAACACATCACACTTTGTACAAGTCAATAATACACAATAATTATAAAATACCACCGTATTGTTTTTATCTGATATCTAAAGTCTGCAGAGTTTTGGGGAAACTGTACATGAGCATAACAATTAACCTTTTTTTCCTGAATGCCACTGGAACCTATTTATCCAATGTCCTTCTGTCCTGAGACAGAAAGATATCTTTCTTCTGAAACTAGACTATGACCTCTTCTGCCAGAATATAATAGAGTGATTATTCATTACGAGTGGCTGATTTGTGACCTGTAGGTGCTACCCTTCATTGGAGAGGGAGACTTTCTAAGGGATAAATGCGAATTTGACACCTAACAGCCATATCTCTCTCATAATGCTTTAAAGATCTCCAGTGAATAGGAGCAGTAGGGGAGTACATCTGCTGCTATGCAATATCCGCTTTCTAGCCACCAAGCTCCATTGACATAAGTGAAGCTTACAGCCTTTTTTCTTCAGCAAAAATGGTGGCTGAGTGTATGCTAATTTGAATGCACTGTGTGAGTAATTTCCAAGTTACTTTTGTAAATATAGTTTATTGATTATGTGGCTGCAGATGTAAGGCTAAGAAATTCTGAGGAAGATTTTTAAAAAAAAAAACACCAAAAAAGGACTTAGGAGCACAACTCTCATTGCCTCACAATACGATTTGTGCACAGAAGTCCTTTAGCCGCTTTTGAAAACCTCCCTGATACTTTCACATGAAAATGCTGCCAAAAGGCCTCAAGTGCCAGTAAAGTGTCAATCTTTAATTCATGGAAGTGAAAGTATTTAGGATACATCCTTGCATTTCCTTTTGAAAGAATGATGACATGTAAAATTGATATTGAGTTAAATTTAAGCTGTACTAGAGATAATTTATTTTTGGGAGGAGAAGTGGGTACCTTTTCTACATTAGCAGCCCTAACATATTTTATATTCTTTCTTTTCTCTCAAATTGAGTTGTAGAAACAAAAAGGACAAATGATGCCTTACTTCTGCTTTAAAGCTCTCTTTTCATATTCAAGAGACAGAACTTTCAAAATAAGTAATTTAGAAACGGTTATGAAAAATATTTGCATGACTTTCTGCATAATTACACAAATTAAAATGCTTCTTTACTGATATAGGACTTAACTGAGGGTTTTTTAAAAAACTCATAAATATCTGAATTTCTTTATCTCAAATTACATGAGAACTGTAACAATGATTTAATTCTCAATGACTAGACTAGTCAACTAACACTTTCAATTGAGAAAGAAGATTTTCAATAATTGGTGTAAAGTAAAAAGAAGGGAGCATTTTAGGGTTTGGACATCTTGGTATTAGTGTGAAACTGATAAAAGTCTGGCAGATGTGAACAAAACGAGAACCAATATGAAACTTTGCATTAAGTTTTCCTGAGATATTTGTGAACAAGTTCAGTAAAACAAGTTGACTCTTTTCAGTTTGTTTTCACTCTCCTCAGAACAGCATGGCATCACTTGGGCCTGGGACCAGAAATGGAAGTGCAGAATGACTAATTTAATTACTATTATATGCTAATAAACCCCCCCTCCCAAAGCTGAACGCTTCTTAGATTCACCAAATATTAAAGAGTATTTATAGAGTTTATTATGGCATTTTACAACTGCTAACTTGAAGTCTTATCATATCAAACAGCACAATGTCTCTTTTAAAAAAAAACCTTGTAAGAGTTCAAAATGGTGAATAGCAGTTCCATTTACAATCAGATTATAGTGCCCCGGCCCTGCATACAATTTCCCCTCTCAGATGTGGCCCTCGGCCCAAAAAGTTTGCCCACCCCTGTTCTAGTGGATCAGGTGTCTGTTAAAAGTAAGTAAATGAAAATATTTATGCATAGTTCCAAATGCAAGAGATAATTCTCTACATACACACTTATTTGATACCACTCCTGACATGGAAGTTAATTGTTATACCTTCTTTATAACTTAACATTAATTTTTTAAAGTATCAAACTCAATTTGCTTTAGGCAATGTATAGAAAAATGTAGAACTGTGCATTGTGTGAAGAAGTACTTCCTTTTGTTTGTTTTTTAAACCTGCTGGCTATTAATTTGATTGGGTGATGTCTTGTTCTTTTGTTATGTGAAGGGGTAAATAACACTTCCCAATTCACTTTCTCCACATCATAAATGATTATGATTTTATAAACCTCTATCATATCTCCCACCCCTTAGTCATCTTTTTCCAAGCTCAAAACCCCCAGTCTTTCTAATCTCTCCTCATATGAAAGCTGTTCCATAACCCTAGTCATTTTTGTTGCCCTTCTCTCTATCTTTTCCAATTCTCATACCTTTCTTGAGATTGGGTGACCAGACCCGCATGCAGTATTTAAAGTGTGGGGGTACCATGCATTTATACAGTGTCATTATGATATTATCTGTCTTATCATTTATCCCTTTCCTCATGGTTCCTAACATTCTGCTTCCTTTTTTGACTGCTGCTACACACTGAGTGGATGTTTTCAGAGAACTATTCACAGTGACTCCAAGATCTTCCTTGAGTGGTAACAGTTAATTTAGACCCCATCATTTTGTATGTATAGTTGGGATTATGTTTTCCAATGTGCATTACTTTGCACTTTCAACATTTAATTTCATCTACTCCTTTTTTTTTTTTTTTGCCCTGTCACCCAGTTTAGTGAGATCCCTTTGTAACTCATCGGTCTGCTTTGGACTTAACTATCTTGAGTCATTTTGAATCATCTGCAAACATTGCCACCTGACTGTTTTCCCCCTCTTTCCACACCATTTATGACTATATTGAACAGCATTGGTCTCAGTACAGACCCCTGGGGGATCCTGTTATTTACCTCTCTCCACTGTGTAAATTTACCATTTATTCTTACCTTTTTTGTTTCCTGACTTTTAACCAGTTACTGATCCATGAAAAGATCTTCCCTCTTATCGTATAATTGTGTACTTTGCTTATGAGCCTTTGGTGAGGGACCTTGTCAAAGGTTTGCTAAAAGTCCAAGTGCACTCTCTCCACTGGATCACCCTTGTCCACATGTTTGTTCACCCCCTCAAAGAATTCTAATAGATTGGTGAGGCATGATTTCCTTTTATAAAAGGCATGTTGTCTCTTCAACAAATTATGTTAATCTGTGTATCTGATAATTTTGCTATAGTTCAACCAATTTGCTTGGTAATGAAGTTAAGATTACTGGCCTATAGTTGCCAGGATTGCCCATGGAGCCTTTTCAAATAATTGGTGCAGGATTAGCTATCCTCCAGTCATCTGATACAGAAGCTGATGTAAGCGATAGATTACATACCACAATTCTACAATTTCATATTTGAGTTCTGTCAGATCTCTTGGGTGAATACCATCTGGTCCTCAGAAATTACTACTATTTAATTTATAAATTTGTTCCAAAATTTCCTCTATTGACACCTCAATCTGAGAAAATTCCTCAATTTTTCACCTAAAAAGTATAAGTCAGGTGTAGTTTTCTTCACCTTACTCTTGCGACAGTAGTGTAGCAGAGCTGTTTGTTCTGGGGTCTGTGCATAGTGACCTTTTTGTAAGGGTAATTTACCCAAATAAACTGAGGGTTTGTGCACTACTATTATCTCAACTATTATAAGATTCAGTCTGCATTTTCGTGAATTTTAGTACATCCATAGCACTTTAACCACTTACTCATCACTCATCCTGTGCGGTAGGTAAGTACAAGTATCCTTATTACAGATATGAAGTCAGACAGACATGACAAGGCCACAGAGAAAGTTGGTGTCAGAGTTTAATTAGTATGCCTAAGTCTCACAGTTTCAGCCATTTGTTTAGTGCACTTGCCCATAGTGCCTCTTCTGTTATTGAGCTGTCTTGTCCCTCCCCTCAAAATGTGCAGCCAGAAGTCACATTGTCTGCTCAACAGTGTAGCCATCTCCATTTCTGGCACTCATCTGTGTGGTGCCTAGTGGTGGCCCAAGTGCTATCAGCAGAAGCCAGGTAGAGCTTCCCACCAAGCTGTGAATTGACTTGGGTTCCTTCTGAAAAATCAAGATCTGTGGTCATCATTTTCACAGATTTCAAACACTAACACTGAGCACCGTAATGGGGATCATGAATATGTGATCTTTATGAAAAATCTGTGACTAACTTTGAACTCAAAGAATCTGTTTCTATCTGTTACACTAAAGGCTCTTTTCACAAAGTAAAGTGCTAGACATTACCCTTACAACCTCCCCCCCACCCCCGCAATTCTCTTCTTTCTCTCTCTCTAGGCCCCCTTAAATCATGTAGGCTTCTGTGGATATAGACATTGTGGGCTGCAGAGAGCAGCTCTGGCAAGGGGGCTGAGTAGCAATGCAAAGGCCAGGTGGCTGTCTGAGGATGACCTTTCTTTTCCTCCATATTTGTTGAGGGGCTGAACCATCTGCATGTGGTGGGGAAGAAACTCCATCCTCCAACTGGAAGGATTAGAAGAAAATTGAGTTTTGATTCTCCTGCATAGGAGATGATGGGGCTTTCTCTTCTGTTAGTTCAGCCTGTTTGTCATATCAAAATTCATTCAGTATAAAAACCAGAACTCCTCTATACTATTGAATGTACTGTCAAAATACAGTAGGGTCAAGAGCTTTTACAATAATTTCTGAACATGCTAGGTGAGAGGGCAAAAAAGTGTCAAGGCAGCATTGTCAAGAAAAAAAGCCTAGATGAATATAAACAAAAGATTAGTACTAAGAGGAATAGCCTAGGGCATCATATAAGACTTGCACATTCTGCAGAATAAATTTGAATGGTTGGGAGAATTTAAAATACATAAAGTTGTGATACTAAATAGATTCTGGGCCAACTCTGCTTTTAGGTAATTGGATTGCATGAGTGTAAGTAACAGAGCAGAATCTGAACCATTACTATAATAAAGAGGGATAGGAGGATTTTGTAATCAACTATTGGAAAGCATTTCTGCAGGAGGTTGTTGGGTCAAATACTGCTTTCACTTATTCTGGAGTATATCTGGACTGTTTACTTCAGCTCAGTTGACTTCAGTGGAGTTCCTTCAGACTTTATACCAGTGTACGTGAGTAGAATTTTGCCCAATGTATTTTAATTTTAAGAGTAGATCAAATGTAAAAACTGGATATGGATATTTGAACTCTTGACTTATACAGTTAGCAGTATTGTTGGGTTTTGTTTTTTGCTTCTATTTATCCTTTTGTTGTACACTTGCAAAATCTCCAATTGAGTAACACCATTAGGATTTACTATTTTTATTTAGTTACCCCTGAATATCTAGTAAATATTTTTATGCTGGTAAAATTATGTGGCTTGTGATAATGTATTCAACAGATGGCAACTGTGGTAGCTAACCATTCACAATATTGTACTGTAGTGCTAAACGGAACACAGTCAATCTAGCATGTTAATTCCTAATGTGAATAGGTACTGAACTGGTATGATCAGTGGTACTTTTTATCAATAAATAGCAAGCAGAATAATTTTCATAATCATAACTTGGAAGATGGGTATGGTATTGTCAATGAAGTAATAAAGATTTGCAAGTGAAAGAATAAGCGTAGTAGAGAGATGACTTTTATTGTGTTCTATTTTTCTTTTGCTGAATCTGCAGGCACATTAGCCATTTAAATTAGCTGATTTTTAAAGGTGAATTGCTGCTATTTTTCTACAGAAAATTACTGTCTTTAAAAACGATATTTTTAAATTAAAGAGAATTATAGTTCTTTTGAGTAGAGGAATGTGCACATCAGTAGACTAAGATAACTTCAGTATGTCAAATAACAGTGAAGACTCATGTATAAATATGTGTAGAAATACTTGTATTCACTTACTTCATTCACATCTTTAGATTGCATAATATAGTGCATATCTTTCAATGTTAACTATTGCACATTATATATAAACAGCAACTTTAATATGTTCTTACACCCCTTTAAAATGGAAGCATGCAGTAGTGTCAGATACACGTAACAATGATAATTAATTGAAAGGAGTACGGGCCTGACATAAACATTCCACAATACCCCATTAGTATTGGTCTCATAGCATCAGTCTAACAAATCTGGAAATAAAGGGCCAAATTCTG
Organism: Caretta caretta; assembly: GCF_965140235.1. Classification (NCBI taxonomy): domain Eukaryota; kingdom Metazoa; phylum Chordata; order Testudines; family Cheloniidae; genus Caretta; species Caretta caretta. The sequence continues at coordinate 302,646,094 of NC_134206.1, read as the reverse complement.
CCTTCAGCTGTGCCATTGTAAATCCAAATCAGCAGAACTCCTCCTGGTTTTCTCAAACAAAGGGTTGAGGAAGTACTGGAGTGGAGGAGACTCATAGTGAGAAGGATATCTGTGTTGGGAAGGATAGAAAGACAGTGAAAAGGAGGTAGTTCCAAGAGGTGGGGAAACAGTGTAAAAGGGATGGTGCAGGAGAGGCAAGAATGACAGTGTTGGAGGAGTGGTGGCGTTGGAAGGGGCAGGCTGGTTCTGGGGCCTTCAACAGTGACCAAATTTCTAATGCTAGAGGTTGAACTCTTGGACCAAAAGAGCAGAAGAATCTCTACTTCCTGGAAGAAGAGTGCTAAGAGCATAGGCTTGCTAGATTCCCCCTGTTCATGCAAGCAGAGCTGTGGGGAAAAGTGAGATTCCCTGTGCATTGAGTGTGCTGTATATGACAGGCCAAGTGACTTGAAAGCGGTTTCAGCTGGAATGCAATTGAATGAGTCAGAAAGAAATGTTTTGTGAGAAGGGAGGAAGATGTCATGGAAAGTAACTGAAAGATGAATAAAGATGATCTGACCCGGAGAGAAGTCAATTCTTTAAAATACAGCTCCTCCTGGCTCTGTTGGTTGGTGCCTGATCCTGTAACTTATCTGATTCCAGTAATTATAAAATTACCTGTAGTGGCTTTAGCTTCTATTGCCTAGTCTTAAGTTAAACTGTAGAGTGCGTGGCTGATAACTAGGGGACCCAGTTTACAGTTCCACAGCCAGTTAAGGAAATGTATGGTGGTTTCTTGTATACAGGAAAAGCATTTCAAGGCATGTGCAAAATCTGTGCTCCAGCTGTACATTGCATCATTAAAACTTGTAGCAGAATGATGAAAGACTAAGCAAAAAGTTATCTACAAAAGGAATCACCTCATGTAACACTCTTGCAAGATCAAATGAATTTTGGGTTGTAGCAGGAAGTAAATGGTATGTGGAGGAGACCACGAGGAATAACACCAGAAAATAAAATAGCCAGATACACAAAAGAAGACTACCATGTGATATAAGATCTGTGATAAAAGGGTACAAAAACTGGGCATGGAAAGTAAAGCAGTTTGATAAAATTAAACCTATTAACTATAAATCAGAGAAAAGGGGTGTTTTAAAGGATACAATCCATGTTTGCCAGGTAGGAAAATTTGACCATGAAACAAATTCTCAGGATATGACTATACATTAAACAGTATAATAACATTATGAATAATGTTTTGGAACCCCAAGAAATAAAGAAATAAGATATTTTCTTTTATTTTCTTTATTAGCAGTAGTGTTATTGTAGCACCTAGAAACCCCAGACATGAACCTAAACCCTCTTGTGCTAATTGCTGAGCAAAACACAGAACAAAAAGATGATTCCTGCCCCAAAGTGCTTACAATCTGTTGCCTCTTGTCTTACACTTAGATGGAAACAGACTAGGGGAATACAAGAAAACAATGAGACAATATTGTCCGCATGATTCATAGATTCCAAGACCAGAAGGGCCCATTTGTGATCACCTAATATGACCTCCTTTATAATAAAGGGCATAGAACTTCACCAAAATAATTCCTAGAGCATATCGTTTACAAAAACTTCAATTTTTATTTAAAAATCTGTCAGTGATGAAGAATCCACCATGACCCTTGGTAAGTTGCTCCAATGGTTAATTACTTTCTCTGTTAAAAATATTTCCAGTCTGAATTTTTCTAGCTTTAATTTCAATATCTAAATGGGTAACATTTATAGACATAATCAAGTCACTCCTTAGCCTTCTTTTTGTTAGACTCACGGAGCTCAATCTATTTAGCTTATCACTGTAAGGCATTTTTTCTAATCCTTTCAGTCATTCTCATGCTCTTCTCTCCACCCTCTCCAATTTATCAACATCCTTCTAAATTGCAGACAGCAGAACTAGACACAGTATTCCAGCAGTGGTCACCCAGTGCCAAAAAAGTGTAAAAATAATCTCTCTAGTCATACTCCAGACACCTCTATTTATGCATCCCAGGATCACATTAGCCCTTTTGGCCACAGCATCATACTAGAAGCTCATGTTCAGCTGATTATCCACTATAACCCCCTTTTTTTTTTTCAGAGTCACTGCTTCCCAGGATAATTTACCCATCATCAAACATTTTTTGTTTCTAGAAGTATACATTTACATTTAATAATATTAAGATGCATATTGTTTGCTTGAGCCCAGTTTACCAAGTGATCCAGATCGCTCTGTATAGTGACCTGTCCTCTTAATTATTTAGCCCCAATTTTTATGTTGTCTCCAGACTTTATCACTGATATTTTGTTTCAGGTCATTAATAAAAATGTTAAATAGCTTCAGGCCAAGAACCCCACTAGAAACATACCAGTTTGATGGTTCTCATGTTTACAGTTTCATTTAGAGACTTATCAGTTAGCCAGCTTTTAATCCATTTTATGTGTGCAATATTAAATTGATATCTTTCTAGTGGGGCTGTCAAGTGACTAAAAAAATTAAACGTGATTAATCACGTGATTAATCATGCTGTTTAAATAAATGGTATTCTATTGTTTAATATTTTTGGATGTTTTCTACATTTGCAAATTTATTGATTTTCAATTACAACACAGAACACAAAGTGTACAGTACTCATTTTATATTTCTGATTACAAATAATTGTACTCTAAAATACAAAAGAAATAGTATTTTTCAATTAATCTAATCTAAGTACTGTAGTGCAATCTCTTTATCATGAAAGTTGAATTTACAAATATAGAATTATGTACCAAAATAACCCACATTCCAAAACAAAACAATGTAAAACTTTAGAGCCTACAAGTTTGCTCAGTCCTACTTCTTGTTCAGCCAATTGCAAAGAGAAACAATTTTGTTTAAATTAATGGGAGATAATGCTGCCCATCTTAATTACAGTAAAAAGAAAAGGAGTACTTGTGGCACCTTAGAGACTAACCAATTTATTTGAGCATGAGCTTTCGTGAGCTACAGCTCACTTCATCGGATGCATGCTCAAATAAATTGGTTAGTCTCTAAGGTGCCACAAGTACTCCTTTTCTTTTTGCGAATACAGACTAACACGGCTGTTACTCTGAAACCTTAATTACAGTGTCACCTGAAAGTGAGAACAGGTGTTCACATCGCACTGTTTTAGTTGGTGTTGCAAGATATTTATGTTCCAGATGCGCTAAAGATTCATATGTCTCTTTATGCTTTGGCCATTGTTTTAGAACACATGCTTATTTGCTGATGAGGCTCATTAAAAAAAAATGTGTTAATTAAATTTGTGGCTGAACTCCTTGGGGGAGAATTGTATGTTTCCTGCTCTGTTTTACCTGCATTCTGCCATATATTTCATGTTAGAAGTCTCGGATGGTGGCCCAGCACACGTTCGTGCAAATTTGACAAAATGCAAAGAAGGTACCAATGTGAGATTTCTAAAGATAGCTACAGCAGTCAACCCAAGGTTTAAGAATCTGAAGTGCCTTCCAAAATCTGAGAGGGATGAGGTGTGGAGCATGCTTTCAGAAGTCTTAAAAGAGCAACACTCTGATGCAGAAACTACAGATCCTGAACCACCAAAAAAGAAAATCAACTTTCTGCAGATGGCATCTGCTTCAGATTATGAAAATGAACATGTGTCGATCTGCACTGCTTTGGATTGTTATCAAGCAGAACCCGGCATCAGCATGGATGTATGTCCTCTAGAATGGTGGTTGAAGCGTCAAGGAACATATGAATCTTTACTGCATCTGGCATGTAAATATCTTGCAACATAGGCTACAAGAGTGCAATTCAAACACCTGTTCTCACTTTCAGGTGACAGTGTAAACGAGAATCAGGCAGCATTAACTTTTGCAAATGTAAACAAACTTGTTTGTCTGAGCGATTGGCTGAACAAGAAGTAGGACTGAGTGGACTTGTAGGCTCTGAAGTTTTACATTGTTTTGTTTTTGAGTGCAGTTAAACCCTACATTTGTAAGTAGTACTTTCATGATAAAGAGATTGTGCTACAATACTTGTATGAGGTGAATAGAGAAATACTGTTTCTTTTGTTTACCATTTTTACAGCACAAAAGTTTGTAATAACTAATTTAAAGTGAGCACTGTACACTTTGTATTCTGCGTTGTAATTGTAATCAATATATTTGAAAATAGAAAAACATTCAAAAATATTTAATTTCAGTTGGTATTCTATTGTTTAACAACGCGATTAATTGCGATTAATTTTTTTGTTAATCATGTGAGTTAACTGTGATTGATTGACAGCTCTACTTTCTAGTTTTTTAATCAAGATGTCATGTGATACCAACTCAAATGCCTTACAGAAACCTAAGTATATTATATCAACACTATTACCTTTATCAACCAAATTTGTAATCTCTTAAATTAGTTTGACAGGATCTATTTTCCATAAACCCATGTTGATTTGCATCAATTGTATTTCCCGGGTTAACTCTTATTAATCCAGTTCTGTATCAGCCACTTTGCTATCATTCCTGGGATCAGTGTCAGACTGACAGGCCTATTAGCTAATTTTTAAATATTGCCAAAACATTTGGCTTTCTTCCAGTCTTCTGAAACTTCCCCAGTGTTGGAAGACTTATTGAAAATCAACTTTAATGATCCACCGAGCTCCTCAGCCAGGTCTTTTAAACTTTTGGACACAAGTTATCCAGACCTGCTGATTTTAAAATGTCTGACTTAATTAATAGCTGCTGTTTAACATCTTCCTGATATACTAGTGGCATGGTAAGAGATATCGTATGGTATGACTACATCATCTCTTCTCTTCCCCCCAATACCAAACAGAAATATTTATTGAACACTTGTGTCTTTTCTGCATTGTTCCTGTAAATTGTTCTACCATTTCCATGTAGTAAGGGACCAATACCATTTTTAGGATTCTTTTTGTTCCTAATATACTTTAAAAACTCCTTATTGTCCTTAACTCTGCTGGCCATAGATTTCTGTTTGAGTCTCTACTCTAGCCCTCTTGTGCCCAACGAGATTGGTCTGTTCTACTTAGGTCAGGCCATCCAACCTCTAGTTCTAAGGCTGTGGTCTCAGCACACCAACAGCCTAATTTGTTGTCAAGTTTTGCGGGCGTCAGAGGAGGATAATGAGTTCATCCTGCAGATGTTTTTGCTGAGTCCCCCCAAAGCATGAGGGACAACATGGGAGAAAGCTCGTAAGTCCTTGTTTGAAAATTTAACAAGCAGGCTTTGTGGGGCCAATCAGAGGTGGGAGTTGACCATTCAATAATGAATAAGAGGTGATAGGTAGGACGGGGATGGACCATGAAAAGCCTTGAAAGGGAAGGCAAGGGACGGCATGTTTGATACAATAGACAAGATGAGCCAGTAGAGGGATGCAAAGAGAAGGAGTGACATGGTCAAAGTAATGGGCTAGGAGAATGATCTTTGAAACAGCATTCTGAATGGATCTGAGCAGAGCAAGATTGCATTTGTAAGACTTGAAATGATAAGAGTTTGGACAAGAAGTCTAGCTATATGGATGGATAGGAAAGGCCATATCTTAGAGGTCTTATAAAAGACTTAGACTTAGCCTGGATATGAGGACCTAGAGACAGGTTGGAGTTGAAGATGATACCCAGGTTATGGGCCTGAATGACAGGCAATATAGTGGTGATGTCTACTCTGACTGAGAGAGAAGGTAGTGGAGTGAGATTGGGAGGAAGATTCAGAGCCCTGTTGAGCTTGCTCTGATGGCTAGACATCTATGAGGAGATGTCAGAGAGACTGAGATCTTAGGATAGAAGAAAAGATAATTTAGAGTAGAGAAAGTTATTCCTAAAACTATTTTTTAGGCAAAATGAACATCGAGCTACCAAAAGGAAGCCTGAACTGGCTTGAAGATACTAAAGTTGGAATCTTTGGACAAAAGATACATTTATGGGCATTACCAACAAATGTTCACATGACTGATAGTAGCAGTCTGAGAGTGATCTGAAGATAGTGACTGATCTTTGAATGTAGAAAGAAACATGAGACAGAAAAGATTTTATATCCTTATTAGAATAAAAAATAAAATAGGAAAAAAATTAAACTTAGCTTATCATTTTGAATATTGAGTAATATAATTACACGATACGTGTGCAGTTGTACATGAAAAGTAGTAGTGGTGATAATGGATCTCTAGTAAAACACTAGACCTCCTAACCCCCCGAAATCTGCTTTTTCAGTTATCCCCCACCCCAAAAAATGTTTTGTAATGTAAATCCAATAGCACTGAAGTCCTTTTAGTATTAATACAATGTCAGCAATAAAACAACTTGTTAGTCACTGAGGTTACCCTATGAAAATGAGTTAACGAAACACAAAATACATTTCTTCAGATTTCAAAAACAAATGGTAAGGTGTAATTTTAGGTACGCTCTTACATGAAAAGTGAAATTGTTCATGTTCAACAAACATTTAAATGTTAGTCTTTCCTTTGACTTTAATTGGAACTGCATTCTGTCCCAAAGCACCAAAATATTGTCTTATGCCTAATAGACTATTCAGAGTTTGATTGCTCTTGACACAAGACTCACAATACCAGAAGAGAAAAGATGCAGGAAAATCTGAAATTGTGTAGAGAGAGGCAAAAGAGCAATCAAAATGGTGACACAGTTTTTATGGGAAAATATCATGTTGGGTCAATATTATATTGGCATAAGATGAAGAAATTCCAGTAAGTCAATGGACTTGCAACTGCTTAGGCCAAAAATACATTGGTTCAATTGATTCTAGGAAAGTTTAAATAATCCATTAACATTAGTCAACTGTTACAGGAAGGATTGTTGAAACTTTTTAGTAATTGATAAGGGCAGCTATAGAGCTTCATTGTAAGCATGGGAGAAAGGTTGAGGATACTAAATTTACCTAATTTTATCTATAAGAGGATAGCTGTTTCTGAAGGAGATCCCTCTCGCTGCATATTGGCAGAATATGAATTATTCTTTTAACATGAGGTATACCTTATTTTAGTCATTGGATGGGATTTGCACAGAGACAGACAGCAAAGGCTTATTGCCCCCAGCTCCTCAGTTTAATGTTTTTGTGAAATGTTAAAATGTTTGTCTGAATTTTGCTCAGTAATGTATAGGGTCTAGTTTTCCCAGTATCATGGAAACTTCCCCCATTACTCTCCTGATGACACCTCATACCTAATCCACAACATTCCGTTTATTTCAGTCTTGACTCTCTCCAAACCTGGCACTACTAATTGAGTTTAAATCAGTTCTGTTCTGGAATTAGCCTTGAATAGGAACTTGGGCAAATTTCAGTGTAAAATGTTATTAAGGCTGAATAAGAGTCAAGAGACAGTGCTTCCTTTCTTATGGTAAGGCTGGCTCAGATGCTTCTCAATTCAGATGGTGGACAGCATAGTTTGTTTGAGACACTGAGGTGATGAGGAAGCCCAGATCAATTGTGGTCCCTCCCCATAGCAGCGATCACTTTTTCTCTCATTGTCTTTAATTGTAGACCATATTGTCCTCCCCTTGGTCCTTCTGACTTTTCTTTCTTTGCCATCTCCTTCTCTGTTATAACATAAAGAAGTGAATACAGGAGCAGTGAGCAACTGTGAATCTGAGCTATGTGCAATCTCTTTAGGCAGGATACCTGACATTCTTCACTTTTTATATAATTTTGCCATTCTTAATGAAAGTGGCAAATAGTTTCATTAGACTTAACGCATTAGATCAATAGCATATGCAAAAGAGCTTTCGTAGAAAGGTGTTTAACATTCCTGAGTACATTAGTCCACTTGATATTTTAGAAGGAAAAAATGATATTTTTGGAAGAAGAAAACCTCTCAGAAATCATTTTGTTGCCAAAATGTTTTTATGGAGAATGGGAGTTGGCTGTAAATCCTGTATGCCCACTTACTCTAGAGGCAATGCATTCATCTTAATGTTATGACAACAGTACAATATAACTGGAATTAAAACAAAACATATTAGTTGTATTCCATGAGACTATGGACTTTTAACTGTGGAGACTGGGCTTTATTAGTAAAATTGACATAATAAACAATAAAATATAATGCATGTTACAATCTATTGCTCTGTTTGACTTCTAGTTCAGCTTTAAGTTGAATATTTTTTCCAGCTAACTTGTCTTCCGGAAAATAATAAATTTATTCTGTTTGTTCTGGAGTAACTCTATGGTGGTTCAGTGACATAGATAACTATATACTAGGAAGCAGATGAGATCACCTGACTTGTTTTCATTTGAGTATCTTCAGGATGTTAAGACAAATGTCTAAAAGTGACAGGGTTGTGCTTTAGTCACCACCATACACAGCTACAACATCAGAAACTAATGTGAAATGATTTAATAGGCCTGTTTTCATTTTGTGTTTATATGTGCTTATGTCCTCCAGTTTTTTTTTAACCGTTTAACGATGAACAGCTTACGTAAGTTATGCTTTCCTATAAATTGTTAAACGTATGTTGGATTAAATCCTGGCCCCATAATGACAAAACACCCATTCGTTTTGATTGCTATGGCCAGGATTTCATCCACTGTTTCTAAAATGAGATTTTGCTTAGGTTACAGTATTTAGCATGGTAAGCTGGTGGGTTGATCCATCCGCTGTGAAAGGTAAAATCATGTTCCAGGCAACTGCTTTACCCAGAGCTATTCTTGATTATTTATAGAGCTGACCAGAGGTGACAATTCCAAACTTGCAGCAACTTTTGAAGTTTCAGACTTTGGTTTTATTTCATTCCAATGTGAAACAAAAACATTCCAATGCTAGAATGTCCGATGCTAGAATGTCCATTTTTTGGATCAAAACCTGAGCTTTTCTGTTTGGAAAGGGAGGTATGTGCATGTGGGACTAGCCTGGGATATGGGACATCCAGGTTCAAGTCCTTGCCCTGCCTGATTCAGAGCACAGGTTTTTTCATCCTAGGTTACTCTGAGTCAGGTGGAGCAGGGATGTGATTATAGGTCTCTCACATCCAAAACCAGTGCTTTAGCCATCAGGCTATAGATGTGGGAGATTTAATACAACACCTCGCTCCATCAGTGTTTCCTGTGAACTAATTTTCTTTTTTATTTCATTGGTGGTGACTAAAACCATGATCAAGTTTGCAGAGATTTGCTAGATCTCTGTTACAAGAGCTTAGCAGAGGGGCTTTTCAGTCTTGGGAATCAAACCCCCAAAATCTCAGTTGCATTCTGGCAGTAGAATAGGTACATATTATTGACTCAGGAATAGTTTAGGTAATGCTGTAAGGGCACTGGCAACAACACTCCAGAGCCCAAAGACAGATGTTTGATCTTTCAAGCCTACCTCATCCTCAAAGATTGCATGTTTTCTCTTGTGCTTAATTCTCAAGTGCTTAATTAAGTTAGCATAAACGTGAAGTTATTTAAAATTTGTCTTTACTATGCAACTTTATTCTCAGTAGAATGTATTCTAATAATAAAAACATCCAGAGTGCCATATATAATCTTCCAAACATTTCACTCCCCCTTCTTTTTTCACCCCCAACTCCAATTGCCCCAAACCCACTATCTAGAGAGATGGAAATATCTATTATAATGTATATAACTATTAGGTGTACTTTAGTTTACCTGTATGGCTGCATAGAGTTAAATCAAAGGAGGCTGTCAGGCCTTGTCTACGCTACAAAACTTTGTAATGTAGACAAGGCCTCAGGGGTGAATCAGCAGGAAATGAAACAATGGCAAAGAAAAATGAACTATCACAGAGAATGTCAAGGGTTCTTGGGGAAACAATGGGGGTAGATATTGATTGGAGAATACAGTGAGGCTGGTTTGATTTACACCAGCAGCCTGTGCGCCCCCTCCACCCTCCCCCCCAAACAAGCTGTTACAGTGACCAGAGATTACTGGGGCACTCTGACCGTGCTTGCTTTTCTGTAGCTATGCTCCGCTACTAATGTAGGGAAGAAGATGTATGACTGACCATAGCAGCTCTGCGCCACCCAAGTACGTCCCTTACCTGACCACAGGAGGATTTGCCCTACAAATACATTATAGATTACCTTTGTTACAGAGGGGTTTGCATTTGTTCATTATCTACTGCAGGGGCTCTCAACCTTTCCAGACTACTGTACCCCTTTCAGGAGTCTGATTTGTCTTGCACACCCCAAGTTTCACCTCACTTAAACTACTTGCTTACAAAATCAGACATAAAAATACAAAAGTGTCACAGCTCGCTATTTCTGGAAAAATTATTACTTATTTTTACCATATAATTATAAACTAAATCCATTGGAATATAAATATTGTACTTACATTTCAGCGTATAGTATATAGAGCATTATAAACAAGTCATTGTCTGTAAGAAATTTTAATTTGTACTGACTTTGCTAGAGTGCTTTTGATGTAGCCTGTTGTAAAACTAGGCAAATACTAGATGAGTTGATGCACCCCTTGGAAGACCTCTGTGTATTCCTAGGGGTACACGTACCCCTGGTTGAGAACCACTTACCTACTGTGTATAAAGAGGGACTTATTCATGCAGTGTCTGTCCCCTGGTGACACCCAAAGGCACAGAGACTGTGAAGGCTTTCTGATTTCTCAAGGTCACATGAAACTGAAGGTAATCATTCCTCATCTAATTTATCTCAGCCAAGTCTCTCTCTCTGGCACTCACAGCTAGCCCTAAAAAAGCAGATTCCTCTTGCTTTGTGGGCAGGTGGTTAGAATACCATACAGAGCTCATTTTTGACTGTCAAGATTGAAATTACTTCTCAGCCAAGGGATAGGTATAAGAGCATCTGTTAACTATTAAATCATCTGAGAGAGGTAAAAACATTATGCTGGATTAGAAATGTATCCTTGATTTGCAGTGATTCCATAATAATTTCTTAAGCAAATTAATTTCAAAAATATTCTGTGATGCTAAAAAATACCAAAACTTCTGTAGATCCACTGATCCTAAATAGAATTAGTGTCCTCAACATAACAAGTTACTTTTTTTTTTTTTTTTTTGGTATTTACATGTTTTAGGAAAGGTGAGGCTAAAATCTTGAAAACTGTAATAGTGAGAGGTTTGATAATATGTGGGCAGTAGTAGCATATGTTTCCACTATAGATCTGCCAGCGATCTGAATCTCTCCCTTATCTCGTCTATTCCTGCACTAAGAACTTACATCAGCATACCTACGTCTCTCAGGGGTGTAAAAAATCCACACCCTTGAGACATACCTATACTAACCTAACTCCCGCTGTAGACAGCACTACAATGGAAGAAATTCTTTCACTGACCTAGCTACCATGCCACAGAGATGTGGATTAACTACAGCAACGGGAGAACCCCTCCTGTTGCTACAGTGAGTGTCTACGCTGAAGCACTGTAGCAGTGGTTCTCAACCCACGGGACACTTGCGGCCCAATCAGCACACAACTGTGGCCCATGTGACATCCTCAGGGCCATACAGCTAGTATATATATATATTGTGTAGATGCAGCCCACATCACATAGAGAAAGCCGCATATGTGGCCCACGATGGTAAATAGGTTGAGAACCATTGCACTGTGGTGATGCAGCGGCAGCTCTGCTGCGATAGCATTTGAGGTATAGACTTTATATGACTCCCATCACATCTCTAAGTACCTCCATCTGAGCACAGTAGTATCTGCATTCTATGTTATTCCCATGTTGTGTCTCTGAGATGCTCAAGGGACTGAGATGTTAGAAAAATAATTTTTCTTTACTTCTGTTTCAAGATGTAAGGCTTCAGAAATTAAGAGTATTGTTTGTAAAGAGTGATGTTCTTCCATCCAAAATAAGTCTAATTGTAACCCCATGAAAGTTAGTAAAAGATTACTAAATTAAAAAATACTGAATTAGCAATTATTTAAGCAAGTTGTATTCCTAAGAATTCATTGAGACATAATATAAACTTTCCATTAAATGCTTTGTATCCGAGAGCTCACAAAGCGCGGAAGATTTCAGGGAAATGTTGTTAATTGTAGCAATATTAATTCTTAACTAAGGAAGAGGACCAGCCACTTGCATCATTTGCAAAAGTCAGAATGAAAGCTCATTCAATGGACTTTTTGTAATACAAGTCAAGGACAGAGGACAAAAAAAAAATTACTACTAAATATAATAGTGCCTCAAGTGCTTTATATCTTAATTACTTGAGGGCTTTTCTTTGTTTGTTTGTTTTTGAGAGACAGAGCTATTGCTTACAGTCTTCCATTTTTTAGAGTCAGTTTCTGTCATAATTATCCACTTTTTATTTGTATGCTATTGAATCTAGAAGCTGCATTGCACTTTCCTGCAGAAGTTTGCTGGAAAAATGTGCTTGACTCTGCACCTTCTTTTTCTGCTTGGAAATGCTGTTGTAAGTTAGTGACTCTGCCCAGGGTGATTATATGAAAAGACAAATGGGGAATTGTTTTCTTTCACTATATCTGCCCAAAACACTTAGCTAGTGAAATGTATGAATGGTGTTTTGATGTACTTGGAGAGAGAGCCTCATCAACCATCTAATGCAAGCGGTCTCCTCACTGTTACTTATTACCAAAGGGGTATTAAATTTCCATGAAGTTCTTGTGAGAAAGCAGCAGAGTCAACAATGAATTGACTAATTTTAATTATGGGAAATGTGCTAGACTTAAGGAGGTGGTGGCGGTGGTGGCGATGCAGGGGACAGGGGAGAAATAAGCCTACAAATCGTTTTTGCTCTTCTTAAGAAATCTGAAACACTTCTTCACAAAAGTCATTAAAAACTAACAGCTGTCATTAACTAAATGTGGGTTTCTGAACTCTGTAGCCCAGCTTGCTTGCAGGAATGATTTATTGATTTGTTGCACAGTAATTCAACAATGAAATTATCTTGAAAATTAAAAACAGCATTAAGTAATGGATCCAGTTTACACTAGCATGAGTTTACTGTTATAACTTGCTATTAATGCACATAATGAAAGCTACAAATAACCTTTATTACAGACTTTGGGTTTGCAAACAGTCAAAACCACTTGGGAGGTTAAAAAAGGAACATTACAACAAGACTGAGGTTTGCCCTGTCTATGAATAGAAACAGAAGACTGTTTGAGTAAACACCGGGGAGGGAGAAGTCCTTTTGAATCCTTTCACTGTGGCAGCATCTTCAGGAGCGAGGCGATCCATGAAAAATTGGATCCTGTTTCCTGTGAAGTCAGCTAGCTTGGCAGCAGACTGAAACTTTGGCAGCGGGGTGAGAGGCAACCTACCATATTAGATAGGAAACTAACTGTTACGAGTAGACTCGGGTTCACATTTTATTATTTTATTTGGTATTGTAAACATTTGCTTCCATGACACTCTTGTTTCTAGTTGAGTCTGTATTCTTTCTTAAACCAACTTTTTGTTCTATGATAAATGCTCACAAGTGCTGTGTTTTATACAGGAGTGTTGGTTTAAGGTAAAACTAGTAAACTGAGGTACACTGCTCCTTTGGCGGCAGAGGATTTGGGAGTTCTGTGAGTAGCCAATGTCAGGAACTGGATATTACAGAGGAATGATTTAAGACTGGGTTGTACCTACTGTGAACCTTCCAGGCACAGTATAGTCTGGAATAGTCTAGAGGAGAGTGCTTAAGTGGCTGAAAGGCTGGTGGTGATAGGGAGTTGACACCCAGTCAGCAAAAGGCAAGATTCCCTCATGCTGGAGGCTGGGAGTAACAAGGGGACCTCAGTCCTAGGTACCCAAGAACCATGACATCATTATCCTCATTTAATTTATTTATTTTTTGCTTCTCAATATGAGAATTTTGCAGATTATTTCCTTTTAATGACTACAATGTCCATAATCCTCTTACATACAGTAACAAAGATTTTTTCTGTCTTATTTTAGGGGCAGAAATACTTATGCACTGAATATTGTTAAAAGTAAAAAGAAAGACCAACTATAACTCCTATCATCTGTAACAGCTTCCGTAGGTGCAGACTCCGTGGGTGCTCTGGGGCTGGAGCACCCATGGGGAAAAAAAGGTGGGTGCAGAGCACCCACTGACAGCCCCCCGTCAGCACCTCCCCCTCCCCCGAGTGCCTCCTGCCTGCCAGCAGGCCCCACTGATCGGCACCTCCCACTCCCTCCCCATGCCTCCTGTCCACCGCAGTCAGCTGTTTCACGTGCAGGAGGCTGGGAGCGGGGCGAGGAGCAAGGACATGGCACGCTCGGGGGAGGGGGCAGGAAGTGGTGGGGGTGGAGCGGGGGCGGAAAGAGGTGGGGCGGGAGTGTTGAATTGAGGGAAGGGGTGGCATGGGGGTGGGGCCTGGGGCAGAGCTGGGGGTCGAGCACCCACTGGCACAATGAAAAGTCGGTGCCTGTGACAACTTTCCTTTTGCACTAGGCCCCTGCAGTCTCTGATTGCACTCCTGTACCTATAGAAGCCCCACTGAGGTAGGTGGAGCTCTGTGCAGGTGTAAGATCCACCCATACAGATCAGATTGCATTTCTGTGTTAATACATTTGGAAAAGCTGTTTCTCCTCCCACTCAAGGTGTGCTAGTCATAATAAAAGAGGATATTCTTGGGGGTTTTGTGGTGGCTTCTTGAAGGCATTTTGATTAAAAAAAACTAGAATGATATAAAATGGCACACATTAAGTGGATTAAAAGCTGGCTAACTGATAGGTCTCAAAATGTAACTGTAATTGGGAAACTTCATTGAGCAGGTGAATTTCCAGTGGGCATTCGCAGGGATTGCATCTTGGTCTTATGCTATTTAACACTTGTATCAGTGATCAGGAAAACAACATACAATCATAAAAAACATAAAGTTTGCAGATGACACCCAAATTGAGGGAGTGGTAAATAATGAAGAGGGCAGGTCTCTGATTCAGAGAAATCTGGATCACTTGGTAAACTGGGCAAAAGCAAACAATATGTGTTTTAATATAGCATAATGTAAATGTATAATCTTAGGAACAAAGAATGTAGGTTATACCTAAGGATGGAAGACTCTATCCTGGAAAGCAGCAAATTTGAAAAAGATTTGGGGGTTGTGGTGGATAATCAGCAGAACATGAGCTTCCAGTGTGATGCAGCAGCCAAAAGTCCTAATGTGATCCTTGGATGCATAAATGGGAATCTTGAGGAGGAGTAGAGAGATTATTTTACCTTTTGTATTTGGGTCTGGTGTGACCTCTGCTGAAACAGTGTCCAGTTCTGGTGCGCACAATTCAGGAAGAGAAGAGCCACGAGGGTGATTAAAGAATTATAAAACATTCCTTATAGCAATAAACTGAAGGAGCTCAACCTGTTTAGTTTAACAAAGAGGTTAAGGGCTGACTTGATTATCATCTTTAAGTAACTACATGGGGAACAAATATTTAATAATGGGCTCTTCAGTGTAGCAGAAAAAAGTATACTATGATCCAACAGCTGGAAGTTGAAGCTAGACAAATTGAGCCTGGCAATACAGTGTAAATTTTTAACTGAGCGCGTATCCACAACGGCCCCTTCTGACCTGGAATCTATGAACTACAAATGAAGTCTTTGAGTGCCACAACCCACCCACCGCCCCCATCCCCCCGAGTATTTGTGTGAAGTTTTCCTTCCATTCTGGTGACACACTCTCTCTCATGAAAATAATTTGGGGAAATGTAGGAGGAAGAATGGGAAGGAAATAAAGAGGAGCACTTCTGTAAAAGTGAGCTGCGCTGGAAGATGTCCTTGAGTAGAGGATGTTGCTTTGACTGGAGTTGGGAAAATATTGAATAGTTTGGTTTGTTGCTTTATGCTCTTTTGTGTTCTTTCTATGAACGTATGAACAATCAAATTTTATTAGCAAAAATTTTCATATGGGAGTTAGTATGATCGGGCCAAGAATTTGGGCTACAATGACGTCAAGAATAGTAGTACCTTTGTCTTGTTCGTTATTTCCGTTACGTCATTCACTACATACTCACCAGCCTATGTACTGAATGAAGCAGAGAGTCTGTGGCAATCATAATATGTGATTATATAATTAATGACCATATTGCACTGCATACAGACAAGAGGGTAGAGTTAAATATTACCACAGGCTTTATCAAGTCCCTAAGCTCTCCAGGTAAAATTCACCCATGTGCAGAGGACCAGCCCAAAATCTGTAGAATACTTTAGTCTCTTACCTTCAAAACAGAATTTAAGTGGGACTTAAGTGATGTCTAGCTATGTCCATAACAGTAGTGGAATAGAAAGTAGGTATTAAATAATTTTGACAAGTAGACCACTTCTCTGGGCTTTCATTTTGAAATACTTCATTAAAACGTGTTCTTGTATAGTATTCTATAAAAGTATTATTGAAACAGAGCAGGGGAGCTGCTCAAAGCATTTAACTTATTTCCTAAGAGAATTCTTAATAGCATGAAAACATCTCTGTTGTTATCTCAAATATGTTTTGATAAGTACAACCTTATAGCTTCAAGGAAGTTTAGCTGTGTCACATTTATAAAACATTATAAGTCATGGGTAGAATTGCAAAATGCCACAGTGTTTACATCTTGCAGAATTTGGGGCTGTATTCCTTAAAAGGTATATATATTTACCAACCCAAGACATTTTTTGGATCTGTTAAATTATCTGATTCATTAACTGAATTTTGGAAACTAATCTTTAATCAGGCCAGTTTCTGATTATGTGTGTCTCTGAGTCCATTTTCAAAGAAGTGGGTTCTTACCTTGTCAGCTGAACTGCAGAAGGAACTTCCACTGAAAAAATAGTTCTCCTGGCGTCATTCTTTTAGTTGCCCACAAAGCTATTTTAAAGTGGGATTGTTTGGGGTTTGCAATTTATAAAATAAATAATTAGTGCTGATCATTACTTCCTACTTGCTTCCGAGCTAAAACCTGCCTAGAGTTATGTATCCATTTTCAGTGTATCTCTTGTCACATCGTAGGTAGCTGGAAATGTGGATTAAAATTAGATGAAAAATGCATTGTGGCTTGATGAATCAATAGTTATTGAAATACAAATTGAAGTTAATTGCCCAATTCACTTTTTTGGTCAAGAGATAGAATCTGAGCATAAAAGAACCTTTAATTTATATATTTATAGACTATTTTCCAGGACACTGTAGTATCTCAGAACGTCACAAACAGTAATTATCCTCATAACATCCCTGCAAAATAGAGATGTATGATTGTCCCCACTTTACCTATTGGAAACTGAGGTCACAAAAGAAATTAAGTTACTTGTCCAAGGTCGCAGAGGAAAGTCTGTGTAAAAGCCAGGAATAATCTTCAGATCTCCTTAGCCTTAACCAGATCCAGTGCATTGACTAGAATAAACAACCTTTCTCCCCAAAATAAAATTATTGATCTAAGACCAGAAGTAAGCATGAATACAGTCTTTACCATCATGCTCTATTACACCTCTAGTAGAGTTAACATTGTATTGAAATGTATAGCATACATGTCTGATAGGGTCTGAACATTTTAGGTTAGTTTTATACCAGCTACATGTAAACCTGAAAAATGACATTCTAGGTCATTTGTGCCCAACTTTTGCACACAGGACAACTTGCCAGAAGCCTAAGGACTGCAGATAATTTCATAGAATCATAGAGATATAGGGCTGGAAGAGACCTTGAGAGGTCATCTAGTCCAGCTTCCAGGGCTGAGGCAATTTAAAGCTACCTAGACCATCCCTGACAGGTGTTTGTCCAACCTATATTTAAAAACCTCCAGTATCCGGGATTCCACAACCTCCCTTCAAAGCCTGTTCCTGTGGTGAACTGCCCTTATACAGTGGAACTCCGTTTATCTAATCTAATTGGGACTAGGGCCAGATCAGATAATGGAAAATTCAGATATTCAGGAGACTGGGGAAAGATCTTTCCCATCTCCAGCTGTCAGCCCTGGGCGGCAGGGCTCAGGCCATCTGGGGCTGACAGCTCAAGCCCCACATGGCCAGTTCATTTAATATGGAGGCTCAGATAAACTGGGTTGTACTGTAGTTAGAAAGTTTTTCCTAATATATAACCTAAATCTCCCTTATTGCAGATTAAGCCAATTATTGCTTGTCCTACTTCCAGTGCACATGGACAACAATTGATCACAATCCTCTTTGTAACAGTCTGTAACGTATTTGAAAACTGTTTGCCCCTTCCTCCCCCACAATCCATTTTCTTTTCTCAGTACTAAACATGCTTAGTTTTTTAAATCTGTCCTCATCAGTCAGGTTTTCAAAACTTTTTATCGTTTTGATTGCTCTTCTCTAGACTCTTTGCAGTATTTTTTTTAGCAAAGTCTGATGCCCAAAACTGGACACACTTCTCCTGCTCAGGTCTCACCAGTGCCAAATAGTGTGAGACCTGAGCACTACAACTGAACAACTACCTCCTCTTCAGTTTTGATTCTGTCCCTATAGTCCCTATTAACATGACTTCACATTTTTTTCCATGGTATGTCAAACCTATCTTCTCCATTACTTCTTTTACTTGGTTTGTACATTTTTGTAGTCCGTTGGCTTCTTCATTGATAAGAGTGATGACGTCAGCAAAGTCTAGATCCGTTAGCCAGGAACTGTTCCATTTTAGGCCATATGTATCACTGTCACATTGTTTTAATCCATAGTTGATGACTAGCATAAACAAAAAAGGAGACAGGACAGACCCCTGTCTTGATGCTGAATGGCTGCTCCCTCCTTCACCTCAAACCCCTCGTCCGCAGCCCTAACCCAGAGCCCGCACCCCCAGCTGGAACCCTTACCCCCCACCCCCACCCCCTATCCTCCTACCACAGCCCAGTGAAAGTGAGTGAGGGTGGGGGAGAGCGAGCCAGCAAGGGAAGGGGAATATAGTGGGTGGGGGCAGGGCCTCAGGGAAGGGGTGGGGCTAGGGTGTTTGGTTTTGTGCAATTAGAAAGTTGGCAAGCTTATGTGTGGTACTGGGCAGGTTGGAATTGTGAAAGATGTTGAAAATTGATGTTAAATTCCATGAATGAAATGTAACAGTTTTTTGTATTCAGGATCTTGGGTTTGTGTTCTTCTCCAAAATTGACACATCTAGTAACATGGTGCTTCCTAGTCTCATTCTGGGGCACTGGTTCAGTACTGACTTGCAGCAAAGAGTGACCCTTCTTGAACCCCATGTATCACTTTCTGCAGCACTTGGGCTTCCCCTGAAGGACTGCCCAACTCAATCCTGTTTAGCTTATGAAATTTGAGGAGATCATAACCCAAGATCACATGACTGCAGGAGTCTAAATGCTAAATCTGCAGCCAGCGCAGAGCTGTCTGGTTATTTTTGCTAAATAAGATGGTGCAAACATTGCACTGCACATAGGAAATTTGTCTTAAAATATCTTCATATTTAAGTACAACATATGATCACCTGAATTTTACTGGAGTGAAAATGTGATGCTTCAAAGAGTTCATACTAATGATTATGGAAAAGGTCGATTACCTGCTTCGTCGTTCAGTAACGTACATGTCTTTTGTTTCTTGCTGTGTTAAGTATTTGCAAAAAGAAAAGGTGTTTATTAAAGAAGGACCTAATTCTGGAAACACTAGCACATGTGTTCTCATGTGGTAGGCATACTGAAGTCAATGGTACTACTCACAAGCAGTAAAATTCTGCATGCATTTAGCTCCGTTTGAAGGATCAGGCCACAAGGTAATAAATAACAGGAATTTCTTAACAAAAATGTTTTATGTTTATTTATTTGTTTTGACCTGTGTGTATATATATCTGTACACTGCTAATTGTTGTTGCATCTGTCTTTTAGAACCATCGGGTACAAAAACAAGTATGTGAAAATTCCTCATGGCCATATATGGGTGGAAGGTGATCACCACGGGCACAGCTTTGACAGTAATGCTTTTGGCCCGGTAAGTCACATTCACTATGTATCATTTTATGTTTGCAGTTGGAGAGCAAATCATATCTGATGCGTTACTCAGATAAGTATTCATTTCCAGTATTAGCAGTCATGATTTTAGAGAGAATCCATGTGCCTTGAAATGTTTCTTCTAATCAAGATGGAGGGACAGATCTTGCTCCATTCTCTTTGCACTACCTAAGTGGCACAAATAACAGAGATTGTCTTTAACTCCCCTGCAAGAAGCAGAGGGAAGAACTGGGGGGCGAGGGAGCAGTTTTGAGGGATGGGGGCAGCTGACAGATGGTCCCTTAGGATCTGTTGCCAGCTGATGCAACTTCAAGTTTTTCCCTCCCAGTAGTTTTCTCCTGATTTGGAGCCAGTGGGCTATAACGATACTCAGCAAATGTTAACTGATAAATCAATATGTTGAAGAAAGTATGAAGTAATGGGCACTTTGTCTGTCTAATCAATTCTCAATGTAAGAGGGAAAAAACTCACCCTAAATGGCGAGTGTCTCCAGTTGCATACAAGTATTTACAAAACAAAAGCTAAAAACTCAGATTTAGAGTGCTAAAATGACATGACCTGGATACACTTGGTCTCTATGGAAAGACGGGATGTCCTTTTCAGGGTTTCAGTTTTCTGGCTTTTTTTTTTTAATTGCTCACTTTGTCTGACATACAGAAATTTAGGCTCATCTTCTCTGCATTCTGCCCTGGAGATATTAATCATTTTTCTCATGTTATACATGCAGTTTTGTTTACCTCTTTACTTGGAGACGATTCTATTCTAAAATGATAAAACGACTGGTTGTCATGGGAAATTCATGCCAGATTCTGTGACCCTTACTCAAATTCTGTTAGCACTTTACATCTGAAGTAGGGCCATTTAATTTAATTAGACTATCATGGAGTAGATATTGCTCAATTTAAGTGAGGGTGGCAGAGTTTGGCCTCTGATAATCTACCTCCAATAACGTGACATGAAGAGGAAAGCATGAGAATATCTAAGATTCAAAGACCTCCTACCTGGCTGGACCAGTGGGATGCTATTGCCCTAATCTCTTTCACCTCCCTTGTAGTTTGTCTCACTATCTGCTTCAAGGGCCATGTTAGGGGGCTTATTCCTTCACCCACTTACTTCCCTGGTCCTTCTCGCATGAACAGAGAGCAACAATACCCGAAGTCCAAAAGTGCAAACAATTCGATGTTTATTGGGGTGAACTTCCAGCAAGCATGATTCCAGTTTCCTTCCTTAGTATCCTCCTTCCCAGCTCTGACACCACAGAGCCTTACACCTGTGTCCCTGTTCCCATTCCTACCCTTAGCCAAACATGATTCCAACTTCCTTACTCCCATTCCCTGTTCCCATTTCCCCCTTTAGCAAAACATGATTCCAATTTTCTTACCCCCATTCCCTGTTCCCATCTCCCCCTTTAGCAAAACATGATTCCAATTTTCTTACCCCCATTCCCTGTTCCCATCTCACACACCCACATGCCCACCCCCACCCACCCCCAGTCACTTCCTCATTGACTACAGATTATATAGTAAAACTTGAGTTCTGCTTAGCTATACCTTAACCAATCATTTTCCTGAAATTTAACTAACCAATCCTAACATATTGTAACATGATTATGTAACCAATTATATCCCACCACCTTAATTAGTTTACACCCAGCAAAATTAATTATACAGCAGACAGGAACAATCACAGAACCAGACAGAGATTATACAGACAAACAACAGCAAAGTGGGAACTATAATGACAAAACAATACAGAAGTGAGGATTTCACATCCCAGCTATTGATAAGTGAGTTCTTGCCAGACAGGATGCTATCAAACTAAGTTTCCTTTTACATTTTCTAGGCACTTCCCTTTCTCTGGAGGTGATAGGAATACAATCCTGTCCTGATAGTGCCTAACAGCCCAATAGCACCTTATTTCAATGTGACTAGTTTGGAATGTGAGGATGTGACCGTTCGCTTCCCAGCTTATGGCTGCCTCTGCTGCTTAGCCAAAGGCCTGAGCCTAAGCACAGGGCCACAAACTGTCACAGTAAGAGAAGGCCCTTACACCGGCAGACAGTGATTTCTTTCTTTTATACCTCTATCACTAGCCAAGTGATAAGAATACACCTAAATTCTTAGAGTATAGGCCTTTACAGACAGGCCTGAATATCTATATCCTAACAGGCCACATCACTAATGATTTTTTTTTTTTTATTCTCCCTTTCTGCTCTGTCAGTTTTTTGACAGTAAATTTTAGAGTTCCCTTTTTTTTTCTTTTTTTTCTTCTTCTGGCCACTAGACTTTTTTTTTTCCCCACTTGACCCATGCATATCTCTCCCTCTCTGTATTGTTACTGGTTGTCTTTTTATCCACAGTCTCTCTCACAATCCCATCAATACCCACAATCCCATCCTCACCATTTTCCTGTTACTTCTTGTATTTTGTCATGGTAACCTCACCAGTGTAAAACTACTCTGAAATATTTAGGCCTTGTGTTCACTTGGAAAAAAAGTGTGTTTTTAACTTGCATTAGCTAACACATGTTAAACAACATGTGATAAAATCCTAGTGAAGACAAGGCAGTTAATAGTTTTCACAGGAGTTGGTAGGTCAAGGTACATCCTAGTCTCCCCCATTGTGCTAATGCATGTGAAAACTATAAACTACCTTTTCTCTGCGATTTACCTCATGTTTGTTACCATGAGATAAGTTCCCACCTCTTTTCTGAGTGAATAGGCACTGTCAGAGAACTATTGTGATAACTTTTGACAATGCAAGCTTTCTAGCATTCCACACAGATGACTTTGGGAAATATGTATAGAACCATTTAAAAGGTTTGTATTGGTTGAGTTAAATTTTGAGTAAGTATCAAATGTAAATAGATATTTTTCTTCAGATTTAAATTATAGCAGCAGTTGAAAATATAAAGGAAAAGGTGACAAGCGCGCTCTTGTGGGAAGAAACTAGCTATGAGGATTGACTAAAAATCATAAATATGTACATCTGCAGAAAAAGATAAAATGCAGACTTAGGGATTCTTTAGCTCCTATTGACTAATGTTTCGCCTACACGTGTTTTGGTTTGTGGAGGCAGACTTACACATGTTATGAACAGATTGGCATATCACAATGTCCATTCCTCTGCCTGACCAATTCTTGTGGGATACTGAATATATTAGGATTGTACTCTCAAGGCATTCAGAGGCATATTCTTCTTCTTTTTAATATCTTTTCTTTCATAAGAATAGAACAGTCAGTCAGAATGAAAAGACTGCACAATGGCAAGAAAGGAACCCAATGTCCTTGCTTTGTTGTAATAGAGGTCACTCCAGAGAGTAGTTTGAATGTTATCTGTGCCACAACTCCAATTTGGAGGAACCAATGCATTTTCCTGGGTTAAAAGGGCCCAGTACAAAAAATTATCTTTAATGTAGATTACATTTTAGGGCTATTAACTTTGATGGTATTCCTTTAATTACAATAAAAAAAAAGCTTATATACTATAGATAAAGTCAGACATAGTTATGTTTTGTGGATAAGCATAATTAATTACATGGGCATATATGTAAATTATGGAATTGAGAACAGATAGAAATCATTTTTTCACTTGTAGAATAATGTGTAATGGCTTAATGGACTAGGTGATAAGACAAACATACTGGGATCATTCAAGGGCTAATTTATATGTCATCTTTGGGGGTTATGAATCCTAAAATGTGAACGACCTTTGACAGATGATGATAATCATTATATAGTTCCTAAAACATTTTATCCATTGTATCCTTTAGCCTTTTTGTATCTATCTGATTTTAGTAGGACCAAGATGAGAATTTCAAGGCATGTATAGACAATTTTCTCAAGTTTCAGAGTAGCAGCCGTGTTAGTCTGTATCCGCAAAAAGAAAAGGAGTACTTGTGGCACCTTAGAGACTAACAAATTTATTTGAGCATAAGAGTGAGCTGTAGCTCACGAAAGCTTATGCTCAAATAAATTTGTTAGTCTCTAAGGTGCCACAAGTCCTCCTTTTCTTTTTTTCTCAAGTTTATACATTAAAATACTTTTTTTTTAACTATAGTGAAAATATATTGCAGAAAAAGTCAAGGGACCCTCAAAATGGCTTTATAGTTCCTCTCTGTCTAGTAGTTTTTGTTTTTTTTCTGACTTCAATTTAAGCATTAATTTAATTCAAACACCACTACATCTATAAACTGTGCTGAATTAGTAACACAGATAACTGTATAGTATAGCTGGCCGACTACTGATTTAAATGTTAATGTAATCCAGCATGCAAGGAAGTTATTTAAGTAATGCAGTTGTTGAATTTTGTCCTTTAAAAAACTGCTTTGTGCAGCACAGACAAAAAGGTACTGCATTGTTGTTACTTTGATATTGCCTGGTTCAGTCTGAGGTCTTCTCTACACTGCCCCACAGTTTGGACTTTAGGAGAATGAATAGCAGTGCACACCAAAGTGCTGAGCTGTAACACTCCACATAGGACTCTGAAGGTGTGAACTAAAGTTTCTTGTTTGTGGAGCATTATAATAAAGCAACCTAGGAACCTTTAAGTTTGTGCCTGCAATCCACACAGGGGAATTCCAGCACAGCTCTTTGGTATGCACTGCTATTCACAACTCCACAGTCTGAACTGTGGGGCAGTATAGACATAGCAACATAGCATAAGTTTTGCAAGTCATGTCTGCCATTTATATTGGCTGAAATAAGCTATTTTAAATGCCAGGCAATAACCACGAAAAGAACTCGGTGATCCTTGCCGCCTTTGTTTTGTTTTTTAATTTAAGGGATGAAAAAATTACATCTAGAATGATTTTAGTTCAGTTAGCTGGACTGGGTTAGTGATATCTCTTCAGTGAACCAGTTCTGTTTTCAAGCTTTTATGAGGGTAAAGCCAAACATTTATTATATCACCTTATTCTGGTTTAATTGGAATATTACAGAGACCTAAGAATGCAGTGTTGGATGATATATGGTTTTGCTTTTAAGAGACTGCTTTATGTTTTTAATTCCAGTAAAGCTATTATTCAGTTGTGAGTTCATCTAAGAAATGTTTCTTGGGAAAGAATTGTGGCAGTAGTACTACACAGTAGTAATAACAAATTCTTTCAAATTAAATACCAGGATTCATTTTGTAAATGTACTACTTCTATAGCTACTACTTTACTTTTCAGAATGTTTCCCAGTTTAGGATTTGAAAGTGCTTTACACAATTAATGCCTGATAGAATGCCCATTGAAGTCAAATGGTACTTGTTCAATTGACTTTCATAATGAGCCTGCACATAGCTGGCATCACAGAGACTTGGTGGGATGATACACATGACTTGAATATTGGTATAGAATGGTACAGCT
The DNA here is from genome assembly GCF_965140235.1 of Caretta caretta. Taxonomy (NCBI): domain Eukaryota; kingdom Metazoa; phylum Chordata; order Testudines; family Cheloniidae; genus Caretta; species Caretta caretta. The sequence goes on along the minus strand of NC_134206.1, from coordinate 302,620,929 downwards.
TGCTCAGGAAGGACAGGCAGGGAAAAAAGGAAGGAAGTGTTGCCTTGTATATTAAAAATGTATACGCTTAGACTGAGGTTGAGATGGAAATAGGAGACAGACTGTTGAAAGTCTCTGGGAAAGGATAAATGGCGTAAAAACACATGGGTGATTGTCATGGTAGGGGTGTATTACAGACCACGTAACAAGGAAAGAAGAGGTGGATGAGGCTTTTTTTTAAACAACTAACAAAATAATCCAAAGCACAGGACTTGGTGGTGATGGAGGACTTCAACCTACTCAGACATCTGTTGGGAAAATAGCACTGCACAGATTGTCCAACAAGTTCTTGGAATATATTGGAGAAAAAAATATTTTGGAAGGTGGAGGAAGCTACTAGGGGAGAGGCTGTTTTAGATTTTATTTTGACAAATAGGGAGGAACTGGTTGAGAATTCGAAAGTGGAAGGCTGCTTGGGTGAAAGTGATCATGAAATGATCGAGTTCATGATTCTAAGGAATGGTAGGAGGGAGAACAGCAAAATAAAGACAGTGGATTTCAAGAAGGCAGACTTTAGCAAACTCAGGGCATTGGTAGAGAAGATCCCATGGGAAGCAAGTCTACGGGGAAAAACAATTGAAGATGGTAGTTTTTCAAAGAGACGTTAAGGGCACAAGGGCAAACTATCCCACTGCGTAGGAAAGAGAGGAAGTATGGCAAAAGACCACGCTAGCTTAGCCAGGAGATCTTCAATGATCTAAAAATCAAAAGAGTCCTATAAAAAGTGAAAACTAGGTCAAATTACAAAGGATGAATATAAACAAATAACCCCAGGATGTAGGGATAAAATCAGAAAGGCCAAGGCACAAAACGAGATCAAACTAGCTAGAGACATAAAGGGTAAGAAGAAAACATTCTACATACATTAGAAGCAAGAGGAAAACCAAGAATAGGGTAGGCCCGTTACTCAATAAGGGTGGGGGGATAATAACAAAAAATGTGGAAATGGCAGAGGTGACTTCTTTGTTTCAGTTTTCACCAAGAAGGTTGGTGGTGATTGGATGTCTAACATAGTGAATGTCAGGAAAAATGAGGTAGGATCGGAGGCTAAAATAGGAAAAAGAACAAGTTAAAAATTAGACAAGTTAAATGTCTTCAAGTCACCAGGGCCTGATGAAATGCTTCCTAGAATACTCAAGGAGCTGTCTGGGGAGATATCTGAGCCATTAGAGATTATCTTTGAAAAGTCATGGAAGACCCCATGAAGAGAGAGATTCCAGAAGACTGGAAAAGAGCAAATATAGTGCCAAACTATAAAAAGGGAAATAAGGACAACATGGGGAATTACAGACCAGTCAGCTTAAGTTCTGTGCCAGGAAAAATAATGGGGCAAATAATTAAGCAATCAGATTGCAAACATCTAGAAGATAATAAGATGAGAAGTAATAGTCAGCATGGATTTGTCAAGAACAAATCATGCCAAACCAATAGCTTTCTTTGACAGGGTAACAAGCCTTGTGGATAGGGAGGAAGCAGTAGATGTGGTATACCTTGATTTTAGTAAAGCTTTTGATAGTGTCTCACATGACCTTCTCATAAACAAACCAGGGAAATACAACCTAGATGGAGCTACTATAAGAATAGTGCAAAACTGGTTGGAAAACTGTTCCCAGAGAGTAGTTATCAGTGGTTCACAGTCATGCTGGAAGAGCATAATGAGTGGGGTCACACAGAGATCAGTTCTGGGTCCAGTTCTTTTCAATATCGTCATCAATCATTTAGATAATGGTATAGAGAGTACACTTATAAAAGTTGCGGATGATACCAACCTGTGTGGGGGGGGTTGCAGGTGCTTTTGAGGATAGGATTAAAATTCAAAATGTTCTGGACAAACTGGAGAAATGGTGTGAAGTAAATAGGATGAAATTCAATACAGACAGATGCAATGTACTCCACTTAGGAAGGAACAATCAATTGCACACATACAAAATTGGAAATGACTGCCTAGGAAGGAGTACTGTGGAAAGTGATTTGGGGGTCATAGTGGACCATAAGATAAATATGAGTCAACAGTGTAACACTGCTGCAAAAAAAGTGAACATCCTTCTGGGATGTATTAGCAGGATTGTGTAAGCAAGGCATGAGAAGTAATTCTTCTGTCTACTCTGTGCTATTTAGGCCTCATCTGGAGTACTGTATCCAGTTCTGGGTGCCACATTTCAGGAAAGATGTGGACAAATTGGAGAAAATCCAGAGAAGAGCAACAAAAATGATTAAAGGTCTAGAAAACATGACCTATGAGGGAAGATTGAAAAAATTGGGTTTGTTTAGTCTGGAGAAGAGAAGGCTGAGAGGGGACATAACAGTTTTCAGGTACATAAAAGGTTGTTACATGGAGGAGGGAGAAAAATTTGTTCTTCTTAACCTCTGAGGATAGGACAAGAAGCAATGGACTTAAATTGCAACAAAGGAGGTTTAGGTTGGACATTAGGAAAAACTTCCTAACTGTCAGGGTGGTTAAACACTGGAATAAGGTGAGGTTGTGGAATCTTCATCATTGGAGATTTTTAAGAGCAGGTTAGACAAACACCTGTCAGGAATGGTCTAGATAATTCTTAGTCCTGCCATGAGTGCAGGGGACTGGACTAGATGGTCTCTCGAGGTCCCTTCCAATCCTATGATTCTGTACAAAAGCCCAATGGGAGACTTTCTATTGACTTTTATTGACTTTCTATTGACTTTATCAGTACTCAGGATATAGTTTGAAATGCTCTTTAATTTGATAAATCATTCTCCAGAATCTGCAGCATTATATCCTCTTCTACATGGGTCCTAAAGTGATCCTGTTTGAGTAGAAATAGAACTTTTCTATGGCTTCACACTATGATTTTTTGACCTATGCTGGTGTTCCTAGCAAGATATACTTGTACTTAATTTAGAAACTCATTGAACATACATTTTGGGGATTATTTTTGTTTTCTGGGCATGAAGAGTATCTATAGCTCCATCACTACTAACTCAAATGCAGTTTTCAGTTTTGGTGACTGCAGCACTATAAAGAATTATTTTTGACCAGATTTTATTTTCAGATAGGAGAAATGTTACCATGTTGTGGGTTTCTCAGTAGTAAGGTATTTTTCATGTGATTTTTTCCTTATTTCTGTCCAACAAAGATAGTCATATAAAGTGACCATCTTTGTTGGACAGAAATAAGGAAAAAATCACATGAAAAATAAGGGATGACACTTTATTTTAAGGGACACTTGAAGGAAACACCATTTCTCATAGCATACCATGTATATTTTTTTCTCGTGTGTGCTTTTATACTACCCTCAAGTATACACTGCCATCATCATAAGCATCAATTTAATGTTTAAAATAGTACTTATAGTGAAATGTATTAAAACTCATAATATCTTTGACTTTTTTTTAAATCCATTCATTAAACTCCTTACATGTACAATTTGAAATTAACTTTAATTTCAAGCTCAGCCTTAAAAGAATCAATATTTAGCAGAAAGAAAAGGAGTACTTGTGGCACCTTAGAGACTAACCAATTTATTTGAGCATAAGCTTTCGTAAGCTACAGCTCACTTCATCGGATGCGTACTGTAGCCACAGTATGCATCCGATGAAGTGAGCTTTAGCTCACGAAAGCTTATGCTCAAATAAATTGGTTAGTCTCTAAGGTGCCACGAGTACTCCTTTTCTTTTTGCGAATACAGACTAACACGGCTGTTACTCTGAAACCTGTCAATATTTAGCAGGTTTCTGCAATCTGTCCAGGTATGTTTACACAAGAAAAATATTGTTTCCTCTGCTGCATTTGAGCATAAATTCCTCAAGTTTTAAGAAATTAGGAGAAGGAGCTGGCTACCATGTTTCAAAGCCTACCCCTTCTCCTGCACACAGTATTCACTGAGCCTTCTTTGGGATAAAACATACTAGTGCCCTTATGTGGCAAGCATGTGCTCTTTATTTCGCCACTAAAGAACCATTCCCTTTCCAGAAGTTTTCTGATTTCTTCTTAGCACTTCCTTACTTACGTTACAAGTACAAAAACTGAGGATTGGAGTGGAGAAATTTCTGAATATGTAATGTCATGTTTTAACAAAGTCTCAAACAAGAAGCCAGATACATGATTTTTATTGCAGGTGTGCAATTCAATGCAGTCTTAGGACAATGCAAAAGGAAAATCCTTTTTTAAAGCTTTGTGGCTAGTTTTTGTTAAGATTGGTTTCTTCAGTCTGAATTCTTCAGTCTGAATTATACACTGAAACATTGCTTAATGCTGGTCTGCAAAGATTTGATTCAGCCTTCTCTTACTTATGAAATAAGGGAGTCTAGGGATATCCCTTAAAATAAGGGACAAGTGGTCACCCTAAGAGACAAATCAATAAAATGGGACTGTTCCTTGAAGTAAGGGATGGGTGGTCACCCTATGTCATGTTGTCAGAAATGTATATTTAATGGCAGTGGGTAAAAGCAAAACATTAGTGAAATATGTGGTCCACTGTTAATATAGAATTAGCAATGTTAATAGTTATATACATTTTGTTCCTTTTAAAGGAATAAGATAAAAATGTTCCCAAATATAAATAAATTGGTTCAATGTAGGGAGAGTTGGTAATAATACAATACTTTCATTGATTAAAAATGGCCATGTAAGTTCAGTCCTTTCAACTTTTTTTTCTGAGCAAGAATATTGATTCAAACAGTCTTGCAAAGTTCTTTCTGTAATGGTTTGTGTGATTCAAAATTATGATATATAGTAGTTGACCTCAATGTTTCTTCCATTCTGAAAGGTTCTATTGGGAGAAAATTGCTGGAACCTCTTCTCTACATTACACGGATGTTGTGAGGATAAATGCATTAATCTTTGTTGTGAGGCACTCTCACACTAGGATTGTAGGAGCCATATAAGATAGAGCGGGTAACATTCCTGAAAATAGACAGAAGAAACTTAATATGTTTGACCATGGTACTTGATAATAAAAAAAATTTGCTCTTAAGTGTGAGCAAGTCTGGCAGAAAAGAGGGAAGGAAGAATTTGACTGATCCTTCATGCTTGCTGACAGAATTTCCAGTTTGAGGAGCCATGACCAAACCATTTGGAAACTCCATAAACAACAGGAGTTCAGAGATGAATTCATTCACTCCTGATAAAAGGTTTAAGGTTTTACATGTATAGTATTTTCTAGGAAACAGCAGGAACAGGTTTACGTTTGAGAAACTGAAAGAATTTGTAAACCATGTTGCTTCTTGTAAAATCCATCCGAAGTGCTGTTGACATTACTGTGTTCATGTATATCCAAACATACCAGATGTGTTGTATTCAGTGTATTGATGCTTTATGCCCATATTACTCAGTCCTGAGGTTTCACTGGCCTGTTTTAGTTAACTGTTAATTACTTTATAAGATCCTTGAAAGAGGTACCTCAAGTTCTTTCTTGTTTATAAAGTATCACATGCAACTATGATGCAGTACAGATAAGTAACAATAAATAATAAACATTCCTCTGACATACAAAGATACTTATTTTATGTGTTGTGAAAAAACAGCTTTTGTGTTGGAAAAGGTTATTAAACTGATCATTCTGTTGAAATAATTTGTTGCCCAGGGGACTCCAAGGCAAAAATTTCACAGCCGGTGCTTAATTGGTAATGAAAGAGGTGCCAGGGCTCAAGCAATGATTTCATTTTAAATTTTAAACTTGTTATGACTTTGAATATATGGCAGTTATTGTCATTAACAACACATTCAGTCATAACAAGTTTATTTGAAAGAGTGGCTTAGATGTTTACAACCACATATTTTACCAGGGCTATAACCAGGGTGGGGCGAGCGGGGCAGCTGCCTAGGGTACAAAGCTGGTGGGAAGAGGATGTGCAGAAAAATGGGGTGGGTGGGGGGAAAAAAAGGTAGGGGGTAGAGCCCTGCAGTGGGACTGGGATCCCAGGGATACCGTTACCATACCATGCCACCCTTACTTCTGTGCTGCTGGGCTCCTGGCCAGCAGCCCCCGTTCTCTGGCCACGCAGCTCTTTCCTAATGTTTGAAATGAGAGAATCACTATGCTCTGGAATGAATTCGCAGAGGAAAATGAAAAAAGACAAAAGCCCCCTATATCCTGTGGGTGAACATTTTTCACAAAGAGATCACTCCATATCTGACCTCTTAATCCTCATTTTCAAAGGAAACCTGCACAATACCTTCAAAAGACGAGTCTGGGAATTAGTCATAACTTTGCTAGGCACTAAACATCGTGGACTTAATAAAGACACTGGTTTTATGGCTCATCATAACAATCTGTAACCTATTCACCTTCCTTTGTCCTACAGCTGTAGAGGTGTTAGCTGTCCACTTCACCTTGAATGGTCTGTTGCAACATGTGCTAACTCTTTATGCTAAACAATCTGTTCCACCTTGTATTTAGCTGTGACACTCTGAATATTTTTCCCAGTCCTGAAGAAGAGCTCTGTGTATGCTTGAAAGCTTGTTTCTTTCACCAACCGAGTTTGGTCCAATAAAAGACCCACCTTGTGTTGCTAACATTGTTTATAGTTATTTTTGTTCACTTGGTCTCAGGGCTTTCAGTGCTTAAAAATTAACCTTTGTCAGAGATTTCAAATAAATGTAATTTTCAGTGAGGGAATCATCTCATTCAGTCATGGACCAGTACCAAAAATTCTCACTGTCCGATCAGGGGAACAGCAAGAGGTTTTAAACTCTGACATATTGTGACCCTTGAGGGCTACCAGCGAATGCTGTGTTCAGTCATAAAACTGGGAATCTTATCGAGGTTCTTGTGGGATTAAACTTGTTCATATTGTGGACCACATTTTAGAAACGTACTCTTCCTCTCCCATTTATGGTGACATACCACTCTGTGACAACAGCACTTCCTTACATGGAAGTATTTAACGTATGTTTAGCTGCCTTTTAATGCAGTTTAGCATTTGGACTCATAAAAGAGAACCAGCAGCTCTCTACAGATCACTAGCATGTACTCTCTACAACTGTTTGATAACCATAGATATATAGAAAAGGAGTACTTGTGGCACCTTAGAGACTAACCAATTTATTTGAGTATAAGCTTTCGTGAGCTACAGCTCACTTCATCGGATGTAGCTCACGAAAGCTTATGCTGAAATAAATTGGTTAGTCTCGAAGGTGCCACAAGTCCTCCTTTTCTTTTTGCGAATACAGACTAACACGGCTGTTACTCTGAAACCTGCCATAGGTATATAGCATTTATTTCTGAGCTTGTCACATTGCAAGATTTTGAAATATAAAATTGCACTGCTCTAATTACTAACTTTCTTTCTTCCTTCATCCACTTCAGTTCCAATGTGATTTTCGTGGGCACTGTCTTGAAAACTAGTAGGAGAACTGTATACAAGAGCTGTAGCTTTATACCATCTGGAAGCAGGAGATCCACTTTACACATGGTCTGAAGCAGGATCTGGTTATCCTTGTGGGTTTGTGAGATATCAGCTGCTGAATGCCTATCAGATTGAAATGGGGGGAGGAGGGGAAGCAAGATTGTATAAAAATCAGGTGATTTTTAAGATTTAATATTTCTTAGCCTACGGGGCTAGAATCCTTGGGCAGGCTACCACAAATACACCAGTGCCAGTGCGGGTGCTGGACTAGTAATTGGAAAGGAAAGAAAGATGTTTTGCTATCACCTGTCATGACAGATAATATAAACTGGTGGAAGTTGCATACCCAGTTATATTAATAGTGAAAATCTGTTTTGTTCATTGCAATTAAAACAAAAAAAAAAGAGATCCTTAGAATTCATATAATGTTAAAGTGATTTATCTAGTATTTTCTTAAGGAGACACTCGATTGCATTTCTTAATAGTAGAGTAAAAGATCCCTGTAATCATTGCTTTCCCCCCTTTGGAGTAGAGTATGCTAAGTGGTACTTCTGCCATATTGCACCTTTTTGGAATTTATTAAACACTTTCGTGTATGGATTTCAGAAATGTTGTTTGTAGAATATAGCTTTTTGATTGGCATGTAGCCAAGTCAAAAGGTTGAAGAGCTACGGGTTTCCTCAATGTTGCTAGCACACTCAGGTTCCACTGTAGTTAAGCTAGTTGAAAATTTTGAAGAAGGACTGAAAGCTCACCAAATACAACGTTAGCAGTTTAGAGCATTCAGTTTTGTGTTGTGCCAGGGACGATTGATATATTTTGTTTTAATACCAAGGGTTGGTTATATAGCTTGAAACTTCAGATAACTTCATTTTTCTGAGATTGGGATTTGTATAATTTAGGTGCCAAAGTGATAGACTGTCGGTCTGCTCTATAGTAGATTTGAAACTAGTATCTAACACTGATTTTTGGCCATGTACATGCTATATCTAATATAAGACGAGACGCATAAGATCAAAACAAGGTGTAGTACACTGGAAGAAGAGTGGAATCAGAAAAAGTAACTGCCTCCAAAATTCCCTAAAACTGTTGCTTGGAAAGTTTTACCTGTATGGCTTGCCTTTCTGTGATAGCTAACTTCAAATCTCACTGACTTGGGCATCTTTGTGAATCAGTTTTTACATGAGGAAGAGCTGTTTTTCACAATTTGCTAGGTTGATCTTGTTCCAAACTCTCATGTTGATTTTATCTCCCTTTGGATTTTAATTGACAAAAAATAGTGTTTAGTGTAGCCCTTTTGGCCAACAAAACAGATTTTTCTTTTCTTGGCATGTGAAAATGCAGAGCATGCCCCTTGCTCTCACCAAAGAAATGATAGCTGCAGAGGCTATGAATGCAGCAGGATTTAGGTCTTTGGGAATTCATTAGGAGGAGCACCAATATGAGCAGGATGGATTTAGGCAGTAATAAATAAGAGAAATTGTAATAAGAGAAAACAACCTGATTCCAAGAACTTCATGCCAGTGATGTATTGATGATTTTTGAAATGCAGCTGGTCTAGGTTAACCCATTGAAATGAAAATTTTAAAAACTAATTCCTGGATAGGGCCAAATTGCACGCTATATGGGTCTGTGGTGGTCCATAAAGCCCTCACAAACAGCTCTGGTGGTAAGACATTGACACAATAGCTCACAATGAATGGAAAAGCGGGAGGAGGAGGAAAATAGATGCCAAAGGAAGAAGATAAATTACTGGAAGTTTTGAACTCCAAATACAACCCTTTGGAAACTAGCTAGTCCCTGGTTGGTTGTCAACTGGATAATTTCAAATCTATCAAGCCACTGGAGGAGGAGGTAAAATGTTCTGATGCTTGGCTGAGGGAACTGGGTGACAGGCTAGGGAGGTGAGAGAGAGCCTGTTGGAAGGAGAAATGAGGGAATAACAGCTGACTGGAAGCCAGGGTTCCCGCTTGTTGGGGATAGGAAGGAAGTGAGAAGAGTACTCAAACTGAAGGGGAGCATGAAAGTATACTTTAGTACTTTAAGATAAGCATGTGTGTGTGATTCTCCTCCCCAAACTCTACACATTTGTAACATTGATGCAATGTAGACATATTTTTAGTGCCAATGAATAAAACTTTTCTTGCTTTCTTTCCCTGTATCTTTCAATTTCACATAATTTTTTTTTTTTAGTCTGTGTATATTGTATTAGGAACTTTGTTGCTTACATTCATATCCGTTAAAAGTGTCTTCTAAAGGGATGTTTGCTCTTTACATCTAAGTAATGTGAAGCCTGGTCTTTTTTGTTCCATGATACTCTAAGGTGTTTTGTGATGGCTAATACAAGGCAACCTGGTAACTTGTACAAAGGATTCTTGGACCTGAAGGTACGAGGACACTTTCAGTTGACCTGAAAACAATACAACCTCTTTGTTGAAGGAAATAATGCAGAGATAAGAAATCAGAGCCCTGTTCCTTAAAAAAATAAATGTAGTAGAGTCGTGCTTCTCTCACTGCCACTAACTCACCTTTCTATCCACTAATGATTTTTCGTCCAGGTTTGTCCTTGACCCAATACCTCCTTTAGTTCATGTAGATTTCCAACTCCTCTTTCCTCTCTCTCATAGCACTGCTCTCATTCCTTTCACACTCATCCATGTACTTACTCTGATACAGCCGTGTTCCCCAATACTCATTCAACTCCAAACCTAGATCTCCACATACAGCTTAAAGCCAAAATCTATATCCTTGCAGAGGTGCCACTTTCAAACTGAAATGCACCAGAATTGCCATGCACATTTGGAATATAGGACCAAATGTCAACATCAGCTTCTAGATGGAGATCAATTATATTGTGAGGATTAGTATGTTCATACTGCACAGTGACGGATAAAAGCTCCCTGTTGCTAAATACATTATACTGTTTCTATTTAGCTGTACTTTGCTCTTAGATAGAATAAAAGCTCGAAATGGAAGTTCCTTTCCCATATTCAAAATCTGTAGGTAGAGCCCTGTGTGGATACAAAATTTGTAACCACATCCGATCCACAAAAATAGTTTGCGAATATCCGCGGATATAAAACAGATATCCATGGATTTGCAGGGCTCTATATGTAGGCAGTGGTGAACTGTTACATGGTTTCATTGTTCTTAGAATCACAGAAGGTTAGGTTTGGAAGAGACCTCAGGATGTCATCTAGTCCAACCCCCTGCTCAAAGCAGGACCAATCCCAACTAAACCATCCCAGCCAAGGCTTGGTCAAGTCACGCCTTAAAAACCTCTAAGGATGGAGATTCCACCACCTCCCTAGGTAACCCATTCCAGTGCTTCACCACCCTCCTAGTGGAATAGTGTTTCCTAATATCCAACCTAGACCTTCCCCACTGCAACTTGAGACCATTGCTTCTTGTTCTATCATCTGCCATCACTCAGAACAGCCTAGCTCCATCCTCTTTGGAACCCCTCTTCAGGTAGTTGAAGGCTGCTACCAAATTCCCCCCTCACTCTTCTCTTCTGCAGACTAAATAACCCCAGTTCCCTCAGCCTCTCCTCATAAGTCATATGCGCCAGCTCCCTAATAATTTTTGTTACCCTCCACTGGACTCTTTCCAATTTGTCCACATCCCTTCTGTAGTGGGGGGACCAAAACTGGACAGAATACTCCAGGTGTGGCCTCACCAGTGCTGAATAGAGGGGAATAATCACTTCCCTTGATGTTCTGGCAATGCTCTTACTAATACAGCCCAATATGCCGTTGGCCTTCTTGGGAACAAGGGCACACTACTGACTCATATCCAGCTTCTCATCCACTGTAATCCCCAAGTCCTTTTCTGCAGAACTGCTGCTTAGCCAGTCGGTCCCCAGCCTGTAGGGGATTCTTCCTTCCTAAGTGCAGGACTCTGCTCTTGTCCTTGCTGAACCTCACCAGATTTCTTTTGGACCAATCCCCCAATTTGTTTAGGTCACTCTGGACCCTATCCCTACCTCCAGCAAATCCACCTCTCCCCCCAGCTTAGTGTCATCTGTGAACTTGCTGAGGGTGCAATTAATCCCATCATCCAAATCATTAATAATGATGTAGAACAAAACCGGCCCCAGGACCGACCCCTGGGGCACTCCGCTTGATACCAGCTGCCAATTAGCCATCGAGCTGTTGATCACCACCCATTGAGCCCGACAATCTAGCCAGCTTTCTATCCACCTTATAGTCCATTCATCCAATCCATACTTCTTTAACTTGCTGACAAGAATACTGTGGGAGACCGTATCAAAAGTTTTGCTAAAATCAAGATATAATCACATCCATCCTTTCCCCATATCCACAGGGCCAGTTATCTCATCATAGAAGGCAATCAGCTTGGTCAGGCATGACTTGCCCTTGGTGAATCCATGTTGACTGTTCCTGATCACCTTCCTCTCCTCCAAGTGCTTCAGAATGGATTCCTTGAGGATCTGCTTCATGATTTTGCCAGGGACTGAAGTGAGTCTGACCGGTCTGTAGTTCCCTGGGTTCTCTTTCTTCCCTTTTTTAAATGTGGGCACTATATTTGCCTTTTTCCAGTCATGCAGGACCTCCCCCCAATCACCATGAATTTTCAAAGATAATGGCCAATGGCTCTGTAATCACATCAGCCAACTCCCTCAGCACCCTGGGATACATTAGATCTGGACCGATGGACTTGTGCATGTCCAGCTTTTCTTTGCTGACTACTATCCATTCTACTTGTATTATCTCAGTAGATCCGTAAAGGTTAATTAGTCAAACAAGTGCAGAAAAATTAAATTATACTTAATTGGTGGAGTAATTGTTGAGAAGATGTCTGTTTTCCCTAAAGTCATTTATTGCTGTAGAGATTTTTTGCGAAGATGTGTATGTTCTGTGATTGCCATTTTTCAGTTTTACATTGGCTTTCAAAATATCCATTGTATTTAGAGATTGAGGCCAGGAGCTTAGTAAGATTCAAAAACAGAGTAGATATTTTAGATGGATAATGAGAACATCCACAATTACATTATAAAGGATAAAACAATTTTTAGGAGGAACAAAATCATCATGATTCATAATGTAAGCTAATCACTGACCTGTATAGGTTAGGAAGAAATTCCCCTTATTTACAGGATATTGCATAGTCATAGAATCATAAAATCATAGAATATCAGGGTTGGAAGGGACCCCAGAAGGTCATCTAGTCCAACCCCCTGCTCAAAGCAGGACCAATTCCCAGTTAAATCATCCCAGCCAGGGCTTTGTCAAGCCTGACCTTAAAAACCTCTAAGGAAGGAGATTCTACCACCTCCCTAGGTAACGCATTCCAGTGTTTCACCACCCTCTTAGTGAAAAAGTTTTTCCTAATATCCAATCTAAACCGCCCCCACTGCAACTTGAGACCATTACTCCTCGTTCTGTCATCTGCTACCATTGAGAACAGTCTAGAGCCATCCTCTTTGGAACCCCCTTTCAGGTAGTTGAAAGCAGCTATCAAATCCCCCCTCATTCTTCTCTTCTGCAGGCTAAACAATCCCAGCTCCCTCAGCCTCTCCTCATAACTCATGTGTTCCAGTCCCCTAATCATTTTTGTTGCCCTTCGCTGGACTCTCTCCAATTTATCCACATCCTTCTTGAAGTGTGGGGCCCAAAACTGGACACAGTACTCCAGATGAGGCCTCACCAATGTCGAATAGAGGGGAACGATCACGTCCCTCGATCTGCTCGCTATGCCCCTACCTATACATCCCAAAATGCCATTGACCTTCTTGGCAACAAGGGCACACTGCTGACTCATATCCAGCTTCTCGTCCACTGTCACCCCTAGGTCCTTTTCCGCAGAACTGCTGCCTAGCCATTCGGTCCCTAGTCTGTAGCTGTGCATTGGGTTCTTCCGTCCTAAGTGCAGGACCCTGCACTTATCCTTATTGAACCTCATCAGATTTCTTTTGGCCCAATCCTCCAATTTGTCCAGGTTTTTCTGTATCCTATCCCTCCCCTCCACCGTATCTACCACTCCTCCCAGTTTAGTATCATCCGCAAATTTGCTGAGAGTGCAATCCACACCATCCTCCAGATCATTTATGAAGATATTGAACAAAACCGGCCCCAGGACCGACCCCTGGGGCACTCCACTTGACACCGGCTGCCAAATAGACATGGAGCCATTGATCACTACCCGTTGAGCCCGACAATCTAGCCAGCTTTCTACCCACCTTGTAGTGCATTCATCCAGCCCATACTTCCTTAACTTGCTGACAAGAATACTGTGGGAGACCGTGTCAAAAGCTTTGCTAAAGTCAAGAAACAATACATCCACTGCTTTCCCTTCATCCACAGAACCAGTAATCTCATCATAAAAGGCGATTAGATTAGTCAGGCATGACCTTCCCTTGGTGAATCCATGCTGGCTGTTCCTGATCACTTTCCTCTCATGCAAGTACTTCAGGATTGATTCTTTGAGGACCTGCTCCATGATTTTTCCAGGGACAGAAGTGAGGCTGACTGGCCTGTAGTTCCCAGGATTGTCCTTCTTCCCTTTTTTAAAGATTGGCACTACATTAGCCTTTTTCCAGTCATCCGGGACTTCCCCGGTTCGCCACGAGTTTTCAAAGATAATGGCCAATGGCTCTGCAATCACAGCCGCCAATTCCTTCAGCACTCTCGGATGCAACTCGTCCGGCCCCATGGACTTGTGCACGTCCAGCTTTTCTAAATAGTCCCTAACCACCTCTATCTCCACAGAGGGCTGTCCATCTCTTCCCCATTTTGTGATGCCCAGCGTAGCAGTCTGGGAGCTGACCTTGTTCGTGAAAACAGAGGCAAAAAAAGCATTGAGTACATTAGCTTTTTCCACATCCTCTGTCACTAGTTTGCCTCCCTCATTCAGTAAGGGGCCCACACATTCCTTGGCTTTCTTCTTGTTGCCAACATACCTGAAGAAACCCTTCTTGTTACTCTTGACATCTCTGGCTAGCTGCAGCTCCAGGTGCGATTTGGCCCTCCTGATAACATTCCTACATGCCCGAGCAATATTTTTATACTCTTCCCTGGTCATATGTCCAACCTTCCACTTCTTGTAAGCTTCTTTTTTATGTTTAAGATCTGCTAAGATTTCACCATTAAGCCAAGCTGGTCGCCTGCCATATTTACTATTCTTTCGACTCATCGGGATGGTTTGTCCCTGTAACCTCAACAGGGATTCCTTGAAGTGATCCATTACGGGCTTTCTTGCACTTTCCTCTTAAACCACTGTCACAATATCTATGAGATACAGAACTATCTGGTATCATAATAAGGTACATTAGCATGAAGTACATTCAACAAAATAACTTTCAGTTAAAGATGTACTATACCAATATATTAAATAACTGAGGCAACCATTCTACTGCAATAATGTATTACATTTGCATTAGTAAACTAGATGGAATTCTTATTTCTCAAGTGATAAAGAAATGCAGAATAGATTGCTTCATCTTTAAGCTGCCTCTTCAAATAAATAAGAAAGATAAACAAATTACTTGATCATTTAATATAGTTGGGCAGTCATGGCGATCCTTATTTCACTACACTGTTACAAGGTGCACCTACATAAAAGAAGACTTGCATCTTAAAAAATACAATGTAACAGAAATTCTATTTTTGTTGGAGGGTTTTGAGAGTTTTGTCCTGGTACATCATACAAAAATTTGTTTGACAGGATCACAAACTGAAAAGCCACTTGGGTTACCTCAACAACAAAGTAGCAATGGAGCATGTCATTTCAATTTGTCACTCATTGGCTGTCTGTGTGTGTGAAATCTCCGCTCCTCAGCCCATTGCTGTGGGTTACTAGATATGAACAAAGTTTTAGAAGTCACAGAAATATCACACTTCACATAACAAAAAAGGAAAAAAATAGAGTCAAGTGAAGTCTATAACCCAAACATAGTTCCCATTCTCACAGGCTCTGCAAATTCTTTGTGAACATTAACACCATCTGAATTACATGGGCATGCTGATATCAGTTTTACTCTTGTTGCTATGTATCAACTTATTAGGGTTTTGTTCTTCAAAACAATTGCTCTGAAAAACAGTGCATTATTCCTTCCAGCCTGACACACACATTCAATACCACACAATTTTTGCCCACTGTTACAAGCTCTTCTCCTAGCTGCATCACCCCACATCTATTGAGGGCTCACCTTCCTAATTCTCCTGAGAAATTTAATGGAGGCCCATGTTTATAAAACAGCAGCACAGAACCACTTTGTTCACCTAGTTTTGAAAGTTCTGAAAACTCAAAAGAATTAAGAACATACAAACAAGATGAAAGTTTCTGAAAATAATAGAAAAATCTATCCTGACACCCAGTGTTTCCCTTTCTTCTCTACTGTTTGATAAACTGAGAAAATAATCAAGTTATGTTGTACAGATGATAAAGAGTAAAGAACCTGCATCTGTTAAACTGAGATACTGAGTATTACGAGGTCTGAATATGTCAAATTCTAAT
Source organism: Caretta caretta (assembly GCF_965140235.1). Classification (NCBI taxonomy): domain Eukaryota; kingdom Metazoa; phylum Chordata; order Testudines; family Cheloniidae; genus Caretta; species Caretta caretta. The sequence goes on along the minus strand of NC_134206.1, from coordinate 302,605,086 downwards.
AAAGTATCTTGTCGGTTTGCAGAGAAAGTTGAGAATCTGATGGCAGCTTACAGCTTAGAAAGGGAAAATGAGAGGAAAAATAAAAATCTCTATGCCTTAGCTTCTGCAAAATGCAACTTTTCTGGATTTTCCCATTCCTATTTTCAAAGGCATGTAAGATCACAGAAGACAAATGATCACATCTCATTTCCACAGCACATGTGTGGCCCCCAAAACCATTTACAGTAGATGATTCCTCTCCTGAAACTAATTATGCTATGAGTCTATTGTGTATAACAAAGAGCTAGTAAAAACAACCCATCAAATGAAAAGTTTTTAAACAAATCCTTCCACATCAGTGGCTGATATCTGAATGCCAAATTAAGTCATCCCTCTGAGTAGACATCAGCACCGTAGGTTAAATTTGTATGTAATTGCGCTGAATTTTGTCTACCAACTGTTTTGTAGCATTTAAATGCTAATACAACTACTGTACACTAGTCTCCTATAGTATGTGATGGTTTCTTCTTTGCTTAGTGCCATCTTGTGTTCTAGAAAATCTCTTGCCTCAGTGAGAAATAGCAGTCATGCAAAATTAACCATAACATGACTCTACTTAGGGTGAAATTGTGTTCAAAGATATCAAATTCACTTGACAAAAAAGTTTTTCATTATTATCCATGGATAATATGAAATATTAATATTAATATATGAATATTCAATATTATCCATGGTTTTATGTGTCAGAATGGGCAATCTCTTTTTTTGAAAGAAAACAATTTAATCCAAGAGAAATTAGTATTGTCTGCAAGTTGAGGTAATTGAAGATCCAAAGATAACCAGGAAAGATAAATTAATTCTTGGGAATAATATCAAACAGTTTACTCTTCTGCCAGAATTTCACTTTACAAGACTTTCTACTTAGCTGTCTAGAGAAGGTCTCAATCTACATTTGAATGTATGTATTTTAAAATGAGACACAGGGAACTAAAACGATTAAATTTTCATTGAAAAAAATACAGAGTTGCTTCTTATAGTTCCTGAAATAAAAACTTGCATTATGCCTTTGAAATGGAACAGTGCCAGCTTTCTGGGGACTAATTTAAATGATTCACAGAATAACAATATTACATAGCATTAATGACAGTTTTACTTTTCATGTCTTACCATGAGTCTTCATTTCCATGAAATCTTTTGGCATTAAGTTTGGAACAGAAGAGAGAAGACTCATATTTTTCAAGCAATTATGTGCTCATCATTTTAAAATTTCAGAAATGTTTGCTAATTAGAGTACCATCAGCTTTGCTGTTAAGGGGAGTGTAGTGGGGTGGTCACCCTGCTCCTGCCTTGAAGGGGTTAAAAGCAGCCCAGGAGAGGGCTCCTGCTGGAGAAAAGCTGATTGGTCAAGCAGCCACAGCTGTAGCCAGTGCAATCAGGGCCCAGCTGGCCCTTATAAGAGGGCAGTGGGTCAGAAGGAGGAGGACACTCTCTCTTGGCCTTTAGTGGGAGAAGGGCCTGGCTGCTGGGGAGCGTATCTGGGTACCTAAGGTGGAGCAGGGCTGGGGGAAGGCCAGAGGAGCTGGGGAGCTCTGGCCTGGAAACCCCCCATGCTGCAGGCCTAGTGTAAGGCCAAAGAAAGGTACTGGGGTTGCAGAGGGCAGCCCAAGGGAAGGCAGGAGGTCCAAACCCCCCTTACCTGTGTTGAGTGGCTTATGTACTGCAGTCTGCCCCAGAGAACGGGGGCTAGTTGATGACTGGCAGTGGCCAAAGACTGAGGCAAGGTGGGGATAGAGGGTGGGGGTTCCCCTGGGAGGGGAGATCCAGAGTGTGGAGGTTACTGCCAGGGGGCAGCACCCCAAGAGAAAGGGGCACTGGTGTCCTGGAGGAGCACGGGGGCCATGGATGCAGGACACTGGCCTGCAGAGGATGCTCCAGAGCTGGAAACAGAGCTAATTCCCAGAAACCAGCAGGAGGTGCCGCAGGGGTACCAAGTCCTGCCCCTGTCACAAGGAGTTACAAATAAGTACTGTAATGTACTTGCCGGACTCCAAATTGGTGCAAAGTCCGACTGTTGGAGTCCGGCAAGGCTGCCTTCTTTTTCCCACACTGTTCAACATCTACTTGGAGCACATAATGACTGATGCCCTAGAAAATCACATATGCACAGTCAGCGTTGCGGGGGGGGCGAACAATCTCAAATCTTCGGTTTGCTGATTACACTGATGGCCTGGCAGGCAGCGGAGATGAACTTGCCAACCTTGTGAAACGATTGGATGAAACCTTTGAAAAATATGGCATGGAAATCAGTGCAGAGAAAACCAAGCTGATGACAAACAAACGTGATGGGATCAGCTCACATATCACAGTCAGTGGACAAGAGCTGGAGACAGTGAAACCGTTCAAGTATTTTGGGGCAATCATCACTGATGAAGGATCCAAGGCAGAAATTTAGGCAAGAACTGTGCAGACATCAGCAAGTGCAAAGCTAAAGCCAATTTGGAGGAATAAGAACATCTCCCTGGAATCTCCCTGAAACTGCTGCCCGCATTGGTCATCTCCATTTTTCTGTATGCGTGCGAGACATGGACCCTTATGGCAGAACCTGAACAGAAAATACAGGTAGTAGAGATGAGACGTTCCGTAAAATCCAAGGCATCTCCTACTTAGACCACATCACCAATGAAGAGGTCTGCAACATCGTCATCCAATGCGCTGGGTCATATGAAGACCTCCTGACAACCGTGAAGAAACACAAACTGAACTGGTATGGCCATGTAACACGATCATCTGGCCTATCCAAGATCATCCTCCAGGGGACAGTACGGGGAAGAGAAGAAGAGGTAGACAGAAGAAGAGATTGACAACACAAAGGATTGTCAATTTAAAAGAGTGGACAGGAATGGACTTTGCAGAGACTCAAGCACTGACACACAATCGTCAAGAGTAGAGACAATTGCTTGATTGGTCATCAGTGATGGTGCCCCAACAACGAATGCAGTTATGGGAGTGGTGGTGATGATGATGTCTGTAATGTACTAGTGACATTGAACAAACTCTTTGGGAGCTACCAGACTCCATAAAGGAGTAAGAGGAATCTGTTTATTTGCTACAAAGGTTCATTTCTATTGCTCTAGAAAACTTTTGAAATAGGTCAAATATTAAAAGTGTAAACAAAGTTCAAAATTAACTTTTTCAGGGTAGTGTGGCATCAGGGTGTCAAACAGGGTGGAGGGAATGGAGACTTCTGGTCGTCTGAAGTATTTGAAGTAGTTTCATTAGCTGTCCCTATTGCAGTCAATAGGAGTTTCACCATTAACTGAGGGAGGCCAGGATTTCACCCCAATCTTTTCTCAAAGACTTGGCTGAGACTCCAGGAGATACAGCAGAGAAGTTGCATATCATGGGGAGAAGTGACTTTACGGCACTTTTGGACCTTTGCAATCTGGGCTGCTATGGCAGTTGGAAAGGCCTCTGTGTGATTTAGACAGTCTTGGGGAGCCTGTTTGTTACAGCAGCCTCCTAAGGTTGCCTTATAGGATGCAATGCTGCTCAAAATCTCCTCTGTGCTATGTGCTGTGTCCCTTTTCCTGACACACACCTCCCATTCTTAGCTCTGGCCCCAACCTGTCCCCTCTGACTGACCTTGTAAGGGCAGCTTTCAGAAGACATCCTTATGGCTCTCTTCCATAATGCCTGTGCCAAGATTATAATACTGTCAGACAATCTTTCAGATTTGAGAGTGTTTTTTAGTTCCAAAACTTGTCTGTCATTAAATAATTGAATATAAATTAGGTGAAACTTGGTACTGAATTTTTATCTGTAAATATTCAAACCCAAACCTTATCCTATACATTAGCAGGTTCATAGACTGATTCAGACATTATGGTAAAGGCTGGTATAAATTACAAATTTATCCTTCATTCAACCTAATCTTATTTGGAGTCTGATTTACCCCAAATCTCTTTCTTTAAAGTAAACTGTGGATATTCATGGTTCCTTTTCTTTCAGCATCTGAGAAAGTCTAGATGCATTTGAAAGGGCTGTCTCACGTGATAAGCCTTTGGAAAGGCATTTCATCTCTCAGACACAGCAGCCATTGTTAGTTCACAGGAAAAGGGACTATAGATTTCTGTTTATATAGATGGAACAGAAAATTTGCTTTTATATGGTGTCTTCTATACTTCAAGGTAGTTAAAATGCTTTTAAAAATCCCAGTTGAGTTCAGTTGTAGTTGTAGTGTGTATGAGTAGGCAGTTGCATCTGCCATGAGACAGTGTTCTCAGTAATAGCACATAAGCAGATTTACAAATTAGGAATAGTTTAACTGAGAGAAAGTATATTGAAAATGACCACAGCTAAGACAATAAGAACATCAGGGGAAGTACACCATCTGGGAAAAACATTAATATTTGAAATGGATGGCATATTTTTCAGCACTTTTTTCCATTTCTGTCTTTCACAGGCAGAAAACACCACAGGGCCAGAGACTGTATAAAACTCATATACTTCATGCCAGAGACATTCTCTTCTGTAAAATACCTCTCCGCTCTCAACCTGGTTTCTGGAGTACATGGCAAGATCACAAAAACCACTACTAAACTGGCACTAATTGGCACTCTTTGCAGTCTCATCAGGGAAGCCGAGAACTGTGACAATGTCCCAGCCAATGCTCCATCTGAAATGAATTTGTACTATTTTTTTGTAGGACGGATAGACAGAGGAGTTTGATAATGTCAGGACTGACAGAAATGTTTACCCAAAGTTGCAGTCAAGCTAAACCTGACTCTTCAAAGAAAATATATAGACCAGGATTTTCACTATCTGAGTGGTCTAAAGCTAGGTTCTTAAATCCATAGTTACGGACCTAAAAAGTGGCCTGATTTTCAAAACTGCTGAGCACCTAGCTCTTTCTATTGACTTCATTAAGAGATGCTGAGTGGTCAGCACTCTAAGAAAATTAGGCATCTTAATAAGGTACCTTACTATGAACTTAAAAGTCCAACCTCAGGCTCTCATTTATGAAAATCCAGGCTTTAACTTTTTTTAATTTGAAGTTTTCTGAGCGTCTGGCTTCCTTAGGCTCTCATTTATGAAATTCCAGGCTTTAACCTTTTTTATTTGAAGTTTTCTGAGCATCTGGCTTCCTCCCCCTCCACCCTCCACCTCCGGAAGCTGAAGCAGATAAATATTTTAATGTATTTTCTCACATTACTTCTAGGACAGTTGAAATTAAGAAGATGTACTATCTCAGACCTCATAAGGATTTCCACCTGATTTCTGGATCATTGTGGTTTGGATTAGATTTCACACATTGGAATACTTATCTCAACGAAACCAAACATCTACACTCTTGAGATTTACTGATTGCTAATTTGTAGTACATTGCCCCACACTACCATCAGTTGCTGTATGTAGACATTAGCTGTGTTTAAATTAGTAACAACTCTTAAAGAGACTCTTCTTATTTTGAAGGAATATAATTTATCGATAATTTTGAATGATAGTAAGTTCAAGACGTGGAGAGAATGATCAGAAATTCCATTGGTGATGAAGAAAACTACTATGATGTTTGTGTAGTGGAACAGGTTTAGATATCAGTGATTATTCCTCTTAGAGTTGGGGTGTTAAGACTGTAGATGAGATTTAGGAGATTTTGGGTTCATATTCTGATTCCTCCACAGAGTCCTTGCATGACCTTGGGCAAGCTCAGTAATCCCTCTGTGCCTCCATTCTCCATCTATAAAATGGGCATAATGATATTTCCTTGTCTCCACCTTTTGGCTGTCTTATCTGTTAAGATTGTAAGCTCTTTCAGGTTGTAAGCTCTTAGGTTGTAAGCTTGTATATTTTCTCAGTGGGGCCTCAGACTGTTGGGCCCTCTAGATGCTACTGTAATACAAATAATAATTATTAATAAACTGTTAGAGAAAGCACGTGCACAGCAGAAAGAATAGAGATTACCACCAAATCTTAATATTTCTGGGTCTCATCCTGCTGCCTTCTGCTGGAACAACTGCAGTATTAGGCACTCCGTTAATGGCATCACTAACAAAATCCAAAGGCATTTTCTTTTGCCAGGTCTCTTTTACCAATATATTAATATAATCCCTTTAATCTTATTTTTGGCAGGTAGAGGTTTTTATAAAATGCTACTGAGACTGACCTTCAGATATTGTTTGTAGTTCCCTGAATTACCTCCCTTTCTTCCACCCAGGGGTGAAAGTAAATTAAAGGACTTACCGGTATGCTGGAGTCCTGAGCAGGGGGCAGGGCCTCAACCGGAAGAGGCGGGGCCTCAAATCACTGTCAAGTCCCCGGGCCCTTTAAATCACTGAGGAGCGCTGGGGGCTCCCGGCTGCCACCGCTACCCCGGGGCTCTGGGCTCTGGCAGAGCTTTAAAGGGCCTGGGGCTCGACTGTGGTAGCGGCTGCCAGGGACCCGAGCCCTTTAAATCCCCGTCTGAGCCCTGCTGCCTGAGCCCTGGGGTAGCGGCGGCCGGGCTCCGTCAGGAATTTAAAGGGCCCCGGGACTCCAGCCGCCGCTACCTCCCTGGCCCTTTAAATCCCCTCCGGAGCCCCACCGCCACTACCGTAGGGCTTCTGCTCCAGAGCTCCGGTGGGGATTTAAAGTGCCGGGGTGGTAGCGGTGGCTGGAGCTCCGGGGCCCTTTAAATTTCTGCTGGAGCCCTGCCACCGCTACCCCAGGGCTTTAAATTGCCATCTGGGAAAGCCGGTCCCGGTACGGCACACCGGCTCTTGCTGGTACACCGTACCAGGATGTACCGGCTTACTTTCACCTCTGCTTCCACCCAATACCTCAAGAAAACTCACAACTTTTGTTTTGCCTTCCAATGCTGACCTTTGCACTAGTGATTTTTCTTTTGCCAACTGCTGTCTGAATTGACTTCCCAAGTACTGTATTTTTCTGTCTGAAATGACTGTAATATTCTCAGGGCAGGGACCATGTGTTTCATGTGTCTGCTAAAACCTGTATACACCTTTGACACTCCATAATTATTAATAATTTTTCAAAATTACTGTGCCATTAATGTATAACACCCTTGTCACTTCAGTTACTTTTTGTCAGATAAATGTTATTTGTCATGACAGCGCTTAGTGCTCAGTAATATATGTTCTCAGTAATGTTTGAACTGTGTGTGATTCATGTTAAACCTTTATCTTGGTTGAGACTGAAGAGTGTGCACTTAGCATCTTGACAAATTTGAATCTTAATGCAGAAACGTAACACTCTCCAGTCTTTTACAGAAGGGAAGACCACACAGTCCTCCTCTATGGGTTTGTTTGTTAGCATTGTTCCATAGAAAAGGTTTATGTTGCCACGGCTTCAGTTTCCATACAATCTTCTACAGTGGAATTTAGCAAAGCAAAATGAGGTAGTCATATTTGCGTACACACAAAACTGTTTCCTATTGACAGTCAGCTCATTGCTGTAAATAGAAAGCAAGGTTTCTTAGCAGAATCAAAATGTAAGACACAATGTAGCTTGATAGAAATATTACGGGCTCTACAAAGATACTATCATCTAGTGAAATGTAGAAGGATTAAGATTCCAGTAAAATGCTGACTATTGTAGTGACTTCTGGACTTTCTAGTCATTTTTGCTTTTTTTTCCTTTTGAAAGGTAGGAAGAAATATGCCTTCATAATAATAAATAACATAGCAAGGTGACACCAATAGCCCTTTCAGTCCCAAGTTTCCCCAAATCCATCCCCTCAGAGTTCTTGATTACCAAACACTCTGACTTTTCCCCTATGGTTTGTCAGTTCCCCCATGTGAATCCAGACCCCCAGATATGAGCTTGCTTTTGGCACACCACTCCACACAGTTTGCACACCAGAGACCTATTTAGGATAAAAATAAACAAAAAGTTTATTCAATATAAAAATCAACAGCTGAAAAAAGAGGAAATAGCAAGAAAGCAAATCTATCCAAGTTACTCAGAAAATAGACACAATAGACACTCAGACTTTACACTTTCAAATTAGATAAAATCAGTTTTCGAATACAAGTTACCTATTGCCTTTGAATATTTTCCCAGCCTGCCCCTGCCATAGAGAGGATCCAGTGTTTTCATGGAGAACACCCAACAAGTACCTGTCCCTCAGTCATCAGTTCAAACCTCTTCCTTTATTAAAGGTTTCTCCTTTTTTCTTCTCTCTGAGTATGGTCACTCAATGGTTATTCAGATTGAGGAAATTCTAGCTGGGAAGCCAGTGACATCCCAAAACCACAGTGGCCCATCATTTTTGTCTTTTCCTAGTTCGTACCATGCTAGGTGCTTGGAACTAGTCCTGTCTCATCACGGATGCAGTCCCTCCCGACCTGACTGCCCACCAGCCTGCTGTGGGTTGGAGCTGAATGTTGTAGCACAAATTGAGCACAGTTGTATATATACACAAATACATTCTCTGTATACATATCGTATCATAATCATCGAATTCAGACACTACAAGCTTACTGCGTATACTTTTATAGTACAGTAACATTGTGCATAATCAGTTCATTCAACTGCTTATTCTTTTGTGGTTCATACCTCCTGTTTTCCCCTTCGAGTGTCTGGACTTTGAGTGGGCTTTTGGCACCTGACAAAGTGCCCTATACACAGCTAACCAAACATCGAGCTGCCTCCTCCGCCCCCAAACAGCTACTACAGCGTGCTTCCATGTTGCCAGTACAAAAATCCACAGTGCACTGAAAACAAACGAGAGGAGTGGAATCAATGATTTTAACACCAGAATTAATAACACACAGGTACTACATGGATTGTATTAAGCATTTTCATATTTAGTTCATAAAACTCTCCATGTTTTAATTTGTCTGTTGCTGCTGCAGAATTTCCAGACCCTGGTGCAGAGAACCCTGCTATAGAAGGGCCATGTTACCATGGAGTACACAGGTCCTTTACTATATAAAGTAAAACACTGGAAAAAGATAAAGGGTTGAACATAATAGTAGACTAATTGTCAAGTTGATATTTTTAAATAGAAGAAATTCTATGGTCTATTGGCAAAATGCCTAGCAATTTAAAGAATTTTGGGGTTTATGGTAGATTAGAGTCAGGCTAGCAGTGTGCAGAACATTTATTATTACTTATTATTTTATGTCACCCAGGGGAGTGCTAGACATTTCACAGATGGCACAGGACTCTCTTTGTGTAAATGAGTTTACAAGCTAATGCCCCAATCCTACAAGAAATTTCATGAACCCCCCATTGAAATCAGTGGGGCTATGGGCTGATGCATTGGTCTTCCCATATGGAGCACATGTGAGGATCGAGTTCTAATTGCTCTTAAGTCAGCCTAGAGCCTGGGCCAAGTTGCCTTTTAGTTCTGCAGGTTTGGGTGCTGATTGCACAGTGTGTGTGTTTGCCTGACTTTTTAAGGAAAATATTGGAGAAAAGAAACTTTCTTGAGAAAGTTTCTTGAGAGCTCTTTCTGGGGATGTCATAGGGGACTCTCAAAGTCTGTTTGTGACCATGCTATTTCCTGTTTCATTTGAAATCAAAGTTATGTGTAAATAAGACAATATATATGGTTCTTATCTCTACTTTAGAAATAATGAGCTACTTAAGAAAAGAGAACTAAAAATATTGGTGTGTATTTTTTTCCCAGAGAAAATTTTTGATCTGACCCAATTCAGCTAATTTGGCTATTGTAATCTCTGGTTTCTGATTCTAATTTAAGGCATCTTCAACTGTGCTATTTTGAGTTCAGTGTCCTGCTTTGCCCATAAGTTTTCGTTTTCAAGAAAAATCTAATGACTTTCAGCCCAAGCTTTTTTGCAGTTAAAGTGGTTTTCCATTAAGCACTGTCGGGCTCAAGCATGAGGCTGCATGACTACCAGCCATTCTAATTAGGGGGCCAAAAAAGAAAAGGAAAAAAAAACTTAAAAAACCCCACAAGAGTCGTGCATGGTTTGGGAGGAGGGGCCAACAACAACTGTGGAACAAATTCTGTGACTTCCATGGAGCTATGCCAGGGAATCTAGCAGGGAATTTGGCCCTCTAGGTGGTTTCATAAATTTAGATGCAGTTTCTGCATGTGGTGATTTTTAATTTGTCCTTTGAAAAGTTGTGCCTTCCCTTTTTACTCCCTGCTTTCACATCCGTTCCCCCAACGGTGTGCCATGTGTTATTACACTCCTTATTGTGAGAGAGCAGCACTTTGTGTCTTGTCTGGCAAAAGCCATATAACTGGCAGACCCTTCCTGCCCCTATGGTTTTCATATATCACCTCCATCACACATACAGCCTCTGCTGTCCTGTGGCTTGTGAACCTGAACTCATATTTCCCAGTTGGTGAGACATCATGCTGCTACTCACCATCTGGCCAGCCAGTGTCTGCATCCAAAGAGGTTTGAATTAGGAGTCTGAAGAGCTAATTATGTTCAGTGAGTGTTTCATGACATGTTATAATAGCCAAACAAACAAGAAATTAATTGCAGAAATGTTTTCTCCAGAAAGTCCCTATTCAGCTGGTTTCAGTATTTCTCAAACTGCTTTTTATGCATATTGTCTATTTTGTTCTATATATTTGAAAGTCTAGTTAGCACATTTTGCATAACTGATTCCTTCATATGTTCTGAATTACAATCCTTTTTGGAATTGTAGACAGACAAGCGCACATAATATCTTATGTATGCTTCATTTACAGAGGCCAGTCACTTTCACACTAAGTGCTTTAATGCAGGTTGTTCAGTGATAACATTTCACTCTTGGCTGTGAATTTCAGCGCTCCCAGGCAACATTATGTGCTTGTTATTTTTGCAAAGAATGCTCATTTGTTCTATAAATGTTCACTTTGCCTCCTTCCCAAACTGAACTGCAGCAGGATGAAATGCTCTGTGAGAAAATATATTTGAAGAAAGTTTTGTAAGCAAAATTTCGGTTTGTGGTAATTTTTTAAATTTACATTTAAACATCTTGTCTTTGACAAGTTCCTGATTGTTGATAATAGGTAAACTCTGATTTAAAAGCCCAAGAATTCATTATTACCCTTGGGGCAGTTTTCTGCCTTTGAATTCATGATATAGTTATCTCTTGATATTCTACACATAGTTTTCATGCAAAGATCCCATGACATCCACAGAAGCCTTATTCATAGCTAGAATGCAGCATGTGAAAGAGAGATCTCTGATAAATGTGGGTACAAGATATACAGTATGGGTCAGAGTGAAGGATTTGGCTCTTCCTATTCTTGTGAGCTGTGACTGAAATGTAACTGTGAACGCTAGATATGCATGTCAAATATGTTGTTGTTAGTCATTTTATTTTTATTTATTTCAATTTACAAAAATGCCCAAAAGGGTAAGGCTATCCATATGCTCTAGTGCTGACGAGGTCATTTAAACACACATCCTAAATGTAACAATTTAACATAACGCACTGTAAATCCTCTTCCTCCTCACAATTCTTTACCTAAATAAGTCCCTTCATTTGCATATACTTGTGGGGAAAAGCTGTGCATGGCAACTGCAGGTTGTATTTATATTTTAAATGTGTTCAGAAACTTTTTGAGATGAGTACTAAAACAACTATGATTAAATAGCTATTGAAAATTATTTGAAAAAGACCCTGATAAATTAGTATAACAAAACTAATTGGGAGTCAGGGCAGAGCTACACTACCACTTAAGTCGACCTAAATTATGTAGCTCCGGGTGGTGAAAAAAGCACCCTCTTGAGCGATACAAGTTACAGTGACCTAAGCACTGTCCACACCGGCGCTATGTTGGCAAGAGACATTCTCCCGCCAATATAGCTTCCACCTCTCACAGAGATGGAGTAATTAGGCCGACAGGAGAGCGCTCTCCCTTTGGCATCGAGCATGTTCTCCAGATGCACTACAGTGACGCAGCTGCATTGATACAGTTGAGTCGATGTAGCACTTCTAGTGTAGACTGGCCCTCAGACACTGGAGAAGGATGATGACTGGCTGATTCTGAACTCTTATGATCAGGCTTCCTCCAAAATAGATTTTTACCAAATTGATTCTCACCTCAAAGCCTCTATAGCCCTCAACAAGGTGTCTGACACTCATACACCAAATATACCCTGAGAGATTGATTCTCCCATGTGGCTGGGCTTCACTTGATGTAGGGGGAAAGGAGGGTTGTATGAGCTTGTTGCAGCTGCCTGATCCTGCACTGTCCACCTTTGATGTAAGTTACAACAGCTCAGTAACTGCTCTAATTTAAGCCACTGTCTCTAAATGACCTTACGGTGGAGGGTAGGCAGAGCAAAACTCTCAGTGGTACAAAGCAGCCACAGCAGACTAAAGAATCCAGCCCCAAAAATGGAATCTCATTCATGTGGTCTGACCATGAAACAGGAGGGCCAAGAACAAACATACTTGCCGTTAAAAGCTATGTCAGAGGACATAGCCAGCATTAACTCCACCATGGGCATAGTCCAGTCAATACAGCAAGGTCTTACTGCTCCAATAGAAGAAGTTGAAGACCAGATATCAGCTTTGACATGAACTGCTGAAGAAATAGAGACAAAGGAAGCCAGTCTGAGAGAAACCTAGCAGGAGAAAGCTCTGGCTCTAGAGGGCAAATCCTAGAATCTTCTAGAGAAATGGAGCCAGTTGAATTCCTGTAGCAGATGCTGCTACAGCTCCTGAAGCTACCCAAGGTTGTATACCTGGAGACCAAACAGGCATCCAGATCACTGGCATGAAGCTTGAATGGAGCTTTACCCCACTTACCTTTGTCTTCCCACCATTTATGCCATATCTCTGGAGTAACAGTTGAAAGCATGGGTGGATCAGAAAAAATCCATATGACAGAACTAACACAAATAAGTGTAATACTGAAACCAAATTGGCTCCCCTTACACCTTGGCACATGCTTTGTCATGTTCCAACATTCTAGTTTATCAGACTGTCAACCTTCAGGGGTTACCTTAAAGCAATATTTGAACACTGTACAGCAAAAGAACCACAACAAACCAACCCAGAATTTGTGTGTTCTAAGGTTTTTCTCCTTTCCCTACAGTTTCCAGCCTACCGTTCCTATGTTAAGATAAATTATAAATTTTGGGAACTTAAAAAGGCTTTTGTTGCAAGAACAACTAATAATAACTTTTAGATAAAATTAGAAATGAATTCTTCACCAATGATCTTTAATTCAAGATGCTTCTACTTGCAATAGTTTGGGAATATATATTTTAATGAAACAGAAATTAATTTCTGTAGCACAGAATTCACAAAACAAAGCAGTGGATGAGGAAAGCAGAATTCTAGGCTTGCTTCATGATCTAGTGATAGTGTGATCGCAGGTGTCCAAGTTCAGTCACAAGCCTCCATGCTGATAAACCTACAGTATAGTGTAGTGTCAGAATGAGCAGGTATTGCTTCCTATTGCTGTTTAGAAATCGCCTCTGGCTGTTGCAAGGATCAGTGTTGAAAGGCTCCAGAGTGAACAATATCCAGTCCTTCTGGAGCCCCTCAACATAGGGAAATTTGGAAATTACAACTCCATGTCCGTGTCATGTTTGTTTGAGATTCTAGTTGTGTGTCCAACTTGATTCAAAGCGCAGTATTTTTGTTGGCCGGTAGCATTTTCAATTTTTGTTTTTATACTATGAGATACGGAATGTCTGCACTTTATTAGCAATGAGTTCCTCAAAATAAATTTAATCATGTCACAAAAACAGGTGAGTGAATCACTCCTTCCTGCTGAATTCTAGCCTCTTGAACATTCCCAGAAGCATTCCACTAGCTGGATTGCAATATTTCAGTAGTCTGCAGCCCAGACTCAGAAAATATTTCTTCACATTTGTTTCTGCTAAGTACTGTAGAGTGCTCTTTTTATGGCTCTATGAATAGAATTATAGAAAGTTGTGGCGCAAATGTTTACAAGCTAACAAAAAGCAGATACCTTTGGTTAGATTTCAGATTGTGAGCAGAGAATGCTGGGGACAATCTCAGTGTATTTCTCTGCATTTTGTCATGCTACGGGCATATGATCATAAACATTCCAGTCTTTAAAAAGAGGTTAAAATAAATAGTTAAATAAAGATGGAAAATAGAGGATATGGATATCTTCAGTTCTTTAAACAGAATTTATTATGTTCCAAGTTGCATCTTGTTAAAAGACAAACATAACATACATTAAAATATTAATCTATCCATGACATTTAGTACTTTGAATTATTCATAATTTGTTTTTGTTGGTTTTTGTGCAGTGTGGTGGTAGGTTTTTTTGTTTGTTTGTTTGTTTGTTTTAATGAATAGAGCTTTTATCCAGACCAAGGCCAATCAAACTGATAGAAACAGAAAACTTGTCCAGTGGGCGTTTGTTAATGTGGAAAATCCCCTTTCAACTTTAGAAGCCCTATTCATAAACTATCAGCTAAGAGTCCTCACTTTTCACCTTCAAAGCCCACTGCTTTCCACTGCAGAACACCAAATCTGTGTTATCTACTCATCCCTTCGGTCTCAGTGTCAAAATACCACCATTTATAATCTTCCTTTGCACAGTAACATAACTCATAATATCCTTTTTGTTTAATCCTCTTCCCTCCCATGACTTCACCTTCATCTTATCTTCACTTTCTGTTTCTCTCTGATTTAGTCTGTAAGCTCTTAAAGGCAGGGACCATGTCTTTTAAATCTTTGTAAACTGCCACACAAAAAGTATCATCATTTATACAGCGATGGTCTGATCTTAGACAAAACACCATTGGCAAGTGCAACAAACAATGGGGGAATAAGAGGATGAAAGTTGTAACAAACGAGTGATCTTTGAAAAGGGGTGAACAGTGAGGTGACAAAATTTGCACAGAATACTCAAATTACTCAAGATAGTTAAGTCCAGAGATGACTGTGAAGAGTTACAAAGGGATCTCACTAAACTGGATGGACTGGGTGACAAAATGACAGATGAAATTTAATATCGATAAATGCAAAGTAATGCACATTGGAAAATTAAATCCCAACTCTATGTACAAAATGATGGGATCTAAATTACCTGTTACCAAGAAAGCGACCTTGGAGTCATCATGGATAGTTCCCTGAAAACATCTGGTCAATGTGCAGCAGCAGTCAAAAAACCTAACAGTGTTAGGAACCATTAGCAAAGGGATAGATAATGAAACAGAAAATATAATAATGCCTCTATATCCATCCATGGTTCGTCCACACCTTGAACACTGCGTGCAGTTCTAGTTGCCTCATCGAAAGAAAGATATATTAGAGTTGGAAAAGGTACAGAGAAGGGCAACAAGAATAATTAGGGAGGGGTATGTAATAGCTACCATATGAGTGCACATTAAAAAGACTGGGAATGTTCACCTTGGAAAAGAGAAGACTAATGGGGGATATGATAGCAGTCTGTGAAATCATGAATGGTGTGGAGAAAATGAATAAGAAAATGTTATTTATCCCCTTCACATAATATCAGAGGTGGGGGTCACCCGACAAATGAATAGGCAGGAGTTTTAAAGCAAACTTAAGAAGTACTTCTTCACACAATACACAGTCAATCTGTGGAACTTGTTGTCATGGGATGCTGTGAAGGCCAAAAGTATAAGTGGGTTCAAAAACGAATTAGATAAGTTCATGAAGGATAGGTCTATCAATGGCTATTAGCCAAGAAGGGCAGGGATGTAACTCCATGCTCTGGATGTCCCTAAACTGACAGGAACTGGCCATTCTTATGTTCTTAATAGTAGATTGGCTAGGTGTACATTTTGATGGTTCACATATAGATATTTTTAATATAAAATATACCTCACTAGCCTGTTTTAAAATATTTTGCTTGTTTATAAATTAACATGGTCAATAGAGGGACAGGGTCAGTGTGGAGCTAAGGTGTATGAAAGAGGAGAAATGGGAGATGTTAGAAGGAAAAACACAGAGATGGAGAGGAACAGTGGAGAAAAGACTGGAACAAGGAAAAGGAATGGAAAGAGAGGAGAACAGGTATAGGCAAGGAACAGAAGAATGGAAGGGTGAAGGCAGGATGGGCAAGTATAGTTAATTAATGGCATTAAAACAAGTGGCAACACAGATTCAATCAGTTGTTGAAAGGATATGGACTCCTGGAGTGTAGTGGTGGCGGACTGACACTGACTCAGGGGCTTTTTGTAGCCCTCTCAGTAGCACACATGGTGTTTTTGTTCTGCTCCACACGTCTCTTCACACAGTACTGTAATCCTTGCATACCCACGTAAATGTATGCATAATCTTGTCCTACAACAGCAAAGAATTTGCAGGAGGGAAAGAGAAGGTCTGTGAGCTAGGTTAGGGCAAGTTTATTTGAACCAATGTGCGTTAGTTTATTTAAAAACACTAGTATGAAATACAGTACAGCTAGCATGCTTACCTTTTGTCAGTAAAACCTAAAACGAACAGAAAAAGCCTATTTTTGGTTTCTTGCTTTTTACCGAAATATTATGGCCTTATTATATAATGATCGCTTTACTGTTTATTCTAGGGAAAAAATGGGGAAAACCATAATTTTTTTTAACAAGGTGAGATACAAATAATGTTTGTTATGTTAATGTTCCTGTAAGTGTTTAAAATATTTAAATTAATGTCAGATTAGTCCAAGGTGACAGGATTATCAGGGTTGATTTCCCCCCCCCCCAGTATCATTAGATCAGTTGTTATTTTTTTATGAATGAAAATAAAGCCCTTAGCTTTCTTCCATTAGCTTGCCTTTTTCAACTACAAAATGTGAGAGATTTCCCAAAGATAATACAAGAGTTAGAGAAGCCAGCCATTTTCAAGGACATTTTGAAGTGGATATCTCTTAACAATCTTTTTGTTACAGAGTACAATACAAATTTTCAGCAGAGTAGAATTATAGTAGTCATGTCAAATGTCAAGGAAAACTAGCATTTTTTAGATAGTTCTACTGTGTTTTCCTAAGTAACAACCAGTAAAAAGTAATTTGGTATCACTTTAATACTTTATTAATCATTAAGATAGCACCTTCAATTCAAAGATTTCAAATTACTTTCCAAACACTAATTTAGCCCCACAATGTTGCTTTGAAGTAGGCAAAAGTTATCCTCATTTTACAGATTATGACATTGTGGCTCAGAGGCATTGTACCTTGCCTCAGGTGATACAGGAAGTCTTTGACAGAGTCAAGGATACAACTCCAGTATTATGACATCTAGTCCTGTACTCTAACCAGACCTTTCATTGTCACTTAGAAGAAGTCCACAACAAAGAACATTCTTCCGAATTTTAATTAGTTATTGATGTAGATGTAAATTAAAAGTGAATGGTAATTATCAAGGGCTCAAGTTTATATAAGCTGGTTAGCTTTCTTCATGATCCTGTCTCAGTCCAAATAGTCTTTGATTTTATGACAGTTCTCTTACAGTGCAGTTGTCACTGGAGATACAAGAGATGGTCTGAAATATAGGAAGAAACACTGAAATAATTTATTTCTCAAAATCTTCTACAAAGTTTTTCCTTGCTCTGCCTAAGGCTGGAAAGGGATTTATTAAGCTAATTAGATAGAGAAAAATTCAGCAGTCCTTTGAAGTGATATTTGTGTGTGTGTACTTTGAAAAACTTGAAGGATACTTACAGTATAGAAGGTTGCATTTACTTGTGTTTTGAGGCACAGAAAGGAAGAAAATAATAATCCTGGTTAGCAGCTATTCAACTCCAGTATGTTTTTGTTATACACAATATGCTGATTTTCTTATGTTACAATGCAGCCCTTAATATCTAGAAACATACTGACTTTTATATGGGTCCTTGTGAAGATTTATAATTAATTTATTTGAAAGCTTTTGCATAAGGTCTTAGAGCATCCTAAAAAACAAACTCTTTAGGTGAAGTTTCAGTGGTTTCTATTTATAAAATCAGTATAAAATACATAATATTGTGATTAATATTTTTAGCGGTTAGATATTTTTCATCTTGTTCATCTCCTTATATAACTGCACATCCTATAGGCCCAAATTTTCAAAATTCCGGAGTCACTTGCTTCTACAAGAAATGTAAACATATGCATGGATGCACAAGTACAGTGATCCATCTTAAATATTCAACATTGGCCAATAGATTTATATACGTCTCACAGTTACTTCCCGTTGTACATATGTGTAAAAAACAAAAATGAGCAACAACAAAATCTAAGTAGCGCTAGCATATAGCAAAAGAGGTATTCATCTAAAGCGCTTCACACTTGTCTGAGCTGTGATGAAAAATCATAATAGCTGTTTATTATAAATTCTTATATCTTTGTTTAGTTTATGAATATATTACCCTTTATCACATTTCTCACAAGAATAATTCTTTGGATTAATGGTGAGTAGATTCAATTTCTAGACTTTTCTGTGACACCTTCTTTATTAGTCAGAAAGACCATGCTACTGGTGACAAAACAACAGTTGGTGTTTACAAAACCTTATTGTACTCATTACATTCTGTAAAAAAAACACAAAACAACATTTTGGTATTTTTCTGTGTCTTTTAGAAATACTCTGTAATTTCTATTTCTGCTGTGAATGATTTTTGTTATCTCATAACAAGGAGCATATTTTTCTGGATTGCTACTTGCAGATCATAGAATCATAGAATATCAGGGTTGGAAGGGACCCCAGAAGGTCATCTAGTCCAACCCCCTGCTCAAAGCAGGACCAATTCCCAGTTAAATCATCCCAGCCAGGGCTTTGTCAAGCCTGACCTTAAAAACCTCTAAGGAAGGAGATTCTACCACCTCCCTAGGTAACGCATTCCAGTGTTTCACCACCCTCTTAGTGAAAAAGTTTTTCCTAATATCCAATCTAAACCTCCCCCACTGCAACTTGAGACCATTACTCCTCGTTCTGTCATCTGCTACCATTGAGAACAGTCTAGAGCCATCCTCTTTGGAACCCCCTTTCAGGTAGTTGAAAGCAGCTATCAAATCCCCCCTCATTCTTCTCTTCTGCAGGCTAAACAATCCCAGCTCCCTCAGCCTCTCCTCATAACTCATGTGTTCCAGTCCCCTAATCATTTTTGTTGCCCTTCGCTGGACTCTCTCCAATTTATCCACATCCTTCTTGAAGTGTGGGGCCCAAAACTGGACACAGTACTCCAGATGAGGCCTCACCAATGTCGAATAGAGGGGAACGATCACGTCCCTCGATCTGCTCGCTATGCCCCTACTTATACATCCCAAAATGCCATTGACCTTCTTGGCAACAAGGGCACACTGCTGACTCATATCCAGCTTCTCGTCCACTGTCACCCCTAGGTCCTTTTCCGCAGAACTGCTGCCTAGCCATTCGGTCCCTAGTCTGTAGCTGTGCATTGGGTTCTTCCGTCCTAAGTGCAGGACCCTGCACTTATCCTTATTGAACCTCATCAGATTTCTTTTGGCCCAATCCTCCAATTTGTCCAGGTTTTTCTGTATCCTATCCCTCCCCTCCACCGTATCTACCACTCCTCCCAGTTTAGTATCATCCGCAAATTTGCTGAGAGTGCAATCCACACCATCCTCCAGATCATTTATGAAGATATTGAACAAAACCGGCCCCAGGACCGACCCCTGGGGCACTCCACTTGACACCGGCTGCCAAATAGACATGGAGCCATTGATCACTACCCG
Organism: Caretta caretta; assembly: GCF_965140235.1. Taxonomy (NCBI): domain Eukaryota; kingdom Metazoa; phylum Chordata; order Testudines; family Cheloniidae; genus Caretta; species Caretta caretta. Next base: position 302,585,525 of record NC_134206.1, on the reverse strand, counting down.
TTGAGCCCGACAATCTAGCCAGCTTTCTACCCACCTTGTAGTGCATTCATCCAGCCCATACTTCCTTAACTTGCTGACAAGAATACTGTGGGAGACCGTGTCAAAAGCTTTGCTAAAGTCAAGAAACAATACATCCACTGCTTTCCCTTCATCCACAGAACCAGTAATCTCATCATAAAAGGCGATTAGATTAGTCAGGCATGACCTTCCCTTGGTGAATCCATGCTGGCTGTTCCTGATCACTTTCCTCTCATGCAAGTGCTTCAGGATTGATTCTTTGAGGACCTGCTCCATGATTTTTCCAGGGACTGAAGTGAGGCTGACTGGCCTGTAGTTCCCAGGATCCTCCTTCTTCCCTTTTTTAAAGATTGGCACTACATTAGCCTTTTTCCAGTCATCCGGGACTTCCCCGGTTCGCCACGAGTTTTCAAAGATAATGGCCAATGGCTCTGCAATCACAGCCGCCAATTCCTTCAGCACTCTCGGATGCAACTCGTCCGGCCCCATGGACTTGTGCACGTCCAGCTTTTCTAAATAGTCCCTAACCACCTCTATCTCCACAGAGGGCTGTCCATCTCTTCCCCATTTTGTGATGCCCAGCGTAGCAGTCTGGGAGCTGACCTTGTTCGTGAAAACAGAGGCAAAAAAAGCATTGAGTACATTAGCTTTTTCCACATCCTCTGTCACTAGTTTGCCTCCCTCATTCAGTAAGGCTTTCTTCTTGTTGCCAACATACCTGAAGAAACCCTTCTTGTTACTCTTGACATCTCTGGCTAGCTGCAGCTCCAGGTGCGATTTGGCCCTCCTGATAACATTCCTACATGCCCGAGCAATATTTTTATACTCTTCCCTGGTCATATGTCCAACCTTCCACTTCTTGTAAGCTTCTTTTTTATGTTTAAGATCCGCTAAGATTTCACCATTAAGCCAAGCTGGTCGCCTGCCATATTTACTATTCTTTCGACTCATCGGGATGGTTTGTCCCTGTAACCTCAACAGGGATTCTTTGAAATACAGCCAGCTCTCCTGGACTCCTTTCCCCTTCAAGTTAGTCCCCCAGGGGATCCTGGCCATCCGTTCCCTGAGGGAGTCGAAGTCTGCTTTCCTGAAGTCCAGGGTCCGTATCCTGCTGCTTACCTTTCTTCCTAGAATTGAGATATGTTAGAATGCTCTATATTCATGAGAAGAAAAGCGGTTTCTGAATGATACTGTGAAAAGGAAATGTATAGAATTACTGGTAACAAAAAGCAGCTTACAGGTCTTGATGACAGGTCAGAATAATTTAGAGACAGAAAAGACACTTAAGAGTATCTAGTCCATTTGCTTTCCAGTAGAGTAGAGGATTGTTCTCTACAGCATATTTCCCAGAATCAGGTCCAGTCTAACTGAAAATAATACAAAATATGAAAATAATTGTCTCTTTCAGACTCTTTAACCATTGATTATTTATATATTTTATAGGGTTTTATTTTTATATTGTTTTTGCATTACTTCATGATATGTCAGTAGTAGTAGCTTGTATTAGGACATGTCATGTGAGGTCATGATGTCATATTATACACCACTACTACAGACATGTTGTCATAAATATAAAGGGTTTGGGTCTGTCTGTATGCTGCTCTTGCCAGAGACAGAACAGGAATGGAGTCTTAGAACTTTTAGTAAGTAATCTAGCTAGGTATGTGTTAGATTATGATTCCTTTAAATGGCTGAGAAAAGCATTGTGCTGAATAGAATAACTATTTCTGTCTGTGTGTCTTTTTTGTAACTTAAGGTTTTGCCTAGAGGGGTTCTCTATGTTTTGAATCTAATTACCCTGTAAGATATCTACCATCCTGATTTTACAGGGGGGATTTCTTTATTTCTATTTACTTCTATTTTTTATTAAAAGTCTTCTTGTAAAAACTGAATGCTTTTTCATTGTTCTCAGATCCAAGGGTTTGGGTCTGTGGTCACCTATGCAAATTGGTGAGGCTTTCTATCCAACATTTCCCAGGAAAGGGGGGGTGCAAGTGTTGGGAGGATTGTTCATTGTTCTTAAGATCCAAGGGTCTGGGTCTGTAGTCACCTAGGCAACTTGGTGAGGCTTTTTACCAAACCTTGTCCAGGAAGTGGGGTGCAAGGTTTTGGGAAGTATTTTGGGGGGACAGACGCGTCCAAACAGCTCTTCCCCAGTAACCAGTAATTGTTTGGTGGTGGTAGCGGCCATTCCAAGGATAACGGGTGTAATATTTTGTACCTTGGGGAAGTTTTGACCTAAGCTGGTAAAGATAAGCTTAGGAGGTTTTTCATGCAGGTCCCCACATCTGTACCCTAGAGTTCAGAGTGGGGGAGGAACCTTGACATGGTGGCACAGTGGTGGGATTAACCTGAAATCATCTGAGATCCAGTTGAGATTTTTTGAACTAGAAATACAGATTTTAAAAAGGAAATTTTTTTTTCTTTGGAAAGAAAGTCCAGAAAGCAGCTTTGAAACTTTGGCCAAGCAGAGACAAAAGGGGATTATCTTGTGAATTGCAGGTTTTTTTGCCTGGAGGCAGGGTACTTAACTCCTGCAGGGAAATTCACAGTCTTCCAACCCATTGTTTTTTTTTTTCTTTTCTTTTCTTCCTAAAAGTAAATAGGGGGTGTGTGTTCTACCCATTTGCTTTTTCTTTGGGCTGGGTAAGCAGGTTTCCAAGCAGTTGGAGGTTTTTTGCTTTAATTTGGGCCCAGAGCAGAGACAAGGGAATTGTCTTTTTCTGTAGGCTGACAATCACTATCAGAGAATAGGTATTCTATTGCAGCACAGCAAAATTTTACAGCCAAGTTTTGTTTGTTTATTTCTAAACCTCGGGTGTAAAGTTAGTTAAAAACAGAGAGGTTAGAATGGCAAAATCCTCAGCTCGACTACAGCTGGAATTAGCCAAATTTCAGGCTGAGGAAAGACAAAGGGAACATGAAAGACAGATAGAACTCATGCAGCTGAAGAAGGAACAAGAAAGGGAGGCAGCGAGAGAAGCAGAACAACACCAAGCAGCTGCTCACAGGAGAGCTATGGAAGCGAGGGACAAAGAACTGGAGGAGAAGGAAAAAGAGAGGAAGTATGTGGAGGAGATGGAGAAGATAAAGGCCCAGCAGAATATACCAACAAACCCTAGCAATCCTTCTCCAGGTACCACTTCCCATCCCAGAAAGTTCCCCACCTACAAGGCAGGTGATGATACTGAGGCCTTCTTAGAAAACTTCGAAAGGGCCTGCCTTGGGTACAACATCTCTACTGACCAATACATGGTAGAGCTGAGGCCGCAGCTCAGTGGACCCTTAGCTGAGGTGGCAGCTGAAATGCCTAAAGAACACATGAACAAGTATGAACTGTTTAAATCCAAGGCGAGAGTCAGAATGGGGATAACACCCGAGCAGTCTCGTCGGAGGTTCAGAGCCCTAAGGTGGAAACCAGACGTGTCATTTACCCGACATGCCTACCACATTGTAAAACATTGGGATGCCTGGATATCGGGAGCAAGTGTTGAATCTCCAGTAAATTTGCCCTTCCTAATGCAAATGGAACAATTCTTAGAGGGTGTTCCTGAGGAAATAGAAAGATACATCCTAGATGGGAAACCCAAAACTGTAATTGAGGCAGGAGAGATTGGAGCCAGATGGGTGGAGGTGGCAGAGAAGAAGAAAACTGGTCGCAGTTGGAGCGGAGACCAGAAGGGACCACCCCAGACCACACCCTATTACCGGGGGCCGCCCAAAGCCCCACCTACCTCCCAAAGAACCCTCCAGACCCCTTATCGTCCCACCACCCCATTCTCCAGCAACCCTCCTCGCCCCAGTGACCCGTCAGCTGGACGATGTTTTAAGTGTAACGAGCTGGGGCATGTAAAGGCCAACTGCCCCAAGAACCCCAACAGATTACAGTTCATTGCACCGGAATCACACCAGAGGTCCACAGGCCCAGATACCTCCCAGATACCCTTGGAGCGGAGGGAAACTGTGAGTGTGGGCGGGAAGAAGGTCACCGCGTGGAGGGACACCGGAGCACAAGTGTCAGCTATCCATGCTTCCTTAGTGGACCCCAATTTAATCAACCCAGAGATCCAAGTGACGATTCAACCCTTCAAGTCCAACTCTTTCAATTTGCCTACAGCCAAGTTGCCTGTCCAGTACAAGGGCTGGTCAGGAATGTGGACTTTTGCAGTCTATGATGATTATCCCATCCCCATGCTGTTGGGGGAGGACTTGGCCAATCATGTGAAGCAGGCCAAGAGGGTGGGAATGGTCACCCGCAGCCAGGCTAAACAAGCCGTGAGGCCTAGCTCTGTTCCGGAAACTTCTATCAGGACCCAGTCAGAGGTGATGGACCCGGACCCCAGGCCAATGTCTGCAACAGCAGTAGTGGATCCAGTCCCAGAGACCCAGACGGAACCAGTCCTAGAACCGGAACCAGCCGAACAACCAACACCAGACCCCGTGTCAGCACTGAATCCAGTACTTGCAACCTCAACACCAGAGGGCCCCACCGAACCTGAACTGGCAGCAGCCGATAACCCTACACAAGAGGCTCAGCCGGAGCCTGAATCCCAACATAGTGCACCAGCGGAGAGCGGTTCACAGTCAACAGAAACAGCTCCATCCCCTATATCGCTTCCAGAGGGACCAAGCCTAGGTCCACAATCCCATGAGGAACTGATGTCTCCAGCATCAAGGGAACAGTTCCAGACCGAACAGGAAGCAGATGAAAGCCTCCAGAGAGCTTGGACGGTGGCACGGAGCAACCCACCGCCTCTCAGCTCTTCTAATCGATCCAGGTTTGTTGTAGAAAGAGGACTTTTATACAAGGAAACTCTTTCTGGTGGACACCAGGAAGACTGGCATCCTCAGAGACAGTTGGTAGTTCCAACTAAATACCGGGCCAAGCTCTTGAGCTTAGCCCATGATCACCCTAGTGGCCATGCTGGGGTGAACAGGACCAAAGACCGTTTGGGGGGGTCATTCCACTGGGAGGGAATGGGCAAGGATGTTTCTACCTATGTCCAGTCTTGTGAGGTGTGCCAAAGAGTGGGAAAACCCCAAGACCAGGTCAAAGCCCCTCTCCAGCCACTCCCCATCATTGAAGTTCCATTTCAGCGAGTAGCTGTGGATATTCTGGGTCCTTTTCCGAAAAAGACACCCAGAGGAAAGCAGTACATACTGACTTTCATGGATTTTGCCACCCGATGGCCGGAAGCAGTAGCTCTGAGCAACACCAGGGCTATAAGTGTGTGCCAGGCACTAGCAGACATTTTTGCCAGGGTAGGTTGGCCCTCCGACATCCTCACAGATGCAGGGACTAATTTCCTGGCAGGAACTATGAAAAACCTTTGGGAAGCTCATGGGGTAAATCACTTGGTTGCCACTCCTTACCACCATCAAACAAATGGCATGGTGGAGAAGTTTAATGGAACTTTGGGGGCCATGATACGTAAATTTGTAAATGAGCACTCCAATGATTGGGACCTAGTGTTGCAGCAGTTGCTCTTTGCCTACAGAGCTGTACCACATCCCAGTTTAGGGTTTTCCCCATTTGAACTTGTATATGGCCGTGAGGTTAAGGGGCCATTGCAGTTGGTGAAGCAGCAATGGGAGGGATTTACACCTTCTCCAGGAACTAACATTCTGGACTTTGTAACCAACCTACAAAACACCCTCCGAACCTCTTTAGCCCTTGCTAGAGAAAACTTACAGGATGCTCAAAAAGAGCAAAAAGCCTGGTATGATAAACATGCCAGAGAGCGTTCCTTCAAAGTAGGAGACCAGGTCATGGTCTTAAAGGCGCTCCAGGCCCATAAAATGGAAGCATCGTGGGAAGGGCCATTCACGGTCCAGGAGCGCCTGGGAGCTGTTAATTATCTCATAGCATTCCCCACCTCCAACCGAAAGCCTAAGGTGTACCATATTAATTCTCTAAAGCCCTTTTATTCCAGAGAATTAAAGGTTTGTCAGTTTACAGCCCTGGGAGAAGACGACGCTGAGTGGCCTGAAGGTGTTTACTACGAAGGGAAATGTGCTGGTGGTGTGGAAGAGGTGAACCTCTCCATGACCCTTGGGCGTATGCAGCGACAGCAGATCCAGGAGCTGTGCACTAGCTACGCGCCAACGTTCTCAGCCACCCCAGGACTGACTGAACGGGCATACCACTCCATTGACACAGGTAATGCTCACCCAATTAGGGTCCAACCTTACCGGGTGTCTCCTCAAGCTAAAACTGCTATAGAACGGGAGATCCAGGATATGTTACAGATGGGGGTAATCCGCCCCTCTGAAAGTGCATGGGCATCTCCAGTGGTTCTAGTTCCCAAACCAGATGGGGAAATACGTTTTTGCGTGGACTACCGTAAGCTAAATGCTGTAACTCGCCCAGACAACTATCCAATGCCACGCACAGATGAACTATTAGAGAAACTGGGACGGGCCCAGTTCATCTCTACCTTGGACTTAACCAAGGGGTACTGGCAGGTACCGCTAGACGAATCTGCCAAGGAAAGGTCAGCCTTCATCACACATCTCGGGCTGTATGAATTTAATGTACTCCCTTTCGGGCTGCGAAATGCACCCGCCACTTTCCAAAGACTTGTAGATGGTCTCCTAGCGGGATTAGGAGAATATGCAGTCGCCTACCTTGACGATGTGGCCATATTTTCGGATTCCTGGGCAGACCACCTGGAACATCTACAAAAAGTCCTTGAGCGCATAAGGGAGGCAGGACTAACTGTTAAGGCTAAGAAGTGTCAAATAGGCCTAAACAGAGTGACTTACCTTGGACACCAGGTGGGTCAAGGAACTATCAGCCCCCTACAGGCCAAAGTGGATGCTATCCAAAAGTGGCCTGTCCCAAAGTCAAAGAAACAGGTTCAATCCTTCTTAGGCTTGGCCGGTTATTACAGACGATTTGTACCGCACTACAGCCAAATCGCTGCCCCACTGACAGACCTAACCAAAAAGAAACAGCCAAATGCTGTTCAGTGGACCGGAAAGTGTCAGAAGGCCTTTAACAAGCTTAAAGCGACACTCATGTCTGACCCTGTACTAAGGGCCCCAGACTTTGACAAACCGTTCCTAGTAACCACAGATGCGTCCGAGCGTGGTGTGGGAGCAGTTTTAATGCAGAAAGGACCTGATCAAGAATTCCACCCTGTAGTGTTTCTCAGCAAAAAACTGTCTGAGAGGGAAAGCAACTGGTCAGTCACTGAAAAAGAATGTTATGCCATTGTCTACGCTCTGGAAAAGCTACGCCCATATGTTTGGGGACGGCGTTTCCACCTGCAAACCGACCATGTTGCACTGAAGTGGCTTCACACCGTCAAGGAAACTAACAAAAAACTTCTTCGGTGGAGTTTAGCTCTCCAAGATTTTGATTTCGACGTCCAACACATCTCAGGAGCTTCTAACAAAGTGGCTGATGCACTCTCCCGTGAAAGTTTCCCAGAATCAACTGGTTAAAATCGTCCTTGAGATGTGGAAAATATTGTTAGTCTTTATGTACTTGGTAGTATATTTAGAGATGCATGTGTCTTATTAACTCTGTTTTTCCTAGAGCTCCAGGAAGAAATCCCAGCCAGTGTTTCACCCTAGCTGAGATTTGGGGGGCGTGTCATAAATATAAAGGGTTTGGGTCTGTCTGTATGCTGCTCTTGCCAGAGACAGAACAGGAATGGAGTCTTAGAACTTTTAGTAAGTAATCTAGCTAGGTATGTGTTAGATTATGATTCCTTTAAATGGCTGAGAAAAGCATTGTGCTGAATAGAATAACTATTTCTGTCTGTGTGTCTTTTTTGTAACTTAAGGTTTTGCCTAGAGGGGTTCTCTATGTTTTGAATCTAATTACCCTGTAAGATATCTACCATCCTGATTTTACAGGGGGGATTTCTTTATTTCTATTTACTTCTATTTTTTATTAAAAGTCTTCTTGTAAAAACTGAATGCTTTTTCATTGTTCTCAGATCCAAGGGTTTGGGTCTGTGGTCACCTATGCAAATTGGTGAGGCTTTCTATCCAACATTTCCCAGGAAAGGGGGGGTGCAAGTGTTGGGAGGATTGTTCATTGTTCTTAAGATCCAAGGGTCTGGGTCTGTAGTCACCTAGGCAACTTGGTGAGGCTTTTTACCAAACCTTGTCCAGGAAGTGGGGTGCAAGGTTTTGGGAAGTATTTTGGGGGGACAGACGCGTCCAAACAGCTCTTCCCCAGTAACCAGTAATTGTTTGGTGGTGGTAGCGGCCATTCCAAGGATAACGGGTGTAATATTTTGTACCTTGGGGAAGTTTTGACCTAAGCTGGTAAAGATAAGCTTAGGAGGTTTTTCATGCAGGTCCCCACATCTGTACCCTAGAGTTCAGAGTGGGGGAGGAACCTTGACACATGTCATGAATTAATGTAAACATAATATAAAAATAAAATCCCATAAAATGAAATCTGAAACAAAAAAATTTCTGAGAGGAAATTTTAAATTTTTTTAAACTAAATTTTGCAAAATGGTTTTTTTCAAAATTACTGTTTCCCAGGACATTTAGAAAGTATGTTTTTGTTCCAAATGTGAACAAAAACAAATGTCAAAATATTAAAATTATCTGCAGAATGGAACTTCTGAGTTTTGACCAGCTGTAGAAATAACCTGCCCCAGGTATATGGACCCCTTACGATTTACATCATCCTTCCCCTGAGCAAGGGTTGAACCCAAAATCAGAGTGTAACGGATTGGGTTTTCATTACGCTAATGACTGAAATGTGGGTTGGTAACTGGTGTAAGAAGGTGCATCCCCAAATCTAACTCCAGTCACCTGACATGCAAAAGGGAGTCATCAAAATGAGGTAATACTCACAGTAGATTGTGCAGATCTTAATAGGATTGTCCCTATCCTTTCATCCTTCCTGTGACTAGCACAGAAATAGCTAACAAGCCATTCCAAATGTGGCCTGCACTATATGAATCTTACTGCTTCCCATCTCAACCACCAACTACTTTTGGTCTGCACATAGTACCGGAAGCCTTGCAGCTGGGAGGTGGATGACTTATTCCTTAATTGTTCTGCTCTATAGTTGTTTGCCTTCCCTCTTCTTCCACTGTTCTGAGGGGCTCTAAAAAGGATACAGTGGGATCAAGTTCAAGTCACTTTAATTTCCACAATTGGCCCTGAAATTTTGATTCCCTAGCTGCCTCCAGGTATCCAGAGCAGCACAAATGTTGGATTTAACCAGGAGAGGAGCTGAATACTGAAGTTTGCATTAAGTTCAGTAGGAGTGGCAAGCACTCATGTCGATTCTGAATCAAGCTAAAAAAGGAATGGGTGTCTGCTTCTCTATGAGAAAACTCCAATTTCAGTCTCAAGGTGCAGGTATTACGGGGACAGAGCTCTCATTGCATCATTTGCAATGAATTTTTTTCTTCTATAACATTTTGTGGTGACTGTAGTGGTCAGTAGAGCTTCAGTGTTGAGCTTATTCTCACAATATGTGTAGCATAAACAATAGCAACACAAGTATCACCATACTGCTCTGCTACTGTATATCTAGGGTTGTGAGATTATTTTAGTCTTTAATCCCATTCAGGCCTTCCTTTTATTCAAGAATAACAAATCGTGGTGATTTTTGTGTTATAGATGCATGCATGGCAGGAATGAAATTGAGACTGCATCTCATTACACAGGCCTCCTGAAAAGCCATCAATTGATTACTTTCTATCACTTCCACCTGTGTTGAATTCAAATCAACACGCTATCAGTGAATAACCCATGATTTAATGATAACATTTTCACCTGTCCACTTAGGGCCGTATCCAAAGCCCTATTCAAAGCCCATTGTGTGACTTCAGTGGGTTTTGGATCAAGCTTTTGTGTAGACATGAGCCTTGATGGCATTGTCCTGAGTGGTCAGATGGATGTGCAATGAAAAGGATGCCAAGACTGGTTTATGCAAGGTAATCAATATATATATTAAATGTATAGAATTGAATAGCAATCTGCCCTACAGTTCTCTGGGTGACAGATCATTTAAGTTACCTAATTACCTACTATTTTGGCAGTACACAGTGACTTAATGAGTCAGATATTTCAGTCCTGCCTCATCTTTAGTATTCACAGATGTTAAATCTGTTCATTCCCATGTGAGCAGTTTTGATTTGATCTACTTAAGAAATAAAATGTGAGTTTGCACATTTTTTAAAGATAAGATATCTGCTTATTTTTGTTCAGCATTGCCTAGCGATCCATTTCTGCTGTTGTTGAGACTTATATGTGACACCAATAGCTTGGGTACCTCAATTTTTCTTCCTCAATAATTTTCATCTTTTTTTTTAGATTAAGATAGAGGAGAATGTAGATATATACTTATAATGGCTTCCCCCTCTCCCCCTTTAACTGTTTGGTAAACATCCAGAGATTCTGAATGTATCTATTTGATAAATGCAAAGAGCTTTTAAGCTCATGCTCATCTGTTTGTTTATTATGTTTTCAGACTTTTCCAATTTCTGTTTAGTATTCAGTGAAATAGTATAAAGAAAATTATCTGCACTGCAGCTACAGAGGGATTACCTTCACTTTTGCTTTTCAGTAGGAAACCAAATGTAACCTGGACATATCTCTGGACATTTGCTCTGTTTTTCTCCATTGGTTCATGATAAAGATAAGGGTTTCATGAGTTTTAAGAGACGAGAAGTGGTAGAACTAGCACTTTACTTAATGTGAAGCTCTTCAAAGAGATGACCTGTAGAGTCTTCATTTTCTGCTTTCTTGTATGCATCCTAGCTAATGATTTGAAGGGGCTCTTAAATATCAGAAAAGTGCTTGTTAGCCCAAGATCATAGAATCATAGAATATAAGGGTTGGAAGGGACCCCAGAAGGTCATCTAGTCCAACCCCCTGCTCGAAGCAGGACCAATTCCCAGTTAAATCATCCCAGCCAGGGCTTTGTCAAGCCTGACCTTAAAAACCTCTAAGGAAGGAGATTCTACCACCTCCCTAGGTAACGCATTCCAGTGTTTCACCACCCTCTGAGTGAAAAAGTTTTTCCTAATATCCAATCTAAACCTCCCCCACTGCAACTTGAGACCATTACTCCTCGTTCTGTCATCTGCTACCATTGAGAACAGTCTAGAGCCATCCTCTTTGGAACCCCCTTTCAGGTAGTTGAAAGCAGCTATCAAATCCCCCCTCATTCTTCTCTTCTGCAGGCTAAACAATCCCAGCTCCCTCAGCCTCTCCTCATAACTCATGTGTTCCAGACCCCTAATCATTTTTGTTGCCCTTCGCTGGACTCTCTCCAATTTATCCACATCCTTCTTGAAGTGTGGGGCCCAAAACTGGACACAGTACTCCAGATGAGGCCTCACCAATGTCGAATAGTGGGACACCCCCCAGAAAGCCAGGAGGCAAAATTTAGCAGAAGAGGACTGAAGTGGGGGGGAATAAGAAGATGAAGTTGTGTTAATATATTACAAATATGTGAAAACTGAAATTATTTTTCCCTGCAATACCCTGAACTTTACTGAAGGGTCTGGACAATGTATGCACAGCAAATTGCAGAAAAGCAATCATAGCCAATAATAGCAGTATTGTTTTATTTTGAGAGTCCCACTGAAATTGATGGGGATCAAAGATTGACTTTGATGGGAACCTTGAAGATGTTTTAATGGATTCCTTGCACACGCTCTAGAGTTTGTTCCTGTCAATGCATTTGGACCAGAAAGTAAACAAGATCTTGCTGCTGTCCAAAGAAAGACTGGTGTTACTTGATTCGTTTGTGCGAAAGCGGTAAAAATCAACGGAGTCAATCATTCTCACAGAGGAGGAGATGAACAAGCCAAAGGGGTTATACAGGCTTCCTCTGCTTCTACAGCCAGGATGGGTTAAGGTTGCTGAGGTTGATGATGCATGTACGTTATAAACTTACACTGAAAGCATAGTTGTATTTGTTGCATTTTGTGTTTTGTTGCCATTTTTCAACTGTTATTCCCCTCATATCTGTATTTTCCATTTATGGTCCTCAGTGTGTCTCACTGTGCACACATTAAATAAAATCTCACCAGGAACTTCTGCACAGTTCTCTGTTCTTGGGATTGTATTTTGAACTATGAGATAGAGATCTGGTATATTAGCTCTTAAATTCCCCTTTGCGGGTAGAACTTAGGTGCCTATTTGATAGAGTTTATTGAATACTTGATACGATTTGCCTCATGTTTAAGGGGCACAAAAGGTCAAAATTCTCATTGATTGAATTTTCAGCATTACATGAATGACTGTTTTGGAAGTATCCATATGAACATCAAGAAAACAGGTGACTGTGACCTTTACAGTAAAGGCCAATTCAGTTTTGGAATAAGCAGACTTAACTCCCAGGGCTTAATTTGTCCCAGCATCTACATTTATTTCTCTTTATAATTATTCTAACCAGGTGGTTTTGAAAGAGGTTGTTACCAGACTATACACCTTTTTCTAACACAACATTGTGTGTATTTATTGCTCAAGGAAATCAGAGACTATAGTGAGAATAGAGAACATGTCACTAGAATGGGAGTAACTATGCTAATAGTCCTTAAACCTCTGAGCATGCCCAGTGCGAACAAGTTGTTTCCAGATGCCTGAACAGGTTCAGTCTGATCTGCATACTCATTAAGTTAATAAAAGTTCTCTACCTTCTCTCATGAGAAATCTGACTCCTGAATTGTGTAGTAAACATTGCAACTAATTAACTTTCTTAGAAGGGTCCATATATAGTGCAAGATTCCCCCCATGCTCAAGACCCTGTGTGTACTTCTTGACCTAAATTCTAAAAGTCCCTTGGATTCTGCAGCACTGTGCTGCAGTGGATAGCAGATTGAGATAAATTTAAGTGCTCTGTTGAATAATATAGAAGTAATTCAATCAAAAAGAAAAGGAGTACTTGTGGCACCTTAGAGACTAACAAATTTATTTGAGATAAGCTTTCGTGAGCTACAGCTCACTTCATTGGATGCATGTAGTGGAAAATACAGTGGGAAGATTTATATACAAACAGAACATGAAACAATGGGTGTTACCGTACACACTGTAACAAGAGTGATCAGGTAAGGTGAACTATTACCAGCAGGAGAGCGGGGGGTGGGAGTAGGGTTTGTAGCGGATACAGACTAACACGGCTGCTACTCTGAAACCTGTCAATCACTACAGTATTCCTTGTGTTATTCAGTTCAACCTTAAATTTAGTTTGTTACAATGCCCTACATTTTTAATCTTCAAGGCACTTTGGATCTTTATACTACAAATGCAAAGCTGATTTGTGTAAATTTTAAGGGAGAGAGCCTCAGGTTTTGGTAGTGGGTAGAGGACAATGGGCATGTTTAGCAGCTGGCAAGATTTGGGAGGCAGTTTAGGATTGTGGGATAAGCACAGTGGGTGGATGTTCCTTATAAAAGGATTAACAGTGATATAAACAAACAGTTATGTTTCTCTGTCTTCTGTTCTCAAATCTAAAATGTCTGTTTTCCAAGGCTTATTGTATTATAATTACTGTGGCCAGATTCTGCAACCCAAACACTTGCTGAGTAGCACTTTACCCCACAAGAAGTCCCATTGAAATCATTATGATTACTTGAGCAAAGGTGGCAGAGTCTGGTCTTATATAAACTTAGTCCCTGTATCACTGCAATCACAGACATTTTACTACTACTTCGAGGATGTGTCAGGGTGGATCTCACAATAGGTATGCATGCACCTCACTGTTGTGAGAGGAATTTTTATAATAGCAATGTCCATAGGGGCCTCATGTGTGGCCTGTGCCTCCTTGTGCTCCTGTACAAGAGCACAAAGGGAGGGGCAACTGTGACTCTCCCTCAGTTACCTCTTGGGAGGTGTCTGACTTGCTAGTTCTTAGCTCAAGCTAAATTTCTACAGATCATTCCATCTTTCTGAGCTCAAGATTGTTTTGTGATTGCTCTCAACTTGCAGGGTGCATACCTTTTTAGAGCTATCCCTCCAGCTGCAAGAAGTGCCTAAGATTCACACTGAAGATCCTAGATTATGTGCTGCTTGTGAAGGATACAGGGCTACCATTTAATTCTCTCACAGTTCTTCTGGCACCAGTATTGGTGTGTCACATGCCAGTACAGTTGGATTCAATCATCTCCCATCAAGAATATCAAAATTCAAATAAATCCTCTTTCATACTTGCCCTCTGGTTAAAGATATGACTCTCAGGTGAGACTTCAATGTTGTCCTGAAACTCATGCAGCCTCCTTTTGAACTACTGTCAGAGTGCTCAGTATACCACCTTACCAACAAGACTGTCTTTCTCATGGTCATCACCTAAAGATGGTGAATCAGTGAGCTCCAAGACCTCATGTACATCCTTCTATGTTGACAAGGTGGTGCTGAAATGACAACTCAAGTTCATCACTAAGGTGGTCTGAGAATTCCACCAGAACCAATCAATTACCTTGATGCCAGGGGAAAAGAAATTGCATACTTTGGACATGTTCAGAGCTTTCCTTTATTATTTTGAAAGAACCAAGCCTTTCAAGCAGTCTCCCTGCCACTTTGTTGTTATAACTGGCCCCTCAAAAGGCCAAGCCATTTCATTACACATAATCTAAGTGGACCACTCAGTGCATTTCCACCTGCTTACAGATTGACAGATTAAACCTCTCCCTTTGAACATAAAAGTGCATTCCACCAGGGCAGAGGCAGCATCTTCGGCCTGATTTATGAACTTGGAAATTTCTGAGATCTGCAATGTGGAGCAACCTACTGAATTTTGTTAAACATTATGCTTTTTGTTTCACTAGTACAGATGAAACTCCTCACTACCACCATCTAGGGATGATGCAGTTTGCCCCTCACCTACAGTGGGATTCACACTGGCACATGCTAGAAGAAGAAAGAATGACTAGTTATTCTACAGTACCTGTGGTTCTTTCAGATGTTAGCTGTGTGAATACTGCAAGCCACCCTCTATCCCACTTTTTCAGAGTCCTCAGCACAGGGCCGTCCCTAGGGGGGTTTGGGGCCTGGAGCGGAAGTGATGAATCCGTCACTTCCAGGACCAGCCGCACCCACCAATCACACTGGCCCATGGAGGCCCCCAAAGCGCAGGGCTCGGGGCAGTCACCCCGATTTACCATACCCAAGGGATGGCTCTGCCTTAACAACATGGGCTTTGAACAGTGTGTGACAAGCCAGTTGTGACTCTACAGCTCACTAACTTGCTGAGCACCAACTCACTGCGTGGACCCTGCTAGAGTGCAGTGAAAGTCCTGGAATGAAGCTTAGCATACGATGCTGTCAGGGTTCCTTCCCCACTCTGAACCCTAGGGTACAGATGTGGGGACCCACATGAAAGACCCCCTAAGCTTATTCTTACCAGCTTAGGTTAAAAACTTCCCCAAGGTACAAACTTTGCCTTGTCCTTGAACAGTATGCTGCCACCACCAAACTTTTTAAACAAAGAACAGGGAAAGAGACCACTTGGAGACGTCTTCCCCCAAAATATCCCCCCAAGCCCTACACACTCCCTTTCCTGTGGAGGCTTGAGAATAATATCCTAACCAATTGGTTACAAAATCATCAAAGATCCAAACCCCTGGGTCTTGGAACAATGGAAAAATCAGTCAGGTTCTTCAAAGAAGGATTTTATTAAAAAAAAAAAGTAAAAATAATCTCTGTAAAATCAGGATGGAAAATACTTTACAGGGTATTCAGATTCAAAACACAGAGGAACCCCCTCTGGGCAAAACCTTAAAGTTACAGAAAAACAGGAATAAACCTCCCTCTTAACACAGGGAAAATTCACATAAAACAAAAGATAAACTAATCCGCCTTGCCTGTTTTACCTAAACTGGTTGCAATATTGGAGACTTGGATTAGGATGGGTTAGAGAAGATGGATTTCTGTCTGGCCTCTCTCAGTCCCCCCACCCAAGATTTGAAAGTATCTTGTCTTCTTATTGGTACTTTGGGTCAGGTGCCAGCCAGGTTAGCTGAGCTTCTTAACCCTTTACAGGTAACAGGATGTTGCCTCTGGCCAGGAGGGATTTTATAGCACTGTATACAAAAAGGTAGTTACCCTTCCCTTTATATTTATTACAGATGCATTGTAGATTTTCACCTGGCTTTCTGTGCACTAACTCACCATGTAGACAAGAACTTAGATGAGAGAAGATGCTGAATTAAATGAATAAAGGTTAAAAAAATAGCAAAGATCAACACTGATAGGTCCTAGGCTGACATCCAGCTCTTCTTCCCCCTCTGTAGGGAGGGATTGGCCACTGGCTAACCATTCAGTAGTTGACAAAAGTATTGCCTTTATATATTTAATTGTTCTGATATCTTCATTTTTATGTTGCCCTCATTGTCTTGACCTGGTCTGTTGGTATTTGTTTTTTCTAAATCTAACTGTCCTCTGATTTGGTACAGAGTCTCCATGTCACTTTGTGCTGCAGCAGTCTGTGCATCTGTTGCCATTTTGTCTATAAAGTCTTCCTAGCACTCTTTTTGGACACTTTATTCTTTATGGCCTATTCCTCCTGGATTCAGTGTCTGTGCTCTTGTTCTTGTTTGATTTAGTTTCAGTTTAGTTCTTCTATTTCCATCATATATCCTCAGATAAACATTTGTTGTGATGATTATTCATGAATCCCAGCACTACTGCATAAGTTTTAGTAAAAGTTTTCTTTACCTGTTTCCATATCTTGGCAACATTGTAAATACAACCGGTGGAAAAAGGCAGAATAGCAAAGCCAGACTTGAGAAAAAGATATCTGTGCTCCACACCAAACTTTGAATTTTTAACCCCATTGTAAAATCAGACTTACTATATGGTACTGAAACTTGGAGACTTCAGACCTTACTATCTAAACTCCAGGTTATCATAAACAGCTGCCTTAGACAAATCCTCAATATCAGATGGACAGACAAAATCAAAAGAGAGAAATAGGGGGAGGACAAAACAGAAACCAATAAGATTGGAAATTATGGAACAAAATTGAGGAGAGGGCTAAGACATATATGGAGGAAAGATCCTAATAACCTAACAAGACAGAAATTGCAATGGAACCTGCAGGGCAAAAGGCCAAGAATGACAAGTGTAAGCAAGATCTGAATGAGCTCTCCCCTGATATCTAGAGATGAGCAGGTTGGGGGGAAGGACTTCAGGGCCAGGTTGTATTTACATGAACACACCTACTCTGCCTAGGTATCCAGTAGACAGCTGTGTTGCCAAAGTGATCAGTATTGATAGGTGTTGCGTTACAAATCACCTTAGTATTGAATGCGTAGGTAATGAAATGTTGTTTTTCTTATTGTATGAGTAAAGGGCAGCAGGACTGTATGTAGTGTTTCCTGATTGGGGGGCTCACCTCAACTAAACTGAACTTGCTAAGCAGGGGGTTTGGATGCTAGATACCAGTGGAGGGGGGAGAGAGAGAGAGAGTGAGTAGGGACAGGTGTTTCTGCCTGGTGGTGCGGGCTCTGCCTAAGAGTCATAGGCACCATTTGACCTGCCCCTCTCTACTGTTTAAAGACAGAGCTGATTAGGCTCCATTGGGAGTCTTTTGTTTTGTTAAGTGATCACTAAAGCTGAAATCACTGACAATCTAATTACCTGCTGTGGGACAGCATTTCTACAGAAGACGTGTGCTAGTAGTGAGGTTCCCCCCCTGGCTGCTGAAATCACTGAGAGCTGGGTGTCTGCAGTCTGTCCTGTTTGAGGGGTTCACTCTCAACTAAATTGAACTTGCTAAGCAGGGGGTTTGGATGCCAGAGGTGGAACCTCAGGAGACTGACTCACAGAGGTCACAGTAAAGAGGCAGGTGGCAGCAGAAGGTGATGACACAGGGCCATTGGCAGCGGAGCAGATGATGATGTGGTGGAGTGAATGATGGCACGACGAACAACAGCAGCGGAGTGAATGATGGTGTGGTGGCAGCAGGCAGCGGCACAGAGTGGATGGCGGCAACAGTGAGGCAGTTGTTGTGGCAGCGGCAACAGCGGAAGCATTAGTTGATGTTTCTTCCCCTCCTCCGCCCTGGGTGGGAAGTGAACTCTCATGAATGCAACTCTGAACTCTGGGTCTTCGCTGGCCAAGGAGAGCAGCTGTGAGTGGAGTGTGGTGAAGGGAGAGGGGAATGGCATGTTAAAAGGACATTTGTTGGACACAAGGTGAGAAACAGAGGCAAAGGACACCACCCAATGTATTCTGGGGTGGAAGTTTTGCTCATGGTCAGATGTGTTCAAATCATGGTTGTGATGTTTTCCCAAATTAATGCCCAGTTCCTTTTCCCTTTTAATAAAAGTTTTCTCTGCTGTACACAGATTCACTGCTGGCAAGTGGGGAAGTATTGCACCCTAGATTATTGCCCCCCTAGAGGCGCCCGGGGTGGTGTTTAATTTTCCCAGATTA
The DNA here is from genome assembly GCF_965140235.1 of Caretta caretta. NCBI lineage: Eukaryota > Metazoa > Chordata > Testudines > Cheloniidae > Caretta > Caretta caretta. The sequence goes on along the minus strand of NC_134206.1, from coordinate 302,567,138 downwards.
CTAGGTGGGGATTTGAACTGTTTCTGTGTTGTATTGTTAAGAGGGACCACTGGATATTGAACCTAGTCCTTGTTGATGCTGACTCCACCTGGCAGAAGAATTGCACATGGAAATGCACAATAAGACTGCAGCAGGAGACCAGCAAAGATGGAAGGCAGTGGTGGAGACCCTGTGCCCCACATGGAATAGAGAGGCATGAGGAGAGAAAGGAAGATCAGCATAAAGTTTTAATGAAACAATGTTCACATTTAGGTGCTGTCAAAAAGAATGCATAAGGTAACTGCTGGTTTTAACAGCAAGCTCATACCCCATTAATTAATTAAACATTTTTGTTAAGCTTGTTTCCATGGATAGGAGGGGTTGACCTTTGAAATGTTCCCTGATGATATTTGGATATAATAATAGCCACATCCTGAGAAAGTGTTGCAATTTCAAACTGAAAATAGCCCATAGTTATAGGCTGTATTAAAAGGACTCATTCAAATGCTGCTTATTAGGCAGCCAGCGTACTGTGCATAGCCCACATAGAAACACTCAGTGGAACTTGAAGAATGACTTGGAAAATTAAAAGTTAAAACGAAGTTTTGTGAAAATTCCTTACCTGCACATAATATAGAACATACAGGTGTATGGATATCGATATGGAGGGGTCTGATTCACCGCTGTGTAACTTCAATTTTGTGCCCATGTATGTAACTATTGATTTTCACTGTGGAGAAAGACATCTATTGACTTGACTATGTAGAAATAGTTGGTCAATTAATACATGAACAGGATAAAATTAATGATTAAAATGGCTGAGATACTGAACTTTTAAAAATCTCTAACAAAAATGAAAATATTGATGATCAGAAAATAATGGAAATCTTATAAAGTAACAAAGAGGCAAAGGAAAATTTGCAAACATACAAAGCAGCCATTCAGAATAGTCAGGATATTAAGGAAATTGGTGTTCAAACCTACTGAACCACCAAAAGTTATTTATGAAAAATCATGGACAAAAGATTACGTATTGATATAGTGAAATCAAGCAAATACAGAGGCTATTTTCAATAAAGAAATATTAGTGATCCTGGCAATTACTATTCCATATATCTGCCTTCTCTTCTAAACAAAATAATGGAATTTTTATGAGGGAAAAAAATCACTGAACATCTAGGGTTTGATCTTGTTTTCACTGGAGACAGTGGTAAAGTTCTTGCTGATTTATATGGGAGCAGGGTTGGACTCCTAAAGTATAAAATAATTCTGAGCAATTAGGCAGAGTGGGATTATGAAAAATAATTGTCAGACAAACTTCACTGCTTTTTTGATAGAATTGCAAAATTAGTAAACAAAGGGAATGTAGTAGATGCAATATATTTGACTTTTTGTAAAGCATTTGAAACTGTGTCCCACTAAATAGTAATTAAAAACATTAATTCAAATTGACTGGGATAGGAATACCCTCATATCCTCTGTTTATGGCTATTTAGCCAATTTTCAAAGAGTAATGCTAAATAGCAATATATTAGGTTGTGGTACTTGACAAGTGGGTTACTATAGGGATAGATTTTAGCACTGGCCTTATCCTCATCTTCATTAATGATATTAAAGAGGGAGCATAGAGCACATCAGTTGTTACCTCAAAAACAGAATTCAAATATTCCCCAAGAGTTTCCCCTGTAAAACAGCTCACCTGTTATAACCAATCTGTTCTCATCAGTGATGCATCTCCAGGGTGGTCAAAGAATCTTGGGCTTGCCAGGGGTTCCCTGTTTCAGAAAGTCCCCAGAACAGCTCACCTATTACCCCCAGAGGGTACAGATACAGGATTCTGATAAAGGATTGACACAAGTAGTATCTTTTGCAAAACAAAGCACCCGTTAGTGGTCCAAACACAAACCTCTAAACACAAGCTAAAAAGCACCTGAACCACAACATACAGTTAAGATGATCCTAAGTGGCTGCGCCCAACTTCAGATGGCCAATCTTCCACAGGTTGCTGACAGCTGCTGGCAATAGTTCTTAGCTGTTCTTTAGGTTAAGTCTCATCTCTCTCTGGTTTCCTCTCAGGTTTCTGCTTCTCTTCTTCCTCTGCTGCTTCTCTCCTGCTTCTTCTTCTGTGTCTCCGAGAGTGACCACATTCCAAAATCTGTCTATCTCTGACACTCTTTACACACTCTGCTGACAGATTTGATTGACAGTTGTTTTGTTTACTTTTGCTTATATTTTTCTGTCAGAGCTCTGCAGAGTGCGTACCATGTTGCAACATTGTTTCTAATGTACCTAACTTCATGATCAAAAATTACCTCATTATTTGCCATATTGCAACATAGTTTCCAGTGTACCCAGTCTCATGATCAACAACTGTCTCACTACTGCTAGATGTGAACCAATGTAGGATTTGGTGGAGATGTGCAGGGTTTCTGTAGAACTACAAAGATACCGTGTGGCGCGCACTGTGAAGCCTGCAGTTTTCTCAAGTTTTGATACGCTTTTCAGCTAGTGCCATTGTAAATCAATTTTTCAAAATTTAATTTCTTTTTTTCACAGATGCTCTGTGAAGACAAACCTATTAGGAAGGCATTTGAGTGCTTCACACTGTTCTATGTAACCAGCTTGTACATATTTAAAACTGGCTTTTCCATTTATCTTTTACAAGGACTATTTCTGAAACACCACAAATTACATGAACATAAAAGGTACAAACCCCATATATACCTGTGTATATATATATAAGAATATACCTGTAAGGCTTTACCATGCAGAATGCATTGTCAGAAACAAAAGCAGTGATACGTTAAATTCTATATCATTTTGGGGCCAGATTCTACTCTCATGTACATGCATGCAGACACAATGGGGCAGTTTCTTTGCCCTGATCTGCTCCTCCTCCATCATTCAGGTGGTGCAAAGGAAACCGAAATCAATTCCAAATTCCTGTCTGGGATTCCCCTGGTGTAAGGGAGTCCCAACATGTGTACAGCCAATTGAATTTTCTCCTAAATTTCTCTCCCATTGGGTGACTGGAGGAGCAGGTCTGCAGCAGGAGAGAGAGAGAGTGATTAGAGCACAGTGGGCTTTGGCAATTCACAGCTGGCTATACTGTAGTCTGTAAGGATTAGTGCTAGTGTTGAGGCTGGGACAGAGAATCAGGGAACCACGACGACCTTTGTCCAGCCCTGCCTGTGTGCTTTGTTCAGTAGAAGCTGGTGATAGCAGACAATCTGCCCCATTGTGTTCAGAGGGATTGTGCATATGTAACTGAGAACAAGAATATGGACTCCAGTTACTTAGTAATAGCTTGCAAATGTTACCACAATTAGAGATGGTCAAACTTCCAAGTTCAGAGACCTGATGTGGCTCAAGTGTAATCAAAAGTTCAGTGCTTATCTGAATCTCTGGAATCTGCAAAACTGGGTTGGAAATCTTATGAGAATAAATTGTTTTATGAGATTACTTGAGCTCCCTGCTTGCAGTACAGCCATAAAGGCTGCAAAAAAAAAAAAAAAGCCTCTCATGTAGGATTTGGCACTTTTGCTTCTAGCTAAAACCAAGAACTTCCCAGGAAGCAAAAATGAAAGATAAAGAATAAAATTATCTGAACTTGTCTAAACCACACTAAAGGTTTGTGTCAGTCTTATTTTGATTTATGGGCAAAGTTTCAAATCGGTTCTTATTGTCTCCAAACTGGTTTGCACTTACCTAAATAAAATTCACAGCTTGTGGGTTACATCGTATCTGTCAAATCACATTAGATTTCCACTACAGTCTGCAGATCATTTTCATGTAGTGAAACTGCTTATATAGATATTTTTGTGAATTTTGTAGAAAGACTAAAAATAAATTTTCTTTCTAGTTTGGTATTTCCCAACTTGCATTTAATGCAAAAAGCAATTTTTTATGAGACTATGAAAACCACCTGTGAAAGTGGAAAACAGATAGCACCCAGCATAGTATGGATATGACAGTCATTGTCAATCCTAAATGTTCAAAAATCGTGAGTCAGACCCTAGAAAATAATGACATTGGCTTAAATATAATGATATTTAAATAAATAACTATATAGGGTATTTACCTTCTGTTTTTTTAAACCTTTAGCATGTTTTTTAAACCAGTCCTATTAAGCTGAAAGCATCACTTGTCATACTACACACTACATACGACACACAGAAGCTGTGAACATTCAGTGTGGATCTCAATACATAGCAGATTTGAATATTAGGCCACATACTGTGGATTTTACCAATTATTTTTCCCGAGACACAAATAAAAAGAGATGACCCCATACAGAATGCTTCAATACGAAGAAGTAAGCTACTCCAAGAAAACGATGCTCCTTTGTGACAATTCTTGCACATACTATCCATGATAAAGATCTGATAAAAATGATTCAAAAGCCATAAAATATATATTCACCACATCTATAATACAATTAGTAATTTGTTTAGCGCATACGAAGCTTCAAAATAAAAACAGCACTGTAGCAAGTCATATGGGAAGCAAGAATGAGTAAAAGTTTTTGAAGGCATTATGAAGGTGACACATTACTGTTTTACTGAAATTTTTTCTGACAAACCCTATTTCACACAACTGGCTTGTGGTTTTACTAATGCTATGAGCGATTTTTCATCCTCAGCAGCTTTGACATAATAAATATGGAAGGTTTACCACTGAATGATATTCTTCAGTTTAACTGGCACTACAAAATGAACCTGCAGGCCTAGAAAGCTTATTCTAGGAGATGTAATCCTTGCCTATCACTGACTACTTTCTGGAAGTCAGCAGCACTTTCCAGATCTTTCAAAATGCAATTTCCTATGTGGTCTTAATAATTGAAAATGGTGGCTGTAGTGTTGTTTCTGTTCTAAGCAAAACATGTAAGAAGGCAGAAGGATTCTGTGCCAAAGGTCAGTAGCCCAGCAGGGATATGAGAACCTCTGGCACAAGGTAGGAATGAACCATTGGTAGCATGGTTATTTCCATCCCCAGTGTTTTCTTAGGCTAGCAAGGCCTGACACCTGGACATTGAGTAGTTTATAATGGAATGAAACCAGTTTTTATTGCGGGGAAAAGTTGATTTGCTTCAAAGTGCAGCTCTACTCTGAAATGTGGTTCTGTAAAAATAGAATTGTGTGGCTCCATGTTAATTGCCTGTAAATGAATTCCAGATCAAATATGCTCAGTTTACAGTACATTTCTAGCTAACAGTACTGCAGACTCATCCTGGGCTCTGATGGTATGTCAACACAGCAGGTGGGAGTGAGTCTCTCAGCCTGGGTAGACAGACTCACGCTAGTGGGGCTCGAGCTAGAGCACTAAAAATAGCAGTAGCAATGGGGATGTCTGGCTCAGATGGAAGCTTGGACTGTCACATACACAGAATCCCTTAAGCTTCTGAGCCCAAGCCAGAACATCAACATTGCTATTTTTAGTGAGCTAGTTCAAGCCTCATTAACACAACCCTGTTTACCCAGGCTGGGAGGCTCACTCCCAGCTGCAGTGTAGACATAGCCTGAGGGTCCACAACTGGTTTGTTTCCTTGCCCATCACCCTCAGTGCATGGCCTGATGGGGCAGGATTTCTTTGCTCAAATCCAAGAAGATGCCCTGTGCAGAACAGCAAAGATGAGATTTAAAAGGTGCATCACAGACGCAGCACAGAAACTAAAAGACACAACACAGAACTCCCAGGGAAAGGGGTAGCTGAGATGATTTTAAGCCATCTTTGTGCTCTGCCAATGCTGGGTAGCTTTGGGACCCCCTGTGTAACTTAAACAGTCCTGGGGGCCTATCTCCATTGCATCAGCCTCCCATGGTTGCCCTATAGGCTTCAGCACTAGCCAAAATCACAACTGCGCAGTGAGCTGCCTTAGTCCTATCATGCTCCTTCACTTTCAGCCCCAATCACAGCCTAACCTCCACAGTGGAGCTTGTAAAATGGGTAATCAGGATGCAGCCATATGGCTGTCTTCTCCAGATCCTGTGTCAGGGGATCCCTTCCCTGGCTGGATATGGGGCTCTGAGTTCCCTTTTACACCATTCTGGCCCTTTTACTTGGCAGAAAGGTGTTGGAACAGAGGTAAGGATCTAACCCCATGTTTGGCTGGGTGCTAAGTCCTTTAGCTCTGAGAAAACAGATAAACACGCATATCCATCTTTGTTACTGTATTTCCAAAAGACAGATTTCAAGTACAACCTTTCTACTCTGGTTTTCTCTGTGATGAATTCACTACTTGAGTTCAGTGCATCCTCTAGAGACGTAGGCACTAACTGTAGTGATGGGGTGCCATTTAAATACTTAGATAGACTGTAGTTCTTAGTTCTGTATGTATGTTTCCAGAAAAGAAGAGAGTTTATAGTTTGAAACTACATATTTTATTTAAAAAAACACATGAGAGAAGGAACAGAGAAACCCTATTCAGTGCTGTAGCGTGCCTGGTTTATGTCTGTTTTATGCCTGTTGCATGTAAGTTAATCATAATAATCCATTTCAGGTACACTAATAACCATGCTTTTTGCTTGCTCAGACGTTATTTGGGCCTACTGTATAACAGATACAATAGAGCAGATAAGTGGCAACAGTGACCAGACCTGTTGATTAGCAGGACTGTGCTATTCCATGACCTATTCTTTATCTGATAATGGAATGACTCTCTTGTGTAAGGATGCAGCTTATTATATCTTAATCCTGGTGTACACTACAAACTTATGTCCGTATAACTACGTCACTCAGGAATGTGGAAAATCCACACCTCTGAGCGATGTAGCTATCCCGACATAACCCCCAGTGTAGACAGCGCTATGTCGATGGGAGGGCTTCTCCTGTCAACATATCGACCCCCTCTTGGGGAGGGGAAGCACCCATGCTGACAGAAGAAACTCTCCTGCCAGCATAGGTAATGTCTTCACTAAGCGCTACAGGAGCACAGCTGCCCTGGTATAGCTCTGCAGTGCTGTTAAGTTTAGACAAGGTGTTAATCATTTTAAATGTCTAAACCTCATTCAGCATAAAGACAAACTAAACCACCAGCATTGGTGCAATGACTACAAGGCAAGTGCCTCCTGTGTGGGTTCTCCAACATTTTGACAACGTGCCTGTGGTTGAAACTGAAGAAAACTTGCAGAAGTTGTAATCAGTTCTTCCTCCGATTATCTGAAATGTATTACCTCAAACACCCTTAATGGAAGCCAGGGAATCAAAACAGCTTAACCAAAACAGCACAGCTTAACCCAGACAGCCATGTTGCATCTCTGTGTCCTGCCCTGAAGTGTAAAATTTAGACTGTGCTGTGGCTTCAGTGCAGTTGATAAAATTGTATATGACAGTTACTACAGAACATTTAATACAGGGGATGATTAATTGCCTTTCTTCTCTTAACATCAACGTGAATTTCTTTCCAAGTTCTGTTGTTTTGCACAAGGCAAGCCATATGATGTTGATGAAGATTCAGATTATGTGCGACGCTGCAGTTGGATGTTTTTTTGCTATATTTAAAGTAGTTTGGCTTTTTTAAACTGAATTAGTTTTTAATATTACAGGCACCAATTGATATATGGAATGTGAGGCCACTGAAAGAGTGATTTCAGTGTTTGCATCAGTAAAGTCATTGAGTTGGCTACGGTTGTTTGACATAATTGTTTCTTTTAAAAATGCTTTAAGGAAAGGGTAAATTGCATGTATAAAATATTGCATGATAAAAAGTAAGAAAGAAAGTGAGACAGACACAGAAAGAAAGAAATAGAAAAGTGGCAACAGTGATCAGACCTGTTGATTAGCAGGACTGTGCTATTTAATGACCTATTCTTTATCTGATAATGGATTGACTTTCTCTTGTGTAAGGATGCCGCTTATTATAGAGAACTTGGAAACATATCCCTGAACAGTGTGGGACCAAAAAAGTAGAACACAGTTTGCTGTTACAGAATAAGCATGTATTTTATTCACAAAGTTTCTAATATATCTTTTTATTTGTCATTATCATCACTCATCCATTGTATGGCATGGGTCATGTTTTCCTTTGAAGTAAGCACTACTAAATTGCTGCAAAGCAATAAATCTAGACTGGTAGGTAATATATTTATGTGCAGTGTGAGTATTAACTGTGGCAAAATGATGAGAACAGTAAACATTTTTCGGGACCCCTGAAAGAGACTATCCATCTTTTACTTGACATAAAGTAGAGTCTCAGGTCTTGGTTTAAAAATCAGAAGTGTCTGACCCTGAGTTGTGGTTATCAATGACGACTCTTCCACCTCTACAGACTTAGTGCTGTTGTTCCCTCCTTTCAGTACCTAACATGTCTGCTTTTGTTTGTGGGTATTGCTACAGCAATTGATCTATGGCTGATATGCCAGTGCTTGAGCTGGCTGTCAGCGGTTAAGTGAGAAGTATGGCCAGTTAACTTGTTCCTTCAAGACACCATGTAACCCCCATATAATGATAATAACCGTCTTTACTGCCACAAATCCTTGATTCACTCCTGACCCCAAATGTCCTACAAGTTAGTCTTTGAATACTTCAGTGCTTATGTTAGAGTCCAAGCCATGTAAGTCAGTTGTGTATTGCAGCATTCACAGTTCTAGATCCCCTTGACAATCTGAATACTACAGTAGCTTGCCTTTCATAGAGATACTTATAGCTTGCATACTATGATGATGTCTATGAAGTCTTCCCTGAAGTTATTTTCTAGGCATTCCTCTTAATAAAAATATATTGTAGATATGTATGTGAGTCCAGAGGCAAGTGAGGGTGAGCTGGCTTTGGTGTTAGCTAGCCATCCCTTAGGCCCTCTGATAGAGCCCAAGCCTAATGCTCATTTGAAATCAGTGGAAAGATTCCTATTGACTTTGATGGGCTTTGGTTCAGGTCCAGGCTGAGCTTGCAGATCAGACCTCTGAAAGCAGGAGGAGGAGAAGGGAAAAGGAAACCCAGATGTGGAGAAAGGAACCAACTCTCTCCAAGGACACTACTGTATTTCAGGGCCAGAGAAAGCCTGTGCTCCCAGTCTTCTAAATTCTTGTATTTCCTCTGTCCCTCCTCCCCTTTCTGCTTTCAGTGCAGAAAAGTGTGATGGTCACTACATGAGTGTGTGAGTTTATAAAAAACAACAACCACCAACATGCTGTCAACATGAGCAAATGCTGGGGAAAAAGCCTGAAACGTGTGCTACTTAAATGGAATGCATTTAACATGTGAAGCACACCTGTCGTTTGGGGGTCACATGGATGAAATGATCTTGTTGTAGCTCATAAAAATGAAAGTATTCACAGCTATTTCTGCAAGGTACTGTTTCTGAAGACTCATTGCAAAACCTCAGCATTGCCTTCCTTGCCAGTAGTTATAAGTTGGAGAGGTTGTTTACTTGCTTTTTTTCTACCATACAAAATACTCGGATAATTACATCTTTTTCAAAGAGTAACCCATGTGGTGGTGGTGTAGCTTGGTCCTTGTTACTAAACAGCACATGTGACATTCAAGAGGTAGCATTCAACATGCACCTGTATTAGGTGAGAGTTCACTTTATATTTGACAAGATACTGCATTTTGCCTCTTTATTAGAAGTCTTGGAGGGCAGGGGAGCATCTGAGCACAAAGTTATCAACCTCTCCCCACCCCTAATTAGGATGTCCTCAGAAGCTGCATGGCTATATAGAAGAGAATAGTCATTTTTATTTGCCACACTCTTTCAAAGTGTGTGAATTTTTAACTCTTCAAGGCTTTTGTCTTTCCTTTCCCCAGAGGGCCTTGATACCTTAGTTTGATGTTGCAAAAAGGGGAAGTGTAAGCACCTATATATAAATTAGAAGTCTGTGCAGCTGATCAAAAAAAGAAAAAAATTGCATTTCACTTTAAAATGTTTTTTTATACTATCCTGTCCTGGTCAGATGTTAGCTTTGACATTCATTTCGTGGTTTGGCTTCAAGTAGCTGGTGACCAACATCACCTGGCAAGAAAAAATGCATTAGGCTTCAGTTAACCATTACAATGAGAGCTCTAAATCGAACTGCAGATGTATACAACAATTATATTTTCCCCTCAGTAATATTGTTGGCTTTCAGCATCATGGAGGAATGCCTGATTAAAAGAAAGCCTGCAAGTTAATTCCCAACATGCCCCTTGGCAGCTTTTTCATTTCACTTAGAGGTGGGAGCAGGTGGTGTCATTTAGAATTAAGTACATCATATCTAAGTTGGCAGGAAAACACCATTCAGTGATGAAATGTCTCAGCAATGAATCTCATTAATTGTTCACCAATTTGTGATAATTTTATTTATATGTGCATGCTGTAATGCAAGTACAATGAGGTGTCATGTGTTTGAATTGTATTTATTGTTGAATTTAGCTTAAAGCAAAAGACTGGAACCACTGAAGAAAAACAAGTTCTTTAGTAGTGCTTTGAGTATTAATCTATTCCCTACATCTATTTATTAAAATAAGGAAGCAACATATTACATTTCTTAAAGTTGCCATGCAAAGGAGACAGCTTCAGACTGCTGATTCTTGATATTGTTGAATAACCCATTCTGAGCATGCTATATTAGCATCTGTGCAACATAAAAATGTAAATTCCCATTCCTATACTATCTAGCTGTTTTCCATGGTATTGCATTATTACAAATCCTTATATTTGCATGCAAAACTGCCCCTGACTTTAGTGGGAGCTATGTATGTTTAAGGGCTGTAGGACTGGGCTAATGCTGTTATGTTGTGGAAAATCAAAAAAGTATTTTTTTGCTGTTTTTTGTTTCTCTCCTCCAATGTGATTTTTGTGGACAAATCACAATGGGATTACCCTAAATATACCTAGAATGGGCTCAGTGATGCCTTATCGCTATAGTCCTGCTTTGGGATTCTGCCATAGGGTCCCTTAGTAGCTCACACTCACCTCCCTGCACCCCCAGCTGTGCTGACCAGGGCAGAGGGAAGAGGGGACCATGCAGAGGTGAAAGTAAGCTGATCCAGTCCGGTACAGTGTACTGGCAAGAGCCAGTGTGCCATGTCGGACCAGACCGACTTCCCTAGGCTGCCGCTTTAAAGGGCCCCGGGGCTCCCCGCAGCGGCCAGAGCCCCCGGGCCCTTTAAATCACCCCCCGAGCCCTGCTGCTGGAGCCCTGGGGTAATGGCGGCTAGGGCTCTGGGGGTGATTTAAAGGGCCCGGATCTCCACTGCAGTAGTGGCGGCTGGGGCCCTTTAAATTGCCCCTGAGCCCCGGGGCTCCCAGCTGCCTCTGTAGCTGGTAGCTCTGCGGGTGATTTAAAGGCCCCAGGGCTCCCAGCCAGAGTCCTGCGGCCTTAAAATCTTGATTTAAAGGGCCCGTGTATTTAAAGGCCCCGCCTCTTCTGGTCAAGGCCACGCCTCTTCCGGTTGAGGCCACGCCCCCGCTCAGGACTCCGGAGTACCGGTAAGTCCTTTAAGTTACTTTCACCCCTGGGACCATGCCACTGCTGTTTCCCTATCCTCCTTGAGCACCAGGGGAAGTAGGAGGGGATAGCTGTCAGTAACTTGGGGAATGAATGGACTACTATTGTGCCTGTCTGCTACAAATGGCCCAAGACGGGGAAGGTTTTTAGCATCATCCACTTTAACTATTGGTTAAAGCAGTTATGGCACTCATTTTAAAAATGAATTGAGCCAAAACTCAATTGAGCCTTACATCCAAACCTCTCCCTGTTTCTAAAGGGGAGAGGAGAGAATTTAGATGCTTGAATCCATATTTGCACCTATTATTTGATTCCAGGTTGGTCTGTAATTTCTCATTGTGTTCGGTAGAGTTGTGCTTGAGGTAGGTCTACAGGATTTAGGACTCATTTAAGACCACCAAAAACTGCACAGGAGTAGTACAAGCGCCACAAAAACAAGCCTTCTTCCATACTGGCTTGTCCCTGAGACCACACTCCTTCCCCATAGCGCAGAGACATCCAGTGGCCAAACAACACACCTGCAAGTCAATATTATTACATCTTCATGACAGGAAAAGATGGATTCAGGTGGAGAAGACAGTGAACTGAACATTACTAATAATAAAGAGGATAAGCTACTAAATAATAAGCCTAGTTCTATATTGTATTAGTGACAGCAAGTAAAAGTGAGACTACCACCCAATGAGCCACAGTTAGAAGTGTGGTGTTAGAACTAAAGTAACAATTCCCCTTGATGAGGTCTCACTTTCTGATTTAGTTTATCTCTTACTAACTTAATTAGCCTGATCTGCTACCCTGGTGTTAGACTAAGGAATGCATCACTAACACATGCACCTTTAGGTTCTACCATGATAGTATTACAACATCTTTGCCACTCAGACCAGTTCTTTTCCATCTCTGCCCTAGTTGTCTCATTTAGCTAGAATCTTCCTTGCTCTTTTGATGCCTCAGTCTGATTCCCCTCAAAGCATAACAATGCTATTCAGAGCAACTTTCCATGTTTTATGAAAGCAATTCTTTTAAAGAGCACCCTCACACTTATTTTTCTCCAAATATGTTGTACAGTGAACTTGGTCTGAGAAGTTCAGACACCGGACAGAACAATGATAGCTTGTAGACAATATCTCTTTTACATTTTCTTTTAGGGAATAATTAAGTAAACATCAAAATGCTCAGGAAATATTTGTCTCACTTGCTCATCTCCACATAACTGTTGCCTGAAAATCATCTATTGTGCTTGAATCCTGCTCTTTTACTAGAATCTTGTTTCCATCTGTCTAAATTTCATGTTAAAAAGACTCAATACCAGCAGAAAATAGCTGACCTTTATAAAGTGGCACTTTAATATACTGGCATGATTTTAATGCTGTTACACACAATGACTGTAATAATTAATGTTATCATAATGACTTTGCTGTTATTATTATGATCCATTTTTTCCATTATCATCCAATGCCAGAATCTAATTTAACTTATGAGTTACATACTAGACAATTAATGTTGGACTCATAAACAGCCTACTAGCTTCATTATAACTCACTGTGTTTAGTGTTAAGTACAACGAAGAACCCAACAAAGTTTTTAAAACTTTTATGACGTGTTTTATTCAAACATCTCACTTAGAATAGTTACATTAATATACACTACAAAAATGCAAAACATTTTAACAAGCAAAAGTCTGTGCATCAAAAGTAAGACATTTAACCCTCAATTTTCAAAGTTGCACAGATATTAGTCGCCTCAAACCTACATTTCCAAAAATTACTAGGAATTTTGGGTGCTTCAGTTATTGTGCCCCCAAGATGAGACACCTTAATGGGACTTGATTTTTCAGGGTTTGGTGCTCAGCACTTTCTCAGATTCAACCCCTTTAAAGGGTCTCAAATTGGGCACCCCAACACTGAAGCACCTAAAATCACTAGTTACATGTGAAAATGGAGGCCACAACTTCCCACTCACTTTTTGTGGGGTTTGAGGCTAAATCCTTTAAATAGGGATTGGCTAATTTATTTATAAACAGAGAATTGGTGAAATGTGTTGGTTTCAAAGTCAGCCAACATAACATAACACAGAACTGGAAGGGACCTCCTGGGTCTTGAAGTCCAGTTCCCTGCTGTTGCCAGCAACCCCACCATATAATTTCATTCATAAATTTATCAATCTCCATCTCAAAAGTATTTAGGTTTCCTGCTACCACTACTATTGGGAGGCTGTTCCAGAACCTCACTCCTCTGATGGCTAGAAACCTCCTAATTTCCGGCCAAAATTTACTCTGGTCAGTTTGTACCCATTTGTTCTTATGCCAACATTGTCCTTTAGTTTAATTAGCTCTTCTTCCTCCCTGGTGTCGTGTCCCCTCCCCGCCATTATATTTATAGAGAGCAATTGTATCTTCTCTTCAGCCTTCATTTTCTTAGGCTAAACAAGCCAAGATCTTTTAGTCTTCTCTCATAAGAAAGGTTCTCCCTTCCCCCTGACCTTCCTCGTAGCCCTTCTGTGTACCTGTTCCAGTTTGATTTCATCTTTCTTGAATATGGGTGATCAGAGTTGTACACAGTATTCCAGATGAGATCATAGAATCATAGAAAATTAGGATTAGAAGAGACCTCAGGAGGTCATCTAGTCCAACCCCCTGTTCAAAGCAGGGCCAATCCCAACTAAATCATCCCAGCCAGGGCTTTGTCAAGCCGGGTCTTAAAAACTCTAAGGATGGTGATTCCACCACCTCCTTAGGTAACCCATTCCAGTGCTTCACCACCCTCCTAGTGAAATAGTTTTTCCTAATATCCAACCTTGAGCCCACTGCTCCTTGTTCTGTCATCTACCACCACTGAGAACAGCCTAGCTCCATCCTCTTTGGAACCCCATTCAGGTAGTTGAAGGGTGCTATCAGATCTTATCAGTACCTTGTACAATGATATTAATACATCTCTGTTTCTACTGGAATTACCTTGCCTGATCTGCCCTTGGAACACTGTTTCAGATTCAAACTGATCACTCTGCCATGAAGGTTTTCTAAATATCTTGCCTATATGTTTCCCTCTTACTTGCAACTCCTTTTACCATACTATAATATTTACTATAAATATTTCTTCTCTGTCCTCGGTGTTTACACCTTTTATGTACAAGGGAAGCAAAGATGGCCAGTGTTGACTGGCATCCCCTCCATTAGTGAAAACATAAAGTTATAGTAGTCATGGAGTTCTACAACCCATTAATCAAAGCTAATCCCTTGGCCTTCACTTTGATCTGGTTACTCCTCTCATCCTCCTTTCCAGCCAGCTCAGCTCTTCTCAGCTGAGTCTGGACTAGTCCTCTCTTCTCTTCTCAGCTGGTTTACTCAGTCTTTTAGCTGCACCCAGAGGCCTGCTCTCACTTCCCTCCCTACATCCTCAGCCTGCTCCCCTGATTTGGAGGGAAGGAGGAGAAAATCAAGGTCCTTTATTTTTCTTTGAAGGGGGAGATGGCAGGATATTGGCACTACAATATTGGCATCACATTGCCAGGAGGTGTTGGAGATGGATTGGCCATGTACGTCGTATGAAAACTGATTCCATCACCAGAGTAGCAGTAAGATAGACACCTGAAGGCAAGTGAAAATGAGGCTGTCTGAAAACAACATGGCGAAGAGCTGTGGAAGCTGAGCTGAAAAATCTGAGGCCCAGCTGGGGAACTATTGAACGTCTTGCCAGAAACAGACACGAGTGGAGGAGCTTCGTTGCTGCCCTAAACACCAGAGGTGTAATGTGAACATGATGATGATCTATAAAAAGGGGAATTAGGACAACCCAGGGAATTATAGACCATCGGCTTAACTTTGATACCGAGAAAGATAATGGAGCAAATAATCAAACAATCAATTTGTAAGCACCTAGAAGATAAAATCCTGTCAAACCAACCAAATGTTCTTTTTTGACAGGGTAACAAGCCTTGTGGATAGGTAGAAGCAGTAGATGTGATATATCTTGACTTAGTATGGCTTTTGATACCCTCTTTTATGACCCTTTCATAAGCAAACTAGGGAAATATAGACAAACCTCCTATAAGGTAGTGAACAACTGGTTGGAAGATGATAGAGTTCATAGTTAAGCTAGAAGGGCATATCCAGTAGGGTCTTGCAGGGATCCGTCCTGGGTCCAGTTCTGTTCAATAACTTCATAGATGATTTGGATAATGGCATAGAGTGCACATACAGTTTGTGGATGATACCAAGATGGGAGGAGTTGAAGCATTTTAGAGGGCAGGATTAGAATTCAAAATTATTTGACAAACTGGAGAAAAGGTCTGAAATAAATAGGATGAAATTCAAGAAGGACAAATGCAAAGTACTACACTTAGAAAGGAATAATCAATTGCACAAATACAAAATGGGAAAAGACTGCCTAGGAAGTTTTACTGCAGAAAACAATCTGGGGCCTTTAGTGGATCACAAACTAAATATGAATCAACAATGTAATACTGTTACAAAAAATGCAAACAGCATTCTGGAATATATTAGCATGAGTCAAATGAGCAGGACACAAGAAGTAATTCTTCCACTCTACTCAGTACTAAGGCGTCAGCTGGAGTATTGGGTCCAGTCCTGGGCACCACACTTTGGGAAAGATGTGGACAAGCTGGAAAAAGTCCAGAGGAGAGCAACAGAAATGATTAAAAGTCTAGAAAACATGACTTATGAGAAAAGATTGAAAAAAATTGTGTTTGGTTAGTCTGAAGAAGAGAAGATGGGGACGGGGGGGATATGATAACAGACTTTAAGTACTTAAAAAGAGCAGTGTGATAAATTGTTCTTCTTATCCACTGAAGATAGGACAAGAAATAATGGGTTTAAATTGCAGTAAGGGAGATTTAGGTTAGGCACAAGGAAAAAGCTGCCTAACTGTAAAGTAGTTAAGCACTGGAACAAATTACCTAAGGGGGTTTGTGGAATCTGTCACTGGAGATTTTTATGAACGGGTTAAACAGACATCTGCCAAGGATGGTCAAAATAATACGTAATCCTGCCTCTGGGCAGGGGACTGGACTAGATGACCACTCGAGATCCCTTCAAGTCCTATTTTTCTGTGATTTTATTATTGTGTTTTTGTTGTGCTTCCCAAAATTGCACAAGTCATTGTGTCTTCTTCCAGTCCAGTGCCTTCCAGAGCTTCCTCCAGGGTGGTCCATCTTCACACTGCTCCCCAGTGTGGGGATATGTCTGTCATAATTACCATGCCAAATAGTAATATTCAGGGTTGACACTCTTTAGCCTAAGCCCTGGGATTCAGCCCATCTCTGAATCCTCTCGCCCTTTCACTGCAAGGGGAAATGAGTGTACACATGCAGGGGTGTGCACACTTAAGGTCTCCCTTTCTTCTTCCAGGTTAATATGGTCCACCAGTCATCTCCCAGGTCTCATGTTTACCTCTGACATGGCTCCTTTGAGCCTTTCACCTGCATTGGACACTGGGAGCAAGTCATCATGAAATGACAAACTCGCACACAGCTTTTAAAATCCCTGTCTTTACTTCTTATTAATCTGAAAATGGGCCTCCAGAATGCTTCAAGGAAAATTAAAAGCCACTGGACACCCTGTCAGTCTTATCCGAATGGAAAAATTGCATATGGATTCCAAAACCTGTTGACCGATCAGAGCCAAAGCCTCTGGGAAGTGCAGTTCAGATTATACTGCTATCATAAGGCCAGGCTGCTACTGCATGGCCTGAGGGTTTCACATCTGGGAAGGGGAGGAGCATGAGAGACAATCAACTCTTCCTCCCTCTGCCACAGCCTAGCCAATGGCAGCAGCGAGAGGCAGAGAATTCTCTCCTTCTACACAGCCCTCCTCCCTGTCCAGGGATGGTCTCCACATGTATTTTGGACAGAAGCTTGTCTCTCCCTTCCCCACTCCTTGCAGGGCTCTAGCAGTTGTTTTCTCCTGCTGGAACAGTCAAACATCTCCCCTGCCCCAAGATGGGTATGGAGGAATTTTGGGTTGCAGTTGATTAAGGTTCATCATATTGCAAACCCCAACTTTTCAAAAATCAAGAGTCAGACTCCCGAAATCATGATTTATGAGATTTTTAAACAAAGTATTGGTTTGTCTTTGTTTCTTAAATTCCTCCCCGCCCCCCCATGTGTGTGACAATTAGTGCTGCCCAATCTCCTAAATGCATAGAGGAAGGAGATTCTGGCCCCTGCTGCAGGCCCCCCTACATCGGCCCATCCCCTTGACCCACAAATCAATCCTTTCACCCCAGCCCCCACATCAGTTCTGTCCCCCCAGCCTCACCTGTACTCCTCCTGCATCTCCTGGGGAACTTCATCCCCCTCTCCTAGACCTGGGGGATACTGCAAGGGGGTGGGCAACTCCACAGATTCTTCATCCAATCCTCCTACCTCTTGCATGACGGGTGTGGCAGGGGGACAGTGATAAGTAGCAGAGAACAGCTGTCCAGTTGCTCACAGGAAGGGAGTGGGAAACAAGGAGCGGGCAACCCTGAGGTGCTAGGCTGTTTCTGCTCGCTGCTCCCCTGCTGGAAGAATGGTGTTAGCTCCTGAGGTGAAGGAGAAGAGAGCGTTGCTTGCCTCCTGCAGTAACCCTGATTGGCTGCTCTTTACCAGGCGCTAGGAAATTGGGGAAGCCAGACAGTCAGAGGGCTTTTTCTCCCAGGCAGACCTGAAATCTTCATGAGGGCAGGCCGGACAGGCTCCCAACCCCAGATAAAATCCTGTGACTTGTGAAAAAATCATAGGAGTTGGCAATACTGGCTTCATTGTATTTTCTGAAGCAAACTTCTGCTGTTCTATAATGCAGAAACACTACACTGGTAGTGTTTCCACTATCTAGGAATATTAATATCCTGTAATCAATGCTGGCACTTTGCAGTTCATTGCTAATTTAGGTTGTAGAGTTTAGTTTCTACTTACCTATATGTAAGCACCTGCCTGTTTTTTATAGTTGGAGAATACTAATTCTCTCCTAGTAAATTTCTGTTCAAAGTGATTATGGAAAATCTGGAGAGAGCAGCCTCTGGTGCCAATTTCCCTCTTTACTAATTCATTTCAAGACCCACAGTGGAACTCATTTGATAGTAGCACGAAGGTATAATTTGACACTTCTGATAAATAGGCATGGTATAGGAGTCTGATCCAAAGCCTATTGCAGTCAATAAAAAAATTCCACTGATTTCAGAGAACTTTGGAGCGGACCTCAATGAGATATATCATATTGCCACATCTCACTATAGGGCCACTCATTTTTAAACCCAAATTTACCTGTGTCTCAACACAAACCTGCTCTTTATTTTTTTATTTTTTGGTAAATTAATGACATGAAAATACCAAATCTTGAAAAAGAGATTCAGACAGAACTTACAAATAAATCCCATGTCATTTAAAGTTTCCTCTCCCATTGTTTGGTGTTTTGTCTTTTATTTAGGCCTTCACCACACATCTTCAGTCTCAGTGCCACACAATGGGTTCTCAGCAAGTTAAGGGCTATTGCTGATGTAACTCTTCTGCCAGTGATTAATGGCCAGGTCCTTACTCACAATTTTTTTCTGAAATTTTAATAACTCTGGCTTGAACCCCTGTCCAGTAACCTTGGAATCTACCTATCACATTGGGAGCAATTGATTGGCAAGCACAGTGACCAAGCTTGTTTGGGAGGTGCCCTTGTTATAAACTCTCCCTGGCCAAGACCTTGTATTTTGGGGGGATTACACTGCCTAGCTCGAGGCCTTCCAACAGAGAAATGATGGCAGATGCCTTGATCTGTTGCAGTGCCCCCTAGCAATGGCATTGTAGGACTGATACATTCTCACACTTGTGCCTTACCCCCCATATCGGACCGTTGGTTGCACTTCTGTTTCCATCATGAAGTGCCTGTATGGCAGGTTCTGCTGGCAGAAATGGAAGAGTGAATTGAACCCTGAATATGCAGAAATCACTCACTCACCAGTAAAATGCACCTGTCTCTACGATGGGATGTGGTAGCCCTTCTACATCATCTGTACCATAAAATAATTTCATTTTTTAAAGGAGAGGAAGCATTTACTTTTCCAACTAACACAATAAACTTTCGTATTTGTTATGCTGTAGTTTAAAGATGCTGTCTCTAACTCTATCCAAGATCAGGCCATAATGACTGCAAATGATAATTAAACCTTTTAAAAAGGGAGTATAAGTCTTAGAAATTAATATATGAAGCTGCAGTACTTTACATCTGCCATTGTGATGTTATTCTACAGTATCTCACAAAGTGACTGTGCTAGAAAACATTTCATTATATAGACAGAACACATTTCCTGTAACTTAAAATGTAATGAATAATTCTTTTCAGCTGAGGCTGATATGGCTGGCATGATATGAACAATTTTGATGATAGTTTAATTCTGGAGATGTCACTATAAGCAAAGGTCCCTCTTTCTTGATGGAAACCAACAAAATTTATGCCCGTTTGTTTATTATACACTTGATCAGATTGCTGTGGGGTTTAACAGACTAATGTGAGATACCAGGGCAGTAAACTTTTAGAGTATATGTTTTTAGATTTAGGGCTAGATTGTGCCTTTATGAACTTCCCTGGATGAGGGCAGGTGTGTAAGCTGCACCACTCCAGGATTACTCCAGAAGGCATTGTGTCTATGACACCCCTCTGAAGCACAGTTCCCCTTCCTTTTCCCCTCTTTCTCCAGGATGTAATAGTAATTTGACGCCATGTCAGCAGCAAATTATCAGGTCTATACCCACAGCAAATTATGGCACTGCATGCACTAGCTTACCTGCACAGGCCAGCATTTTAGGGGGAGGAAGAAGTTACTCACTTTGTGCAGTAATGATGGTTCTTCAAGATGCGTGTCCCTGTGGGTGCTCCACAACTCACCTTCCTCCCCTCTACTTCAGAGTTCCTGTCAATGACTCTGCGATAGAAAAGAAACTGAGTGGGGCTAGCCAGGGCATACTGGTGGGGCACAAGGAGAGACACTGCATGTGCCTAACAGACCAAAGTTCTCCGATAGCAGCGCAGGGACCCTAGCATGCTTACAGTGGAGCACCCATAGGGAAACACATCTCACATAACCATCGTTTCTGCTCCAGGTGAGTAACTTCTTCATCTCCTGCCTTTGACTTTGCAAAGTGTTTATTTTAAACTCAGGCTATTAAGAAAAAAATAACGGTATATATAGCCTAAGTGGTATTTGAACCAGATTTCAAGAGATAAGAAATCAATTACATAATCTACTCTGCCAGTGGTATTTTTCAGTTTTGGATTGGAAAGACAAAATATTACACCATAGAAATATATTTTTTACAAAGATTTGTCTTGGGAACTGTCACATTACTGATGACTACCCCCAAACACTAGTAGCAGCTACATTTATTTTGCTTTTCATGTCACACTATTTTTGAAAAAATTTCAAAGGTGGAATGCAGGAAAAGGATATTCAGAATTCTGCAGAGAGACTAGGCAACGACTTAATAGGCTTTTATATTATTTGAAAAACCTAATAATGTACATATTTTACATTCACAATTTAATAATATTTAAACATTGAAGGAATATATGTTTATAGATATGTGCTGAGACTTTTTTACCCAGAGTAATACACCAAATGAATATAGATGTTCTATGCTTTTAAAAAAGAAGATGCGCTGTTCTTTCTTCATCTGTCAAATTAATAACTTTATTCCTTGGATGCCTTAGGAATATAATAGGGAATAAATTTATCTTGAAAAATCACAGCCTTTTCAGGTGGCTTCTTATTAATGTCACACACATAGTATATGTAAGTAAAAATGGTTTTAGTGGTCCATAAGGAGATCATGCAAAGCTGAGAACAATAGAGAATTGCATTCAGATGCTGCAGTGTGAACAACATTATTGGCATAGATGGCACTATGTGTAATATCATGCCTTTCCTTATATTGTCATAATAGCTAAATACAATAGGTTGAGTGTCACATTTTACTCTGAATTTCCTCACTTTTGTCACTACGAATAGGCAATTATGAACAGGGATGGTTATACAAGTTTGGTGAAAATAAGAGTTGGTTGAATCTTCAGTGCAACTCTTAAATCCAAATCAGAGTTTTGCATTGGGTTTGCTAAAGTCTACAGGTTAGATATTGGAGAGTTTCCAAAGTCACAATTGTTGTTTGACAAAATTTTGCACAAAAAGTTTGTGATTTTGTTTCATGTGCTTTTCCAGCCTCTGAATTTTACTTTAACTGCAATTTCATGGAGATGATTATTTTTACCTCGAAACTATTCGTTTTCGTGCTCAGTGGAAAATGGACTTGGTTTTGCTCAAAAAGGTAATATCATGAGTAATAGGCCTGTCAGCCTGACTTTGATCCTGGGCAAAATAATGGAATGACTGATATGAGACATGATTAATCAAAAATTAAAACAGAGTAATATAATTAATGCCAATTAACATGGATTTATGGAAAATAGATCTTGTCAAACAAGTTTTGTTTTGATGAGTTTACAAGTTTGGTTGATAAAGGTAATATATTTAGACTACAGAAAAGCATTTGACTTGGTATCACACAACCTGTTGATTAAGAAACTAAAAAAATACAAAATGAACATGGCCATATTAAATTGATTACTGGCTAATTGATAGATCTCAAAACGTAATTGTAAATGGGGAATTGTCATTGAGAAGGAGTGCATCTAATGGGGTCTCAGAATTTGGCTTATGACTCTATGCCATTTAATATTTTTATCAATGACCTGGAAGAAAATGTAAAATTATTTCTGATAGTTTGCAGATGACACAAAGATTGGCGGAGTGGTAAATAGTGAAATGGGCTGGTCACTGATAGAAAGCCATCTGTATCACTTGTTAAGCGGGGTGCAGTCAAACAATATGCATTTCATTATGGCCAAAATTAAAGTTGTATATCTGGGAACAAAGAGTATAAGTTGTACTACCACAATGAGGGAATGCTATATTGGGAACCACTGAGTCTTAAAAAGACTTAGCGGTCATAGTTCATAAGCTCATAGTGTGATGCTGTGGCTAAAGAGCTAACGCAATCCTTGAATGTGTAAACACGGGAATCTCGAGTAAGAGAAGGGAGGTTTATGTTACCTTGTATGTGGCACTGGTGTGGCCGCTTTTGGACTACTGTGTCCAGTTCCAGTGTCCACACATCAAGAAGAAAATTGAAAAATTGGAAAGGATTCATAGAAAAGCCACAAGAATGGTTAAAGAACTGGAAAACATGCCTTATAGCAAGAGAATCAAGCAGCTCAATCATTTTTATTTATCAAAGAGAAGGTTTGATTCAGCACTCTGGTCGCTGTCAATCCAATTAGTTTCCCCAGAGAAAGGCCTGATTGAGAAAAGCTGGGGCTAATTACTAGATCAGTCTGAGCTGGAAGAGCTAATGAGCTAGTTAACCTATTAACTGAAATAGCAAAAGAGGGAATGAGAGAGAGAAAGAGGGAGAGGTTAGCAGGGCCAGCGTAAAGGAAGATCTCTGTGTGGCGAGAGCTCTTCCCTCTCTTCTCTCTGGCAAAATAGGGTGTTGTTTGTGTGTCACTATAAAAGGGATTGCTGCTTACAAACTGTAGGTGTTAAAGCCATCTGTGCAAGAAGACTGGAGTGGAGGGCTGTGCCCTGTCACAATGGGGTGAGGGTGGGGTGGGTTGTCTGGAATCTTTCCTTTATCCATGCTAATGGAGGACCTGATAAGGGAGTCAGTGCAAAGGTTTGGCAGGCTCGGCAATGGAGGAGACATTGCAATGGCTTGAAGAACAGCAGAAGATGCAGAAGACCCTGCAGGCCTTCCAGCAGACCTACTCCCTGGAGAGATAGTCCTTGCTTGCCTGGCAGGCTGAGCAACAGAAAAACCTACAACACTGTATTTGAGAGCAAGCTCCTGTGCAGTGTCGGCTAATCCAAGGTATGGTAATGGCAACCAGGCACAGGTGGTGGGCATTTGTATAAGATGGACTCTGTGGTTGACTCTGACATATTCTTGGTCACTTTTGAAAGAGTAGCTATGGGTGCAGGTTGGGACAAGGGAACTTGGGCCCTACAGTTAGCACGCTGTTTGGCAGGGGAAGTGCTATGTGTATGGCTAAAACAGCCATCCTAGATTGCGTGCCTGGGATGTAAATTGCTGGTGGCTGCGATGAGACAAATAAACTACATGTTGGGGTTTACACACCAGAAGTGTTAGAACCATTTGTGTGAGAAGACAGGAGCAGAGGGCCACACTCTGTCACAATACTACAAATACTTACATAGGGAATATAGATTTGATAATAGAGGGCTCTGCAGTCTAGCAGACAATGGCATCACAAGATTGAATCACTGTATGCGGTAGCTAGACAACTGCAGACGAAATAAGGCACAAATTTTTAGTGAGGATAATTAGCCACTAGAACAATTTACCCAGGATTATGTTGGTTTATCACTATACATTTTTAAATCAAGATTGGCTGTACTATATTTCAAACGTAGATATTGGAATTGAAGCAGGAATTAATTCACAGAAGCCTTATGGCCTGTGTTATGCTGGAGATCAGATTAAATCACCATTTCTGGTCTTAAAGTCTATGAAACTGAATATTTTATTTTCACATAGTGCTTTCATCCATGGATCTCAAGTGCTTTGCAAAGGAAGTGAATGTTGTTATTTCTATGCTTCAAATGGGGAAACTGAACTACACAGAGGTAAAGTGACTTGCCCAAACTCATGTAGCAGGTCAGAGACACAGTTGGGACTGGAACCCAGATCTCCTAAAACTAGTCCAGTGTCCTATCGCCTGGATCATGCTGCATGAGCAAAATAACAAGATATTCTGAGATTGCCACATTTGGGGTCCAAAACAGATAAATCAGAGAAACTTTAAATGCTGAATAGTTTTGTATTTTATTAATAATTTTTCACATGCTTCCTGAAAGTACCCTCTGCCTAACTCAGTAGGCCTCATTCTTTGGTGCTCAATGTAATACTTTAAATTGCTTATACATACCCAAAGGGATAATAAAACAAATACTGATTACCTTCAAGTAAAAATCAAAAGTATCCAAAAGTCATCTGAAACTAGGGGAGAAAAACACATCTTATTTCCCAGATTCAAAACAAGGATAAATCAGTTTTAGATAGCTGAGCACAAGAGTATCAAATGTAATCATATTTCGGACATACGTTGGAGGAGGTGGACAAAGAGAGAGAGTGAACTTTCTAAGGTAAAATGTCAGTATGGGTTTTTAAGTATTTTGGTTTCCACTATATTATGTAGTCCACATAAAGGTAGCAAAAATGTATCGTTACACTACTGTCAAAACAATTCAAAGGGTATAGCTAATGTCATGTAAGACATGTCAGTTCAGCAGCAACATTACTCATACTCTAAAGTATTGTATCTCTCTAAGCCAGTGGTTTTCAACATTTTTTCATTTTCTTCAGACAGTCACAAATAGCATAGAATTCCACCTAAGTTACCAATGTAAACAAAAAAGAAAAAGTTTTCTCATCCCCTGAGATTAAAAACATTGACAAAGTTCAATAACATAGTTATAGAAGTGCACCCTACGGAGTTTATTCCAGTACCAGGAGAAGTGTAAGTAACTGCATGCACCCTAATTTCTTTTGAAATATTTGGTGGCATAAAAGGTAGTTGGAGGAGTGGTGAGCATAAGTAAAAATAGAAGGTTTACAGTGAGGGAGAACATATTTTGGAATAGTTCTAGATAACAGTTCAGTGCTATCTCATAGGATCCTCATTGTCCTGGAACTCCCTATCACCCTAAATGGGTCCTCTGTTTTAGATACTGGGGTTTCAGAAAGTGATTCCTAGATACTGGCAATCGTGCAAAGGTGGCCAGCAAAACTGGTGAGAAGCTTAGTGGGGGCAGGACAGAAGGTTGCAGTGGGGACCTGTATGTATTGAAGACACTGTATCCTTATAGGCTTCAGTGTGTAAAACTTTGTCTAATGAATGTTGGGCAGAAAGGGGAGCAAAAGGACTCAACTAGCTGATTTCCCCACCCTGCCTTCTCCCTTCCTGCCTTCTCTCTAGTTCTTTCTTTTCTTTAATTGACTGGTGATGGGCAAGGTGTCCCAGTTCCCTGGGTAATCACAAATGTATTATCTACTAAAGACCTTAAGTCTGCAAATCTGTGATGCCCCATTCAGCAAAGTCTTAATTATCCAAACGATGTAGGTATCCTGTGATAGAAAGATCCACTGTAAGAATACCTAGTTGTGTTGACAATTCAGAAGGATCCCAGTTTTGATTTATGAAGATGTTAATCACTTAATAAGCACCCATTCCTTGCTTTGGGCACCTTTTACAGCAGTTACAATTTATGTTCTTTTACTAATATAAAAACTGACAAACAATCTGTTAATTACATCATAAATTCATAACCTCCAACAACTCTCATGATAACTTCTCATCCTCTCAGTCAATCTCCCACTCAAATGCCTCCTAGAAAACATGGTTGAAGTAGCATATCCAAAAGGTTAATAAATCTGGACTAGAGCAAACAGATTGCATAGTCAGTTGCATTGTTCATGAAGAACAAACTGTCAGGAACTCCCTCCCACTTATAGCAAGGGCATTCTCTGTTAATTTCAAATAGGATGACTCCATCTCTCCTACCAACAGACATGCAGCCATTCTGCACCAGCAACACTGGAAAACTGTTTTGTTTGTTTGAGGGGATGCAGAGAATAATTTTCAACCTGAAACTATTGATGGAAATGATAGATTAAGTAAAGATGATTACACAAGTTATAGTCTGCTCAGGACAGTAAAATAGTACAGTAATAGGACAGTAATAGTCAAAGCCTTGCAAAAAATGCAATGCGATCTTTTAGTCAGGACTTTGGCTTTAGCACCCTGTTCTCCGACGCCACCCCACTTTGGGTGAGAAGCAGGGTCCACTGTGCCAAGCAGGTGTTTGAGACTGAGCTCATTTTGGACCCAGTTAAAATATATTTTAGGGGGGTGTGTGGGGTTTGCAATCTGATTGGTGTCACCCCCCCGCCCCCGTGTATGCTTGGAAGGTCTGTATTGCCCATACCGCTGCCAAGCACTTCTTTTTACAGGGTCTATATTTTACCTCTGGCTGCTGCAGTGCCTGGGAATTGTATGCTACTGGGATTAGCCGACCCACCACGTTTTTCTGGAGGAGGACGGCCCCCAGTGCCTCTGGACCTCAGGACAGCCGGAGGTAAAAAGGTTTGGTTGTATCCGGGAAAGCGAGGGCTGGTGCTTGCAAGGCAGCTCGCTTTAGGGCATCAAAAGCAATTTTGTGCGGTTCCTCCCACTGCCATTGTGCTTTTTTTTTTTTTTTTTTTTGAGTAATGCCTGCAGGGGACGGGTGAGAGTGGCAAAATCAGGACTGTGATTCCGAATAAAATTAAACCCCCCCAAAATGGTGCGCAGTTGTTTTAAATTGGTGGGTTTCTTCAACTCACACAATGCACAGACTTTGGCTACCTCTACTAGCCTCCCGTTTTCCCCCAGGGTAATGCCCTGGTAGATGACTGACCGCTGAACCCGTTGTGCCTTTTTTAGTGATACCTTAAACCCAGTCTCCTCCACTTTATGTAGCACAGTTTTAGTAATGTTTCGCACCGGGGCTTCGTTTCCCTGTTCCCTAACAAACTATTTACATATGAAATGACCTGGCTACGGACTTCAGAAGGTAGTTTATCTAGCATAGCCACCACATGTTGGTGTGCAATGGAGGGGGCGTTATGGAATTCCATGGGGACTCGGGTAAAGGTAAATTGTCTCCCCCTGAACTGAAATGCAAAGTAGTACTGGGAGGGAGGGGTAAGGGGTAAAGCAAAAAAGCAGTTAGCTAGATTGATTACCGAAAACCATTTGTTTTGTGGCTGACATGCAGCAAAACCTCAGGCATTGAAGCGACCACCAGTGCCATCATGGGGGTATTTTGGTTTATTTCACGGTAGTTTACGGTGAGGCGCCAGGTCTGGCCCCCCGCTTTCAGAACTTAGAAAACTGGGCTGTTAAAGGGGCTGTGGGTAGTCCGGAGCACCCCCTGTTTTTCCAGGTCAGCAGTTACTCCCACTATACCCTCCTTTGCGGCTTTGGAGTAAGGATACTGACATTGTGGGGGAACGGGGGACCCTACCACCTCGACCAGTGCCATCTTATGCCTTCCACGCTCGGATGGATACCTTTGCCACACCCCTGGTATGGCCCGTCTCCACTATGCTTCCTCCTCTGCGGTCAGCGCTGCTACAGCAGTGGTTGCAAACCTCCCCCTCTCATCTCAGGGCAGAGGTACACACCTCTCCTGCTATAATGTGCCCCCTTGGTCATAAGGATTAAACCAAAGCCCCTGTTCCAGCAGCCATGGCATCCCCAGAATTGCCGTTTCCATGGAAGAAGGATCAATGGTGAACGAGGCATGAAAAACAGTTCCCACAATGGTAATTGGGAACCCCCCTCCCAGGTCTGTCTCTGCTGGGGTCCTGAGTTAAAGGCAGATACCTAAGTAGGGGGTCCCAGATTCCCCTCAACAGGGGTAAAATTTAACACATTAATACCAGCTCCGGTGTCCAAGAGGGTCATGCAGGGATGTTTAGCAACCACAACAGCGATTCTGGGGCGGCGGTTTGAGTCCCAGTTTACTTTACCCCGTTACTGCCAGCAGGACCCCTGGCAGACAATGGGGCTGCCCTAATTGGAGCCCTCCCCAGGATTCCCAGCCCATAGAAGTTGGTCACAGAGCTGGCTATAATCTTCCACCAGAGGGGCAGACAGGGAGGCTGCTGCCACGGGACAGCGTGGTGGCGGCTGATCACCTGCCATATGAGCCCGAGTCTTGTGGATGCTAGTGACCCGTTTCTCCCTTCTGGCCAAGAAGGCCAATAGCCTTTCCACCAGCAGGATGGTGGGTTTTTTATCCCACTGGCTTATATCCTCCCCCAGAGCCCGAGGGTGCACCAAGTTTGTGTACATACCCGCATTGCTGTTCTTTCCCTCTCCACTTCAGTTACTGGCGAGGGCTGGCTCTACCTGGAGCGCCGATTTGACCGGCTCTCCGTTGATCCCTTTCCCCCTGCTGCCGGCACCCAGTTGGCATATGTGGGGGCACCTCCCTCCCCCGGACTGGCCTGGAGGGTCACTACTTTTGCCTTTTTCACTGGTTCCCCGAAATGCTTAGTAATTTGCATAATTTTTTTTTTAGGGCCTCCCATATGACCGGTTCACCCTCGGCAAAGCCACAATTTATCCTTCCACCAAGTATTCATCCCTTCTGTAAGTTCCCATAACTGAGCCACAGCCCACAAGAGCTGGGACAAGTGGTGCTGTGCCTCGTTGATCGGTCAGCTTTGCTCCAGGACCGCTGCAATTAAACTTTGTTGATAAAAATAATCTAACCCTGTTTGCCCCGGGGCCTGATCTAGATTGGATAAATATTTTAATTTCTTCCTGGTGGAGAGAAGGACGTTTGCCACCATTTGAACAATAAGCAACCCCTATCCGTGTAAGTTGGCCACCATGGTTCTTATGGTGGAAGCTAGCTCCAGGCTGGCAGCGGTGAGCACTTGCTCAGTTTTTTGCTGGGACAGATTATTTACGTGTATAATGTTTAAGAGGGAAAAGAGCCATTTTAAAGGGACCAAGCTTGCGAGCCAGCATGGAGATGTCCGCCGGGCCCAGCGGACTCTGAATTCTGGCTGTAACATGCTGAGTCTGGATCCAGTTCCCCTCCTGAAGTTGTTCAGTGAACCTCTTCTCGGTCTTAATGAGGGCTGCTATGGGGACACAGCAAGGTTCCACCCACACTTGGGGATTCTCACCAAGGGAGAAATTAAAGCCCTCACAAGGGTCACCCGAATCATCCCCCATGAGGCTCGCCACCTGAATGCACGGCCGATTGATGTTTTGATTGTTCAATCTTCCTTTTATTACGAACACACTGCCGCTGTGGTGTATTCTGAGTACAAAGGGTTAATTCTTTGACGAGTCCCTGAAAGACTGGTACTTGCTTAGCCAGTGCTTCCAGGTGGGTGCGTTCTGCCTTTTCTGCCTGGAAGTCCTGTCTCAGGGCTTGCAACTTGTCCTGAACATAGGCCTGGGTTGCTGCCTGGTTAGTAATCTGCTTTCTCGCTTTCTCTGCTGATTTTGCAACAGCGTTAGCAACGTATACTACTACTGTGCTTCCCCAAAAAACCGGAGGAAGGGGGTCATTGGGGTGTAACACTACTAACCCTGTCACCCCAACCCTGGAGTGGCAGCACTCCTCCTCTTCCAAGAGGCCTGCGTTTGTCTGTCGCTCACCGGAGCCATGACAACAGACTGCTTTGGTGCTCACCATTGCCTGAACCTCTGTCCTGCTTTGATGCTTACCCCTGCCTGGACTTATAGCCTGTTACAGCTCTGCCATGGTTGCTGGCTGGAGCCCTAACTCTTCGCTGCCACACACTGCTTAAGGGCTGGGATTATAGCCTACCACTAAACCCACTTTTTCTTTTGAGGCTATCCCTGCCACTTGGACTGTGAGGAGGCATGGCCTTTCTCAGAATCCAACGTGAAAGGACAGCCACACCTGCTTACACTGGGACAGAGGCAATAGGGCTAGCTTTTATTCTTTAAGTTGAAAAAGATAAAATGAACTTCGTATTGCTAGAGTTAGTTTGCAGTGATGCCCCTATCCCCACTTAAGGTATTCCCACCTTTAAAAATAAGTACATCTAGAAAAGATTCCCACTTCCCTGAAAGTAAGAAGTCCATCTTTTATCAAAACATTTTCTATACAATATGTTTCCCTCTTCAGTTTTCTGTGGCAGTCCAGATGCATGAATCTAGTTCCTGCATGCCAGCAGATGGTCACAGTTCAATGAGACTTATTAGTGATATCATCCACAACATACAAGGAGCTTGCAGAATGCAGTGGACTCTTCAAAAGTAGATTGTAAAATGTATTTTACAAAGCATAGTATATCACAAAACTTTGAAATCCTCAACTTCAACGTATCTGCTATTTGGAAAAAAACCCAAACAAATGAACAACCCTGAAACTTTGTAATCTTGAAGGAAGAGGAACTGGACTGACATTAGCTTCCCTGAGAATGTGCAACTCTGGGCTGCAATGTGCAAAGTGGGAAGTAGTTGTTGGAAAGACATGTGAAAAAAGAGAAGAAGATGTGAAGTAAAAAGCAGTTTCTCTGTTAGAAAATGTGACATGTCTTGGTCCTGCATGTCAATTTTGGTTTGGAAAACTTGTTAAAGAGACAGTTGATTTGGGTTCTACCTTAACAGTGATTTGGTGACGTTTCCAGTTGCACATTTGTAACGTTCATTCCACTTCTGAGCCATAACCCACCACTTGGGTGCTTATTGACATATGTCAAACAAATAGGATATCTGGCAGGTTTGGGTGATAAAGGACAAAAATAGAGGTTCTATCTACACACTTACAATCTGCTGGATAGTTTTAGTCTAACTGTGGAAAGGATTATGTAGTTCACTAGGCTGGAGGCATTACACTGCAAAATGGAATCACTATGACCACTTGTTTAACATATCCCAATGCATTCTGTTCAAATGAATGGGGTCTTGTTGAACCCACATGGTCCTTGAAAGTATATTATGTGCAGTACTGAAGGGGATAATACAGTATGTTTAAAATAAGACAAGACTTCTCATGACATCTCTGATATCTCCATATGTAGCTTCCCATCCCACTCTTCCTTTTTGTTTGAGATTCATAGTCCTATACCATCCCTGGCTAGAGCTCAATGTTACAGAATATTTCAGATTTAAATTTTTCCATTGCTTTTTTCAAATTGTATTATGTTTGTTTATGCTGATAAAACAAAGAGTCCTCACCAACCCAGAGTAAAGGAACAATTATGAACATTGAACCTGAAGGAGTTATTTGGTGAACAGAATGGCAAAACTCCAATTTTAACAGATCAACCTTGGGTTCTTTATCGAATAAAAGGGCCTTTGTGAATTCAAAATCTGTCAGAACAGAACAGGACAATTAAACTGATTCAAGGTGTGAGTCATGAGAAAAGATTAACCAGTTTTGACCATCTCTGCTTCTGAAGGTTGGAAATCATATTGGAAATTATCTCACTGCGGTATTCTACAGCATAAGATCCCAATGGAAAAGAAAATTATATATGCCACTGAGCACACAAGGATAGTAACTACTCAAATTCAAAACTATGAGCCCTTATGTAATCCTGCTGGGTTATAAAGTTGTGTAGTATTACGTTGACAAGAAGTGGTGCACATAGGATAAGGCAGCACAATAGGACGAAAGGAGGTAAAGAAGTTAAGCATCAATTTGGAGGACTGTTTAGTAAGTAATCATGATGCAAAAATTTTATAATCTACAATCAATTCTACAGAGCAATCTGGATTGCATGGTAAAGTAAGTTCGCTGGAACAACATATTTTAATACAGCTAAAATGTAAGGTCATACAGCTAGGAGAAAAGAATGTATGTTATACTTAATAATAGGATGGGGGATTATGTCTTGAAAAGCAATGACTCTGAAAGGAGCTTAGGCATCATGGTGGAGAAGCAACTAAGCTGAACCTCTGAGAGTGATATAGTGGCTAAGAGAACAAATGTGAACTTTGGATGTGTAAGCAGGGGTAATTTGAGTAGAAATAAGGGGGTTGGTATTACTGTTATATATTACACTGACATTAGTGAGATCTTTATTGGAGTACAGTCTCCAGTTCTGGTAACCACACTGTAAAAGAAGAATGCTGATAAATTGGATGGGGTTTAGAAAAGAGCTTCAAGAATGATTTGAGGTATGGAAACCTGCCTTACAGTGAGAGAATAAAGAAGCGCAATCTATTCAGTGTATTCCATAGCAAGTTAACAGGTGACTTGATCATATTGTGTAAGTGACTACATGGGAAGAAAATTTTTGATAGTAAGAAGTTATTTTATCTGGCAGACAAAGGCATAACAAGATCCAAAGGTTGGAAACTGAAGCTAGACAAATTCAGGATAAAGGTGCAATTTTTTTTAAATGAATATGTTTAATTATAGGAACAATTTATCTAGGACCAGTGGCACTAACAGAAATCATTTCTTGTCGGTACGCTGCACTCATGGGAGCCCTGATCTCCCAGGAACAGCCGCGGAAGGAGCAGAACATGGGGTGGCCGGGCGGCCTCATGCCAGCATCTCCTCTAGCGCAGCAGCTGTACCGCCCTCAGGCCCCCGCAGCCTTGTCCTCTGGCGAGGCTGCTGTACAGACCTAAGGCAGGAGGACTCAGACGACACAGCTGCTTGGAAGGGCTGGGGGCGGGCTTCTCCTGTGTCTTTCCAGTACACCATACTGGCTATAAATATCTTACTGGTCCGGTGTACCATACTGTACCACCATACTTGCACCACTGTCTTGGACTGGGATGAATTCTATGTCACTTGAAGTCTTTAAATCAAGATCTTTCTAAATGATATGCTATAGCTCAAACAGAAGTTATGGCTTTATGCAGAAATCACTTGGTGAAAATCTACGGCCTATGTTATGGAGGAGGTCAGACTGGATGATGATGATAATGGTCCCTTCTGGCTTTAAAAATCTATGAAAAACACTGTATAAGCACACCGACACTCATCGCCACATGGACATAGCATTTTTTCGTAGATTCATAGATTTTTAAGGCCAGAAGGAACCTTTAGATCTTCTAGATTGGCCTCTTGTATGACACAGGCCCTAGATTTTTTCACCCACTGGCTCTTGCATTGAGCTTTCTTCTTGAAATCCATAACCAGTCATCTCAAAAATCACAACTATCAGGTTAGAAAAAGGAAAGATTAACTGTGTGATGACTGTACGCAGTAGATTATGACAGGTGCCACATCAATCTGGGACATTGCTTTTGCTGGAGGAGTGTTTGCTGTGTATATGCCCACCATGCATATATTCCCAGGCATAAACATTCCTTATGCTAGGGCTAAGGACATATATGTAAAACTTTTTAAGAAATATCATTAGAACACTGTAATTTTTAAAAAAATAAACTAAACATTTGAAAGGCAGTGGAAAGGTGACACTTCACTATGTGAAACATGGTAATAGGAGGCTTAATACTTTGACACTGCCAAATGACCAGAAGTACAAGAGCTCAGAAGAAGTTAAGATGATGGTCTGGTCATATCAAGAAAAGGAGACTCTCACTGTATTACTATAACTATTCATCTCAGTAAACTTAAGTGCCACAGACACAGTCATGTGGGCATTTTCAGCTCACTGAGAAGGAATTTAGCTGGAGGACTACCATGAGTAATGCAAGTAAACTACCACATGAACTTGGGCAACTTTCATACTGTTCACAGTTCATGCATGCTCATGGAAGAAAAGTGTAATATTGGTGAGGCTGGAAAAGCCACAGACCGCATTTCGTCCATGCACTAGCAAAGCAGGTTTGTTCCCTAGGGCAGGCTTTTCAGATTTATCTAATCTCCTTTCAAATAGCTCAAACAATAGGGTTGTCATTTAGAGGCTATCTCATAGTCTAGTACGTCTACATAGTGTTACTTTTCTAAATAATTAGCTAAAAATGGATTTTGTTTAGGTTCCTCCTATATAAAAATCTTAGTTATAACTTCCGGACATGCCGGAATAATTCCACTCCCTCCTTGGTGTGTTCCTCACCCTACACATTGAAGTAGAATGGGCAATGCTAATCCAACCCATGGAGATTCCTCCTGATCCAGAGTTTGCTGGCAGCTCCTTCTCCTGTAGGAGGAGATAAGTGGAGATGTTTCCTATGCATTTGAGATAAAAAGAAAAATATGCTGCCTCCCCCTCTGCCCCCCACCTCCAAGCAGCCTAATGGGATAGGAATGAGAGATGTTTGACTTTTTTATGTGTGCTTGAATTTAGGTTGAAAATTCAATAGGTAATGCTCCCAAGGACCCCAATCCTGTGAAGACAAATGTATGTGCTTAGCTTTAAGCGCATCAGTGCTATGAGTCAGTTGACTTCAAAGGGAATATTTGAATGCTTAAAACTACACTCATGAATGAATTTTTGCAGGATTGGGGTCACAGTGACATGAGAGGGCGGGTATTCTTACCTCTAAAAATCAGAAGACAGCACAAAAAAAATCAAGACATCTGTTTGTTTTCAATTTGATTGGCTGTTTTTGTATTTTATTTATATTCTTGGGATTGACAATGCATATTATATCTCTCCTGATATCCCAAGAAAATGAAAGGCATTGGATGTGCAACTTCCTTCACTTTCAACCATCTTCCTTTCTAAACAGGGATCATGCATTGAAATTACAACCCTGTACTTATGTTTTATAATCTGTTACCATGGAGATATTACCACACACACAGGATGATACTTTCATTGCATACAATCAAACAGGAAAATAATGTTGATTAAAATGGGTGCACAGATCTCATAAGCCATAATAAAAAAATAAATAATGGAAAAAATGAACTTGATTTGGTTTACAATTTTTAGTGATTATCTTGATCACATAATTGTTTATATTTTCTGCTCTAGATTTCCTTGTGTTTGCATTAAGTATATTATATGTGGTGTTTCTTTTGTTTTAAAAATTCTTAATTTAGGTGGCTAACTAAACAGTATTAGGACAAGGAATGGCAGCCTGACAGCTATGCTATAATTAAATTGTGTTAGTATTTCCATTATAGAACTCCATGATAAATATTCCCTATGGCCTTAAATTGGATCTGAAAGTGAATTTTTTTCACCAAATCTGAGAGAGAACACTTCCCACTGTCTCCCCTCCCCAATTCAGCCCAGTTTTAATTATGAAAATGTAAAACAAAAATATATTTTGGACATTTATAAATTTTTGATCAAAAGCATTTCAGAATTTAACATTGGCAACTCAAAAGGAGTGTGGGTTTTACAATGTGTCAGTTTACCTGTATGATGACTGTCCTGGACAAGATGGAATATTTCTTTGCTGCTACATTAACCCATTTTCCAAAATCTATATTTCTCATATAATATACACCTCTTCCCAGCGTGGTGTATATGTGATGCTTCCCTGGAGTGCCCAGCATTGTGAGGCACCTGCACTTAGCATGAGGAAGTCTTGTGCATGCTTGCTGTGGATCAGATCCCTGAAAACACCAGCCTCTAGCCACACAAACACTGCCTTCCAGGCCCCTGGAGGCCTCTCTCTCTTTGCACACATTAGCGATAGGACAAAACAAAGACTCAGACCAGACAAGTTAGGAGATTTGGAGGAGATGTTAGTACTGAATATTTTTATTATTATTTTACTCTTCCTTGTTTTGTCTCTTATATAATGTTGGGATGCAGAAGGCATTTGAATTATGAGGCATTAGTGGGCTGTTAGTCTGAAGGGTACTTGGAACACTAAAATTGAGAGGTGGTTCCCTGTCAGTTGGGCAGTGTGAAGGAAGGTACAAAAGTGTCCATGGGAGAAGAAGAAAGAGGACAATGGAGCTGTCATCGTTTATGAAATAAAAGATGCAAAGTAGTACATGAGATTTAAATGTATATACATCATAATGAATTTACGCAAAAGGGCAAAGGTAGGGCTGCCATGTAAACCTTATCTCTGATTCTCATGACTTTCATGGGTGTAGATTAGAACTTGCACATTCAATTAATTTAGATATTTTGGCTTTGTTATATTGTAGGTGTAAATCTGGAATAGAAATTTATTACTGGGATGAACCAGCTGTTCTGCTGCACTTCAGAAATTAATGCCTGGGAGACTTAATTTACAAAGCTATTAATATGTAGCATTTCCTACTTTGGCTATGTAGTGTCTGACTTGTGAAGCCTTAAGTGAAATACTTGGTGATAATGTTTGACACTTTCCCCATGTAGGCTCTATTAGTGTGCTTAGAAAATGAGTTTTGTTTGGGAACACGGGCACTATTTAATCTCTGCAGGCTTATATAGCCAGTAACTTGAGAAACCTTGTGTTAACAGTTCTCTGCAAGAAACCCTGCCGTTTTCTGTCATAGCACATCCAAAGTTACCTATTTTGATACTATGCCAACAAAGAGTTCTTGTTCATAACTTCATTCTTATTTCCCTTGTAAGACCCAGATTGGCTGAAAATGATTGAAAAGTATATGGAAATATATTGAAGGCAAGACTGAATGGAATGTGGAACTTAAAAGTCAGACAAAAGAAAATACATTGCAAATAGCCAACCTGGATGAAAATCCTTTTATTTTTTAGTATTCACCCAAGAGTTCTGAAGGAACTCAAATGTGAAATTGTAGAACTACTAACTAGAGTTTGTAACCTATCATTTACATCAGCTTCTGTACCAAACGACTGGAGGATAGCTCATGTGACGCCAATTTTAAAAAAAGGCTCCAGAGGTGATTCCCAGCAATTACAGGCCGGTAAGCCTGACTTCAGTATCAGGCAAACTGGTTGAAACTATAGTAAACAAAAATGTCAGACACATAGATGAACATAATTTGTTGGGAAATAGTCATTATGGTTTTGTAAAGGGAAATCATGCCTCACCAATATATTAGAATTCTTTGAGAGGGTCAACAAGCATGTAGACAAGGACGATCCAGTGGATATAGTGTACTTAGATTTTCAGGAAGCCTTTGACAACGTCCTTCACCATAGATTTTTAAGCAAAGTAAGCTGCCATGGGATAAGAGGGAAGGTCCTCTTATGGATTGGTAACTAGTTAAAAGATAGGAAACAAAAGGTAGGAATAAATGGTCTGTTTTCAGAATGGAAAGAGGTAAACAGTGGTGTCCCCCGGGGTCTGTACTGGGACCAGTCCTATTCAGCATATTCATTAATGATCTGGAAACAGGGGTAAACAGTGAGGTGGCAAAATTTGCAGATGATACAAAACTACTCAAGATACTTAAGTTCCAAGTGGACTGCAAAGAGCTACAAAAGGATCTCACAAAATTCAGTGACTGGGAAACAAAATGACAGATGAAATTCAATGTTGATAAATGCAAAGTAGTGCACTTTGGAAAGCATAATCCCAACTATACATATAAAATGATGGGGTCTAAATTAGCTGTTACCATTCAAAAAAGAGACCTTTGAATCATTGTAGATAGTTCTCTGAAAACATCCACTCAATGTGCAGCAGCAATCAAAAAAGCGAACAGAATGTTGGGAATCATTAAGAAATAATAAAGATAGATAATAAAACAGAAAATATCATATTGTCTCTATATAAATCCATGGTATGCCCACATCTTGAATACTGCATGCAGATGTGGTCGCCCCATCTCAAAAAAGATATATTGGAACTGAAAAAGGTTCAGAAAAGGGCAACAAAAATGATTAGGGGTATGGAACAGCTTCCATATGAGGACAGATTAATAAGACTGGGAGTTTTCAGCTTGGAAAAGAAACGACTTAAGGGGGGATATGATAGAGGTCTATAGAATCATGACTGGTGTGGAGAAAGTAAATAAGGAAGTGTTATTTACTTCTTCTCATAACACAAGAACTAGGGGTCACCAAATGAAATTAATAGGTAGCAGGTTTAAAATAAAAGGAAGTATTTTTTCACACAATGCACAGTCAACCTGTGCAACTCCTAGCCAGAGGATGTTGTGAAGGCCAACAGGTTCAAAAAAGAACTAGATAAGTTCCTGGAGGATACATCCATCAATGGCTATTAGCCAGGATGGGCAGGGATGGTGTCCTAAGCCTTTGTTTGCCAGAAGTTGGGAATGGACGACATGGAATGGATCACTTGATGATTACCTGTACTGTTCATTCCCTCTGGGGGATCTTGCATTGGCCACTGTTGGAAGACAGGATAGTTGGCTAGATGGACCTTTGGTCTGACCCAGTGTGGCCATTCTTATGTTCTTATGTAAAATAACTAAAAATTCTTGGCCTTCTGTGGTGTTTTATGCATCCATATTTTCTTCAGTCATCAGTCTAACAGGTAAAGTGCAATAAATTACCATGTCTACCTTTTGGCAGTAAGTATAGATCAACACAGCACCCCATCCTCATAATTTGTTTAGCTTAGCAATACTCACTTTTCACTGTAGGCTGGACTCTATTACCATTTACCTTCAGGAGAAGTGCTTGTATACCACTACACTTGTAACTACGTGAAATGATAAATTTAATACATTTGATGCTATTGATGGTATATTGCTATTTTCTTTGACAACCAGCATATTTTCCTCAGCAACAGCACTGAAAAAAGTAAAACACAGACCTTTTTGCTGGTATCTCCTTGTTATATGACATTTATTTTTCAAATATTTATAAACAACAATTTATTTGGACTGGTATGAATTGGCGTAATTGATATAAATCAAAATTTTATTTTCTTATTCAAATGCAGTGTTCATTTTGAATTATGTACCTTGCTGTTGGCACTGTAGTGCTTATTCCCAGAGTAAAATACATTTTTATTTCACAGTCTGACAATCAAGGCATCCTACTCATCAAAGTCACTCTCGTCAGACACCTCATCGTTGTGGATGACAGGATCAGCAGCTTTTTTGACAATGTTCTCGCACTTCTGACACTTATACAAGTCTGTGCAGGAAAGCCTAACAGCAAGACAGAAACACCTCCCTGTTTGACATTTCACATGTTAGCAGGCACAGTGGACTGCCTGCAACATTCTAGCTGGTGTTGGATGACTTGTCATCCCAGTGATGGCAAGCTCTTTGTTTTCTAAATGCCATCCATGGCCAGCAGATGAAGGAACATTCATCCTGTTAACAAGAGAGGGCTTCTTTATAGCAGGCTGGTAATTTGCTTGTTTGCTATGTTGATGTAGAGCATCACATGCTGGTGGCATGCTGTGTGAAGTCAGTGAAGGTGATGCTAGACAGAACACCTTGTATATGGCATCATTGACTCCTATGGTGAAGTTTGGCCATACAACTGGCGCACACATTTCTCAAGCATAAGGAACGTTGCACTTGAATTGTGAAGTTTTCCCTAAGGTCTGTGAAAACATCAGGGAACTCTTCACTCTGAGGCCACCGCAAATGCTTTCTCTTTCCCTTCCCACAGAGGGCACTTGTGAATGTGTGGAGTCCAATAAGGGAGGTACAGACCTTTGGGCCTAGAGCTGAGATGATTTTCTCCAAATCAATAATGTGGCTTTGATTGCCAACACCAGAGAAGAAATGCAAATTGACTGGCAGTTGTGACTTAAGACTGATGCTTATGACAGCAATATTTGTATCTGGGCTCCTAATTATCACATTCTGATCGTCCTTGGCAGTATGTTTCAAATGAAGAAATTTACATGTCACATTCTTTACGGTCACAACTTAGTTCCTCAACAGCTATGACTGTCACTGAACGATTCTGTACAACCAGGCAGTGACCATCCTCTCCATGGGCTATGAGTCCTTGCCTACAGATTGCAAATCTGCATCCTTCCACATGGAGTACAAGAATTTCTGAATTGTTTCCTTATTGTTGCCATCAGGAAGAAACTTCTTTTACTGACTGGGGTTTTCTGGTCCCTTCCATAAATTTGTAGGGTTTGGGAGCCACAAGCTGCTCGGTATGACAGTTCCATATTTTTGGTGCTCACATCGGGATACTGATCTATGACAAAATACAAATGAATATACTTGTACTTTCTTGCAAGTTTAATCATGTACGCTAAAATGGATTTTTCCGTTTGTGTACCTCTACAGTCATGCCTGCCATCACTTCACACTGTCTCATTATAGCAGCTCTCTCATGTTCAGCATCCGCCTCCTCCTCCTGGTATGATAGATGGCCACCATGGCCAGCACCTGGAGGAGGTTGACAAGGAGGTTTCATGACTTTGTGGATACATGGATAGGGTGTGCAAAAATCCCCCTCATGCCACAAACGGTACAGATGTTAGGGTGGGGGTGAACTGTACCAAGTACACAGCCATGCTCATGGCTCTGTGACGGAGCCGCCAACTAATGTTCCTGGCGGTTGACAGAACTGCCCACTGGAGTTATTCATCCTCCACAGGTGGTAGGAGGTCCCACTACTCGGTGTCAGGGCAGGACACAAGGGTGAGGAAATGAGAGGTGTGGAGCATGAGCACGTATAGCTGTTTCCTAAATGCGGTTTGGAGATTATACAGCCGGCTTGAGATCATGCAGGGGAGGAGTGGGGTGTTCGTGCGGTACAGGCCAAATGCCAAGGGCCAGAGGTGAGCGAGGCTTGTGTCATGGCTAATTATTGTATTCCAAGAAGTATTATGTCACAGTTTGTTTAGAATGGAAACCACTTGAGATGATCCCATCAAGTGTCTAATTGTCAATTACAAGGCAAAGTGATTTAGGTGTCTGGTTTTGATCCTTAGATGCAAGGTAAATAATATCTTGGCAAAGTGATATGAGTTTAAGATCCAGATCATCTGGAAGATCAACATAACCAGCCAGAGTTGGTGCCTGTGCTGCTCCAGAAATCCAGGCAATCAAATTGTAAAATTCAACTGGCATGACAGACTTTGCAGCATCAACACTTAAATTGATTGATGTTGGTGGCCAGGGACAACTCATTCTAGAACTTTCATCCAGTATTCTCTTTATGATCAGTGCTGGATTGTACGCAGTCCTAGCTGACTGCATATCAGAACTAGCGCACTCGTTGTTGATCTATGTGATGGTAACTCAGCTTGTGGTTGAGAATGAATTTGGT
Organism: Caretta caretta; assembly: GCF_965140235.1. Taxonomy (NCBI): domain Eukaryota; kingdom Metazoa; phylum Chordata; order Testudines; family Cheloniidae; genus Caretta; species Caretta caretta. Next base: position 302,526,120 of record NC_134206.1, on the reverse strand, counting down.
GCTTTTCACTCAGAATTATCTTTGTAGCTGCTCCTGCCTCAGATTGATAAGGAAGTCTATTAGTAGGCATAGTTGCTGATAGTGTGTCAATGGACACCATCTTACTAACATTCTTATGGCATGGTTAATGAAAGGTGAGGTGAGGAAAGTCGTGTTTCAGACAACATTTCAATCTGTCAGCTCTAACATGAAAACTTGCATGATTTCTAAAAAACAGGATTCTGGAGCACAGGAACACTGATTGTAGTTTTGAGACATGGGTCTTGCTACTGTGTTTTAAATGTATATTTTATTATTGTTTTCAAAGTTTACTGCCAACTTAAAGGTTAGAAAAATGATGTGATGTTTAAATTTCCATTTGTCTTTACCATGATTTTTGCCTAAATGATTATGAAACAGTCTGTCTATACAATGACTTACTTGTAATGTGAAGAATCAAGACCTTTATGATTTATTAACATGAAACTGTGTGTATGTCTTGTCAACCGCAACACCTCCCGGTCTACATTGAACCTTTGGTGGATGATAGTGGCACCGGAAATCTTGTAGGCTTCACTGTACATGTGCTCAGCACAATTAGTCTTATCCTGATCTACTGCCTTGTCAAAAATCTTGGCTAGTCTCTGTAACATATTTTATAGTACCAGACTTCAGTTGCCACACAATCTTATCCTTGTATGTGAACGGCAATGCTCTGATCCTCTTTCAACTCTGCAGCTCTTTTTACCTTTTCTGAACCTGCCTAGATTAGATGATCCTTCCTGTGTTTATGGGCCCCAGTGGTGTATCACTCTCTTTGCCTGTTTATGATGTAGATGGCAGGAAGGACTTGTCCAGATGCATGAACAGGGAGGCTAGATCTTGACCAAAATGTCATCCTGGCGCTGGGCAAAGGTGTGAAACTGGTGCTGGAAGAGGTAGACTGTCTATCAGCCTGTTTCCCTGTAATATTGACAGCTGAGCACAGCATTTTCTTGCACTCTCTATGAACGTTTTGCCTATAAAATGGCTACAGCAGGTGGGGTAGAGCCCTGTGTCACTGGTGATGTAATCAAATTCTTTTGACAGGTGCTGTTAAAATGATTCAGCAATGTATCAATTATCCTCATGCAAGTCCAACCAATGCTTGAGCACATTCATGGTATTTATCCCACCTGGTGTGTAAATAGTTACAGCAGACTCTGACTGAGGCTCCATGCATCTAACAATACAAAACAGTTATAAAACTGGATTTCTTGTGAATCTTAGATGATTAAGAAAGGATTTCCTGGTCTTTGTCACAATCCTTGAGTGTAACCCAACAGCACCCTAACTTGGGAGGGGTGGTGGGTGGGCAGGGGGCCATGTCTCTCCCACTTTTTAACAAAATAAACATACGAGTTTGGCCCCCCCAAAGGTGCCTGATTTCCCATGCCCTGTTCATCTGGCAATTCCTGGGTCACAGCTCCCTCGTTAATGCCTTGGCCAGCTGTGAGCCCTGGGCTGCAGGTAAGTGCTCCAGCCATAGCAGCAGAGCCCAAGCCGTTGCTGTGGCACAATCATTCCCAGGAAGAATAGAAACTCTGAGGTGCTGGGGACCAAGACAAAAGCCACATCAGAACAGGGGCTGGTTGCTTATTGGGTGTCCCTGCTAATTGGGCATGGGGTGCCTGAGTTATTCACCTAGCCATGAGCTGGGCTGGACAAAGCCTTGGCTTCTTGGGATTGAGTGGAAGAAGACAGCACTGGAAGCTGGCGGCCACTGGCCCCAGCAAGGCACGAGTGCCAGGAGAAGGGGCCTCAGAGCCGGCTTGCAGCCATGGGTAAGAGTCTGAGTGCTTTGGACTCAGGAGTGGGTAGGCAAAGCTCTCCTGCAAATGATTGACCGCAGCTGCTAGAAGAGCCTGGAGCTTGAGTCCTGTGTGCTTGCCCCTTGTTCACACCACTGTGCCATGGCCACCTCAAGGATGACCTGCTGCAGCAGCTGGAGTGCTCCAAGCTGCTGGAACTGGTTATTGTTAGCGCTCCTGCATCTTATGGCTTTGGCTTCTCTGCACCATTGAGGCATATTGGCCTGTGTTTTCCTGTGCATTTTTTGGGGGCGTACTTTATAAAAGCTTATGCCTCAAATGCCGAGGTCCTTAGCACGTAGAGCTTTGCCTGAGAAAGGGATCAGTATCTCTTTCTCCAGACATCAATCAATCACTGTCTCCCCATATCTACTTTCTAAGGTGCTTTGAAAAGTTACTAATTCTCTAGCTCCCTTCAAGCAGCTCTATTGTACCTGCCGATGAGAATCACTACTTTAATTAGTTTTTATTAAGCCAGTCATTACTGGCATTAGCTGCATAGCTCGGTGCTCTTTCCTTGTTCCTGCTGTTATATTTTGTATAAAAATGTGTCTGTCACACAAAGGGTGTTGTGAGAATCTGCAGCGATAAGAGATTGTTTCCCCACAAAAGGTTAACTCTGATCTGAGGGCTGTTCTCTAATGGGATGCTGTCCAGGTTCCTTTCTCCTGTTCAGTCTCCTTGGTCATTATTAATGGGATGTGCACCCCTCTCCAAAGCACTCTAGAGCCCCTCCCTAGAGCATGACACCCGATATGTGTGTGTGAGCCACTGCTGAGGCTGAAAAAGCGAGACTGGGAACTAGATAAAGGTGCAAGAGGAGTTAGTGCCTTTAAGGGAAACTCCAGACCCTCCACCACTGGGTCTGGAACTGGGGGGGGGCTACAGCCATGGTCCCCCCAGTTTTTAATAAAAGAAACATGAATTTCCCACCCCCCAGAGGCTACCCGTATCTGCCCATAGTGGAGGAGGGGCAGTGAGGGCAGCAGCTTCAGCAGATGCTCAGTCCATCTCAGCCTGCTCAGTACAAGCAAAGTGGGAAATCTCGGGGGGCACAGGACCCTAAATCCCCCCCCCCCCCCCGCGTCGCAAGGTCAGTACTGGGTTAACTGCCTTTCTTCTCTGGTGTTGGCAATCAAAGCCACATTATTGATTTGGAGAAAATCATCTCAGCTCTAAACCCAGTACAGACCTTTGGGCCAATTTTCCAACATTTTCACACTCAATGCCAAACAGCAAAAAGCAAACAAAGAAAGTCTAGGAGACAACAGTGAAGTCGCTTCCTGAAAATCTACATGGTTGACAATGTACATGGTTGTGCTTGCAATATCACATAAATATTAATTATTGTGAGGAAAATGTGGTGGTGCAAGCAGCTTTTACTGTGTTCCCACTCTATCTTTTTTTGTTAGAAATTAAATTTATCATCTTCTGAGACATCAAAACCTCCCTGTAAGTTATAAAGACCTTCTGTGCTATTTTTCTACAATGCTGACACTAAGGCAAATCTGCAGTTTGTCAGGAAAATACATGCACCTATGAATCTTTAGGAAGAAATTAATTTAAAGTATCGGTCATTTATCATGCAACTACTTTGCCTAGAGTTAAAATGGAACACATTAATATCTATACTGAACCATGAGTATTACTGATGATAGAAAAATTGGCGGTGAGGGGTAATGTTTTGCCCCAGAAATTGTACCAAAATAGAGAGATATGGCTTGTTATTGCACATTTTCTGTTTTGCATGATCAATGAGAAAAAAATTAGTGTATAATAGACACTAGATGGAACAGAATTCTGGGCTTTATAAACAATTTCATACATAATTCAAAGATAAAATAAAGGTTTATTGAGCATTTTAAACATGTTTTCACCTGTGTATCATGTTTTAACTGTATGATGCTTTCACTAATCATTTCAATACATTTTTTAATATATTTCAAAATCATTTTGAACCATCTTGGGCCTAGATTAGGCAAATATTGTGGAAATTATAGCAAAAAATTATTTAATCAGTATAGTGTCAAAATTGGTTGACAGCCAGATAACTTTGGATGTGCTGTGACAGAAAACTGCAGGGTTTCCTCTAACTTCTAACACAAGATCTTTCAGGTTATTGCCTACATAACATTGGATAGAATTGTGGTGCCCCTTTTGCTGGAACAGAGTGATACAATAATGGGCCTCACCATATGGCCTAATGGATGTTCAGCATGTTTTAATTTTGATTCCTTTTCTAGTGCGATAACAAAACCAAAATTAAATACAATAAAGCTACTAGAATGATGATGAATATGTGTCTTTTCCTTCATTAAAAAGTGAATCTGTAATAGAATATTGAATTTTAAAGCAAATGTGTTATACTTGGATCTTTCATTTGTCCAACAGAAACATTTTATTGTATTTCATTTTCTCAGAACTTCTCCAACTTTTACTTTGTTGTGATGAATATTGGGGTTTTGGTGACTTTCATGAGACATGGGAGTACAGAAGATAAATGATGGCAGTAGATAAACAGAATGTCCTTTAGTTATTCCTCAGAGGTAACCTAGTTTGTGAAGGCATACATTCTGCAAACTGGAGCCACCACCACTGCGAGCAGTACAGAGAATCCAAATCTGCCAGTGTATCATATCAGTACTGTGTGTGTGTGCGCACACACGTGTGCACAAGCATGTGGGTGTATAAAAACTAATATGCTGGCAAGAATACCAATAAGTACAAAAGGGAGCCCAGAATTCTCATGCTTCTCTAACTCTGACTCTTGAGGTCCATTATAATGTTACAGAAGGCCCTTCAGACTTTAATTCTGGATAAAGCAAAAATTAGTAAAATAATGTGATAGGTGGCAATGTATCTTTAAAATACAATTGAGATCTGGTGCTTTCTGACAGTATCTTGTTTCATTGAAACAAGCAGCATTGAAAATACCATTTTATTTCCTGCAGCTATTTCAATAGTTCAATAAGGGGGTCTTAATTTTGATTCCTGGAGTTTTGCAAGCCCACTTCTGAAATGCAGTTGACTGCACTGAACATGGGAACTCACCCATTTGAGTCTGCAAAACTGGGGGCTGGCATAGGTTAGCTGAAAATTTTATTAGTGACTGGTGGGTAGTTTGACAAAATAATTCATTATAAACATTTGCTTAGTTAAAGTGTAATTTAATCTTTTAATTTAATCTTTCCAGTTGGTTTTCATACTCTACCATTATAATTCCACTGGAGATGTTCACAGCAAGAATCATGAGAGTGGCTTATCTAATAGATCCTTCAAAGAACATATTTGAAGTTTGTACATCTTGTGCAGGAAACTTGCTTCTGGCAGTCACTGGTGGCAGCCCCACTGGAGTTAATATTGCCACAAGTTTCAGAAAGCAGATGATAACCTGGGTGTCTTGGTGTCCTTGACACTCTCACTGGAAAAAGACTGAGATTTTTGAGATATTTACTGAGGACACAATGGCTTAGAATTCTTCCTTTGTACCAGTTTTTAACTGATTGCCTGGTGCTTAGAGGTAAATCCTACAGTTGTAAGTTCAATGTAAGACTAAACTACCTGTAATAGAGATAATGAGTTGATGTATAAATTGGAGATTACTAAAATAATCACATTACTAGCTTTAAACTACTTGTTTGTTTTCTTATTATTTATTAGTTTATTTGTACAGTGTCCCAAAGTGTGCTAGCCTCAAAATATCCATCAGAAGGGACCTGAAATGATACTGTGGATCATATTCACAGCATCACCATCTTGATGTAAAATCCAAGCTGGCAGGATTGTGAAGAAGGCAATGTAGTGGAAGACTCTCTGCATGATTCACTTGTTATCTTGCAAATGTACTTACATTTCAATGCTAGAAATAGAAATTTGTGTATAAGGAGATAGACCCTAGTGGGCAGAGGGCAGATGAGTTTCCTGAATGTTCAGGAAGAATGCTTTGCACTTTAAATGATACAAACTTTGTGACAAGCAAGAGAAAATCTCCAGATTGTCTCAACGTTGAGCATTTGTCACCAGGTTTGGCTGAGTGGGAGTAGGTAAGGTGACAGGGAGGTGTAAATATCGTTGAGTATAGAAGGACGAGCTTTTTACCAAAAGCCATGCTTGTCTCTCTGGACTTCAGGGAGCCAGAAATTTCATATGTTTGGCACCCAAAAGAACTTTGGTTTGCGAGTGAGTCACTGTTTGATTTTGTCATAGTATGTTGGTGGGGTGAAGGGGATGTGGCTGTGATTGGCTGAAATCCTTCACTTAGCTATAATACTATTGCTATGCTCAGAGGTATCTTTGCACAATATATATCCTTAAAACTCTACAGCACATGTTTTTCCATCGTAAATCTGGCAATTATTTTATGCTTTTTGTGAAGTATTTTAAGTTTTTCAACTATTTGTTCTTAAGTTTAGGCTGCACATAATGCTTCTAAGCATTAGAAAGGGATTGGAGTTTTTGGGATAGTGGAATCAGTTTTTAATTGCACTCTTAATAAATGTATTGGTTTGGAATTAAGACTAGAAATATATATATTTAAATCTGTTTTGCAGTCCTTTCTGTAACACTCTTGGAAATCATTTCCACACCATGGGGACCTCTTCTGGGAGAAGCAGGGTGTAGCAACCACAGAGGCCCCCCACAGCTGCTCAGTCACTGAGAGTTTTGTACTTCTAAGGAATGTGTAATTCCTAATTATGAGGGCAGCCTTAGCTTGGCACAGAACTTGTAGACTCATCTGTTGCTACCAGACATTTGCTGTCCATATTGCACTATAAGATCTATAGGACAAAAGCTGCCTTAAATCACCATGGAAAAGTGGTGTCAATTGTTAAAGGATACTTTCAACCTGAAAATCACACTTCTGTCTGAATGTGCTAGTCTCATTCTCGCTATAAATAAGACCTAAGATTACCAGGACTTGGTGAATTTTCTCCATGTTTTTAGAGTGTTTACTTTGTGTATCTCATAGCACTTTATATATATTCAGTAAAGCTATATATTTAGGCCCTGATCCTGCATTATGTTGCATACAGGCAGACTGTTGTGCCCACATGGTGCTCCAATAAAGTCAAAGAGGATCTGTGCAGATGCAGCTGTTCACCCCCATACAGTAAATTTCAGGATCAAGGCCTTTATGAGTTTCCCCTGTGCTGAAAATATCCCTTTTTGCACCTGAGTATGAGAGCAGAAAACATTTTTGGTTTGTTCTTTTTAAAAGGAATTAAAACAACAAAGGAAATCCAGTACATGCTATTTTAAAGGTGCTTTATCAAAAACTGGATTTTTAAAAAAAAAATAGTCCATTTTACAAAATTCAAGTTGGCTGTTCCCGTAACAGGAAACCTTCATGCAAGAAAATTAGATGATACATTAAACAAGTGCTATTCGAAATGTGTTGCAGAAACCTTCAAAATCACACTGTTGTCTCATAGTCTTTTGTAAAAAATGATACATTATTAATTTAGTTTGGTTTGTCAAGCTGAAAATTGAATAAATGCAATTAAATAGTATACTATATGAAAGTAGTAAATACACAGGAAAATGTTTTATTCACTATGAAATTTTCATTGCTTTGTTCTCTTAGTACAAAGGCATAACTTCCCATTGATGTTACTGCAAATTATGCATGCATATTGTAGGATAAATACAATGCCAGAAGGCCTGATTCTGCATTCCTTGCATACCTCAAACTTGCACTGATTTTTCAGCTATTCAGTGGGAGTTTAGCATGTGCAAAGAGTGCAAGATTGTTAACAAAGCATCAAATCACTGCTTTCCATTCTACCGCAGATCTCTCCCATTTCTTGCGAAGTGCAAGGTTTTGGCCAGCCCTTTCATGGCCAAGCTGTGATGGGATGGAGTAAGGAGCCTTTTCTCCCAGCCCCTTACGTAGCTCATGTAAAGGCCTACCAGAACTGCAGATCATGTTCTCAACGGAGTACTGAGCTGCTTTTAGTGATATGCTTCTCCACAAGGAACAATTAGGTTCATAGGGGATAGGGTTACCACATAGCTGGTATTTGACTGGCCAGGCAGGTTTTTTTATGGATTTGCCAGTTGCCAGAAAAAATAATTTAATCTGCGAGTATTTTTTATGTGGGTCTAAAGATTTGCATTATTATCATAATACACTGGGATATCTAATATTAAAAGTTTCTGTATCCAGCTAAAGATGCTGCAATGTTCCCACTTCCACAGTTTAAATGATAACAGATCTAAACAATTGAAAATACAGCAGCTGTCTGCCCACCAACATGCAAAAGCACCATGCGTGTGTGAGAGCAGCTGTGAGTCACGCGAGAGTGAGGAGATGTGCTGTGTTATCAATCTTATCTATACATGTAATCTCTCTAGATACTATAAGTGGCTGTTGTAGGGGCAGTTGCAGGGTTGCCTGGTGATTGGAGGCTGGGGTTTCGGCGGGCTTGCCTTGTGGGGGGGGTGCCAGTTTTTTTTGTATTTGAAAGATAGCAACCCTAACTGGGGGCAAAGGCCAAGTATGTGGCACTGTCATAAATATAAAGGGAAGGGTAAACCCCTTTAAAATCCCTCCTGGCCAGAGGAAAAATCCTCTCACCTGTAAAGGGTTAAGAAGCTAAAGGTAACCTCGCTGGCACCTGACCAAAATGACCAATGAGGAGACAAGATACTTTCAAAAGCTGGGAGGAGGGAGAGAAACAAAGGGTCTGTGTGTCTGTCTGTGTGATGCTTTTGCCGGGGATAGAACAGGAATGGAGTTTTAGAACTTTTAGTAAGTAATCTAGCTAGATATGTTTTAGATTATGATTTCTTTAAATGGCTGAGAAAAGAACTATGCTGAATAGAATGACTATTTCTGTCTGTGTGTCTTTTTTGTAACTTAAGGTTTTGCCTAGAGGGATTCTCTGTGTTTTGAATCTAATTACCCTGTAAGGTATCTACCATCCTGATTTTTACAGAGGTGATTCCTTTACTTCTATTTACTTCTATTAAAAGTCTTCTTGTAAGAAAACTGAATGCTTTTTCATTGTTCTCAGATCCAAGGGTTTGGGTCTGAGGTCACCTATGCAAATTGGTGAGGATTTTTACCAAACCTTTCCCAGGAAGTGGGGTGCAAGGTTTGGGAGGATTTTGGGGGGAAAGACGTGTCCAAACTACGTTTCCCAGTAAACCCAGTTAGAGTTTGGTAGTGGCAGTGGATATTTCAAGGACAAAGGATAAAATTAATTTGTACCTTGGGGAAGTTTTAACCTAAGCTGGTAAAAGTAAGCTTAGGAGGTTTTCATGCAAGTCCCCACATCTGTACCCTAGAGTTCAGAGCTGGGGAGGAACCTTGACAGGCACCATAACTCCCCCCCGACCCCCCACAGAGTTTCATTAGCAAAGAGTGAAGTTAAATGCAAGTTAAGTTGAACAAGTGGAACGTTAGTAAATCCTGTGCGCTGTCCATGTGGTTGCATTGCTTCCAGCCCATCTCCTCACATTTCCTGTTTTCCTGGTGTCTCCTCAATAATGGCCCCTCCTGGGAACAAGGGCCCTCTGACTCTAGTTCCAGTGGTCATGATACAATGAGGATATCACCTCACCTATCATGAGGATATTATCTGCAATTATTAAGGATAATATCATGAGGATATTAATATCATGAGAATATTATCTGCAATTATTTTCACACCAAGGAGTCCTGTCAGTGCTTGGGTGAGTCTTCTTTGGAACATCTCTGGAGCTGGATTTATGCTTATTGGCATGCATAGATATCTGTAGTGACCAAATAGTGTTGCAAAGGCTGTCAGTATTCTGGACTCTTTATCCAGGTTTATGTGACAAAAGCTGTTCCTGACATCACAGACTATAAAGATTCTGACTTTGGAGAATTCTGGCAAGATGTCATCCATTGTGGGCAGTAGATAGTGGCATCTCATGTCCATCTTAAGTCCAGTGACTTTGGACAAATATGCAGATGTATAATTTCCCTGATGGCTTCTTTACCATCATGCTGCTTACCCAGCATATACTGGCCTCTGCAGGCAATATTGTAACCCTGCTCTGCACACTTTCAAGCTCCTTATGTACTGGATTACACAGTGCCACTGGAATTTTCCTTTGTGGTAAACACACAACTTCCACTGTGGGGTCTACTTCCCGTTGCAGCTTTCTTTCGAGGTGCCCATCGCCTTCGAGAACTTCCTATATGCTTTTAAAATTGTTTCCATTGTCTATGGCCTGTATGGCTGTATTCCCCAAGAGGGATCTGGGGTGCTTACCATCCACCACTGCAAACTGCAGTGGTGCTATCTCTTATTTTTTGGGTTAGTTACTATGAGGTCACAGTTTTCCGGTGGGCTGCATTATGCTCTTGTTGTACATTAGACTGTGCCTTCTCTTTGTAATGCATTTGTTCAAGTCCAATTTACTCCAAGGAATCACATTGCAGGAGGCTTCACTATCCAGCTGAAATCACACAGGGCATTTCCCTGTTGCCGTTGTCACATGCACAGAATTTTGCACTGTCCACAGAATTTTGCTTTCCTATCCTGACAGCCTGAACTCGATATGCTCAGACTCAAGGATAGAGTCATGGTATCATGACCACTGTCTTATGTGCAATTCCTCTCATGTACATGACTGACTGAATCTTTCTTTCTGAGAACTGCTTCTGCTCTTGCACACACAGCTAAAATGGCTCAACTTGCCACTTCCTTGTAATGCTGTTCTAGTGCAGGGCACTTCTTTACCTGTTCATGCTGTCTCACACCGTAATGCATCTCACCATGGTATGGAACCCTTGCCACCTGCTCGCCTTTGCTGTTGTCTCATGACATGTACTTCTGGGGGTACTGTGCCTCATAGGGCTTTCATCCTTTCTCTTGAGGCCTCCGCTGCATGCCCCATTTCTAAGCATCTGTCTAATATGAGATCACCTTCCTGGAGCAGCTGGTCCCAGAGGTTATGATCCCAAGTGCCACAGACTATCCCTGTTTTGAATTAGGGAGTCTGTCAAGTCCCCCACTCCCTCTCCTGTAGCAGCCAGTAAGACAATAAGAAAGGGATCTACACCCTTCCCCTTCGGATTGGTCTTTACTGAAAAACCTGTGTCACTCCGCAGTTTTGTTCTGCTTTGGAGACTGTGATGGGGTTCACTCGCCACTGCGTCACCCCCTGCTGGATGTCTTGGGGATCAGCTCTGTTCACCAGTGCGCCCTCTTTTGGTGGTGTCTCGCCGCCATCACTTCTGCTCTAGGACCCATATCACTCTTCAGGACACAGCCGCAGTGCCGCACTCTGTGCTCCTCACTTCCAGGGGGGGGTGTACTGCAGTCTGATGATCCAGCCACTTCCCTCAATGGCAACTGCTGCCCAATGTTTGGTCACATCCTTCGTGGTGATGGACCCTGTAGATGGCCACCACTTGCTGTGTCCCCTCGGACTCCTCTGTAGATCTCCCTGGGCCACTTCCCTGCAGCCCCAGGACCCTCTTTGCCCTTGCCTTAGGGCCTGAGCCTGCAGATCCTTGCAGACCACCAGAAGCTGCCTTTAGCTCCCCGGGTCTCTGCCGCAGCACTGCTCTGTCCGGGGTGCCTGCTGCCTTCAGCTTGCAAGGCAGCCCTTCCATCTCCCTCCTCAAGCTCCAGGGAGTGACGGAAGCTGCTCTGCAGCCCTTCTTATATGGGCTAGCCTGGCCCTGATTGGCTGCTCCTCACAGCCCTTTTCTGATTTGCTGTCTCCCGCACAGCCTCCCTAGGGCTCTGTTAACCCTTGAGAGGCCAGTGTGGGGCAGGTGCCCCATTACAGAGACAAATAGTTCCGCAAAGCTCCTAGGTGAGCTTCAGAGTGGTGCAGACCTCTCTTCCCTTTTCCCCAACAAGGTAAAATAACAGTTTGACTTTTCTGCTATTGCCATCCTCTTGCATGGCCAGCTCTGTGTACAGCTCAAATTCCTCCTTCCACCGGGTCCATCTCTGGGCTAGGTTTGTATCTGCAAAATCCAGGGGGACTTCAGACCAAGTTCCATAGCTCATGCTGCCAGCTGCTGCACTGCAGAGAACTCACAGCTCAGATACTGTCACCATGTTTCATTAGCAAAGCGTGAAGCTGAATACAGGTTAAGCTGATCACGCGGAACTTTATTCAATCCTGTGCACTGCTCTGTCCATATGGCTGCACTGCTTCTAGCCCAACTCCCCACATTTCCTGTTTTCATTGCGTCCACCCAATAACAATCCCTTCAGGGAACATGGGTCCTCTGACTTCGGTTCCATTGATCATGATACACTGCACCACTTAAAAGGGTGTTATGGATTTCTGTACACCCCATGCAACTGGCTCTCCGTGGTGTGCTGCTGCTCTGCCTGTAAGTCACATGTCCTAAACCAGCTCTAAATGATTAGCGTCCCCTTGAACTATCAGTGATTCTTCTGGCCCCATAGAAACTAATGAGATTTCTGCAATTGACATCAGAAGAACTAGTATTTGGTCCTTCACACTTTATTAAAACAATCTTACATCAGAAGGTTTCTGTCATTAACTTGCTTCTGGGTGCCAATCTGGATCTATTTGTTAACCTGTTGTAATATATTATGTGTGTTCTCTTGGTGTACAAAAAAGAATTTCTTTGAGCATTGAGCTATGAATAATATTGGTGTTATCCTAGTTTCTTTTCTTCAATACTCCTATTTTTGTTTCTTCTGGATGTTTCATCTCATTTCCTTGAAGCTTCTTAATTGTGCTTGGCTGCTGAATTTTTTTTAAAATTTGTCTGTAAAAGGCTTGAAGAAAGGAGTTGGAATGTCTAGACTAAAGAAAAACAAAGCAGAATTAACAGAAGGCTGAAAATATATTTTTGAAAGAGCATGTAAGGTAAGGCATCTTTCCCATAAATCTTTGTTACTCTCCTTATGTAGGCTCCAGATATTGTGTACGTTATTTTAACATTGCATTCTAAAACTTTGTGAAACTACTGGTTTATTGATTTTTCCCCTACTGGAATTTGTGTTCAGACATGAAAGCTTCATAATTTCCACAAAAGGGGCATATCATTAGCATGAGCCGATTTCTGGCAGGTCTTAATCCTATGGAAGACCTGGTGCTGGAAGTCATCAGCTAAAGTGGAGTTTTGTGTGGGACTAAGTTGGGGTGAAAGATGAGTAAACCTTGATGCCTAAATGAGAGTAAATGTTATCTACAGGATAAAGCACTGGACTGGGTCTCAGGAGACCTGGGTTATTTTCCAGGCTCTGACAATGACCAGTTGGAAGACCATGGGTGAGTCATTTTCTGCTCTGTGCCTGTTTCCCCAATTGTAAAATTGGGATCATAATACTTTTTGCTATATGAGCTAGGTATTATTACTGTTATTTTATTATAAATACTGCCCTGGAATGCCGTTTGTTTGTAGTTTTAGAGATAGAAGTCCTGTAGTTTGGAGGTGAGCCAATATCTCAGCGTATAATTTCTACCCTGCTGTCACCTTACAGACAATACCTTGTTTTCATTTGCATGAAGAGGTGCAGTTCAAGCCAGAATTTTGCCCCCAAAGTTTTCAGGTTTGTTGTTTCACTGGCTGTGATAAGTTTGTTTTTTGTTTGCACAGTCCTGTTTAAAACTCCTATGCTATTACGAAAGTGAACTAAACTGACTAGCAAGTCAGTCCTCTACTGCTGTGAAGTAGCTTTACATTGACAAATATGCTCTTGCAACTGTTTCCAATAGGCGGAATGTGTCGATGTGCTGCTCAAGGCATATCAGTATACACGAGTTGTAACTGTGCTTTCATTTTTCAGAAAGCGTGAAAAGTGTATACTAGAGAAGGAAATATGCCAAAAGAAATCATGACTGTCACTTCAGATTTGGCCTCACCCTCAGAATCCTCAATAAAGCAATCCCTGCAACATTTGGATACTGGAAACTTTTATTTCAGTGGAATATTTCTGCCACTGTAATTAAAAGCCAGCCAAACTTACTCAAAACTCTTTATTTGTGAAGTGATGGAACTTCTACATGTATCTGAGCTAAAAAAGTGGCAGCTAATCGTATCCTGTCAACAATTTATTTTACAACAAACATTTAATATTTTTTGCCAAGCTTTAGATGTACCAGTTGGTGGCTTTAGATTGCTTTCTCTATTCCTACACTAAGAGAACTCAAAAAGAGCTCTGAGTTTTCTCATACACAATTTTATCCATCCAGTTTTGAAGTGTACCATGTCACAGCGGCAAATTATATGTTCCGTGATTGCTATAAGGTGACATGTAGGAGGCATATATGCTACAGGGTAGACTGACAACCTTTAAAAAAATCATCATTAAAATAAATGTCCTAGAATAGTATTAGTCTTGTGCTAAATCTAATACATGTCTTGGGTTTTTTTTTTTTCTATCTATCTACATTTAACAAAGGCATTTGAATTTTTATCACATTTTATACAAAATAAGTAAATACATATAATAGGAACTAGATATTCCAATAATAGAATGCACAGTGAAGTACAAGGAGCTATTAACATCAGACCTATTCCAGGAAGGGATAGACAACTGAAGGCAATCTATTTCCAAGCAGCCAAGATTTGGTGTTAAGCTGGCAATCAGATTTTGACCTGTCCACTCCAGCTTTTCCCCTTTATTTACGGGGGGAAATGATTATAGGGATTTAGCTTTTTTTTTCAGTCCTTCCTAGCTCTGTCAGAAGGAAGAACCCTGCTGGTATATCAGAAAAGGGACTGCAAAAGCATAGTCTCTCCTGATCTCATTCCCCAAAGCCTATTTGTCACGTCGGCAATGGGATATAGTAGTCATAGACTTCACCCCTGGAAAGGCAGAAGAATTGGATGGTTGTGTACACTGCTGCCTCATATGCAGTGTCTTTGCTGAGCTTTTACTTTAAAATTTGTCGGTAGTATATATCAGTGGTACAGTTCCACTGGAGGGAGATTTAATGTAGATAAGGTGCCATTTCTATGTCATCTAGTTCTGCAAAGATCAAGTCTAGCTGATAAGGTCATAAAAACTCTCCAGGTACATTACTACTCTAGATCCCCTACTGTTGCTTTTTACTGGTGGAAGTCCACTGGTGGTGGGAATTTTAGGAAGTCCATGTTTACAAGACCATAGGGAGCGTCTGCATTCATGATATGAAGTAGCCTCTATGGCTTCGATATGTGTAAAGAAACTATTTCAACCCTGGTGACAGATGGTAAAAGCATCAGTGGATTGTAACTGTTGTGGAGGAGTATGGGGAGAGGTGGTTGCTAAAATTGCTGTGTCCCAAGCCCATTTGTGGCTGAATAAATGGTAACTCGCATTGTGAACTGCACTTACAAGCCCAAACAGGAGCCAAAGCAGAGCGCAGACTGTAAGTGGTATATACTCATATTATACTAACCTGCTTATAATACAGAACTATGTATTCCGCACAAACTGTAGCTTCTGAGCAGCTTCAAGAGTGAGCATATGCAGAGCATATCACAGTAGTCCAGGCAGATGCGTCAGAGGCATGGATAACTATGGAATGGTCTGCTCCGGGAAAAGTCCGGGGGAGGGATAGCTCAGTGGTTTTAGCATTGGCTTGCTAAACCCAGGGTTGTGAGTTCAGTCCTTGAGGGGGCCATTTAGGGATCTGGGGCAAAAATTGGGGATTGGCCCTGAGCAGGGGGTTGGACTAGATGACCTCCTGAGGTCCCTTTCAACCCTGGTATTCTATGATTCTAAGTCACGTGTGAATCCATGAGCAGTACTAGATCTAACAGGACCCAGTGTAGGTGGGCTTTTGGGGGTATCTTGGCTAACCTGCTTAAAAGTAAACAAAGACCAAGACTCATTTTCCATATACCAGTGAACAGCAATCAGACTGTAATGCCTTTCATTCAGTTCTGAATCTGTAGGTCAGAGGTGAAAGTCTCCATATCCAACTGCTGAGACATTCAGTTCCTTCTCATCACAGTCAACCATCTGAAAGTAATGCTTTTAGTTATATTTTTGTTAGGCACTCAAATGACTTCTGGTTGGAATGTCATATGAATTATTTATTATGATTATTATATTATCTGTTAAGAATAAAACCCGGTTTAATGTGAAATTCTCTCCTAAACATATTTCTACTGGAATCTAAATCTGTGCTTTTGAATGCTTTACTGAAGATTTAGAGAAATATGGCAGTTAGCATTGCTGGGTTTTCATTTGAGGCACCCAAATTACAATACAAGATATTCAATTTTATATCTCTCTATCTATCTGTCTGTCTGGATTGGGATCTGTTGATTTACTTGATGTATTCTGTGTTGTGTGATCTGTTGAGTACCTGATACATGTTTTTAAAATTATGTAAATATGGATAGTCTTAATCAACTATGGGGAAACTAATCTAGTGTAGCAAATAAATACAAAACTATATATTTACAAGCACCTAAATACATAATAAGCCATAACAGCTGGAGCTCATGTTTTCTTCTGTATACTATACATCTGTGACAAGAAGGGGAGTTGACAACCAGGACTTCTATACCGAATTTGTTCCGATACTAATTATATATGGGAACCCCTCTCCCATATAGGTCTGCTCCCTAATACAATGTTAATGTAATGTTCATGGTCTAGCTTTAAAGCAAAAAAACGGGAAAATTCAAAGTTAACGCTGTAGCACCTTCCTGGAATTAGCTACTTGATTTCATCTGTTGAAATCCCTTTGCACAGGTAGCAGGGTAAGCTCTAGAGCTGCTCAGGAATTTTTAAACTGAATTTTTTTTTGCTGGAAAATGCCATTAACCAAAACTGAACCCTTTTGCAGGAAAGGGTATGTTTTGATAAATTTCTCAAATTGAAATTTTTTGAAAGTTTCTATATGTTTTGTTTTGACTTTTTCATAGATATTTAATTAGATATTAAGGTCAGAAGGGACCATTATGATCATCTAGTCTGACCTCCTGCACAATGCAGGCCACAGAATCTCACCCACCCACTCCTGCGAAAAACCTCTCACCTATGTATGAGCTATTGAAGTCCTCAAATCGTGGTTTAAAGATTTCAAATTGATAAAAATTCGTTTTTCACTTTAAAATTATTTTTTTGTTTTGAAATTTAAGCTAATTATAGTAAATGGTCAAAATTGAAATGAAATATTTCAATTAACCCAAATCTTTTTTTTTCCCCCAGATTTTCAATTCATAAACATTTTTGTGATCGACTTTTTGTCCCAATTTGGAATGGTATTTTTTTTTTTAAATCTCTAATTTTCACAGAACAGGAAAAATTGTTCTCATCCAGGTCTCATAAGGGCAATTTATCATCCTTCATTCTAAACATCCGAATGTTTAAGGGATTAAGCAGAGTCATTAAAAATGGATAATGTGTCACAGCAAATTGTTTTTAAACAATTCAGCATTTATATAAATGTTATGTGTTCTACCTTTTTCATTCCTGGCATTTATTTTTTAATATTCCCCAGCAACCATAAAATTCTGACATAGTTATTTCAACAGTAACCAGTTAGTGATGAAGAATGAGAAAAGAGAAGAATATAGGGCATGTAAGTAGGATTTTTTTCTAAATAGAAGGATTCTAAGATGTTTTTGTCAAGGGGTGTCAGCTATAACAATATTTCTGGAACATGCCTTTTTGTAGGAAACTTTATTTTCTGCATCCTGCAGGGGATGAAACAAATGAATAAAGAAAAAAGTTTGCCATCTCAAGGCCATAAGTTACATGCTGCTAAAATGATTTGGAGATGTCAAGGGCAAGAGCTTTTTGTACTTTTACTTGAGGAGTTATTAATTACATTTGGTATATTGCTGTATTCACTTTACATTAGTCTCCTTGTTTGCTGCTGTGCTTTGCTGCTTTCCGTGTTCCAAGCACAGAAGTGGGCATTGTATAGAATCCTCTGGGAGTTACCGATGTGGGGAGTTACTCAGCCTGGTGTAAATGGCACAGCCCCACTGGTATTGATTAATATCAGCTGATTTATGCCAGCTGAGGATCAGGCCTGGATATTTAATAAGGGACTAATTTTACTGTCCTTATGCACACAGAGTAATACCTTATTATGTGAGCCAACCTGTGTGTTTCAATGGGATTATTGGTGTAGTAATGTACTACCTGATATGAATAGGGGGAAGAGACCCTTTCCTAAAATGCTGAATAATCAGTTTGGGACAGATCACACACTCATATGACAAACACCACAGAGCTCAATCACTCCCTATTCCTCCTTCTTCCTCTGGCCACTCTGTCAGGATTTCCCCTGACTCCTACTGTCTTGGGACTGTCCTCCAGAAGCTTTCCCCAGTAGGGGGTGGGGCTGCAGAGAAGTCTGATACTACACCTTAACTTTTCACCAGATTCCATATGGGATCCTGGGGGAGGAAGATGTGCATACCCTTGACCTTCAGTTTGTGCTCTCTTTGATGAAGATGTTCTGTGCCTATGGAGGGCCCTGAACAGTCCAGTATAGGGAGACAGACTGCGGTAGTGGTGTATTAACCCCATTCTATGCAGGATGGGAAGGATCTGTGTGGAGGCTCCCCTGCCAGCTACTGATCAGGGTCTGCCAGGTTTGCAAAATTTATATCATCTTCTATCACTGAATAAGTCTGAAGCACATCATGCCATTGCTAAATGATTTGCTTTGACTTCTTGGTGATTTCCATATAGAGTTTGGCTCTGTGGATATGGGGAAAGCAGTGGATGTGATGTATCATGACTTTAGCAAAGCTTTTGATATGGTCTCCCACAGTATTCTTGCCAGCAAGTTAAAAAAGTATGGATTGAATGAATGGACTATAAGGTGGGTAGAAAGCTGGCTAGATTGTTGGGCTCAATGGATAATGATCAACGGCTCAATGTCTCAGTGTCCAGTATGAAGTGGAGTACCTCGGGTTGGTCCTGGGGCCAGTTTTGTTCAACATCTTTATTAATGGTCTGGAAGATGGGATGGAGTGCACCCTCAGCAAGTTTGCAGATGACACTAAGCTGGGGGGAGGGAGAGGGTCCAGAATGACCTAGACAAATTGGAGGATTGGGCCAAAAGAAATGTGATGAGGCTCAACAAGGACAAGTGCAGAGTCTTTCACTTAGGACAGAATAATCCCATGCACCGCTACAGACTGGGAACCGACTGGCTAAGCGGCAGTTCTGCAGAAAAGGACCTGGGGATTACAGGGGGTGAGAAGCTGGATATGAGTCAGCAGTGTGCCTGTGTTGCCAAGAAGGCTGCCATAAATAAAGGGAAGGGTAAACACCTTTAAATCCCTCCTGGCCATAGGAAAAACCCTTTCACCTGTAAAGGGTTAAGAAGCTAAGATAACCTCGCTGGCACCTGACCAAAATGACCAATGAGGAGACAAGATACCAAAGCTAGAGGGGGGGAATGGGGGGGGGGGGAAACAAAGGGTTCTCTCTGTCTGTGTGATGCTTTTGCCGGGACCAGAGCAGGAATGCAGGTCAGAACTCCTGTAAAGAGTTAATAAGCAATCTAGTTAGATATGCATTAGATTCTGTTTTGTTTAAATGGCTGATAAAATAAGTTGTGCTGAATGGAATGTATATTCCTATTTTTGTGTCTTAAGGTTTTGCCTAGAGGGATTCTCTATGTTTTGAATCTGATTACCCTGTAAGGTATTTACCATCCTGATTTTACAGAGGTGATTCTTTTACTTTTTCTTTAATTAAAATTCTTCTTTTAAGAACCTGATTGCTTTTTCATTGTTCTTAAGATCCAAGGGTTTGGGTCTGTGTTCACCTATGCAAATTGGTGAGGATTTTTATCAAGCCTTCCCCAGGAAAGGGGGTGTAGTGCTTGGGGGGATATTTTGGGGGAGAGACGTTTCCAAGTGGGCACTTCCCCTGTTCTTTGTGTAACACTTTGGTGGTGACAGCGTTTAACCTAAGCTGGTAAAAATAAGCTTGGGGGGTTTTCATGCAGGTCCCCACATCTGTACCCTAGAGTTCAGAGTGGGGAAGGAACCTTGACAAAGACTAACAGCATATTGGGCTGCATTAGTAGGAACATTGTCAGCAGATTGAGGGAAGTGATTATTCCCCTCTATTTGGCACTGGTGACGCCACATCTGGAGTATTATGTCTAATTTTGGGCCCTCCATTACAGAAAGGATGTGGACAAATTGGAGAGAGTCCAGTGGAGGGCAACAAAAATGCTCAGGGGGCTGGGGCACATGACTTATGAGGAGAGGCTGAGGGAACTGGGTTTGTTTAGTCTACAGAAGAGAAGGGGGGGGGGGTTTGATAGCAGCCTTCAACTACCTGAAGGGGGGTTCCAAAGAGGATGGAGCTCGGCTGTTCTTGGTGGTGGCTGACGACAGAACAAGGAGCAATGGTCTCACATTGCAGTGCAGGAGGTCTAGGTTGGATATTAGGAAACACTATTTCACTAGAAGGGTGGTGAAGCACTGGAATGGGTTACCTAGGGAGGTGGTGGAATCTCTATTCCTAGAGGTCTTTAAGGTCCGGCTTGAGAAAGCCCTGGCTGGGTTGATTTAGTTGGTGTTAGTCCTTTATTAGTTTATTATAAAAAAAAATAATGGGAAATGGCCCACCTTGATTTTCATACACATTGTAAGGAGAGTGATCACTTTAGATAAGCTATTACCAGCAGGAGAGTGGGGTGGGAGGAGGTATTGTTTCATGGTCTCTGTGTATATAATGTCTTCTGCAGTTTCCACAGTATGCATCCGATGAAGTGAGCTGTAGCTCACGAAAGCTTATGCTCAAATAAATTGGTTAGTCTCTAAGGTGCTACAAGTACTCCTTTTCTTTTTGCGAATACAGACTAACACGGCTGTTACTCTGAAACCTGTCTTTCTCTACTTGTAGTTTACTAGCGTAAACAGTCTGTGTGGATTCTTATAGACCTGTAGAAATTACGAAAAGATTATAGTGGGGACCTACATAGGTCAGAATAAAATATTCGTACACTAACAATAAATGCAGAGTTGCAACATAAAATTTTAAATATATCCACCTCTTCAACTTTTTCTCAGTTTGTAACTCCAGAAAATGCTCTCTAGTTAAATTATACAAGTCGTGTGAAAGAGAGCTAAAATTCAAACCCTATTAGGATTAACATAACTATATAAAATGTTATAAAAATAATAACCATAAACCATTACAAAAGGTTACATTTTCATTAACCCAAAGCAAAACTATTCTGCAGTGCGATGTTGTGATGGAGAGATAGTCACATTGGACTCAAGCTTCCAGACTTTTGACAGTAACTCTGTCAAGTATTTAATAATGAAACAGCAAACTATTTATATTGGCCATCTTATGCTCATTCCACGTCAATCATTTCTTCCCTTGGGCAGGTCTTGATGGAATTTCATATTTGCTATTTTAATACCATTTATCTAGACTTTTCATGTGGGAGCTGGATGGACACCTAAGGCTGGGCACCTGTGCTCTTGTTGAGTTGGAGCACCCTGGGCACACCAATCTATGGCATTGCCTTGAAATTGCCTCTCTAGCTACCATCCCCAGCAGTACAGCCAGGGGGTTCTAATGTTTTTGCCTTTCAGTGTCTGTGGACTGCTTGGTGTCATTTTTAGGCCTCAGTCTTGAAGTATTTAGGTAAAACTTGGTCAACTGGCAATTTTGCTAGTAGTATGCGTGACTGAGTGAGAGTTCAGGATCCGGGCCTTAGACAAAATGTGGACTATCTATTACACAGGCAATGAAATGTAAAAAAAAGAAACACTAGACATTAAAATTAAACCAATAATTTTAAAGAGATATTTTAGAATTTAATTATGGGCAATAATTCCTTTGTTCTTTAAACAGAGTTGTCTTGTCAGTAGAAATGAATATCTTTAATTCAAGCCTTCTACCAGCCGGCTTTATTTTTAATGGAAGTATGTTACCATGACACAGAACACAGACAGACAATTCTGACCAGCATACAGCAATGTGTTTGTGATGGCTGTGATGAGGGTATCTCTACCACTGAGCTGTGTTGTTTCTTGAGTGAAAATTTTAAAGCCACACAACTAGATATAACAAATATGTTATTTAGACGGGTTCTGAGTCATTTTATGTGTCTAACCCAAGGCTTTGGCTTTAATATTCTCATACTTCCTCACTCCCAGAACTGTTATCTGGTATAATGGTATTTAATGAATTGTATTTGGGAATCTTTTTTCTCTAGTCAAAGGCACTCAGATTTCAACACTCACCCCCCCCCCCCACCACCACCACCACACACACACAACCTTGCCTTGATGATCTATCGGCAGGTGTTGTTATTGTCCGGCTATACCGAAAGAAGGACAGGAGACATTTGACATGGGTTTAATCAGGCCGTAACTTTATTATCTGTCTGGGACTACCCGGCAGATAAGAGTGTACAGAGCAGGTAACCCCATGTTTATTCCATAATTCCCCCGGGGGGCTTTTGTCACCTTCCCCTCTTTTTCCATCCAGGTCCCTTCAGCAAATTCATTACCGGGACCTCACCATACACCCCACCCCCATCGTAGGAATTTTAAGGTGGGCTGTAAGAAAGGGGGGAATTGGCTCCATGCCGTACCAATCATAGGAGTCCTCAACTGCCCCCAGTTTGTTCCTTTAATGAACATTCCAAGCCATTTATCCAGTCACTTTATACCTTTCCTATGGAGTACCTGCATTGGACCCCCACCCTACCCGCAAATAATGAGTTGTGACATACAACCTACTGCCCTTAATGCCAGGGATGAACAGAGCCCTTCCTGAGCCTGCTGCGGGGAAGATGAAAAAACCCTGACTGCACCCAGCCAATATGGTGGTAATGGAAAAATTCCTTCCCAGACCCCCTAAAAAGGGGGCGGCCAGTGCAATGCCCACAGCAGGTCTTGACCAAACCTGGTATTTCACCACCTAAAGGGGAAGGAAGGTGGATGCTGCTTCAGCCTGCTCCATGTAAAAGAGAGGCTTCAGATGCAGAGCCACCCCTTTTAAACCCTGCATTCCTAGGGGATGAGTCAGTGACCACACTGACCATTTTACAGCAATTTTCATCTCCCCACCCAGCCATAAAGCACTGTTCCCTTCATTTGACCAGCCAGCCAAATATACCCTCAGCCCCCCTGCTTAAAGGTGCAGGGCAGTCATTCGCTTTTAACTTTGCACAATAAAAAGGAGGACTTTTGTTATACTTTTTTCTGAGGAATAACCAATTATTAATGAGACTGAGAAATGTAGTATTAGTGTATGTCTACACTGCAAAGAAAATCCTCCAGCACTAAGTTTCAGAGCCCAAATCAATTGAGTTGGAGTAGCAGTGTAAATGTTCCCCCTTGGGCTCGAACTCAGGCTCTAAGAGACAGACACACACACACGCCATGAGGTTTCAAAGCCTGAGCTCCAGCCCAAGTAGGAACACCTACACTCCTATTTTTAGCCTCACAATCCAAGTCAATTGACTAGGCACTGAGACTTGGTGCTGCATGTTTTCTTTGCGGTTTGGACATATTCTTAGAGACTGTGCACGGATCCTGCAGCAATGAAGTCCAATGGAGTTTTGCCATTGACTTCAATAAGTTTGGGATCAAGTCTTTTGGGAAGTGATGCCAACTTGTCCATTTTTTTTTATGCTACCTGATGTCTTTTCTCTATTTCATATCGTCTGTCCAAATAGCTTTTATAATGGGGAAAATTAAATTTCTGTTAACCTAGGATTAAGTTCCCAATTTACTAGAAATCTCATTAGAAGAGCAGAACTCAGGATTTCTACCATCCAGGAATGGTGCTAATATCAGAACTCACATACTAGCCTTCATTTAGCCTCAAATCTGAAGCCTGAGCTCTAGCCTAAACCTAATTCAGATCCAAGTATTCAGGCTTTATCCAAATAATCATAATGCCTTTATCCAATGATCACTGCACTTCCCAGTTTATATATTAGGAATCAAAGCATACTTAAATTCCAGACCAAAGTTTTCATTTTTCCACCCACTACTTCTACTTTTTTCCCTACCATCAGGACCGGCTCTAGGCACCAGCAAAGCAAGTACGTGCTTAGGGCGGCACAATTCCAGAGGTGGTGTTCCAGCCATCCTTTTTTTTTTTCCGCTTGTGCAGTTGCTTTCTCAGAGCTTGGAGCAGCAAAAAACCTAGAGCCGGCCCTGCCCACCACCCTAGATGGCTGGAATTACATATGTTTGGACAATCGGGAATCTTACTGTACATAATTTATTATCCTTCAAAAAGCTCAGTAACACTCAGATTTTTGTGTCAGATAGGGTAATTCATGGATGTAACCAGTTGATTTAGTCAGCTGCTTTAAAGAAGGCATGTTAACACTACACACCCTAAGTTCAGACAAATTTGAACCACACAAAACTGAATCAGAAAAAATGCCAAAAGAATGCATAAACCTTGGGTAGCAATAATAAATAGTCCTGTTGCCAAACATTCCTCTTCTCCCCTCCCCCTCCACTTATGGATGTGTAGCCTTGAATACTTAATACAAGGGCCTGACCCAACTCCCATTGACGTCAGTGGGAGTCTTTCTATTTGCTTTGATCATTCTAGGGATTCAGTGCCCATTGAAGTAAACGAAAAGATTCCCATTGAATCCAGTGATCACTAAATCTGGCTTATGGTACATTTTATTTTTAGTGCAATCTACAAGTGTGACAGTAATCTGCATTACACACCAGTAGCTGTCCCAGTCAAATGTCTCTGATGCAATTGGCCACCATTTGGGTCTTATATTACTGGACAAGTGACGCTGATGTCTTCCATGTTTTTTTCCTTCCCACTGTTTGAAGAATAAAGACTTTTTTATGGTAGAAAAGCATGTTTTTTGAGTGAGTCTCCATGATCAGAAACATGGGTTTAGTATGCTGACAAAAAGATTTCATGGCATTCAAATTTTTACTGCCAAACCTAAAGTGTTCTGGAAAAAATGTTGATAAAGTTGGCAAAACCTAGAATTCTACTGAAACTTGCCCTTCCCATATATTTATTTCTAAAGCTAAGTTCACAATACTTCAGCAAGATTATTTTAAAAGTCACTATCTACTAGTAATTTCCATAAATCTCCTTCTGTACTCATTAGAAAAGTGCATGTTTCCATGAGATGTCATGACATGGTGTGGCACTGCTAGATATCATACCCATTGGAAATAATATCCTTGGTCAAAAGCAAAATGCAGCACAATAATGTACTGTTGTCCACTTACCTTGGGGTAATGGTACTGACAAGTCTTGCAACTACTAGTATTCCACATATTATCTGTTGAAACCAGTAGGATTCATGAGGTTGGGTTGGACAGATTCTTCTTTCTTTCTTTCTCTAAAGAAAATTAAATCCAAAAATAATATATTTTGGGGGTCTGATTTTGATGTCCTTACTCAGGGTGAATAGCACCTTAATTCTATTAGTTCAATGGGACTCTTTGCCAAGTAAGTACTCCGTATGAGGTTTGCACGCTCAGGCCCTTAATGTTAAAGTTATGTTCTAAACTAATTGATTAAGAAATTCAGTTCGAGGTGACAGTTCATCTTTAAAGTTATACCATTATTCTAAAGGAACACAGGAATATATTTTTGGCTATAAATAGTTTTGTTTTTTTCATCAGGAGGAGGTTAGAGTTTAGATCAGCAGTCACAGGAGACATTCTATTGAATTGCCATTTTTTGTGAACTGAAGACAACAGTCGCCATTATGGATTATAATGACAATCAACAAAAGAGTAAAAACCCTAATGGGATATGTGTGTTTAATTCCATCTTTAAATTTTACTTTCTTTCCTGCTAGTATGATTAAACAATCAGAACATCGTTTTTATTTTAGTATTTGACTTATTTATTCTTATTGCAGTATATTCACAGACTTTTAACAAGCATGAAGTATATTTTCTGTAAACTAAACAAAATTCAAAGACATTATTACAGAAGTAACTCTAATGCTTCTTATTAGCATTTATATATTATAGTTTTTCTCATTCTAAGCAGCTTGGTTATGAAGAATAAAGTGCATTATATTTATGAATGAAAATATTGTAGAGATGGGCTTAACCAAAATTTCCCCAAACTTTGAAGGCTGAAGGGATTTTCAGAATCCAAACTCTTGACATCCTTTAATGTCCCAATGTCATGAGAAACTTGCAAAGTCCTGATTGATGCGGTGTGACACCCAGTTCACCTGATTGATGCGGTGTGACACCCAGTTCATCATTGTACTGTGTCTCCAGATGCTGGCATCCTAATAAGGGGCAGAATTAAGGGTGTATGAATAATGTGTTGTGGGGCAAGTGCTACCTTAACTATGCACTTCCTGGTTTTCTTATATTTTAACACCCAACAAGGGATATGCTATGGGATCTAAAATGAACATTTCCTGGTTGACTAACATTTGAGTTTATGGTGTCTATGTTTCATATTCTGGAAGACTAAAGGGAGCATTTGTAATGGCAGCAACCGTAACTCCGTCTTTACAAAATATTTTTTGTAAGTGAATAAGTAATACAAGTCACTTTTTGGTTTCTAACTGGAGCAACATATCAAGTATAAAATAATGTGACATGTTGTTGTCTGAAAACTATTTCTGACATGGCTTTAGGATCCAGTCATAAATTATTTATAAGATATCATTTTAGATTATTTACAAAAAGTTCTGAGTGTGACTTCTTGTTTTGATATTTTTAAGCCTCCTAAAGAGTTGCTGCTAAATATGGGGGGTTAATTTTGCCTTGACTCTAAGTAACAAATCACAAATGATATTCATCATACTGAATGAACTTTTATTGTGTAGCACCCATAAATTCAGCAGAACAACTAAGGCAAGGCTTGATGTACTGTAGGTTTCAGATATAGGGTCTGATTCTCCGTTGCTCTGTACCTTGGATAGATCCTTACAGCAAATCAGGTAGCATTTTACACACACATTGCACTAATGTAAATGACTGCACGAAATACAAAGTATTGGGGATTAGGCCTGTAACCAGTTGTTTGTTTGATTTTTACTTTTATCCTACTTTTGAGGTAAACCTTAATTTTTTTAGAGAAGGGCTCTGCTTATGTCTAATAGGTTCATGTGTTTCAACAAGTTACTTTAGGCTTTTAATTAATAAGTAGTTTCTGATGATGAAGGTGTTGGTTGTAATTCTGCAGTTTAGGCTGCATGGAGCTTCTCAGTTACGTGTATTTTATCATAAGGAGCTAGCTAGGATAAATTGATTTTTTAACAGAAATTGAATAGGTTTTATAATGTCAGCTTTTTAAAAAATGAGTTAGGTTTTGTTTTGTTTTGTGTGGTGAGAATGATCAACATATGTTAACTATATTCCTTGTGCGTAAAATGTGTAATTTTCTGCTCTGTATACTTGTTGCTATAATAAGGGCCCCAATATTCCCTGATTCTGTGGCTGCAGAATTCATCCCTTGGCACCAGCTTGTGCTTCTGAATCTCAGCTTAAGAAAAAGTATCCTTTACAGCTGAGGTGGCGACCTTGAAAATATGATCTGAGGATAAACAGATGCGTGAGGTACCTGCCTGGGTCTACAGAAAGTTTGAAACAGTAACTTTGAAGATGTGCCCTGCCCCATTAATCTCAGTCAAGGCCCTGTATATGCTATAATTCTGTGGACATAGAATTTAGTATTTTTCCAGGATGCTATAGAATTACCATTTGGCTGCAACCAGATACTGGGCATTTTGTTTTCTGACTCACTGCTCTGTCTGGACCCGCCTGCTGTGGCATCTTGTTCTCCAGCTTTCCCCACAAGGGGAGTTAATTGGTTTACAGTGGATGCACTGTTCCATAGAGCCAGCCAGCCAAGGATCAGGGAGCCAGAGCTGGAGTCCAGCTCTACCAGGGAGTGGGGGAAGCTAGAAGTGTACGCTGGTGAGCTGTGCTGCCTTGGGAACAATGTAGTAGCCAAGGCCCAGGAAGCCTGGAAAATGAGCCACTGAGGCTACCCTTTTACTGCTTTTAGCAGAGGAGGACCTGGACAGCAGGGAATGAGAAAAATCCAAAACGCATGTGTAACAGGAAAGAGGGGCTGCCCATTCCCATTCCCTCCTTCCTTCCATTTTGCCACTGGCTGAACAAAGGGGTGGGGTGGAGCCAGCTGATTAGCTGCTGGGTGTCCCCTTGCCTATTTAAGCTAGCCATGGCTTTTCAAAAAGCCTCTTTCTCTCTGCTTAGCTGCACTGCTCTCCCTTCCCTTAAAAGTAGATTAGAAGCTCTACTGCTTATGATGGTATGTTTCTGAACAATCTCCTGTTTTTAGGGAAAGGGAAGGAATTTTTCCCCTGGGGCTAACTTAGTATGTGGTCTGGTCTTTTTTAACCTTCCTTGCAACCTCTTGGAGGCACAGTTGGGTAGAAATGGTACGATTCAAAGTTCATATAATGCAGTTGAAATTACTGACTTGTTGCAACTTGGGGCCCATGTGCTGTGTGGGCAAAGGCTAAAAGGGCCAGCTCTCGGAGGTAAATGAGACTTGAGATAGTATAGTTAGATTTTGTACTCAGAGAAGGAGAGTAGCCTGAAGTCTTTGCAGACTGAGGTTCCTATCACTCCAAAAAGTTTTCACAACAGTGCTGAGTCTGTAAGGAGATTCTACCCTGAGTTGTTGTTTGGTTTGTGGTTAAAGCCCTATAACTCTCAGTGGAACAAATTAAAAGCCTGATACTTGAGAGCAGGCTGAGGGCAGTGTGGTGCACCTCCCCAAGGTTTAATTAATAAAGTTGCTGTTTGCCATTTAAGCCAATCCCATGTGTTTGCCATTAATTTGCCTGCTTGTCCTCGTCAACAGCTACCTGTCACCTTCTTTCCTGGCACACTTGTGGGAAGGAGGTTCTAAGCTGGGCTCCTAGGACAACATCACAGGATCAGTGGCTCAGGGAGTGGAGCCATGGTGACTGGAAAGTATAGTGACAAAAACATGCTCAGAAATAATCAGTGTCAAAAATAATTCTTGATAAACTATATGTCACTGAGCAGTAGTTGTGTGGGAATTGGAAGGGATGGGAATGAAACTATTTGATAGTGGTGGAATAAATTAATGTTGGTGCAGAATTTGGCAGTTGTTGCAGTGGACTTTTAAAGAGTGTTATTGGAGAATTTAGGGATTGTTATTGCTCAGTTTGATCCCCTTGTGCTGTGCTGTCCTCTTCAGAGCTTGATCCCCCTACTTGAAATCCTGGGACTGGTGAAAGGCGTGTCCAAATGCAGCTGGCACCTGCCAAATTTCCATTCTGTACTGGGAGCTGCAACAGGGACAACAGATTTTCTCCATCTTCAGAAAGTTATCAAAGTTAAAATAAAAGTTCAAGCAACTCTGTAATCCCATCCAAAATTTTGATTCTATCTATGTCTTACTTAATTCCAGCTCCCTTCAGATTCTTGCCTTGGCCTGGTTTTCCTTCAGTTCTTGTAAGAAACACATTTTCTTCTATCAAAAGATACATGCTTAACCTTTTCAAATTCTTTATTTAAAATGGCATGATTTTGACTCACAGTATGTAGTTCCTTCTCAAAGGTTAAAACTTATATCCTCAAGTCTGGAAACATAGGGTGCATATACCTCCAGTTCTTCTTTCTTCAACTGTATTAATGGTGTATAAGATCATCTGGTTTGAGGCTTCTGAAGAGAAGGCTACTTCTCATTCACCTCTGGCTGACTGTGACTCCTTTCAGATTGGAGACTGAAAATACAGCGGGAGAATGCTGTTATACTGAAGCACAGGGCACTTACTGCTATTTGCTATACAGAAGCTTTGGTGGCTAGTTTGCCTTTTCAGGGATCTTCCTACAATAACCCAACAGAAAAAGCACAAAACATCACTGTGAAAAGAAGACAGTATAGTTTTTACCAAGGACCAAATGTCCTAAGCAAAGTCATTTAGTAGCTGAGGAACAGGAGCCCCCTTACAAATAGTTCTGCACACCTCCATTAGTAAAGTAGCAGTTTCAGCTGTAGTCTTTCCCCCTTTACCTTAAGAATCGCTGATGTGATTCTATGACTCTTAAGAGCAAACTGGGAAATCTGTGTTCTATTAGTGATGGTCTCAGAAACATCTTGATTTTGATATGTGGATCATCTACTTTATTTGTAAGACTCTCAAGATCCCTGAAACATAATGAAACTTCAGAGTGAATGTACAGGAGCCCTAGATTTTTCTTCCGCTAGAGTAGAATAATGAAAATTTGTCTGATCATGTGATCTATGCATCTCATTACTGCTGTCTCCTCAGCTAATTTCTCAGATGCTACTAGATCTCCAGGCATTGCAGAAATAGTGATAGATAAGCAGTCTGTTGTTGATCTAAAATGTGATTTCAAGCCCCAAAATATTAAGATACAAAATAACTCCTGAGTTTTACAGCTGCCAGAGGCAAGTGCATATTGAATAGATTTGTGTTACTTAATAAGTCAAACATTTAAAATTCAGTTGGATTTAGTTGATATTTTGACAAGAAGTGAAAGAGCTCCACGTGATGATTTACAGTGCAACTGCATCAGGAAGTACTGATATTTGTGTAAATACTGAGAAATTCAGTGGTTTAAGAGGTTAACAAATTAAGACCAGTTAGCTCAGAACCAGAATGTAAAATTGATTTATTTTATCTTACTTAACTGTAAGAATGTGCTTAAGTGCTTTGCTGAATAGAGATGAACCTTATGCTTCAGGTTAAGCACATGCTGAAGTTGGGCTTAATTGCTCAAGAATGATTACAATAAAATATTTATTAACTACGCAAATAACTGAATTCATTAATCTTCCACTGCAAAAAGGTGAACAGCTCTCTGTGTGTGTATTAAAAGTAGAACCTAATATCTCAGTGAGAAAAACATAGCTTTTTAGGTTTCAGAGTAACAGCCGTGTTAGTCTGTATTCGCAAAAAGAAAAGGAGTACTTGTGGCACCTTAGAGACTAACCAACTTATTTGAGCATAAGCTTTTGTAAGCTACAGCTCACTTCATTGGTATGCATCCGATGAAGTGAGCTGTAGCTCACGAAAGCTTATGCTCAAATAAATTGGTTAGTCTCTAAGGTGCCACAAGTACTCCTTTTTTTATAGCTTTTTAGGACACGGTGGTAGCTTAAATGCAATTATAATGTATGGAGAAGGAGGGAGATATCCATATTATGTATTTTATGTAGAGCATGGCTCTCAGTTTACCTGCCTGATGTGATTCCGTCTGACTCCACAGTGTTAAGAAAAGAAGGTAGTTAGGGAGAACAAGCAGGAAATGAAACAGACAGAGATAAGATACCTCCAAGAGTCTTTTAGAGAACAATGGGGGACTGTTAATCAGGAAATGCTTACCTAGCTCTAGCCAGGTTAACACATTTATTTTCCCAAGGTCAGAGCTTTAGGATCAAAGGGACACTAAACTATTAAGCCCTTCCACCTATTTCAGAAGAGACCATCAGCTGTTGGAGGTGAGACTGACAGAGACACTGCCAGAATACAACAGCACAGGTTTTTTCCCAGCCCAGAAGTAAGGTCTCTGAACTCAGTGGGATGTACCAAAAACTTTCAAGCAAAGGATAAGGTTTAGACCAGACACAGGCATATAGGCTTTTGTTGTTTTATCCATCTTCACTGTCTATTATTTACCTTTGAGTGAATAAACCTGAGGTTTGTTCTGATAAAACTGTTTTGAGTCACTTTAATCAGCCAATGGCCACAGGCTCCTGAGAGACATTTCCTTGCAGGTGCCAAACACAGTTGGGCCTATCATGTTTACATGATTCAGAAACAGGGGGCTGTAACCAAGCGATCCAGTCCAAGAGTGGCTGGACCATGGTGTACCACACTTGAGAGGTGAAGGAAGCTGAGCATCTCATCTCAGGGGGGCACTTGAGAGGGTCTGAAATGGGGTCTAAGACTCCCATTGTAACTCTGACAATATATATAATAGGAAATATTTTATTACTGCCATGACTAATGAAATAGAAAAGATAGTTATATAAAGTTTAAGTTTTTATATGGATATGAAATGAATAAATATGATAGTCTATGCTTTTAAACACTACACAGTAAAATATCAAGAGAATGCAATATCCTTCCTTCTCAGCCTTCACTGTTAGAATATGTAGATATGTAAAAGTTAGGGCACCATCAGGTGATACTAGCTCTCCAGATAATGTAGTACCTGAACACTGGAGTTGAGCCAGGGATAAATTTGGCCTCCTGTATTTCTAGTCAAGAACATACTTGAACATACTTGAACTATTGATATGCTCAATGAGCATAAAAAACTGCCTTAGCACCTCAATCTGGCTGGACTCTACTTTAACATTGTAAAAGACTTTTCAGTTTCCTTCCTTAGTATCCCCCTTCCCAGCTCTGATACCACAGAGCCTTACACCTGTGTCCCTGTTCCCATTCCTGCCCTAAGCCAAACATGATTCCAATTTCCTTACCCCCAATCCCTGTTCCCATCTCCCACACCCACCCCCACTCCCCCCCACACCCACTCACTTCCTCATTGACTACAGATCATATAGTAAAACTTGAGTTCTGCTTAGCTATACCTTAACCAATCATTTTCCTGAAATTTAACTAACCAATCCTAACATATTGTAACATGATACAGTGGGGCTCAAATCCTGAGAGAGGAGATTGCCTCTTCACCAGTTCCTTTGCTACCTCCCACTAGATCCCTGTGTGAGAGGAGGGTCTTTCTTGCTGAAGGACAGCTGGAAAGGATGCAAGAAGGTTAATTTCTTCTGCACCCTTCCCTGCACCTAATCATCCTTCAAGGTATTTAAACACTCTTTTGAGCTGTCTATTTTAGCTATGGTGTGTGTGTTTTGGAGGGGAATCAAATATCTATTAAGCATATTTATATGTTTCTCCCTGTAAATCTTTCAGCTCAGTGTGAGTATATATAGACTGCAAATGGTTTTGATAGAATGTACCATTTTCAATGAGCTGTGGGTATCTTCACACAGAGACCTATATCAGAAAGTCTTTTACAATGTTAATAACATACCATGCAGCTATCTAATGACACTTTGATATCCTTGCTACCCATCAAATATCTGCTCCCTATTGGTTTTCAACAGCATGTTTTCTGTAAGCCAGACTGCTTTTGTATGTCATTATATAAGAAAATATAAACAAGCCTCACAGTAGGGCTTTTTGAAAGATTTAATTAAGTGGAATGGTCTGCTGAGTGTTTTTTTTTTCTGCCGAGTAAGAGAAAATCAAAATGATTCTGATAAAAATATCCAGAGAGCATGATTCATGTCAATCAAAAAACATGAACTTGCATAGTACGTAAGAACTGGGAAAACTATGAGTGTGATTACAGATCTGTTTGCTGCAACCTACAAATGTGTTCTTTTGAAAATTTTAAAACAATTCATCTACCTTTTAAAAATCTCCTTCTTACCAGGCAAAACTGTAGAATCATAAACATGCTTTTCCAATTTGTCTTAACAAGGATAAAATGTCTATTATCACATCCATTTTTTATTAACATACGTCTTCTTGAACTAGGTACTCTAGCTACTGCTTAGTACTGTCATACCAGAGGAAACAAATTATGGTCATAGGTCATGATTTCATATGTATAGTTGGTAACGCTATTCTATTGCACTAGTGCCTAGAAATCCCAGTCAGGATCAGAGGGCCTGATCAGGGAATAGTAATTCTCAGAACAGATTTTTCCATTTAAATATATCTAGGAGGTTGTAACAGTTTCTTCAGATGTGAACCTAGCTAGCATCATCTGTGTCTTTGTCACCTCAGGGTTAGACTGCTGAACAGTATGATTTACAGTGGTTGTCAGTTAACTTCCAGGCAGAATGTAAAGTAGTGAAACAAGCTAAATGGCATGGGACCTATCTACTTAGAGACGTTCTCTCTCCCAATGCCAGATACTACCACAGTTATCATCAGTGGAAACATTCAAGTTGGAGCCTCCTCGTATAAAACAGAGGAAGATACACGCAGGATGCTGTCCACTAAGGGTTCCTTAACATTGAAATCCACTCCTCTCCTTGGTCCTAAATAGTCATAATTTGTTGCAATTCAGGGTATGTTGTAAGGACCAGCTATTTTCCTGGGCTTGGGGGGCAGATAGTGGGAACAGGGGGAATGGGCTGCTGATTTTTTTTAATTATGGGTGAAGATTAAGGGATAATGCTTACTGGAATGCTTTATTTTATTATTTAATTTTGTATGTAATTTTAAACGGATCAATTTAAATGGAGCTTTTGATAAGTCCCATCTTGTTTTAAAAATAAAAATAAATAAGTACACTCTATAAGGAGGGCTAGATTTTGAATTCACCCAGAAAGCAAAGCTAGTGCGCAATTCTACAGTTTGTATCTTGGTAGAAGCATTTTAACAGAGGTGCGCTATGATCTGCACTGTCTGCTGGTTGCTTTTGGTTGGAGTTTAAGGTGTAAATTTTGCCCAGTAAAGCCATAAATGGCTTGAGACCTGCCTAACTAAAAGATTG
Source organism: Caretta caretta (assembly GCF_965140235.1). Taxonomy (NCBI): domain Eukaryota; kingdom Metazoa; phylum Chordata; order Testudines; family Cheloniidae; genus Caretta; species Caretta caretta. The sequence goes on along the minus strand of NC_134206.1, from coordinate 302,491,896 downwards.
CCTGTCTGTCTTCTTGTGTTAGGGATGTTGATCACCAAAGGCACTTGAGCAGTATCACCCTCAGTTAAATTAGTGAGGGGCATTCTCTGTGAGAATCTGTTTTCTTTGGAGCTTCCCCACTTTGGTATGAACTAGCCAGTGCCCTCAAGGTCAAGAGGTATGTAGCAAAACATTTTTATTCTCCTCAACTTTTGAGCAGGTTAGGGAATTATGAGTGTGATGAGTGGTGGATAAATTGTTCTTGTTTTGTTTTGCTTGCTCATTGTTTGGTGTGGGTGAAGGTGTTGGACTTGTAAAACATAAGACTAGTGTGTTTAAATATTGATAAGACAAGTATGAGCACCCTTTAATCTAGGGGTGGCCAACCTGAGCCTGAGAAGGAGCCAGAATTTACCAATGTACATTGCCAAAGAGCCACAGTAATACGTCAGGTTTCAGAGCAGCCATGTTAGTCTGTATTCGCAAAAAGAAAAGGAGGATTTGTGGCACCTTAGAGACTAACAAATCTATTTGAGCATAAGCTTTTGTGAGCTACAGCATAAGCTTTCGTGAGCTACCGATGAAGTGAGCTGTAGCTCACGAAAGCTTACACTCAAATAGATTTGTTAGTCTCTAAGGTGCCACAAGTACTCCTTTTCTTTTTAGTAGTATGTCAGCAGCCCCCAGTCAGCTCCCCCACCCCCACTCCCAACACCTCCCACCCGCCAGCAGCTCTGCCGATCAGCGACTGCCCCTCCCACCCCGCACCTCCTGATCAGCTGTTTCATGGCGTGCAGGAGGTCCAGGGGCAGAGGGAAGGAGCGAAGGCACAGCAGGCTCAGGGGAGGGGGCTGGAAGGGGTGGAGTGGGGGCAGGGCCTGTGGCAGAGCCAGGGGTTGAGCAGTGAGCACCCCCTGGTACATTGGAAAGTTGGGGCCTGTAGCTCCAGCCCCAGAGTCGGTGCCTGTACAAGGAGCCGCATATTAACTTCTGAAGAGCCGCATGTGGCTCCGGAGCCACAGGTTGGCCATCCCTGCTTTAATCTTTTCTCTTCTGCATTTAAATAAAAAAAGAATAAAGACATCAATATTAAAAATAACTTCCTGGAATTGTGCTGTAGGACATCTCCTGTTAGCCACTCAGGAACTGGAAAATATTCATACTAACTAATGTATAACATAGTGTGTGTGGGGGGAGGGCAGAATATTATTCATAGGGCATAAGGTCTGGGTGTATAAGGTCCAGATCTCAGTTTTCTGTCAGAGTGTTCCTGGACAGGAAAAGAACCCTTTTCTCAATAGTGAACATTGACCCTGAAATATAACTCCCCTTCTACTTCTTAAAAACCCAATGAAAACCTGATTTGTATTTTAACCAGTTTACTCAGCTCAGCAATGCTAGTAACACTCACACTAAAGACTGGTTTTCTAAGAGCCAAACTCTGCCTGACACTTGTGTGAGTTCATAGTGGAAGCAGAGGGTATAAGGAGCCGCTCCCACATTGTGTACTCTTGCATATGGGCCAGTCAGAATGAGAGTTTGTGGACTCTAAGGAATATGGGAACAACTCTATTTATATTCCCTGGGGAGCACCCAACATCACAAATGGAGGGGAAGCCATGGTCCTATATCCTGCCTGCCTCCTGTGCCAAGCACCGGCCAGCAAGGGGGAAGAGGCCCTTCCTATAAAGGAGTGATGTAATGGGTGCATGTGCAGCTTTTGGGTGTTCAGGAGCTCCAAAAGCAGTTTTTCCAGTGTTTCCTGGGGAAAGCAGGATTCCACACTGGCCCTAACTATGTCATGCCTAAATGGCACAATTAAGCCTTATATTACTGACATGCAGCAGAACAAATATGTTAATCAACTTCATGTGTAATGTACAGCATTTCTAAATGGGGTGTTCAGTCAAAGCAGACAATGTTACACAATCAGAGGCAGTATAATCAGGTGAAAAATGTAACTAATACTGACAGGTTTCAGAGGAACAGCCGTGTTAGTCTGTATTCGCAAAAAGAAAAGGAGTACTTGTGGCACCTTAGAGACTAACCAATTTATTTGAGCATGAGCTTTCGTGAGCTACAGCTCACTTCATCAGATGTATACCATGGAAACTGCAGCAGACTTTATATACACACAGAGAATATGAAACAATACCTCCTCCCACCCCACTGTCCTGCTGGTAATAGCTTATCTAAAGTGATCAACAGGTGGGCCATTTCCAGCACAAATCCAGGTTTTCTCACCCTCCACCCCCCCACACAAATTCACTCTCCTGCTGGTGCTAGCCCATCCAAAGTGACAACTCTTTACATAATCAAGTCGGGCTATTTCCTGCACAGATCCATCGCAAAAAGAAAAGGAGTACTTGTGGCACCTTAGAGACTAACCAATTTATTTGAGCATGAGCTTTCGTGAGCTACAGCTCTATGCAGGATCTATGCAGGAAATAGCCCGACTTGATTATGTAAAGAGTTGTCACTTTGGATGGGCTAGCACCAGCAGGAGAGTGAATTTGTGTGGGGGGGTGGAGGGTGAGAAAACCTGGATTTGTGCTGGAAATGGCCCACCTGTTGATCACTTTAGATAAGCTATTACCAGCAGGACAGTGTGGTGGGAGGAGGTATTGTTTCATATTCTCTGTGTGTATATAAAGTCTGCTGCAGTTTCCACGGTATACATCCGATGAAGTGAGCTGTAGCTCACGAAAGCTCATGCTCAAATAAATTGGTTAGTCTCTAAGGTGCCACAAGTACTCCTTTTCTTGTAACTAATACTGACACTCTCAGAAGGTACTGGTGCAAAGTATGCTTGACTGGAATTCACACAGAAGTTTCAAAATTTGTATGCATTTCTGAATAATTAATATATATAGACTTGGGATGTATCTGCTACATTCTATTTGAAGATAATAAATGTATTGTAATGACAATTTCCTGCCACTTAAATTACCAGTTCTTTACATTTTTGAAATGCATATAGACTAGTGCTTTTTAATCTGGGGCTGTTTCATAAAGACTATTAATACGTTCGGGTCTTCTGTTGAGTAACATGACATAGTGACGGCCTTATTTAGGCTTAGAGTTTTGGTGCATCAGTCAGTGAAATATTAAACAGCTCTAAACTATTAAATGATCATTTTTTTGATATATGCAGCAAGCAAGCATATCATGCTGTGCACTAAAGCAAAGTCTGTCTTAATTTCTGCAACTCTTTGGGCTAAAAATCTTTAAAATAGTAGAATGGTTTATAAATCTTTCTGTAGGCCTATCTAGAATAATAGTTCTGTAAACCATAAGCAAGGAAGAATCTCACAAATAATTTCTAATAGTTATACTTATTGGAGATAAAAGACTAACAGTAAAATATTGTAAATTAACCTCAGTTTAAAAAAAGGACTTTTGAAAAGACAGGAAGAAATGGAAAAAGAACATTACTAGTTATTGCTGTCATCTCAATAACATATCTTTGACAATTCCAAGAATTCAGTGCATTCAGTCAGAGGAATGTATGTACCAGGCCTTTTTGTTAGTTTATCTAAGTCAGTCATTGGCATTTGTAGCTGCTTCCTTATGAAAGTGCAGGGAAAAATCCTGCATATTTCTTAATGTCCTTAAATCCCCAGTACTTTGATACTGTTATGAATGTAAGTGATGATAAAAGGTTAACCAAGCTCTCTCTTGCCTCTGTAATATCTTCATCTATGTGTGAAATTTATCATTTGATAACTAAAAAAATTCTTTGTTTTGCCCCTTTTAGAACTCAGGCCTAATCTAGCCACTCAGTTCTGACTGACTAAGAGAACACAGTTCACTTATTTTGTTACTTAATTCACTACCCTATTTTGATTCAGTCAAGAATATGAACCTTATTAAGAATTCAGTTAGTGCCCATCTACTCTGATATGAACATCTTAATTTGCAAAGACACATTGGAATGGGGTAGGTACAATTCTTCTACAAATTTCAAATAGCTATTCTATGCCACACTGAATTTTATTCATTCTGAGAATTGGTCTTAGCATTTAGATTTTGAGATCTCTAAAATCTATATAGATATAGATGCATGCACGTACACACAAACTCATACAGTATGTATACAGCATTTTGTGTGTGTATCTATCCACCGCTATTGAATATGCAAAATGTTAAAACTGGTTTTCAGAATGAATACTCTTTATATTTTGTCACAGAATACCTGTCTGAAATTCATATAATAATGATTATGACTACACCATCCCTGTGTGTGTGTGTGTGTGTTTGAAATTAAAATGATCTCATTAGAATATTGGGAACTCCAGCTGAATCCTTGTTTGAGTCTACAGTAGGGCCTTTGAATGGAAACACTTATGTTATGCTTTATCTATGTTGGAACTACTGCTCCAGCTATATTACTAACAAATCACTTAGTACAGGTTGAACCTCTCTAGTCCAGCACCCTCAGGACCTGACCGGTGCCAAACCAGAGAATTTGCTGAACCATGGGAGGTCAACATGTAGTGAGTGGGTCTCTTTTTATTTTTATCTCGCCGAGGCAAATAATCGGAACACTTGCAATGCCACCTAGCCAAGGCTTACCGGCTCTCTTCATAACAAAGTGTTAGTGTTGTTTCACAATTTTACTGTATTGGCACAAGGAAATAAGTAGATAAAGCAAAAAAAAACAAAAACAGAAAATAAAATCATGCCAGACCATGGATGTTGCTGGACCAGAGAAAGCCAGACTAGAGAGATTCAACCTGTAACAACAGTAGTGTCCTGCGAGCTTTTCTTCATCAGTTGATGGCTCTATTAGGTTTGACTTGTAGGAGTGGGGTAAGGCTGGGGAGAATGAGTGAAGTTGTCAGTATGTTGCTTTTCTTACTGTAGTTGACACACGCTTACTGCATTTTTATTGTGATAAACAAGGTAGCATCTTGCAGCAGTAACAGCCAGCAGGATCATTTAAGATGAACAATTTGAGGTGCCATGTGCTTTTTAAATAAAATAATTCCTTAGTTCTCACCTTGGTGTGTTTCTTACATGCATGAAAGAATATCAACATTTGCTTCTTCTACTCTTGTTCATTACCACAGGTACTTCAGCTGGAGGAAGTGGTTTCTCTGGGGTACTACTTTAATCCACAGGATTTTATGTGTATTGAGCTTTTCTCCTGCTTCTATACTTGGGAGAGGTTGATTCAAAGTTCAGCAATGTACAAAAAATGAAATGTAATAGCAGTTTACTTTCCATTAAACTATGGATTTTTTTAAGAGGCTAATTTACTGAGAAAATACTCGGAGACAGTTTTACATCTACGATCTAATATCAAAACCCTGTGTAATAGTCTTTCTTAAAGACAAACGATCTAATCTGACACATAGCTATCCCGCACAATACATTTTGGTTAGTATTATACCTGGCACACTAGCTAGTTGCGGAAGTGTTTCCATTCTAAGATCCTGTTTTCAGTTGCTCCATAACTTTCCAAAGCATTCACCTTTGGGGCTGAAATTTTTCCAGTGTTTTTGTCCCTTTGCATATCAGTGTCCACTTCATGTGGCATACATGTAGGGGTTGTAGTTGTCTGATGATACCTCATATGGGTTGCAGTGTGGGGAGGTAGGTGACAGCTGTATTGGGTCAGGTTCTCTTAGGGCATTTGGGTGGCCTGTTCTATGATGCAATCTACTTCTCTAGTGGACTGTCCTTGTTCAGTGAAGGTGGTTTTGAGTGTGTTAAGGTCCAATAAAAGATATTACCTCACCCACCTTGTCTCTCTAATGGGACCAACACACCTACAACAACACTGGATAAAACTAATTTATGATGGCTAGAATAGTTTCTTATGGACCTTCGTGCTGGCTGGAGGTCAACAAAATGCATAACACTTTAGCCCCACTCTGAAACACCTTCTCTGTGGCCCAAATGCCCCCAAAATGCCATTAGAGAAAGGGGCCCAGATATGCCAACTTTACACCAGCCCAGGATTTCTCCATATTGGAGGAATTTTCCCTTGCCCTTTTAGGGCTGTTTTAAGGCCACTTTGTGCAGTGAAATTTGTGGGATGCAGGATTCAGCCAACAATGTTTAGCCTGAATAGGACCCCCAAATAGTTAAACTAATCTAAAAGAACAAAAAGTATCCAAAATTGTCCACTGTCTGTCACAAGGTAACAAACTGCGAGCAGAAAATCTAAAATGTAACAAGAATTCCACAGAGTTGGACCTGCACATTGCTCCTTTATTAAACTTATTTGCAGAAAAAAAGTGTTTAATGAATATACTACTTCAGGGGAAAGAAACCCTAATTAGAAACAACAACTTTTATTGATCTTATTGTTTTTTTGTTCCAAGCTTGGGTGAATTTTACTCTTTGTGCTTTGTTTATCATTGTTTTGAAGCACTTGGAATGCCTGTGGCATATAGATAGATTATAACTCAAATTGAGGGGTGAAAACACGAGAGACACGTCAGAGTCATAGGTTGGCATATGCTTTTACAATGTTGTTTTCTAAGAGTTGATGGAATTTCTCACATACCATATAACCTGTGGCATTAGTATTATTTCTTTCTGATTTTGTTTTTAAAGAGTTTAGAGTTCCTCTCTGCCAATGGCATTCTATAGGCTTCACACAGTTTAAATACACATTAACAAGACTAAAAGACAAAACACAAATGAAAAAGACTAAACTTTTTACAGGCTTGAAAGTGATAAAACAAGATCAGTCAGAGTTAATGTTTTTAATTAGTGTTTCTCAAGAAGAAGTACGTTCTCATTAGACTTTTCTTCTTCAAATACAGCTCAATAAGGGAACAATGTGCTAAACTAATGCTGAGGAATTCGTGTTATGCTTTAGATTTTGTGCTTGTGGTTTGCTACCTTCTGACAGAAAGTGGACAATCCAAGATTCCCCTTACATTCTGTTGGAATCTTTAGTATAATTATAATAGGGTCCTAAGACTTAAGTAGTCAGAGGCCAAAAAGGGATGGTATGCTGTAGAGATACATAGGTAATTCTGCCCTTTCCTCTGATTGCGCGTCTCTACCTCTGTATTGCTTCATGTGAGCAAATCAACTGCCCATGTGTATTAGCAATAAAGAAACTGCTGTGAGGACCATGCTCTTGGTTCCTCATTGGAGTGTCTCAGTTAAGCTGTGTTCCCCAGTGCTGTTCTTTCTCACCTTGTGTTTTGGTGCAGAAATCCGGGTCTCAACCTAGTCTCTGCCATTAAAGACCCAGTGGCAGCATCCAGGGATTGAGGGAGTAAAGCAGCAGAAGATGGCAAAGGAAGTCAGGGGGGAGCATGCACAGGAGAAGGAAAATGGAGGCATGAGATACAGAGTGTGGGGTGGAAGCTGGAGCAGCAGAATGGGGAGTAGGAGCTGACTTTAGTCTTCCAATCCAGCATTTTTCCAGAAATGCCCATTTAACACAGGATACCACTAGTCATGTTCCTCTGTAAATCAGCTTTGTTAGGAAGAGGTTTTGTTTCTTGAAACAAATCAGAAGATGGTCAGTAGAAGCAATTTTCAGGGCATGACATTCTGTCAGTGTCATGGGGCCATTGGCCTTTTAAGGAGAGTCAGGGCCTAGCTTACCCATGGCGGCCCTCTAAAAACCACCTGGGAGTAATTGGTTGCCCTAGGTAAGTGTTTAATGTTCAATTAGTAGAGGAGCATCTGCACCCTAGAAAACAGGCTGCCTGAGCTCAGTCAGTGAGTGTGCTCAGGAGGAAGGTGCTCTGAGGAGAAAAGGCTTATAAGGGGAATGCAACCCCAAGAGAGAACAGGAGTAGCTTAAAGGGAGAAACTGGGAAGGACCCAGAGAGAGAGAGAGACTGTTCCCCAGGTGAAGGGAGTAGGAATATCCTTAGAGAAGGATCTAGAGACTTTCCAGGGGAAGGAATAGTGGTTCTGAAGGTAGGAACCAAAAGTTTGCTCTCCAAAGAGAGTTGTGCTGTTGCCGGCACTCAGTGCCGAGAGGCAAAACAAAAGCAGGGGTTCGTTACCTGGTATGCTTCACTCAATAATCAAAATGGGGTGGAGAAGCAGAAAAGTTTATTTGCAGCTGCAAACAAGGTACAGGGAGAATAGAATCTCAAATCCTGCACACCAGAGCAGGTCATTACACACACTTTTATATTCCTTAATGCTACTGCACTACACATCAGCCAATTAAAACTTTGCACAAATACTCTGCCTTCCTTATATGGGTTACAACAATGTTTATTTCCTGCAACCTCTAACAAGCATTCCTAGCAACTTGAACAACCAGCACATTCTGTCTGGCCTTGTAGCTCTCTCCTATTATCTTTAACTTGGCGTCAGCAAACCTTACACTATAAGGCATTATCTGTGGCTGCAACATTGTTTTAAGAGCAAAAGAGCTTACTTAAACCAGCCAGGCCTGAATTCTATTAAGGGGGGTTGAGAAGAAGCCCTTAGGCCTTCAGCAGGGAGACTTCCTCGACCCTTATGGCCTTCCATCCCCTCGACTTAAATAGTGGCCATGCCCTGGGGTCTCCAACAGTACTGAGGCTGGGATGGTGAATGCCTTGGGGAGTACCAGAATAAGTCCTTGCTTATGTTTATATTAATTTCTGTTGTCAATAAATGAGCCCCTCAGAAGAGGGTACTCTTTAATACCCAGAAGGTCTGTTTGACTTGTCTGTACCTGGCTGAGGAGAAACTAAGGCACGGCTCCCCATTGCCTGAACACTAGGGGACATGCAGCCAGAAGCAGTGTTCACAGTCAGATTCAAATATATTTTGACTCCATTATTTATATTCTCTCTGTATATGGAGAAATTCAATTGAAATCAACAGGTGACCATGTACTGAGAGAATACAGGCTAGATGTGAGAAGAGAACTTAGTCCTCCACATCAGTAATACATCTTTGCTTCTTATATGCTGCACTGGTGATTGCATCCATTTTATTATTTGTAGCCAACACTGTAAAAGATATCATATAATGTGATTAACTAAGAGTACAAATCCCTGTGATGATAGTGTGCTGCCATGGCATCTGAACTCCAGTTAGTGAGATAATTAAAATAGAGAGTATTCTTATGCCCAAAACACTCAACCAGCTATCCAGAACAACAGCAATACTGAAATCAAAATGTAACAAGTCTATCAAAAAGAAGCTACCAAACAACGATCACTCAGAAGCATGGACTTAGTTGGCCTCCCCCTTAACGTAAAAGGAAAACTGCAGTGTTCCAAGGCAATCAGCAAGTGAAATAAGATATCACACAGTAATTTCTGTTAGATACTGTGGCTTGTTAACTCACCAAATTATATGCAAGTAATTCAGCACCTGCTTAATCAAGCTACAAAATATGGAATTAGATATCGGCCACTTCAACTTCAGTGATTTGATTATGTAGAAGAGAGAGATTGGTGTATATACATATAATCCTATGAAATTAAATCAGGAAAACTAGCTGAAGATATTCGTAGGGGTCTGTTTGGTGTCTATTTGCATAAAATGTCAAAATACCTACTTATTCAAAGAAATCTTTTTGTGGTGGGAAGTGACGATAGAATTGAAGATACGTGTCTGTAGTTGTATTGGGTTAATAATAAAGAGGCTAGGAAGGTACCCAAAGTGTTTTCTGATTAAATATAAATCTTGTCTGGGAAAACTGCTTTTGCATTATAAGAGAACTAAAATTTGTGAGTAACTGTCAAGACTCAGAGCTTAAAGGATACAGACTGTGTCCAATTATCAAACGTGGGTTAAGTTAGGTGCCCAAATTTTTCATTTTAGCCCTTAAATCAGCACAGAGTCAACCAAAATTCCCATATTTGCTGTCCAAATATAGTGTTGTTTATAATTTTTGGTACTTTCTAAGTAGAACAATAATAATGGCTTCTCTTTTGGTTTGCAGACGTAAAATAAAAATGACTGAGTGAATGACTGTTAAACAGAATGTGGGAAAACTCTGTTGAACTCCAGGGTCTGCAAAATCATTAGAACTTAACATAAGTCTTTTTAGGTATTTTGCAAATAGCATTTACATTTCTCTTCCATTATGTCTGTAGCACAAGTCAATACAGTTCTAAATTCTTTGCTTTGTTTGCCCTTATTTCTCTTATAAAATCATTCACTATATATTATTTCAAAAAATAATTGTTACATTTTATTAACGTCTGTTGTTGGTGCAGGTTTCTCTTGGGCTTTTACATGCTCGTGCTACCCATATCCTGTGGCCTCCAAGGCGCTGGCAGAAGTTACAACCTATGCTGCCCCCAGAACGTATACCACTTCGCAGTGATCAAGAATGACCTACATGTACATGATGGAGAAATGAAATATTGATACTAGGATTAACCATCAAGAGGGGTTGATGGTGTAACACAACAAATAAGACCACCAATTGTACTATAACAGGTACTGCTGCAGCAGAAATTCCCTTATGTTAAGGTGTCACTTTAAAATCACATGGTGCATTATTTTGTCTTGGAGTAATTATTCTCTGATTGTGGAGTATTCCAATGTTCAATTTTCCAGAAGCAGTAAAATATATGAGCCATTGTCTGTTCCAGTGCTCCTGTTGATAAGACATTATAACAGTCTATAAAATGTTTTAATCTTTTGGTTTTGATTTGTTTCTTTAACAGCTTGACAGATCCTTGAAACTTAATATTTTGTTAAAAATGTGAAGTCAATCCAGTACTTCATCATTTCAGTTGTCTGAATATGTAGAAGCATTTACTCATAATATATCATTTTGAATTGCACTATAATTGTTAAAATTGAAAAAGCAGCGTTTCTATAGATGAAAAGCTAATTGTACAATTGTCCAAAAAAGAATAAAAATGCATCTTTAATCCAGTTATTTTCTTTTTCATTTAATGCAGCTTGTTGTTTTTATTAATAAATTGAATACATAATATTTTAAATTTGTTTTTCATTGATGTTTAATATAAACATTCCTTTTATATCCATTTGTTGAGACAGAGTTCCAAACAAAATATAATACTCATTACACCACAGCATCTACACAAAATACACTCTGTTGGTTTCTTAAGTACAATCGCTTGGTGTTAATATAGATTGCCACATTTATTTGGAAATTTGTAAAAAGCTCCTTTAATATTATAAACACATTCCTCTACTAATGCACAAGTTTCCAGAGGCCGCATTATCAGTGAAGGGGCTTTGACTGATTTCCATTGACGAGTGACATTTCATTTCCTATTTACTGAATTTTACTTCAGAGGGGATAATATTCAGAAGGATTCAACAGCTGGCACACCTGCGCTAGAGTTATGCAACCTTTCTCATCAGACTCCAAAACAAGGTGAAACTAGGCCTGGTGTTGGGTTTCAGTGCTAAACTGAACTTCTGAGAAGACTGAAGTTAGCTATTCTATTCTATACAGGTTGCTCAATAACTCCAGCCACTGCTAAATCTATCTATCTACCCCATCTACTTATTATGACTCCCAGCACTTTGGTATCCTTGAACATCATAAACCTAGACCAGGCTCCCCTTCCTTCCACCAAAGCCTCTCCCCAGTGTGACACCCCCCCTTTATTAAAACTAATGTGGTTTGCTTCGTTGTTAATTACAGTCAGTCTTTGATTACTTGGATTTATTTAGGGAGACTGAAAACATTGATTTGTAATTCTTTCACAAATTAATCAAGAACGCTAGAATGGATTCAAAGAATTTGCCACAGCTATAATTAGTTTGGGAGACAAGGACATACAAACCTACATTAAAGAAAAAGACGGAGGCGGGGCAAACAAAAACAAACAAAAGTAGAACATGTTACATGAATGCCATCTCTGGTGTTATTCTAGGTCTGTCATTCTTTCTGATTCTCTAGTTCAGTCCTTTCATCCTTGTTTGCCTCTTGGGTATCAGCTAGGCAGTAGCTCTCACATATGTTGACAGGCTGGCAGAGTCCTCTTTGCCCTTTTGGTTCACTGACATCCATTCTTCAGCAATGCCAGGCAGTTGTCAACAGCACTAAAGTCCTTTTAGTTCATGAAAAGCACCATGATTATCTTAATTATAATATTTCAATTCAAGTCAGTTGCACAGCAACAAGAACATTTGATAAGATTCCTTAGGTTCGCAAGCCTATTCTTCATGTAGCAGAGAGTGGCAGAAAGGCAGAGCATGGAGATGGGAGAGATTTTAAGGGATTGAGCAAAGGGTAAAGTAAATTCTGTCCCATAGACTCAGATGTGATATGAGTCTTCAAAACCTCCTGGTATTTAGTTAACTTAAGCCCCAATTTATACAACTGAGTTTGTGCAGGCAGACACTTGCACCTGTTGCATTCACTTCAGTGGGACTCATCACAGGTATAAAACTCAGCATGCATGGACCCAACTGTGGGTTTGGGGCCTCAAATACCGTCTGCCTGGACCAACACAAGAAACATTACATTCAGATGAAAGAGCTGAAAATATTTGGTCTTCAGTATATTGACCTTGCTAGGTCTGCAAAACTAGTTCTTGCAACAGAAAAGTGCTCTGCTATAATCTTGGCACCAGATAAACGTGGGTGACATATTCCCCTATGTCCTAATGCAAATGATGACCAGAGATTATTCACAGCATGACACAAAACTGCAACTAAGGCCACCTAAAAATCACTAAATTCACATCACTGAATGTGAAGGTTCGACAAAGGAACACACAGAAGCAGCCGCAACCGCACAGAGACACAAAAAATGGTAGGTTCCTTCACCCTGGCCATGCCTCAACCTTCTCTCGTGTTGCACTGGTTCCACTGCACAGAGGAGGGGGCTGGCTGGGGTTGGCCTTACGGGCCCAGTCAAGCCACCATGAAGTCCATAAGAGTTTTGCCATTGACTTCAATGAGATTAGGACTAGACCCTCAATTACTGGGGCAACACCCACAATATTACAACAGTAGAAGAAAAATACATATGTAGATCTTAGTTTCTTTCTGTGCAGGGAGCTGCATAAGTGCCCTGAAGAGGTTACTTCAGCCATGCATTCCTTCTCCCGTGTGCACCTTCCTATTATGCAGCATTGCTATTCTGGCCTGGTGCTGAGTTCTAGATTTCAGCCACAGTGAAAGGCAGGGTATACCAGCCAAGCTATTGGTACTACTGGCAAACATGAGCAGCAACAGCTGAGGCTGACAGAATGAAATTACATACAGCTGCAATGCATCAATACACTAAAAGGAAGCAATAAAGAAACTGGAGAGCAGGTGCAATGGATTGCATTGGTGCTCTAAATTTGTCTTTCAGGATTTCCCTGCAACAGAGAGACATTAATTGTCAGAGCAGACAGAGCAAGCTCCCTCTTACAGTCATTCTTCCTGTAACATACTTAGAAATGTAGCAAGAAAGTTTAGCATAGCATTTCACAAAGCACCATGTGTTCGGTGGTGAAGCCTGTGCTTGCTACACGAAGAATTCACACAGTGGTAAGAGGTCAGTGCAGCACTAGAAGGGGCAACATAGGGCCCAGTTACAACACACAGTACTTTAATAAATAATGGCTTACTCCACAGTTACATAGTTCCTGAAGCACGAACACGAATGGAATACCACTCCCCTGTTAGGCATCAGAGACCACTGCACCGACATACAAACTACGCGAGCGCAAAACAGGAAAATCAGTTGCTGTCCTGCTGAATATTTGTCTTTGATTTTTCTTTCACAAGGTTTTTTTTTCAGATTTTTCCCCCCAGAAAAATTCATAAAGAGTGTAAGCTGTGTGCAAACAGCATTCTCGCTTGCTGTGTTTTTCAGAAGCAAACTACAGCAGGAGTAACGCATGGAGGTCCCAAATTTACTGTAAGTGCATGGAGTCAGAATCTAGCCACTCCCGGCTAGACTGCTGGCACAAGCCTTTGAGCCTGTGCTATATCCATGAGTGTCTCCTTACCTAGTGTATCAATGATACTGTTTGGCATATTTAACCAATATTTCAGACACAGAAAAATTACTAATCCATCCTGTCACTAGCCAGTGTTCCACCTTGTGTGGCCTATTAAATTACTTGCACAAGGTCACAGAGAATGTCTGTGACAGCGCTAGGAATTAAACCAAGATTTCCTGGATTTCAGACCACTGTCTTAATTGAAAAACTATCCAGCCCGCTGAGCAGGTAACTATTGCAGATTGCTCAAGCTCCTTATGCCAGGTTGCTGAAGGAATGAGATGATGCTTTTCAGTGGTATGGTTTCTATTGGCAGACACCCTGGGGGTTTTTCACCTTCCTCTACAGCATGGGTCACTTGCTGGTTTAAACTAGTTTAAACTAAATGGTGAAGTCTCTGTAACTTGATCTCTTTAAGCCAGGACTTCAGTAACTCAACCAGAGGGTCAGGGTCTATTACAGGAGTAGGTGGGTGGCCCGCAAAGTGCAGGAGGTCAGACTAGATGATCACAATGGTTCTTTCTGACCTTAAAGTCCATGACAATATACTACTGTAATGCAGTTGCTGTCAGAGTAAAAGACTTGGGAAAAGTCCTTCATAACCGAACGTTTACTATATGGCAAGGGTGGGCAAACTATGGCCTGTGGGCCACATCTGGCCCATGGGATTACCACCCCCTGGGTGCTGCAGGGCTAAGGCAGGCTTCCTGCCTGCCCTGGCCCCACGCCACTCCCGGAAGCAGACGGCACCAAGTCCTTGCGGCCTCTGGGAGAGGTAGGGAGGGGCAGAGGGCTCCATGCACTGCACTCACCTTCAGGCACTGCCCCCCACAGCTTCCATTGGCTGGGAACAGGGAACTGCAGCCAATGGGAACTACAGGGGAGGTACCCACAGGCGAGAGCTGTGTGTGGAGCCCTCTGCCCCCACTCCCGGGGGCCACAGGGATGTGGTGCCAGCTGTTTACGGGAGTGGCGCAGCGCCAGGACAGGTAGGGCGCCTGCCTTAATCCCATTGTGCATCGCTGCCACCCCAGAGCTTCCCAAGGTGAGCGGCGCCAGGCTGGAGCCCACACCCCAGCATCCTACCCTGAGCCCCCTGCCGCACCCCTCCTGCACCCCAACCCCTTGCCCTGAGCCCCCTGCCACATCCCTGCTGTACCCCAAGCCCCTCCCCTGAGCCCCTGCATACACCCCGCACCCCTCCTGTGCCCCAATCCTTTGCCCTGAGCCCCTTCCTACACACCACACCCCTCCCACACTCTGCACTCCCTCCTGCACCCCCAACCCCCTGCCCCAGCCCTACATTCATGGCCCTGCATGCAATTTCACCACCCAGATGTGGCCCTTAGGCCAAAAGGTTTGCCCACCCCTACTATATGGAGGCTTATCCAACCATCTCTAAGAAGTCTGGGTCGAAACCTTTAAGTGCTTTAAGGCTTGAGTTTTAAGGTAAGAGAAGAGGCTAGATGCTAGTGGGGAGAGTTGAGATTGGCATACATACAGGCATTTGCAGCCTTTGGTCATGTGTTACTGAATGTTGCAGTAAATTTGGTGTCAATTTTTTAAATTTAACCTTTCCTGCTGAGTGTCAATTTTTTTAATTAAAAAAAAAGTCGTGTTGCCTGGAACAGTGGTGCTCAGCCTTACCAGCTGGGCAGTGAAGGTTTTTATATTTTGTTTTGCTTGCAAATATACTAGCTTACAAGGTAAATCATCACCACTGTCACTCAAGATTCACCTTGTACGATAGAGATTTTCATGGCAAATATTGCCATTAAGCAAGTAATTTTTCTGTCCAAAGTTGTTTTTTGCTGGGACTTTTTTGTGGGCTGCTTTACTATCTTTTAACAGCTCAAAACCTGGACTTTAATTATTTTTTAAAAAAACAGCAGCTATTTCTTCATTGAGCAATGGTCCCTAAGTAGATTCCAAAAGTGGGTGCGCACATCCATCATGCACCGGAGCCAGCAATGTTCATAGTAGAGACTGTTGACCCGCATGTGCGTCATGCATCACCCGTGTGGCACATTCGAGGCTTTAACAGGCTGTGCGGGTCGACACTGCTCCAGTTCCCTCTTATTGTCACATGGCCAGAGTATGAACCCTCAATGCTCTTAGCTTGCTAAGAGAACTGCTCTTTGTATATAGTTTTTGTTTTTAGTTGTATTTAGTTGTCCATTTGTAGAATGTTAGGTCTTTTCTTGGACTTTCCCCTCTGTGGGGCATTTCCCTGAACTATGCCCCAATGGGACAGTTTTAAAAACTGTTCTTCATGTCCGTGCACCGTCTCTGTGAGCGACGAACACCACCATTGTCTTTACTGCCTTGGCAAAGCCCACACTGTCACCTGTTGCTCCATCTGCCACTCATTCCCATCCAGAATTCGAGCAGCCTGAGAACTTCTCTTCCTCAAGTATGTTGTGGAGGAGGCTATGCGCCCACGTGCACAGTCAAATCCAGCACCACCGGCTCCGCCGGAGTGGCATGTGTCACCATCAGTGCGTGTCTCCCTGGGCCTTTCCCATGTAGTACCAACAGTACCGGCACATCCGTCAAAGCCTCTCCATGCATCTATAAGAAGCATGGCCATGGGCATAAGGGTGGATCCCCATTGGGGAGCATGTCCAAATGCAGCCTCGTCTCCCTGAGCCCTGCCAAGTCGGGTGAGAATTCATGCATCGATGCAGATACCCCTGCTGCAAAGAAGTTTCATACGAAGCACAAGCCGCTCCACAGATGCCATCCTCAGCTCTGGGGGCTGCACCACCAGCCTCTCCTCTGGCACTGTCGACACTTCTGGGACCATCCGGTCTTTCATGCCCAGACCCACGTACACCGGGGTGCTTGTCCCCTTTTATGCCAACAGTTGAGCTTACGCTGGCTCTCCTCCATGCACCAGTCCTCTGCCCGCTTCAAAACTTCTGTCTCCGGCAGATGAGCCCCTCCTACTCCTCCAGCATTCTCTCTGACCTTCTCTGCCAGCACCCCCAATGGATGAACCCCTTCTCCTCATGTACCGTCCTGCTCTGCCAATGGCACCAATGGCCCCTCCTCTGCCAGCCCTGTCTTTGGCCTTGGAGTGGTCCTCTGAGCCAGACTAGCCTTCTCACCTGCCCAATCCTACAGCCTGGACTTTCTGCATTGTCCCTACCTGTCAGTTGCCCCATGGTTCTGCTACCTGTGTGTGCTGCCGATGCCTAGTGATCCCTAGACCTGGTCCTACTGGCCTGCTTGGGACCCCTACCATGACCATGGAGTGCAACCATGCCCACATCACCAGTCAACTATGACCCATGCCACTGCTGCTTCCATTTCTGTTGGCACCATTTGCACCAGTGGCACCCCCAGACCCCACTGGCACTTCCTCATCACTGGATGGTTTGCTTCTATTCCCATCCTTTCCCCACTCAACTGCCATGCCCAGTGCCATGGATTACTTAGCTGCATGGGTGCAGCTCTCAATCATCCCGTGGAGGACATCCAGGGCCCCCAGAACCAATTCTTGGACACTCTACAACCCCTGGGATCATCCTGTACCACACTGTCAATCCACAAAGCCATCTTACACCTGGCTCAGACTATCTGGCACACCCCAGCCTCCTACACCTTTACCCTGAAGCAGGCAGAATGCTGCTACTTCATGCCATCCAAGGGTATGGACTTTTTATTTACCCATCCGCTGCCTAACTCCCTTGTGGTAAATGTGGCCACTGAGTGTGCTGGCCAGCAACATTTGTGGTCCACACCTCCTGACTGGGCTGCGAAGAAGCTGGATCTTCTAGGACATAAAGTCTATTTATCTGCAAGGCTGCAGTTCCACATGCTAGCTATCAGGCCATCTTGGCCAACTATGACTTCCTTTCGTACTCTAAGGTAGCAGACTTCCAAGCCTTCCTTCCTCTGCAGAATCAACAGAACTTTCAAGATCTCCTAGATGAAGGCAAGTTGGTTGCCAAGATGGCTCTCTGTGCTGTGGTTGATGCTGCTGACACTGCATCCCCACCTTCTAGCATCCAGGGTAGTGCTCTGCCACCACTCTTCAGTCCAGCAGGCTTCTGAAGGATGTACTCTTGACAATCATCAGTTGTTCAGTGGTGAGACTGATAAATCCTTCCACTCCTTCAAGGACACCTTCCGGTTGCTAGGCATCTATATCCCAGCTCCTGCTCTCAGACAGCAATGGTCAATTTTCCGACCCTGTCATCATGCTGCCTACTAGCCCTACCCTCAACAGACGCCTGAATTGTCCTGCCACCAACTATACTTTTAGTGTCCTCATTACGCCTGTACTACTACCTCCATTGACTCCACCTTTCCACTATGTCTGTCTAAGCAGTCCTTTTGACTCTTTGCTCGAGACCTTCGAACCTTCTTCCATCTCTCCAGTCACACTGCAGATTATCTTTGGGAGTCATCTTGCCCTCCCTCTTTGCCCACCATTGGGGCAAGATCACCACCAATAGCTGGGTGCTCAACATTGTTCACCATGGGCACCTCATTGTATTCCTCTCCTTCCATCCTTGCAGCCCTCCCACTGCACGCCCTCCAGATCCTTCCCAGTGCCACCTCCTCTGGGAGGAATTGGCTGCCCTCCTCCAAAAGAGCGTCATAGACCATGTCCAGTGATGTTACCAGGGCCGAGATTTCTACTTCCCTTATTTCCTCATGGGTGGCCATTGCCCCATTCTGGAGCTCTTATCATTGAACAAATTCACCCACAAGCCATTTCTGTATGCTGCCCCTCCCACTTATTATTCCATCTCTTCTCCATGGAGCTTGGTTTGTGGCTCTTGATATGAAGGATGCGTATTTCCATATAGTCATCCACCCCGCTCATCACGTTCCTCTGTTTCACGGTGGGACATTTCCACTATCAATTCCGGGTCCTTATCTGTGTAATTGCCATCACTCCCCATGTCTTCATGAAGGTTTTTGCCATTGTGGTATCCTACATGCAGCACCTGGGTCACTTTGTCATTCCTTATCTGGACGATTGGTTCCCTGTGGCCCCATCCCATGCCTGCCTCCTTACCACTTTACAGACCCTCCGCACCCTCCTCAACAGTTTAGGAATTTGCATTAATGCGGAGAAATCAGTCCTTGTTCCTATCCGCACAGTAACTTTCCTAAGGGCTGTCATAAATATAAAGGGAAGGGTAACCACCTTTCTGTATACAGTGCTATAAAATTCCTCCTGACCAGAGGCAAAATTCTTTCACCTGTAAAGGGTTAAGAAGCTAAATTAACCCCGCTGGCACCTGACCTAAAATGGCCACTGAGGGAACAACATTCTTTCAAATCTGGAGGGGGGGGCAAAGGGTTTGGTTTGTCTGTGTGATGCTTTTGCCAGGAACAGATCAGGAATGTAAGCTTTACAACTTCTGTAAAGTTAGTAAGTAATCTAGCTAGAAAATGTGTTAGATTTTCTTTTGTTTAATGGCTTGTAAAATAAGCTGTGCTGGAGGGAATGTATATTCCTGTTTTCGTGTCTTTTTGTAGCTTAAGGTTTGCCTAGAGGGATTCTCTATGTTTTGAATCTGATTACCCTGTAAAGTATTTACCATCCTGATTTTACAGAGGTGATTCTTTTACCTTTTCTTTAATAAAAAAATCTTCTTTTAAGAACCTGATTAATTTTTTCATTGTCCTTAAGATCAATGAAGGGTTTGGGTCTGTGTTCACCTGTACCAATTGGTGAGGGTATTATTATCAAGCCTTCCCCTGGAAAGGGGGTGTAGGACTTGGGGGGATATTTGGGAGGAAGACGTCTCCAAGTGGGCTCTTTCCCTGTTCTTTGTTTAAAATGCTTGGTGGTGGCAGCATACGGTTCAAGGACAAGGCAAAGTTTGTACCTTGGGGAAGTTTTTAATCTAAGTTGGTAAGAATAAGCTTAGGGGGTCTTTCATGCAGGGCCCCACATCTGTACCCTAGAGTTCAGAGTGGGGAAGGAACCTTGACAGGGGCTCACCTGGACTCTGTTGTGGCCCATGCCTTTCTTCCCTCTGACACCTTCCGTCGACCTCACCACTCTCATTGCGCAGCTCTGCTGTCATCCACATACGTGCGTCCATTGGTGCCTTTCCCTCCTGGGTCATATGGCAGCCTGCATCTCTGTCACACCGTATGCCCATCTTCATATGCATTGTCTCCAGCTGTGTCTCCGCTCTGTCTATGATCTCCAGTCCAACCACCTAGACAAACCGGTCCTGATATCCCCCTCTGTCCTCATTGCCTTATCTCCCCCCATACCTTATACCACCATCACCCCAGTTGCCTTACTTATCAGATGGGGCAGTCATTTGGATTGCCACACAGCTTAGGGCCTCTAGTCACCCAGGGAAGTACGGATACACATCAACATCTTGGAGCTATGGGCGGTCCACCTTTCCTGCTGGGCCTTCCTGCCTTTCACCTAATCCTGCCATATTTAACTGGTGTCGGACAACATGACAGTGGTTGTATATATCTACAAGCAGGGCGATTGTATATATCGACAAGCATCCTCCTTTGTAATTGGTGCCTCTGGCATGGGGCCACTTTACACACCGTCCAGCTTCCGAGTACCAGCAACTAACGGACTGGACATGCTCAGCCACTCCTTCCATGCCTACCATAAGTGGGAGCGCCATGACCCCACTCTCTGGTCCATCTTTCGCCTATGAGGTATGCCGCGTTAGGATCTCTTTGCGATGCCAGAGAACCACAAACTTCCTCTTTTTTTTCCGGGGGCCCTCAGCCCAGGTTCCCAAGACAACAGCCTTCCCTGGACCACCAAACTCCTCTATGCCTTTCTGTCCAGTCCTCTGCTTCCCCAAGTTCTGTGCAAAGTGTGGTGCGACTGGGTGATGGTTATTCTCATAGCCCCCTCTTGGCCTCACCAGTACTGGTACAGAGATCTCCTTCACCTCTCCACTTGCCCTCCGATCCACCTCCCAGGCCATTTGGATCTCCTCACACAGGCGCATGGTTGGCTGCAGCACCCCAACCTGAGCCCTCTCCATCTCATAGCTTGATATTTGGATGGGGATCATGTGTAGACAGAGCATGCTCTGCCCCCGTCCACGACAACCTTACCCATAGCAGAGGTCTGTCCACTCGGGCATGTTACTAAGCTAAATGGCACCTCTTCATTACTTGGGCACTCCATCACCAACAACCTGTGGACTCTGTCTCCATTCCCGTCCTTCTGGACTATCTCCTCCACCTCTGCCAGTTGGGCCTCACCCATTCCTCTGTCCAAATCCATCTGGTGGCTCTCAGTGCCTTCCTTCCCCCTGTGGATGGCTTTTCCATCTTCACACACCTGACTACCTCCCGCTTCCTTTGCAGGCTTCTCAATGTCTTCCCTGCTGTGAGGAAAGCTATTCCCTCTTGGGACCTGAATCTTGTCCTCTCTACCCTCACTAAACCACCATTTGAACCACTTGAAACCTGCTCCCTCATTCACCTTTCCATTAAAGTGATCTTTTTAGTGTCACCTCATCATGACAAGTTGGCAGCCATGATGGCAGGACCCACCATTAGACAAGATCTCCCTGTGTCTTCATCCCAAATTTCTCCCCAAGGTGGCCTCCCCGTTTTCCCTCAACCAGTGTGAACACCTCCCAATCTTCTACCCAAAACTGTACACCTCCTTCCAAGAGCACACATTTCACACCCTCAGTGTATGCCGCGTATTAGCCCTTTACCTCCACTGAGTCTTCATTGTGGAGAGCTACCGGGGCCTCAACTTTCCAGCGACTCTCTAAGTGGATCGCTCGTTGTATCGTGGACTGCTATACACTCTCCTGTGTTCCCCCCTCTGGGAGTCGCAGCCTACTGTACTTGAGCATATATTGCAATGTCAGCCTTCCTTGTGGCTATTCCATGGCAAGACATTTTTAGGGCAGCCACTTGGCCCTCTGTCCATCTTTTCCACCCACTATGTCATCACCCCTGCCACAGCGATAGATGTGGCAGTCGGTCAGGTGGTCCTTCAAACTGTGTCTTCTCAAGAGCCCTCACACCCACCTCTGCACTGAACACTGCTCGCTACTCTCCCATGTTTGGTATCCACATAGGGACCATCACTCAAAGAAGAGGAGGTTATTTACTGTAGCTGAAGGTTCTCTGAGATATGTGGTCCCAATCTGGATTCTAATCCCACCCTCCTGCCCCTCTGCTCTGGACTCTTTTGCTTCCTGATATGATAGAACTGGAGCAGCGTCGACACGCACAGTCTCTTAAAGCTTTGGATGCACCATGCAATCAACACATGATGCAAGTGTGGGTCAACGGATACTACCATGAACAGTTCCAGCTCCAGTGAAGGGAGCGCATGCGCACCCACATTTGGAATCCAGATAGGGCCCACACATTTCAAAGAACCTCCAGATACAGTAAGTAACCTCCTCTTCCAAATATCAGGCTGTTTTAATAATACAGTTGAAAAAAACCTGAGGGCTGAGAAAATATTTTCATTTTGGCTAACTAGTTGAAGTCATGCTGAAACTGCACATTATGCATTCTCATCTTTAACCCAGTCACAGATGGCTCTGCATTTTATTTAACATCTAACTTTGCCCCATATTTTTCTAATTGACTTTAAAATTGAATTGTACATCCTTCGGGGGCTGCTATAGATCACCTGCAGGATCTTTCTTAAATATACTTCAATTAATAAATGAAGCAATTGACAGAAATTTGTTTTTAACATTCCCCATAGCCTTACACAGTTGATTATTACAGGGGCTCATCATACAAATTATTACCAAATCATTCTGAGTGCTTTGATGCCTAAAGATCTAAGAGCTGCATATACTACTTGAACCTGCTTTTCACACGGCTATAATTAAAGAAATGTATTTTCTTTTTTCTCTCATTGAGCCCTTCAGTATGAATTTAGGTCCTGAAAGGGACATAGGAATGAATTAACTCACTGGTTCAGATTGTGGTCAGTACCTGATTTTCCCTATCATGAACAACTATGTATTAACTCGCCCATAGGGGAAGTTTCTTTCCAACCTCTGGTAATGTTAGTCATATGCCTTCAGGCATGAACGTTTAACTTCCTTATTTATTTTTGATCCTTTCTAATGTAAATGTGGATGTTCTCATTATCTAGATACTTGTCTAATCCTTACTTTCAACCACAGTATAGGAAAAATCTGTCAGCAGATATGTTTCAAGTGGTGGTTGGCTCACTAGAGTTTGAAAATTTTAGTCTCAACCACTTGTAAAATGGAGCTAGATAGATGTACCTGGCCCTCATATCCATTGTATCTGTGCACCTCACAATCATGAATACATTTTAATCACAACCAAAGGTAAGAAAGTATTGTAAAATGCTTTGAGATATGTAGATGAAAAATACTATATAAATGCAAACTATTAATATAGCTATAATCATGATAGCTTATACCATAAGAATACAGCTGATGGAGATCAAAGGGATTGGGGCAGAGTGTGGTCACGTGTCAGATTCCTAGCCTTTTGTTATCCCAGTGTCTTAGTCTTTCAGCAGCCATTTGTGGACAATCCTGGAATCGCTAGCTACAGTATCTTTCATTAAGCAATTATCAACTGCTGTAAGGATTCTTTGGAAAATAAAGCTTTGACACAAAACTTGCTTGCCAGTTGAGTAGAACTTGTAATGGTTAGAAAAGTTGCTTCTGCAAAGTCAGGCATTGCACCTGAAGTGCGGAGCCACTTGGGTGCAGTATACCTAGTACTGATGCCCAGGCAAAGGCACATTTTTCAGAGTATACATTTTTGTGGAAAATGAAATCTCTTGTCATATACCAATTAACAAGACATTATTTTAATGTGTCACCATGGTACCATTGACAAGACTCCAAGCATGATTTTAGAATGGCAAATTATTCCCTGGAAATGTCCAGCAGGGCCTATGCTAACGTCAGAGATGCTGAGGCCCAGGAGTTAGGATGGCTCTTACTAGGGTTTCATTCTCAGTACAAAGAAGGTTGTTAAGTCTCCAAAGGGAAAGAACCATCAAAAATAAAAATAGAAAAAGGGAAAACTTAAAATAAAGGAATTCACAAAGACTGACAGCATTATGACTATGATAGAAAGCTCTGCTTTTAAACCTTTAGACGTTCTTGAACTTTATTTCAACAATTATCAAGATTTCCTCCTGCTGCCAGAACTCTAAAGGGTCACTAGGTGCATTAAATGCCATGCAGTGATCTTCTTCTGAAAAACTTTTAAGCAAGGGGAATTGCATTCCCATTCTGTTATAACTTTTAAAATCCATTCACACCTGAGGCTTTGAAGGACTAATTGGGCTAGAGTTCAAATCTCTTCTTTTTTAAATCAACCTTATTGGATGTGAACTGACTCCCCAAGAGAAAAGCGAACACTTGATTAGCACTACTTGAATGTAAATGCTCCTTGAATGTTTTCAGCTAGAAAGAAAGAAAGAAAACTAACGATATTTGGTCCTTTAAATAATAGTAATTTAAATTGCTGCTGCCTTGTAAGACAAAGGAGACTTAAAAACCTATTATAAAACCCCACTTTGTAATTAGAAGTGTCAGATCACTCTCATCAAGATATACAGAACCCACCACAGTATACTTGGAGACTATCCTAGCTTTTCATATGACTGGAATTTTACAAGGCAAGTTACCACAAAATAACTCAGAGATCTGTCTAAGGAATTAAAAATGTAACCTCCCCCCCACAACCATCTGCCAGCTCATTCTTGGGACCTTTTCATATTACTCAGAGGAATCATTGAGCTTCCATTTGAACCCATCAGAGCAGGCAAATTAAGGTGTCTGTCTTGAAAACTAGTTTTTGCTCTCACAGGTTTTTCCTGCAAGAATTAATTACATACTTAAGTGACAGGTTTTTTCCCTTCCTGAGAGTATCCAAGGAGACACTGATTTTAAAATCAGGTTTTTCTTTTCTCCACAAACTAATCTCTCCTTTTCACATAAATGTTTAAATTCTTCCCTGGACCATATGTGTTTGTTGGATAGATTACATCACATTGTGGAGATGAGAAATGCATCTTAGGAACGTACTATATAGGAAAGAGCAAGAGTTCAAGAGCAAGAGTTCAAAGGATCACACAGAACTAGATTCATAAAAAAAACTAAGGTCCCTAAGTGCCACTTTAGGTATGTAAATCCTAGAATCAGGCCCTTGCTGGGATTCACAAAACCCCCACTCAGCTGCTGCTGAACCCTATAGGTGTCTAAATTTTTTCAGGAAAAGTTCCGTAGGTGCCTAGGGCTCCGTTTCCGTGCATGCAGACTGCTGCCTCACTCTAGGCATCCAGATGCTAAACCCAGACTGATGCATGATCCAGGGAAAGAGAGGTATTCTTCTGCCTATCTCCTGCAGGGCCCGATCACTAGGCGAGCTCAGAGCTCACCTAATGGATCTGGCTCCCATAGGCAAACCCACACAAAACAGCGGGCATGCGGAGCTCCCGCCTCATAACTTTTAACTCAGTGTTTAAGGTACTCACCTGGGATGTAGCAGACCCCTAGTCCTCTGCCTAAGAGGAAGAAGGGATTTGAATAGGGATCTGCCACCTCTCAAGTGAACACTCTAGCCTCAGGGGCACTTACCTGAGAGGTGCCAGAGCCCAGTTCAAATCTCTTCTCCCCCTCAGGCCGATGGGGGACCAGAACTGTTTTTTCCCCGCATCCCAGGATGTTACCCTAACAACTAGGCTAAACTTATGAGGGAGGTTGTTGTCCTCACTAAAACAGCATAGGTGCCTATTTCCAAGAGAGGGTTTGCAACTGAAAATCCCACACAGAGAGGAGCCTCCCTGCAGCCCAGGCTTTGTCGCTGAACTCCCTGAGATGAATGGGGCTTAGGGCACACCCCTCCCATTGGCTCGCTTAAGCGGGGAACTGCCTAGCATGCTGGTTTTCGTGATTCCCATTGTCTGGTGCCCCATTCATTGTATATGAAGTGTGGACGCCTAACTCAGGCTTTGGGAATTCCAGTGATTTTTCTAGGCACCTAAAATTTAGGCATGGTGATGCTGAGGTAACACGAAGTAAGGAAAAGTGGGATAATGTGTGGAAGAATTATTGTTTGTGAGCCTGAATGATGGTCCCCTCCCCCAGCACATATTCATCAGTTTTCACCTCACTGTACTGAGCAAGGCTTCTCTCTGCTTATTTTGCGTTCTGTGTTTATCTATTGTTGCTTGAGACATCAGAGCAGAGGTTAATGTTTCCCAGCTTGCTTTATGCATGAGGGCAGTGGTGTCTTGGTCCGAGGGGCAGAGATAAAGCTATTAAAAACTTTCAAGTCACAGGAGGCTTACCTGCCTGTGCTGAGTGGGCTTGAGGGAAAAGAGTCTTTCCTTTATAGCAAATAATCCCACGTCTTGGATGAGATGCTGCACCAAATAGTTATGTGATATGCAACTATAATATTTTTGAACTTGTTCCTCTCAAACGTGTTCCTTATAAATATTAAACCTACAATTCTCCTGATCACAGCTAATCCATTACTACAGGTACGCAAGGAAGAGTTTACAGTAAAAGGGTGAATTCACCTTGTTGTAGAGGGCCTTATGCAAGGGGGCTACAAGGAGGCGCCTGTGCCCTTTGTGCATTGCAGATGGGGTCCAGGCATTATCCCACATAGGGGCAGTGGTGAAGAAAGGCAACAGGAGCCATTTTTATAAACTTCAGTTACCATAATAAACTGTATAAGATGAACATGGGCTGTGAATACCATAGTGTCTGGTATGCCATAGTGTCTGGGGGGTGGAAAGGCCCGGCTGCACTGCATCCCCTATCTAGGATCTGCGTTAGGGCTTAATTTTACATCCCCAATCTTCCCCCACCCTTGTATTTCTCCAGAAGAGGTGACACAGGGTGAGAGAAGAACTGCCAAAGGATGGGAATAAGATAGGGATGAGATTCACACACAATAACATCCTCTTGCGTTAATTAGGGTTCTTTTGATCTCGTGTTATTGCTGCTTTATTTTATACATTGTAATTTTAACATTTTAATTTTCTCCTTAGTCTAGCAAAATACTGTGTCACTAATGCTGTATCTTTTAGAAATCACAAAGTCGTAAATGTTGCCCTTTTGATGTCCACACCTGTATTTGTCTGGAATTTCTATGGACAACATTACAAGAAGCAGCACCCAAATACTGTGTTTCACAGAGGCATTGTTCTTCTTTGAGAATTGCTAGCGAGTGTGGATCAGAGGTGCAGTGCTCATTTTTGTCTGTTTAATTTGAGCTTTCCTTACATAGCAATTTACACAGCCAAACTATGTCTGACAGATGATAGATGGCCTACCGGTTGGCTAGACAAAGCTAATGTACGTCCTGATTCAAAAATGGTACTTAGTCACACGGCCAACCCTAAGCATGCGAATAATCCCATTGAATCAAAAGGGCTACTGATGTGCTTGAAGTTCGATGTGAGCTTAACCAGCTGGCTGAGTTAAGGCCCTATTTTAAAAAAACCCACAAAACACAAGGTAGAGGTTGTGCTACCTTTGATCCTGATAATACATCAATTTGATACAGGCAGCCCCAGGTTCATCTGCACAACCCTATTGACATCAGTGGAGGTACCCAGGGGCTGCCTCAGACTTCTGCATGGATCTGGTTGCAGGATCAGGATCTATAATTTGAATGCCTTACATTCAATGTACGCCTGTAGCTTTAGAGGCTGGGATGAGGCTGAATGAAGCTATTGCACTTTGAGGTAAAGTGTACTCAAAATTACACTGCAGTCAACTCCCATACACGACACAGGTAAAACAATTGCATTATTTTGCTATCATTCAACGCTTAACTATCACAGAAAACATCCACAAAATATAATATTTCTAAAACTTGTTTTTGTATAGAATAAGCTCCCATTAATACAGGAAAGACCATGTATCATCTCTCAGGATAACTGAGTTCCTCTGGCTGTCCTGAAGTTAACTCTCCAGTCACAGACAGATATAATGGCTATAATGAAATAACCACCTTGGACTTGCATTTTAACAGGCACACAGTAAATAGCTGCTCCTGGCTTTTGGCCTTTGTGGCTTTTAGTCATGGTGGTGGATCCTGATACTATTGTCCTTTGATTCTCTAGTCTTTGTAGCATACTTTTTATCCCAGCATCACATCTGGTCCTCTGTGGTGTCCTTTAGTTAAAATCTCTCTTTGCGGAGAGCTTTCGTAATCTCTGCACTTTTAAAATGGATCCTGAATATTTTCCCCTCTGTCTTTCCCCCAGGGTTTCAAACATGGCATCTTCTCTTGTTTTTCCTTCCCAACTTCGTTTTAAAAAGTCCTCCCTTAGATCGACTCTTTCTCATTCCCAGGTTTTTCTGATCTGCTCTACTACTCCGTCCTTCTCTCCTCTAGGGCTGCTTTTCTTTCCTAGCAGCCTTGGAAAAATCAGCTCTACTTTGGCCTTGTCTGCAGGTCTGTGGGCTCTTTCTAAGGGCAGCAACAATGTCCTCTGCTCACTGTTAGTTCAGCTCCTCTGCACCCAGACACTGCACAAATAATGGCTTTTGCAAATCTCCCAGATCAGCAAAGGCAACAACAACTTTAAAGAAAACACTCTAATAGCTGTGTATTCTTTGCAGTATCACTGTAAAAATCAATAAATCAATTGAAACGAGCTACACCATTTACTAAATCATACACTCACAGAGATGGAAAAGAACCTTCTCTGTGCTCAATCCTGCACAGTGCTGAGCACTCTTGGATGAAATTCACTCCTGTGCAAAGCACCAGCTCAAGGCCAATGCCTCACTAAAGTCTTTAAGAGGACCTTAAAGTGGGTCATAGACCTCGTGTTGGCCCTCTGCATGAGGGTGACTTCCTTGTGAGGAATTGAGCGAGACTTCATTGGGCAATGAGGGTGCTCATCACTTTGAAGGTGTTCTCAGCACCTTGCAAGAGCAAACGCTGACTGAAAATACTAAGCATGGAGTTTTCTGTTGTTAGTTTTCAATTGTCCGATAGCTACAGTGGCTTGCTCAGATGACAAGTGAAATGCAACCAAATTCTGACTGGGTGGAAATGTTAAACTATTCTAAATTAGCATATAGATGCAAATTCTTCAATTATGGACTGAAGGGTTTAGAATTACAGACAATTAATTAAAAAAATCCCACACTTTCAGCACTGATGCTGCTTCAGCTCTTTAAACACCAGCCCATTAACTAAATTGGAGATATTGAACTGATGAACAGTGTTTATTTCCAGTAATCTACCCTTCAGCCTTCGAATGGGTTCAAATACATGTTTTACTCATGTCTAGCTGCATGAATGAAAGGTGACTATGTGAATAAAACTAATTTGCTACCAGGGGGAAAACTACACTGTTACATAGCAATCAAAGTTGATGGGCCTCATCGAAGGTTTAGCATATTACAAGACTTGCCAATGCTTGAACAGGAATGGTATAATTCCCTTAATTAATGTAGGTAGTTAGTATTCTGTTGAGAAAGGAAAAGGCTGCAATGGAGAAAGAGAGAGATTTTATCTTTTGGCACGAGAAAACATAGACATTTATAATATCCAAGCAGAAATGTCTTTTTACCTTGGTACAATTTCCAGTTGCAGAAGAAGATTCTGAATAAATATCATAAAAAGAAAGTCATTCCATTATACATACTTAAGGAGTCAATTTTCCATTCTCCCAGAATATAAAATAAATAACACATCTTTGATGTTCAAATACTTATTTTTTTCTGAGTTTCCTTTAGAAGATCCTCTGTCCTCTCAGGACTTATACAATGATAGAATTTCCTTGGATTTGCTTGTGGTTTAACACCATTAAATAGTAATAAGTGCTACAAATACTGGACTGTCAAATTATATTTAATTAAAATAAAAAATCCAAGCACTTGCTATTTATTTATTAAATAAGATGCCATGTGTATCCCCAGATGATAATATGTTCAAAGGAAGAATAATTAAAAGTATACTGTGGAATACTATAACTTACTGGGTCTGATGTCAATCTTCCTGGAAATCTGGAGCTCAGTGTATCTAATTGTCTAAAAGTATATGTGTGGCTGTATACTCCATAGGTGAAATTCACATCACTTCTGCATGCAGTATGAGTATTTGAACTTTGTGCCAGGAGCTAACTACCAGTTGGTGGGGATGGAGTCTGCAGTGCAACCACTTTGTAGCATTTTGTGACTTGCCCTTGGCTTAGAATAGCAGTGCTTGCTCCTCTGTACGGGGAGGTTCTAAGCTTCAGGATCTGCACAAGCCTGTTGATATTGTCCTGCCCGTGTTGTTCCCCACCATACTGGCAGAGAGCCCACTTCTCTAACATGCAGAGGGTGCACAAGTCACCCCTGCATGGCTGACCTACATGTGCCCCGGCAATGGGGTTCTCTAATGCCCTTCTCTAACGAGTGACTTTCACCCTCAATGTGAGGACTTAGGGCTTGATCCAAAGCTAAGTGAAGGTAATAGAAAGATGCCCATTGGCTTTATTGGGTTTTGGATCAAGGGAGCATAATGCCAGCACATTATACTTTTTTGCTTTTCCCTTTTGAATTAATAAATGGGTTAGTATATTCAAATAATCATAGATATTCAGAATTACACATTCTAATACACAGAAGTGGACCCTGCAGGAAAAAAAGACAGCAGAAATGTGATTTAACTCTGCCACAGCTGTATTAAGTAACACATCTGGGAGCTATCTGGAAATAACTCATCCAGTGTAGGTCATTTTTCCTTTGTGATTGCTCTGTCTGGCAGTGCCCATCAGCACCCCACCCCATTAAGTAGTCCCGGCATCGTTACTGGGATCCCACTGCCCTCCCCTCATATGAGGGTTAAGGGGCTTGGGAAGAGGTTTTGTTTTTTTCCCCTCACTATGCCAGTCAGTGGAAGCCCCAATCCCATTTTAGGAGATGCATTCTCCTAATCTGCTTCCAATTCCAGTTTATCAGGGAATTGGATCCCTTACTGAAGGGACTTATTGAACTGCACTGCACACCTGCCAAGTTGTGACAAAATGAATTTTACAATGTAACCTTTCCCCCAGGTGCCTGGGCTGCTAAGAGGAAGGTGAAAAACTCCCAACCCACTCAGGCAAATCTGGCAGCGAGGGAAAAATTCTTTCCCACCACAAAAAAGGGAATGGGCAAGATGCCCACAGCAAGGCCCCCAAACCTAATCCTACTCTGATCCCAAAGGGGAAAGGGGGAAACTTTCCTTTCCAATGCAGAATGGCACCCCTTCTCCCAGGTTGGGGGATGGGCTTATATAAACCCTCCCTTTGGGTCCTTGGAAGCCAATAGGCTTATACAGTACCTGTCTGTCTAACCAATCAGCCACAGAGACCCCCCCCCCAAGCCCATGAAGAGACCGAATGGCCACTAGACGAGTGTGTGTGCACATTCTGTATAGGAGCCAAGGTTTTGCTTTCATCTGCCAACCCAACAAACCTCACCACCTCTAAGGCTATGGAAGGGGAAGCATTTCATAGACAATACATTGGTGAGAATACAGCACCTTCTACATTAACATTATTCACCCACATTTTCAAACCAAGAAGCCAAAAGTTAGGCCACTAAAATAAATGTTTAGACACTTAAATAAATGCAGCTTTGTTTGCATCATTGTCAAAAAAGGACACATTTTGAGAAGGTTTTTTTTCAATAAGTTGTTTTTTCTTGCAAAAAAATCATAAAAGGATTTTGTGCATTGTACCATAACTGAAGAGAGAGAAAATAACTGACATGCTATAATCTAAGTGAAAATAAGGAAAACAAAAAATTAGCTTGTATTATCTGTTTTGAGGAGCTACTATTATTGGTAGTTAGTGACTAAAAGCTCTTCTGAGCATTGGCCAGTTGTGTAGGTGTCTAATGGTTGATTTAGAAGCCTAACGTTCAGCTTCTAATTTTGAAAATGTTGGCATATACCTTTAAGTGTATTATTTTTTTCATCGCTTAGAAAGTTGTTCCTGATACCTTGTCCCCCTCTGCTTATTAGAACAGCACAGCACATTATACAATTGAAATGATGACAGGAATAGAACATTTATTTCGTTTATTATATAACAAGAATTAAGCAAAACTGCCATTAACAGCAGTGGAACGTTTGCCCACGTAAAGAATGCAGGTCCCATCTCTTTCTTTTTGTTTATTTATTATCCATGTATTGCTTTTCATTTATTAGCTCCTTCATTTACTGTACCTATCTACAGCTGTGCTCAAGCGTACCTCCAGCAATAATTAACTGTACCACTGCTTGTAAACTAGAGATGAAGTGTTAGTATTTCATGCTTTATGCATGCACTTGCTCCAACTTTTCCTTTTCGTATTAAACAGCTATTTTGAAAACTTAAGCTTTTGCTAATACCCTCTGCTCCCAAATCTGTGTACCTGCTGATTTCCACTGAGCCTGGAGAGCCTGCAGTCGGTGATAAATCTTGGTTTAAACTTTAATGTGGTATTCTGTGGATGAAGAGGATAAGTCACATAATCATCCCAGTCACGTGCAACATGGCTGAATTATGGTTTACATATGAATATACAATGTTGCTGCAATCTGCACTCACTATGAGTTTAAATCTGAATATGAAACTCTCTGGGTGGAAAAAGAGGAATGTTATCATTACAGTAACTATTAACAGAGATGTGAGATCACGACGATGGTATTATTTTCCACAGTCCAGCTCCCCTTGTTCCATACATGAAATGATGCAAGAGAAACCAGCAGAAGAAAATAATTAAATGGGTAACATTAATGCCCCCAGTTAATTTGAAGTGACTGTGAGAACCATTTTTGTTTGCTAGTTTTGCCATTCAAAAACAAAAATCTTTGCAAGCTTTTCATGAAAAATACCTGTCAGTTTCCAAAGGCTAAATGTACATTTTTAAATTCAGCAGACTGTTTCATCTAAGAGGAAACTTCTTTATAGGCTATCAGTGCTGAGAAAGCTAAATATTATATTGCTGATGTAAAGAGAGATTTACTTCTGTATATTCCGCTCTGGCTTCCAGAAGGATTTCTTATGCTTTTCAAATTCTGTCACCCTAAAGCAGCAATGTCATCTGTCTTTGCCTGTAGCTATCTACATGCTGTAGCGTTCAGAAAAAAAAAAAAACATAATTGATAGTCACTGGGATCCCAAGGGCAGCTCCCATGATCAATTATGTAAACAGGCTGGCAGTTACCAAAGTGAACAGAGTTCATGAATCTAACATAACAAGATTTGTATATGAAAAGATGTTTACTCTGGATGGCATAGGGTCATTACCTGACCCAGAGCTTCCCCATACTACCTCAAATATGTATTTAATGAAGCAGTTGTCGCAGTGTGAAAAGCTTTTACCTGCAATTTAATTTGGCCCGGATTTGGACACCCTTACTCATACTGAAAAGTAACATACTCCACGAGGCGGTGGATTGAAGTAAATGGACCTACTTGTGGGGTAAGGTGCTACTAAACTGCAAAAAAATATAAACATCTGGCCCTTGAATTTTATATGAAAAAAATCAGCTGTATGTGTATTGTACAACTGAGAAAGTGATTGTTTTCATTGGATAAATGTTATTTGTTTTGATCCACCCCAACCTTTTTAACTGTACAATAAGCATGGTAGTCTCATGACCCTAATAAATACAGGGTTTAATGCTTCTAAATTTGACTGCTGGAGTAGACTGTGATGTTTTATGCCTGTTAGAAACATGGAGAAGAAATATCATCTCCGTGGTGTCTAATGGGAAAGAAAAGCTCAAAAGCCCATTAACCACATATGCATGAGTCTGTAACATTTAGTCAACATCTGATAGCTGTTGTTTCCCATTTCTGATAGAAAATTTCTCAGCTGAGTTGTTTCTTATATTTGTAGACTAGATATCAGCGATCAGCTTTCATTACAGGTGTGCATGTTATCTGAAACCAGCACAGTCAGCAGGTTTTGATGAGCAAATAAGGGCCTATCTGAACAATGTGCACAAATACACATCTCTGTGTTATTCTATTCCTTATATCACACCCATCACCAAAGTGCTAAAGAAACTTTGAGAAAAAATCCAGGTAAAAGTTAGGTTTAGTGTTGTTTTAAAACACTCTTAACAAGATATGGTGGTACTTTATTGGACAGCCTAGCCACATGCTAACTCTTTCTCAAGCCGGATGGTAAAGTTTTTTATACTAGAAAAATGAACGATTACATTTTAATTACATTTAAATATATATTTAATTGAAAGTGAAAGGCTGAGGAAAAAACTTGAATGACACTAATCTTGCTACTCAGATGTTCAGTACACAATGTGCTCATTATCCTTTATTGTTCTTCTATATGGCATCTGATGATGGCCCATAGAAGACATATTCATTGATAGACAAAATATACCAGGAATGGGTCCTTTTCTTTATGTTCATGTTAAGTGAATAAGGTGAGTCACTTTTGTAATGTTTCATTAAGTTGTCATTTCCATGTTCTTACTTTGGCTTTCACTCTTCAAGATACAGACATATCTTCTGTCTAAAGGGACTTTGAAATCCCCTCATTGTGAAGTTTACACGGAGACATGCCAAACTTCAGCAAGGGAAATCAAAGAGCTATGGAGACATGTTATCCAGATGCTGTATCTCAATTTCATTTGGCTGTATTGTGCCACATCTCAGGAACGCGTGCACTGAGTGTTCCAAAGGGGCCGAGAAAGCTCTATAATCATGGCAAAAGTGAGTACCTTGGCAGATAAGCTCGAAAGAGACAAAGTATTCTTTTTATATGAATAGCTGTTTGTAGAAAATGGATGATCCATGAGACTATACCAGGGTAAAGTTGGAGATGAGACTTTGTATTGGACACTAAAGTGGAATCTTGCCTCAGTCGTGAATAGAAAGGAGTAACAAAGGACATAGCAATTTATAATGGGCAATAACATTGTCATTTTTACTCTATAAATGACTAAAATAAAGGTATAGTTCAAATGTATGTCAGGAATGAGGGGGAAGGAAAGTGACATGAGATATTTGATACCAGAGAATGAGTCTCTGATATGTTGGCCTGCCAATGGGTTAGGAAAAATAGAAGCAGAAGAGCGAATGGCTTGAAGAAATTTTAGGTATTGTTATTGCCTGTAATGATAGCTATCTTAATTAGATGTGTTATGCTACGCCTTTATTTTGTTTTAATTTGATTTTTTCTATATTCTTAATCTTGTTTTACTACATCCCATGTGGTTCTAAGAGGTTTTACACTATGATTTGTGAAATTTCAGGTGCCCGGCCCTGGGGAAATTAAGCAACCTGCAGCTCCTAAAGAAGTAGTGAAGGAACAGTGTCTGTGAACTACCCCAACTGGGAGGCTTCATCAAGAGCGCATGGAAAAGGAATTTTCTCCCAAAAGAGTATTACTTGCAGGGCTGTGTCCTAATGCAGCACAGGAAATGCTTAATAACCACAGGGGAGAACCACTTGAGACTTGGGTGCAAAGTGACCCTGTGAGATTTTCAATTTCCCATTCAGAGATTTCACCTCACTTCCGAGGTGACCAGAGAACTTTGATCTGAGGGAAATCCTCATTTCTAAAACTAGGATACAACTATCATATGGGACAAATTATAGATAGTATGACAGTTTCCATTAGCCAGAAGATCCTCACAATGTAAAAACACACATGTTGATTGCCAGCCACATGTGGCTCTTCAGAAATTAATATGCGGCTCTGTCATAAATATAAAGGGAAGGGTAACCACCTTTCTGTATACAGTGCTATAAAATCCCTCCTGGACAGAGGCAAAACCCTTTCATCTGTAAAGGGTTAAGAAGCTAAGATAACCTTGCTGGCACCTGACCCAAAGGACCAATAAGGGGTTGAGATACTTTCAAATATTGGGAGGGTGGGTGGGGAGAAGGCTTTTGTTTGTGCTCTTTGTTTACTTGGTTGTTCTTTCTTGGGACTGAGAGAGGCCAGACAGAAATCCATCTTCTCTAACCCATCCTGATCCAAGTCTCCAATATTGCAACCAGTATAGGTAAGCCAGGCAAGGCGGATTAGTTTATCTTTTGTTTTATGTGAATTTTCCCTGTGTTAAGAGGGAGGTTTATTCCTGTTTTCTGTAACTTTAAGGTTTTGCCCAGAGGGGGATCCTCTGTGTTTTGAATCTGAATACCCTGTAAAGTATTTTCCATCCTGATTTTACAGAGATGATTTTTACCTTTCTTTTTTTTTTAAATAAAATCCTTCTTTTAAGAACCTGACTGATTTTTCCATTGTTCCAATATCCAGGGGTTTGGGTCTTTGATGATTTTGTAACCAATTGGTTAGGATATTTTTCTCAAGCCTCCACAGGAAAAGGGGTGTGTAGGACTTGGGGAACTATTTTGGGGGAAGACGTCTCCAAGTGGTCTCTTTCCCTGTTCTTTGTTTAAAATGCTTGGTGGTGGCAGCATACTGTTCAAGGACAAGGCAAAGTTTGTACCTTGGGGAAGTTTTTAACCTAAGCTGGTAAGAATAAGATTAAGGGGTCTTTCATGAGGGTCCTACATCTGTACCCTAGGGTTCAGAGTGGGGAAGGAACTTGACAGGCTCCTTGTATGGGCACCGACTCCAGGGATGGAGCTACAGGCGCCAACTTTCCAATGTGCCGGAGGGTGCTCACTGCTCAACCCCTGGCTCTGCCACAGGCCCAGCCCGCACTCCAACCCTTCCCGCCCCCTCCCCTGAGCCTGCCGTGACATTGCTCCTCCCCCTCCCCCGCAGAGCCTCCTGCATGCCACAAAACAGCTGATCGGAAGGGGCGGGGAGGTACTGATCGGCGGGGTTGCCGATGGGCAGGAGGTGCTGGGAGCTGTGGGGGGAGCTGCTGTGGGGCTGCTGCCATATTACTGTGGCTCTTTGGCAATGTACATTGGTAAATTCTGGCTCCTTCTCAGGTCAGGTTGGCCACCCCTGGTCTAGGAAGACAGCTGGGTGGAAAATATTTGGGGTGTTGTCATAGAAAATGTAGACAAAATGAATAAAAAGGACTTTTTTCAACATTTTAGTGAAAAAATAGAATAGGACTTTTAAGGTGTTGTGAGTTCTTGTTTTTCTGTCAAAAGACTGAACATTTTTGAGGAAAGAAAGCCTCAATGCAAATTTTTTAATTTAGTTGAAAACCCAATTTGCCATTGAAAAAATGTTTTGAGGGAAAATTTTCAGCCAGCACTAGCTAGGAGAAACTGTTTTTCGCTTGACTGTTCCTGGTGGATCAGGGGACTCAACTAAAATACTAGCTCTCTCTGAAAAAGCAAATGAAAATAGCTTTTGTTAAACTGAGCTAACAATACTGATCACAAGATTCTGCTCAGTCAGAGTCCTATGTGACTGGCAAAATCACCTCTTTGAATTAACCAGTCTTAGGTTTAAACCAGCCTGATAAAAAGCCCAATCGAACACCAGTAGAAATCAATAAAAGAACCACCATTGTCTCTCTGGACATTAAATCACACTCAAAGTTTAAAGCTGGATTTTTGTTCATTATTAATATTGCAGTCGCAACAAAAGGCCCCAGCTAGGATCAAGGCCCATTCTACGAGGAGTTGTCAATGGAACGAGCTGCTCCGATTTTCACAAAAAAATTATACGCAGCTCAGAGGTGAGAGGAAATTTTGAGCATCATACCACTTCCTGAATCAACACTCAGTTTTGGGTATTTTAATGGTTTAAATCAAACAGTTCACACAGCTCTAATGCGGTTGTAAGCTCATCAAACTAGCACAGTGCCTATACGTTTGATTAGCCACACTTCCTGTCTTGACATGTTTTCTGGCGTATGATATAGCACTCTCACCAGGTGCTGTACTTCCCCTTTGTCTTCTAACTTCCTTCCATGTGACGTTGCTCAGATTTGATTGTTTGAAATCAGTATGAAGAATTCAATCAAAACACTGGAAAAAGCAAAAAAAATCAGTCTGCAAATGTTGTTCCAACAGCTTCTTGTTTTGTGCTCACTTCACCTCTCTTCAGATTGCTCCGATGTTTACTTTAGACTTCTGTGTCTTCGACGATAGCCTTTGTGCATTAGTAGCTGTCCATAATTCCACTTTATTTTTGCACTCCTGGTCAGGCTGATTATCATCACCTTTTTTCCTGAGTGGAGCGGATGGAAATCCTTTTACTCTTACTTCCTAGTTCCTGCCATTCTCAGTTTTCACTCTGCTACTTAATTCCAGACTCATCCTGTTTCTTTTTCTCTAGACATTTTTTTGTTACTGCTTCAGAAGCCTTTTTTTTTTTTACAAGAGATTTTCATGTTGCGCCACTTTTCAGACATAAAGAAAAAAGAACTAATCTAAATAAATAAGATAGCTACCTTTTTTTCCTGATGGCGTTTGTACCTTTGGAATGTTGTTAGTACATTCATTTATTTAATATTTGACACTTTTCCTGGAAGTGAGTGTAATTACTTAGATACCTAACAGGCCTAGACTGATGCCTCTTAAGTGACTATTAATGAATCATCCAGTCAAATGCTGGAAAATGATAGGTAATGCAGCTAGGGAGCAAAATAAGCAGAGGACTTACAGTGTAATTGGAACACAATAAAGATACCAGACCAGAAGAAAGACCAGGGGCTTATTACGGATAATACACTAAATCCATCAATGATATTATCTTAATTAAGGAAGAAGTCTTAAGGCACATCTGCTGTTTTTGCTTCAGAATTTTTGTCTTTAAATAATGCATTAGTTTTGGTCCTCATCTTAGAGAAAAAATATCTCAGATATTCAAAAAGCACAGAACAGGGTCACCAAACTGAAACAGAGTTTAGTCTGTACGAGGTTTAAGGTATTGTACGAGGTTTGCCAGATTTTGCCTTTTGTGATTAGAATTAAACAATGACTGGAATGTATTATACATTCTGAGAGTAAAAAAACAGACTGATGGCTAAGCAGTGTTTCAAACAGTGACTAAGTCAAAACCAAAAGGTCATGGATTGAAGTTAAATAGGACACTGACCTATAAGTAAGCCTATAAACATGATGCTGAAATATGGAACATGTCAAGGACTTCAACTCTAACAAGAGTTTGAATTAGCTAAATAAGGAGCTGGATAAATTGTTGGAGTGAATTGGAGAGCAGAGCCAGAATGTGGGCTTCAGAGGTTATATATGGATTGGTTTGATTTTGATCTAGATGAAAACAAATTCAGTAAAACAAAATAGTCTCAAGCGATTAGGATCAGGATTTGACACACTATATGGTCTCATGTCTTAAATATTCCTACTCTGTGTTTCGAATCAATCTCAGTTCTACTGATAGAGCTATGACTGCCTGTAAAGTAAATATAGATACTGTAGGTAGGATGAGGATTATTCAACATGACGAGGATGTTTTTTCCAAAAATGTATCCCTTAATGTTGAGTGCTCCTGACTAATGCGTTCTACCATGGGCTGGGGCAGTGCCACCAGATATGTCAAAAACAAGATAGTGAAAATCTTTACCACCAAACTGAGTAAATATGCAAATTTATTTACACAATTTAATACACAGAGAATGGAGAGATTACATCTGCTAAATACAACAGTGCCATACTCATTCCTGATACAGTCGTATACCTATGGAAATCAATAATAAATGTATTGCACGCATACGGAACAGCTATTTAAAAGGCTTAGAAGTCTAGAAAATGCAAAAAAGGAACAGAGGAGAGAAAAAGTTTTAATAATTAATTAATTAAACTGCCAAACTACCTCCTCCAAACAAAAAACATCCTGATGGATGCTCAGCCCTAACACAGATAATCCATCCAAGCACATGAATAGACTAGTGACAAAAAAGGCCTATATATCAACTTCTTACAGAGACAACTCCAGAAATGATTTCTGTATGAGATCATGTGGGCTAAATTTTGAAGAAATGAAGCCAGACATTCATGCACAGTTAATGGCACATGCAAATGGATATGTCACCTGGGTAATTGCATGTAGAAATATAGATGCTCAATTGAATGCATACTTTCCCAGTGCAAATGGAGCTCTATTAACTGAATGTTTTGCCCTAGATGTCTATTTTATTAATGTGAATAAAGGGCGTTCTTATATTTAGCCATATCTAGGAGAGTAGTACATACATCAATGCTGACTTTAGTCTTGTACATCTGTATAATTCTTTGACAGGAGACACCTATTTACCCATTCAAATTAAATGAAATCTAATAGCATATAGAGAGAGCAGATAAACAAAAATAACCAACCTCTCTGCAGCTTTCAAAGCATCCCTTTATTCTAGCATTCATCCTCTGGTTGCCAGCCAAATGTACAGACTCACGAATTTTGTCAGGGTATGTGAAAGAAAGTAACAGAAACATTCTGGCATGATTATAGGGACACATCTTTAGCTCCTCAGGAAAGTGGACTTAATGTGATTTTTGAAGGTATGTCCACACTAGTGACGGTACTTATATTCATGCATTCTGCCAGTGCATTCTTTGGAAAGTTGCTTCCTCATATCTTTAATGACAGAGATCCAAGGATAGAAATATCCTGTTTTACAATGCAGTAGTCATCCCCACTCTTCTTTAAGGGTGAGAGACATGGACGACATACCGAAGCCATCTTAAGTGTCTGGAGTGGGACCAACAGCATTGCCTTAGGAAGATTCTCTGTACCAAAGGGAAAGCTCGTCCCACCAATGACAGAGTTCTGTCTGCAACTAACATCACCAGTATTGAGGCGAAGATTATGAAACATCAACTTTGCTTGGCTGGCCATTGTGTGCGGATGACTGATACCAGTCTTCTGAAGCAAATCCTCTTTTCTCAACTTAGTCATGGTTAGAGAACTTGTGGAGGACAGAAGAAATGCTACAAGAACACCTGAAAGTATAGCTTAAGAAGGAAGGCATTGACCCCATGAATTGGGAAGAGTTGGCTGGCAATAGACTGCGGTGGCATCGTATCATACATCAAGCTTCAGCCCGTTTTGAAAAGAATCACCTTGTTCAAGAGGCTGTGAAACAACAGAGAAGGAAGGAAAGTGTACAGCATCCCGGCCAGCAGTAGTGCTTTCTCCAAGCAACCACCCTCACATATATGGAAAACCCTATAGAGCATGGATTGGACTTCTCAGCCATCTTAAGTCTCATCAGTGACTTTTCCCCTGGCAGGGATAGTTGATGAGTAGTGTTATGATAGATGTCACCAGGTTTTTTTTTCCTGGCTTTTTTTCTTAGCATGCAAGCAAATTTGGAGGGCAGGTCTACACTACAGCCTAAGTCAATATAACTTATGTCGCTCATGGGTGTGAAAAACCCCTCGCCCCCCCCAGCAACACAAGTTTTGTGCTATCCACACCAGAGCTCTCCCATCAGCATAGCATGTCTTCACCAGATGCGCTATAGCAGTGAAGCTGCACCGGTGCAGTTGTGCTGATGTAGCACTGTAGTGTAGACTTGTCCTTAGTCTTGGGAAGACAGGCTATATTGTTGTGGTTAGTGTTTCCGTGCCAGGTTCTGGGTAGATGAAGACTGTTTGAGCAGCAGTAGAGTTTGTCCTCTGCCTTGTTCTCTGACTGGAGCCAATTTTTGAGGCAGAGTTGTTCACTGGGAATGAGGCATAGTGTTTGGTTGAGTTTTGTGAAAGAAAGGGACTGTCTTGACTGCTATTTCTGCCCACCCAGGACTGGTATATATGTGTAAATAAAACAAGTCACAATTAGAATATACCCAGACTTTGCATCACAGATTATT
The DNA here is from genome assembly GCF_965140235.1 of Caretta caretta. Taxonomy (NCBI): domain Eukaryota; kingdom Metazoa; phylum Chordata; order Testudines; family Cheloniidae; genus Caretta; species Caretta caretta. Next base: position 302,450,383 of record NC_134206.1, on the reverse strand, counting down.
CCTTCTCTGGGAAGCTCACCTGCAAGGCCATAGACATCTGCTACTGTTCAGCACCAGGACAACATTTGTACATAGACTTCTGCAATTAATACATATGAGACTAGGTCAAGTGTCTTTAAGAAAATAAAATGAAACACTTAAGCTTTTGTTTTTAGCTTACTGGATTTCTCTCTCTTTCCCTAAAGCTCTTTCTCGATCACCGGTCAGATAAAACTAAAATGATAAATATGTATATATTTTACTTGCCAAGTAAATGTGCTGTGGCATTACTTTTCTTCCACAAAAATATCACTATATCTGTCCCCTGAAATTTAAAATAGTCACTGCCCCTGAAGGCAGAATTCTGGTCCTCCAACTTTCCATGTTTTACACTAATTATGTTAATATTTTTGCCTCCCAGTAAGACCAAGAAGACAAGAGATGGCTTCTATTAACATACCTACTCTGAAGTGAAATGTTCAAGGGTTTTTTTGTTTGGTAATAGAAATGAAATCCTTTTCATATTCCAGAGAACTATATAATCTAGTTTCACTCAGGGTACCAGAAACTCTGAGGCCAGTGCACTCTCCGACATTCATGCACAGCAAGAAAACCTCATTTAGAATGAGATTAAGACACAGTGTTCTCAGATTGAACATTTTTTATCTTATTTCAGTAGTACAGGCAATTGTTCTATTAGTTCGAGTGCTTGAATTCTATAGGATAAAGTTGAATCATGGGATATTCTGCAGCGCTCCAGCTTAGCTGTCATACTGAGCCTAATCAGTGAATGTCATTGAATTGACAAGTTTTTTCAAATGAGGCCACAGGAGACGTCTCAGACAGCTCTTGGTTTTCTGGTGATCAGGTTCATCAACCTTTAATTTTAAGACTTCTATACCTTACTTTCTAACTTAATACAAATTCAATAAGACTAACTATCTCAATTTGTTGAAGATGCTTACCAATGTAAGCTATAGATACAGTAATAAGAGTTTCAATTGGTCATGAACCAGAGAGTCCTAGTCTGAAGCCTGATTGGGAGGGGCCAGGATATCACTAGTAAATAGTTGGAGGCAATTCGGGAAGTCAGGTGTATCAAGTGATCATTTCTTAAGTACTAACTGGATTCGAGCATGCCTTGTTGGGGAGGGCAGACTTCCTTCATCAACATCAAAGGAAGTATTGACAATCTCAGTTGGTAGGGGGTCCCAAATGCTCTGGATTCTCTTTTACTAGCAAACTACAGCATGGATCATAACTGAAGGTGATAGTTCAGTCTTCTTGCTAGGCAAAATCCACTTCGTGTTTGTAAAAGACACTTCACAAAAGCTTACCACAGCTGAAAATAAACCTCAGGACTTCAACTTCCTGTTAATCAATGCATGGCACAAGGTCAGGGAGTCATGTATTGTCTATAACCTCCTGTCTGACTGTGAACAAATTGCCTATTCTATCCTCAGCCTCAATATCCCATCTGTTTAATAGGCAGATAATATATCTCTACCTCACAGGGATGTTGCCAATTAAAGTCTATTAATGACTGTGAGGTGCTCAGATATTGTGCTGAGGAATTTGATAAATGTAAGCTGCTTCACACTTGGCCAGATGATACTGCAGGCTTAGTGCTTAGCTCACCTCCTCACCTCAGAGCTACTATTTACACCCCAGACCTCCATACAGTTTTTGCAGATGGTCTCTTTCTTTATAGTGCATCGGAACATCTTGATCTCTGAGTTCCTTGACATCCATATCTGGATCCATATTTTGCACCATGCATTGATGGCATCACCCCTTACAGAACAGATGATGCAACATATAAGGTCAATACCATTCTGAGTGAAGGATCCAGCCCCTGCATAAACATTGGCTAGAGCCACCTATTGGACTGGGGATTGTAAAATGAAAGTCAGTACTGATATTTTGTTTAAAGACTGCACTGGTCGTGATTGGGAGGAATGCAGAGATAGCTCAGTGGTTTGAGCATTGGCCTGCCTAAACCCAGGGTTGTGAGTTTAATCCTTGAGGGGGCCATTTAGAGATCTGGGGCAAAAATTGGGGATTGGTCCTGCTTTGAGCAGGGGGTTGGACTAGATGACTGCCTGAGGTCCCTTCCAACCCTGATATTCTATGATCCTCACCTTGATTATTTGACCTTTTTTCCCGGGATGGATGCTGACAATCTGATTGGCTGAGTCGAGGTGGAGACTATGGATCTCAGAAGGGCACTATCCCTGAATCAGTTGATTTTGCCATACTGAGGAAGTACATAGCATTGTGAAAATCACTGGAAGGTAAATTAAAAGTAATGATCTTCAGCTTTGCTCTGAATCAGATGAGCTGCAGTGAGTCCCGTCAGAAAATGTACCTGAAATTGAGCATGAAACTGAATGAGTATTATGCAAAGCATTTGGTGACGTCTAACTAGAATATTGCTTTGACTATATTTGCCTTCCCTTCTATATTCTTTTTTGCAAACACTTGAGCAAAATTTTTTGTGTACAAACATTCAAGTTAGGAGAAATTGGGCACAGGTTCATTTAATACAAAAATGAAATTTACAGAAGATCATTTGGGGAACAGAGATGCTGCCTGATACACAGTGTTTCTTATGGGGGGGGGGCTGATATAATATACTGTTAAGCACACTTTGCTGCTGCTCTGAACAGAAGTTCAGGCAATTTGCTTCTAGCCACTGCTTGCTGATAAGTATCTTACAGATTCTAGTTCGCAAATGGGGCAAGACGTACCCCTGGACTCCAGACCATATTCCTGTGGGTGTGCAGTGGCTGGTGTATAGGCAGGAAGTATTTCCTGGTTTGCCCTTAAATGCTCTGGAGTGTTTGTCTTCTGCTTGCGCAAAGGTTATAGAGACCTTATATGTGCTCTTCCTTGCCTTGCATACCAATATAGCAGCCGACAAGATTTGGCCCTAAAGTAGAATTTACACAAGTGACTCCTAAGTAGTGTGTGCTAATATCTAAACAGAATTTACTAGAGCATTGCATTATTAAGGGGCTTTTAACGTTTGGATTCAGAACAAAAACTGGGAATTGAAACTCAATGAACGACAATAGGGCTAATTATAAAATGCATAACTACAGTAGGCTTTAATGAATGAAAACTGCAGCATTGCTTTAACTAGCCAAGAGAGATGAGATGCTGCAATACAGTCTTTCAAGCCATAGAAATGTTCAAGTGTCCTACAAAATAATTGCACTCTGAAGTGTTCCTTGTGGCATGGGAACACCAACAAATAAATAAATAAAAGAAAAGAAGAAGAAGAAGAAGAAAGAGAGAAAGAAGGGGGAAAAAAGAAGAAAATCAAAAGATAAAGATCCCACTTTCCTTTAGTTTTTATCTCAATTTATATTAAAAAATATATATTTGTGGTTTAAATTATAAAAGCAGCACTCTACACTTTCAGTACAGGGCCACTGAAATTCTTAGAAAAAAGAACAAGGAGGACTTGTGGCACCTTAGAGACTAAAAAATTTATTTCAGCATAAGCTTTCGTGGGCTAAAACCCACTTCATTGGATGAATGCAGTGGAAAATACAGTAGGAAGATTTTATATACACAGAGAACATGAAAAAATGGGTGTTGCCATACACACTGTAATGAGACTAATCAATTAAGGTGAGCTATTATTAGCAGGAGGAAAAAACCTTTTGTAGTGATAATCAGGATGGCCCATTTCCAACAGTTGACAAGGTGTGAGTAACAGTAGGGGGAAAATAAGCATGGGGAAATAGTTTTACTTTGTATAATGACCCATCCACTCCCAGTCTTTATTCAAGCCTAATTTAGTGGTGTCCAGTTTGCAAATTAATTGTAGAAACTGCTTTTAGCCCACAAAAGCTTATGCTCAAATCAATGTGTTAGTCTCTAAGGTGCCACAAGGACTCCTCGTTCTTTTTGCTGATAGAGACTAACACAGCTACCATTCTGAAACCTGAAATTCTTAGACTTATTAATGTTAAAACTGAAAATAATTTGTTCAACATATCCTGGTGTGAAGCAAATTTTCTCATGACTTGAAGGGGTCATAACAGTTTCCCCAGTGTCTACAAGAAACCTATTGCAGGACATAATAGATAATTGAAAAAGTTGCATACATTATATCTACCCACATGAAGGTTAAAGTAGTAGAATAAAACATGTTCTGGTTAAGTGATGCTATTAATGCAATGACTTCACATATAATATTTCTAACACATTAACATTTAATAGCACAGATACTTTTGCTTGCATATTATATTAACCAGTCTTTCTCTTAAACTAAGAAGGGTTTGCAGAAAATGGAACATTTATTTTTAAAATAAATCACTGTTTCTCTTTGCCACCTACATCCTCTCACCCTACACAGTTAATGTGGTCTGTATACTGGACCTAGGAAGTAGAGATGAATCTGAGCTGAGTCCTGATCTGAACTTCCCCAAATCCAGGAAATATTCAGATTCGGAGCACTGATTCTGGATGTACATCAAAAAAGTGTTTAGGGGAGGAAGGACAGTCTAGTGGATAAGGCTCTGGCCTGGGACTTAGGGATTTGCATTCTTTCCCAGCTCAGCCACAGACCTCCTGTGCCTAATCTACCCTCTGCCGCAAAAGCCCATCTGTTAAATAGGCAGACAATACATTCCTACCTCACAGGGATATTGCAAAGCTAAAGTCTGTTAATAACTGTGAGGTGCTCAGATGTGCTGAGGAATTAGATAGAGACAACACGTTGGTTTGGTCCTCTCTCTGTGAGTGGGGAAAAAACCACGATAATTTCTGGATTTGGGTTAGAATTTTTTTCTGATATTTTTATGTTAAAAAAAAAGTTTCACAGTCAAAAACTGGCTGACTTTCCTGACATGCAAAGTTACGAATGATCTGGGCCTAAAGGAGTCAGCAAAGAAAGCCAAGGCAAGGAGTAGAAGGAGTTGCTAGTATGTTACTTTAAGATTTGGAAAGCCCTGCTGGGTTATTGGTACCCTGCATTATGTGCCGGATGCAAAACCGATCAAGCTCAAAAGGAGTCTTTCAACTGGTTTCAAATCTAGCTCTCTGTGCCCAACAAATCAATCAGCCAGTCACACTCACACATCATGACAAAGTGCCAGATTTTCAGTGCTAACTTCCTTTTTTTGTGTGCCTGTAGTTTTGTCATTGCAAATCAGATATACAAACATCTGTGTGGTAGAATTTGTACCTCCAATTAACTGCAGCCACAATTAATTGTTGGGCTAAGAAAAAGGCAGCCCTTTACAAATCTGGCCCATAAATTGTAGTGTGGTTGTTCTAAAATTCCTACACGTCACCTCTGCTGCTATTTTATATTTCAGAAGATACATAAGGATTCCTCAGTTATACTACTAAAAATTATTTCCCTTCACCAAATTAGTATCAGTACAACAAAAATACTTGCAAGTCTTGGTACTTAAAATACACATAAGAACACCAAAGATAAATACTAATTGGTGGAAATTCAGCATGCAGGATCAGTTCAGATGTTTAACTCTGAACTGATCCACAGCACAGGCAGGAATGTCTGTGAGGGGAGGGCTCCTGCCTCATACTGAGAATGAGGGGCGATCAGCAGGTTATCTCAAGTGCTTAGATATGAATGCACAAAGCCTTGGAAACAAGCAGGGAGAACTGGAGGTCCTGGTGATGTCAAGGAATTATGATGTGATTGGAATAACAGAGACTTGGTGGGATAACTCACATGACTGGAGTACTGTCATGGATGGTTATAAACTGTTCAGGAAGGACAGGCAGGGCAGAAAAGGTGGGGGAGTAGCACTGTATGTAAGGGAGCAGTATGACTGCTCAGAGCGCCAGTACGAAACTGCAGAAAAACCTGAGTGTCTCTGGATTAAGTTTAGAAGTGTGAGCAACAAGAGTGATGTAGTGGTGGGAGTCTGCTATAGACCACCGGACCAGGGGGATGAGGCTTTCTTCGAGCAACTCGCAGAAGCTACTAGATCGCACGCCCTGGTTCTCATGGGTGACTTTAATTTTCCTGATATCTGCTGGGAGAGCAATACAGCGGTGCATAGACAATCCAGGAAGTTTTTGGAAAGCGTAGGGGACAATTTCCTGGTGTAAGGGCTAGAGGAGCCAACTAGGGGGGGAGCTTTTCTTGACCTGCTGCTCACAAACCGGGAAGAATTAGTGGGGGAAGCAAAAGTGGATGGGAATCTGGGAGGCAGTGACCAGGAGTTGGTTGAGTTCAGGATCCTGACACAGGGAAGAAAGGTAAGCAGCAGGATACGGACCCTGGACTTCAGGAAAGCAGACTTTGACTCCCTCAGGGAACAGATGGGTAGGATCCCCTGGGGGACTAACATGAAGGGGAAAGGAGTCCAGGAGAGCTGGCTGTATTTCAAGGAATCCCTGTTGAGGTTACAGGGACAAACCATCCCGATGTGTCGAAAGAATAGTAAATATGGCAGGCGACCAGCTTGGCTTAACGGTGAAATCCTAGCGGATCTTAAACATAAAAAAGAAGCTTACAAGAAGTGGAAGGTTGGACATATGACCAGGGAAGAGTATAAAAATATTGCTCGGGCATGTAGGAATGAAATCAGGTTGGCCAAATCGCACCTGGAGCTGCAGCTAGCGAGAGACGTCAAGAGTAACAAGAAGGGTTTCTTCAGGTATGTTGGCAACAAGAAGAAAGCCAAGGAAAGTGTGGGTCCCTTAATGAATGAGGGAGGCAACCTTGTGACAGAGGATGTAGAAAAAGCTAATGTACTCTATGCTTTTTTTGCCTCTGTCTTCACGAACAAGGTCAGCTCCCAGACTGCTGTGTTGGGCATCACAACATGGGGAATAGATGGCCAGCCCTCTGTGGAGAAAGAGGTGGTTAGGGACTATTTAGAAAAGCTGGACGTGCACAAGTCCATGGGGCCGGACGAGTTGCATCCGAGAGTGCTAAAGGAATTGGCGGCTGTGATTACAGATCCATTGGCCATTGTCTTTGAAAACTCGTGGCGAACGGGGGAAGTCCCGGATGACTGGAAAAAGGCTAATGTAGTGCCAATCTTTAAAAAAGGGAAGAAGGAGGATCCTGGGAACTACAGGCCAGTCAGCCTCACCTCAGTCCCTGGAAAATCATGGAACAGGTCCTCAGAGAATCAATCCTGAAGCACTTACATGAGAGGAAAGTGATCAGGAACAGTCAGCAGGGATTCACCAAGGGAAGGTCATGCCTGACTAATCTAATCGCCTTCTATGATGAGATTACTGGTTCTGTGGATGAAGGGAAAGCAGTGGATGTATTGTTTCTTGACTTTAGCAAAGCTTTTGACACGGTCTCCCACAGTATTCTTGTCAGCAAGTTAAAGAAGTATGGGCTGGATGAATGCACTATAAGGTGGGTAGAAAGTTGGCTAGATTGTCAGGCTCAAACGAGTAGTGATCAATGGCTCCATGTCTAGTTGGCAGCCGGTGTCAAGTGGAGTGCCCCAGGGGTCGGTCCTGGGGCCGGTTTTGTTCAATATCTTCATAAATGATCTGGAGGATGGTGTGGATTGCACTCTCAGCAAATTTGCGGATGATACTAAACTAGGAGGAGTGGTAGATACGCTGGAGGGCAGGGATAGGATACAGAGGGACCAAGACAAATTGGAGGATTGAGCCAAAAGCTGATGAGGTTCAATAAGGATAAGTGCAGAATCCTGCACTTAAGACGGAAGAACCCAATGCACAGCTACAGACTAGGGACCGAATGGCTAGGCAGCAGTTCTGCGGAAAAGGACCTAGGGGTGACAGTGGACGAGAAGCTGGATATGAGTCAGCAGTGTGCCCTTGTTGCCAAGAAGGCCAATGGCATTTGGGGATGTATAAGTAGGGGCATAGCGAGCAGATCAAGGGACGTGATCGTCCCCCTCTATTCGACATTGGTGAGGCCTCATCTGGAGTACTGTGTCCAGTTTTGGGCCCCAAACTACAAGAAGGATGTGGATAAATTGGAGAGAGTCCAGCGAAGGGCAACAAAAATGATTAGGGGTCTGGAACACATGACTTATGAGGAGAGGCTGAGGGAACTGGGATTGTTTAGTCTGCAGAAGAGAAGAATGAGGGGGGATTTGATAGCTGCTTTCAACTACCTGAGAGGTGGTTCCAGAGAGAATGGTTCTAGACTATTCTCAGTGGTAGAAGAGGACAGGACAAGGAGTAATGGTCTCAAATTGCAGTGGGGGAGGTTTAGGTTGGATATTAGGAAAAACTTTTTCACTAAGAGGGTGGTGAAACACTGGAATGCGTTACCTAGGGAGGTGGTAGAATCTCCTTCCTTAGAAGTTTTTAAGGTCAGGCTTGACAAAGCCCTGGCTGGGATGATTTAATTGGGGATTGGTCCTGCTTTGAGCAGGGGGTTGGACTAGATGACCTCCTGAGGTCCCTTCCAACCCTGATATTCTATGATTCTATGAACTCAATTTCTTAGGGCCAACACACATCAAGGATGGCAACCTTCTACCTCACACACCACCTCTGTCACCAAGTGTGGTTCACCTTGCTTGTTGCTGGCTCCTTGGCCTGCTACTTGTTGCCACTTACTACTTCCTGCTGGCACTGTTTGGAGAAATTCAGTAGTGATGCTTCCTGTTCCAGTAACATGCCTGCTTCCCAAATGATGACTTGATGAATCTCCTCTCCTCATTCTCACTGCATGTCATTGTATTCCCTTCTTCCTCTTGCACCTTAAAATCTTGCCTCCTGCCTCACTGAAATACTGGTACTCTCCTCATTTTCTTCCTTTCTCCCTGTGTGCTTCCTTTCTTTCCCTCTTGAAGTACCCTTTTGAGGCTCTCTTCTGCCACTGCTTTCTCTCCTTTTCCTGGGAGTTCTACCTGTCCACTCTGATGCCCCACTCCTTCCTTTCCCCACCCCCCACAGAAAAAGTAATATAGCCAGATCCTACTCTCAGTTACACTGGTTTCAGTTCAGAACAACTCCACTGCCATCAGTCAAGTTGCTTTGGCTTTACCCAGGCGTAAGTGAGAGCAGCATTTGGCTCACCCAGTGTGCTGGTTATTACTAACAGAAAATCCTATTAATCTTCATCTCAGAACAAGAAGGGTGAAGAATTGATAGAAAAAAGCTGCATCTTTGTGATATGAGCTAAAAACACTAGCTCACAAAGGTAAAATGTAAACAACTTTCTGGAGAATCAGATTAATAGCAAGAGCTGCTCTGCTCCCATGTTTATGACCCAGCCCCTTGTGAACAAAAGTGGACTTTACACTTCAGCAATTGGCTTTCCCATACAAAGAGGCATGTATTGCTGCTTTTTCTCTTATTTCTGAAAACAGACTTTCCTAAACCCACCAGCACACTAATCTTTTTTGGCGTCAAAGCTGTTTAATCGTTGGCAGAGTAACAGTCAGTGGCTGGATTAGAGGTCTTATCTTGCTAAGACCAGCAACATCAGCAATCGATATATGAATGACTTTCTCAAATAATACCTAAAGATGGAGAAAACATTTTTCATAAGTTTACCGAGACGATCCTAACTCTGCAGATGTAGCTGCAAAGTAAGATGGAGGCATGTGATTATGTGAATACCATTCAAGCTCACATCAGGTTGCAAGGGAAGAACATTTCAGCCTAGAAACATTGGCAAATAGCCTTTTGCTACCCTTTTCAAGCAGACCAACCAATGCAGCTTTCAAGCTTTGACAGACAAACCCAAATTTCACATTGATCAGCTGGCTGTAAAACTCAGACTAATTTTTGGCTCTGACATTCCCCTCCACTGACGCTGCAATCACACAGACAGAACCAGTTTATTTATATATTTAATGAGAATAAGTCTGTCTTTGCAATCTTAGTGAAGGCTCCTCCTTTTGTATAATTGGGCCTGATCCTTGCCTGTTATAAATCAGTATAGTTGACTCAAGGCAAGGTTATGGACCATTTTATGTATTAAGCATTCTGATCATTGTAAAATCAGACAAATTGCTAGCTGGTGTAAATCCATATAGCTCCATTGAAGTCAATAGAACTATGCTTATTTACACCAGCTGAAGACATGGCCCTTAAAAGTGTAGTGAGGGAATGCACCATCTCTTACTAATGTAACCCTTCTGCCAGGTGGAGCCAGCAGCAACCAGGGCTGGGTTCAATATTTAGGGGGTTCCTTTCCATTGATACAACACAAAATTGACTTGAGCCCCCACCCAGTAACCTGGGAAAATTACACACCACCCCTGGGTGCCTCTGAGAGGCAATACTTCTCCACTTGCAAGCACAGAGTCTGAGTGTAGAAAAGAAACTTTTAATAAAAGAGGGATGTAACTGGGTGTTAATTTGGGAAAACACTGCAACCAGGGTTCATAAACATAAACCATGAGCAAAAGATCCATGCCCCAAATAAGTTGGGCAGTGTTCTTTCCCCCTCAGATTCATAAGTCCAGCAATCCAAAAGTCCCTTTCATGTGCCTGACCCTTCTCTGCACGCCGCTCACAGCTGCTGTCCTTGGTCACTGCAGAACCAGGGTGGGAGGGCTAGCTCAGTGGTTTAAGCATTGGCCTGCTAAACCCAGGGTTGTGAGTTCAATCCTTGAGGGGACCATTTAGGGATCCGGGGCAAAAATTGGGGATTGGTCCTGCTTTGAGCAGGAGGTTGGACTAGATGACCTCCTGAGGTCCCTTCCAACCCTGATATTTTATGATTCTATGATCTGCAGAGTTCACCTCCCACCCTGGGTGGAGGGGACCGTAAAGAGGCACCTTACTCGCCCCTCTCTGTGGGGCTCTGCTCTGGCCCTCGCCACCAACCGCCCAGCTGGCCACATGCCACGCCTCTCCACCAGCTGCCCTTCTGGATGCATGCTGCGCCTCTGCACCAGCTGCCCACATACTGCATCTCTCTGCCTTACCAGCCACTCATTCACCAGGTGACTGTCAGTCACTTTCTGCTGCCACCTGCCTCTCTGCTGTGACCTGTGCACATCAGTCTCTTAGTAATCCTCAGCTTTTTGCAGGCTGGGCAGAAACACTACCCCCATCTCAAGTGATTTCAGCTCTCAGTGATTTTTAGCTCTTAGCAGGCCAGGCAGAAACACAGTTCTCCCACAACTGATTTCAGCTCTGATTGAACATTTAAAATAACAAAGAGCCTCCTAATGAAGCCTATTTAGCTTTTTCTTTGAACAGTGGGGAGGAACTGGTTTAACCAGTCCAGGAAGGAACCTTGGGGAGGGTTTGTAGCCTCCTAGTTGGGACACCTAGCCCCACTCCTTTTACTTTCGTAGGGCTCTGGCATTTGAGCCCCTGGCTTAGCGAGGTTCAGCTGAGAGTGACCTCCTTATTTGGGACAGGTTAAGCACAGTCCTGCTTTCCTGTATTCCTACAATAATTTCAGCATTGGTAACTGTATTTCACTACCCCTGTATTCAGGACTAAAGTGATTTGTGCCGAACACCAGCCAAAGTTGATTGCTTTGACACTGCTCCATCTTCTGAATATCTAAGCAGGGCAGGAGCGAACTGTATTTACATAAACACACTCAAAGTCTCTCCCCCTCTCAGGTAGCCGTCAGAGAAGCATTCATTCAGACCCACCTTACACTAATATTTTCTTCCTTTCCTTCCAATTTCCTTACCTTGCAACTCAGTTTTCTCTTTCCTCTCTATTTTCCTTCCTTAATATCCCAGTCCAGTCATCCAAATCCCACTGAAACTCTGCTGAGGCCACAGACCTATTTCAGGTTTCTCCACAGAAAGGCCAGCACTGCCTGCTTAATTGCATTTGCTTTCAACCATTAATACAGAGCTCCACAACAGCATTGCATGGCCACTCAAAACCAGTGCCTGCTGAACCTCTATCTTGCAAATACAAATCCAACTTGGGGTAATAGCATGCTCAAAACTGCGTGTGTGATTCTTTGCTGTGCCTCTAGAAATTGCAGCAGAGTAGTCACAGCCGAGTGGGAAAAAAAAGTGTCTTTATGCCACCTTTCCATCCTCAAGATTCTGGACTTATTTGGGGATCATAACAACCTCTGGCATTAGGGAACCTAGGGGGTTATTTAATTACTGCAGCCTGCTAAGGGCAATATATATTGGTGCATGCTATGGAAACTGCCCCCACTCCTGGCATACTCGTTGTGCTGGGATATTGGGAGGTGGGCAGTGCAGGGTCTCTTACACTAGTTGTACACTGTGCCGATGTCAGAAGAATGCTCTGTTGATCCTTTGCAACACAGTTCCAGCCCCTTTATGCTGCCAGAATCTGTAACTGAATCAGTCCTTTTGCAGCTAAAGATTGTTTTGCATCTCAATTTCGAAACACACTGAAATAAACTGATGATTCTCATTCCTGCTGGTTCAAAGTGAATTAAATTGAAAACTTGAGTGCAGTATACTTGTACAATATTCCCTTACCATGTTCAGCAACATCACCAGCTAACAACCAACATTTTTTCCTTTCGCATCTCTTGGTTGTTAATTTGCCTACATGTTGTAGTGAACAAGCTCCAAGGCAAATAGACTGAAAATGTGCGAAAATAGCACGTAAAAATATAAATCAATAGCAGCAACACTTTGATGTAGACCTCTCTGTCTGTGAACAGCAAGTGAAAAACATGCATTGCCCTAACAAACATATTTAACTTATGCAACCATCACTTAGGGCAACATATAACCTGAGGTCTTACTGACCTTGGCAGCCTTACAAGGTTTTGGGGACTGAGTTGATTTTCCTCATCTTGGCATATGAAGCCGCAGAGTGTGCCACTGGCTCCATCTCCTAAGAGTGCTTGTGGCATGAACATGATGTGGAAGCAGCTACTTTTTATGTCACAGAAACAGGAAAATCATGAGCGTCAGCATAGACAACTTTACCAACCAGTTGCTGAGCACTTCACAAAGATGGAGGCTGACTCTAAGTACTAGTAAAATGTTCAGTGAATATTTGGCGTGTATAGTTCCCACGGAGAGTGAAAACTGGGGAAATCCCAGAAGTCCTTGCGTGGGGTAAGAGAGACAATAATAAAACTATTTCCATACAGTTAGCCCAGGTGTGTGGAAGTATTATCTGCCTTAGCTACTTTATGTCTCCCATTTCATGGTATTGGAACGCCTCACAATCTGTAGTGTATTTATCACCATAATACCCCTGTGAAGTAGGGACCCATTATCCCCAATTTACAGGTGGAGAAACTTGATTTCAATAGGGATTAGGCAGCTAAATACCACTGAGGATCTGGGCCTAAGTGACCTGCCTAAATATGAGTTGTTGGTCCCAGCAGGTAGTAAAAGTTTATATTCTGGCTCATTGATAATTAATACAAAAAGGTGCAGTGAGTTACTTGCGCATGCAGCAGTGTTTGCTATGCAAGCAGTACTTTATGGACTGATAGCAAACACAGGAGAATAGGAAATGCCAGACTGGATCTGACCCCAGGGGCATGTAGTCCAGTGTCCTGTCTCCAACAATGGGTGCAGCCCTCTGACCTAGTGCCTTGGCCAGAGCGCCGGAACGGGGCCAAGCTGCGTGGTGCGGCCCCCGACACAGTGCCCTGGCCGGAGAGGGGCTGAGCCACGTGGTGCGGCTCGCAGGCTGTCTTAAAGCAGCTCGTGGGCCGGATCCAGCCTGCGGGCCATAGTTTGCCCACCCCTGATATAAGAGCTTCTCTATGTCCCATACAGAACCCGCTTTAATTCTGTAGTATCCTTTTTGAGATGGGGTGACCAGTACCGCACACAGTAGCCTAAGGGAGGCCATATAATGGTGTTATAATATTTTGGTATTATTTTATATTCCTTATGCATCGCAACATCTTGTTTGCTTTTTTGACCATAGCTGCACATTAAACAGAGGTCTTCATTGACTTGTTCACAATCAGGTCTGGGTACCTTTCCTGAGCTACTATAGTTAGTTTAGAACCTTGTATGGTGTTTGAGTAGTTCAAATGTTTTCCTTCAGTGTGTGCTATTTTCCATTTATCAACACTGAACTTAATTTTCCGTTGTCCAATCACCAGACTTGGTTAATCTCCTTGTAGTTCCTCACAGACCTCTTGACTTGATTAACCTGAATAACTTTGTGTCAGCTGCAGATTTTGTTACTTCACTGTTCATGCCCTTTCCAGATTGTTAATAAACATATTAACAAACACGAGACTTAATATGAAGCCTTTGGCCAAGATGAAGATTGACCAGTTATTCCTATCCTTTGTTTCTTGTCGCTTAGCCAGTTTTTTTCTATGACAATATTTTCCCCTCTCATCTATGATTACATTAATAGCCTTTCCTGAGGGACCTTATCAAGATTTTTTTGAAAGTCAAAATAAAATGTGTCAACTAGTTCTCCTTTACTGACACTCAAAAAATTCTAATAGATCAGTGAGACACAGTTTTCTTTTGCAGAATACAGGCAACAATTCATATCATGACCTTCCTGGTGTTTTATTAGTCTACTTTTAATTATTGTTACCACCAACTTACCAGGTACACACATCATCCAACTGGTGTTTTTATTGCTCCAATGTGTTCCCAAGATGTACTCCATTGTGCATTTAAAAACCCAGCAAATGTCTATTTTGTTCAGAGGCTCAATGATGACTCCAGCTGAAAACACCTAAATAGCATACTTACCTGTAGGCACTGGATTTTTCTGAAGCTGCACAATCAATCTGTATGATAGATGGATCAGAAACTGGCCCCTAGAAAGGGACCTTTGCATTGCTTTAGAGGCACCAATAGCCTAATAATGGCTTAATTGGCAACCTGGGGATTCCTCTGGGTAGCATAGAGTCAGTATACAAACTTCTTTGCCACACGCAGCATAGGAGCATGAGCCCATGAGGAAGGGGGCATATCTGGGGCATTGCCATGCTCTGCTGATCCCCTTGAGGGCAGTTGCAGTTCCCAGAACTTACAGCGTGATGCTTTGTGGCACAAGGATCAGGGAGCTGCAAAGGTAGCAGTGAGTGTAGAAGGACCAGTCCTGAGGATTTGGCTTAAAATGTTTGCATTTTTCCCATTTATTATGAACCTTTGCTGCAGTGATGATCTCTCCACATGTTGAATTTTATTAATTTGCATTTGTTTTAAGAATGATTGCTCAGCAGCCTCACTGAAGAAATTTTTCCATTGAATTAAGGAGTAGCATGCTTCCTCCCAATTCTTTCCTTCAGAGTACGTATTTTAAGGACTCTTTTTACATTAGCAATAAATAGCTCCAGGTGAATACAGTAATCTCTTCATTCCCACCGAATGTTGTTTTCACTCCACTGGTCTTTCTGGAATACTAATTCAACACCTCACAGTATTATGCTAATTAATCTCTGAAACAAACACATGAGGCAGTTTATCTTTGTGTTTTGGTGGCTTACATCTTGCTAAAATATATAGCCTTCTGATGTGTGTATGTATGCATATACGTGCATAAACAAAGACACACAAATTCCGCCCCCAGTATAGGTTGCCAGTCCATAGACACATTAGAATTACAATTAAAAACAGTTGGAATCTTATACACTTTAAAGTACAGCATGTGTTTTCCAGTCCCTTTTTGATAACTGCAGCTATAATATAATACAGTGACAGAAAAGTAAATTACACACCAAAAAATCCATTTCCATGCTAATGGAATGTGCTGTATGAGACTGTTAGCATGCTTTCAGAGAGCAAATAGATGTTATTTAAGAAACTCACTCCTAGAATAAAGGTGTGCATTAAAATTACTGACTATAAGGATTCTAGTCAGCTAAGAAATCTATTTCCTTTTTGAATAAAATTGTTTATTTCTGAAAAGAAAACACAGGATGAGATCAATACAAACTAAAGAGCAGGGATGTTCTCTCTCACTTTATGGGCTGGGATCTTTCATTTCAAAGCCCTCTAACTATGCCAACAATAATACCTTAAGAATGGATGAAATAAGATCTTGAAATTCTGTGTATGTCAAGTGAGAGTAGTTTCTTTCCAGTTTTCATACTGCAAGAATCAAATTCTTCTTTAAAAGCTTTGAGCTGGAAAAAACACCATGGAAAATTTCAGCTGAAAGCTGTCATAATTGTAGCTGCACAAAATAAAGAGAAATTCTGTGTGTGTGTGTGTATGAGCGAGACTGTGTGTAGGCACCAGCATGTACTTTGCTGACTTTTTCCCCCTGAAATATGAGTAAGCCCTGATACTAAATCCCTGATTTGTTTTCTCCCCTCAAATGAAAAGGTTGACAGACCTCAAAAGCAGACAGGTAAATGGCACAATCCCAGAGGCTGCCTGTTGATAAGCTTTGATCTCCAACAGTTTTGCTCAGTCTCTCCTTCCTTGCACTATAGTATATAGGCTATATATACTGCTGAAAGAGTGAGAAGTGGTAATGCCTTTCCAGGTGGAAATGGAGTAAAGCTGGGCAAGTACAGCAGGAGAGTTATCATGATTATTCTTGTAAATACAAGTTATTGATTTGCTTTGCTGGTGTTCACAATCACTTTTATTTGGAGTCATTCAAGTGAGTAAGTGCATGGGCTCATGGATGCTCTCAGAGAGGAAAAGCATTGTAAATACTAGAGAATATTTCAAGTACTCTGACAGCCATTTTGAAAAGCTCTTTTGTTATCATTTGCACACAGTGGATTTGCTGGTCAGTTGTACATGTTTGTAAACAGTTAGCAAAAGAGAAGAAATTAGTACTCCCAGTATTCAAAAATCATGAGCCAGGTCACAAAAATTATTGGCTTTAAACATGACCCCTGCGGTCACATACTATGGAAGAATAAAGAAGAGGAGTACTTGTGGCACCTTATGCAAGGCACTGAATTTAGCCATATGGAGTGGAAATCTATCAACTTCATTTATCGCTAAGGTCCACAAGTACTCCTTTTTTTTCTGCAGATACAGACTAACATGGCTGCTACTCTGAAACCTGTCATTATGGAAGAATAGGCAACACCTTCTACAAATCCCAGAAAACAGCGAGCTAAGGGGCATGCTGTTTTGCATGAGAGGGTCCCTGGCAGGCAACAATCACAGAAGGTCAAGAATGGACATGGAATAACCGGACCAAGTGAATTTGCCACCTTCTGACAGTAGTAGTGCTGATGTTCCAGGGGAGCCCCACATCCAAACAGTGCAGGGAACCTCACAGGCTAATTGAACATATTTATTTCCTCAGTAATTTGGTATACATAGTTGAAATTGCATATTATGTTAATGTTGATTGTTAGGTGGTGTTATTGTTATGTTTCGCTGGGGCTGGAAGGTGTGAGGAATTGTATCTTTAAGAGGCTCTGGAAAGACCTGTGTGGTGGTTATGTTATGCAGCGGCTCATGTTACCCAATACTGACCAGTTAGAACTCAGACACTGAAGAAAGCAGTCATCTGACAGATTCCTTGGCTTGGAGACTCGAGTAATTACTGAACATCAGAGGAACCCTGGGCAGGAGATGGCCTATACGATCCCTGCTATGGAGCTATGATGATTGACACCAGTTAAATCTACAAAATGAGACCCACTAGACAGGGCTTAATATACACTTTCTTGTCACTGGTCCACTGGAAGCATATCTTACATTCAAATTCGGTTAATGTGGCCAAATCCAAGCTTAAAACCAAATGGTTCTAGTTTTTTTCCATCCAAATGTTCAGTAATATAAAGAGGTTGCAAATCCAGGTACAGAGAAATACATTACAAATAGGCTTGGAAGAATTTGATTTTTGTTTATTTGCAATTTCAGTGGATAATATTGATGTTTATTTTAAAACATTTTAAAATATTTTTGTTGATTCATTTTCACAGTTGTGGGAAACTATGGGGGGCTCTGACAAAATAATTATGTAATGACACTAGATGTTTACATTCAAAAAGTTAATCCTTATAGCTGATAAAACACAAACTGTCAACATCACATGTCAAAATACACTAAGTACATTTCTTTAAATTAAACTCTAATAAGTTCTCAAGCAGCATTTGCTTATTTGTACATTTCAATTACTGTCAGTGGAAGTATTTTTTTACCCAATGGTTTGTGTCTGGTGAAACTGGTGTTCACTGATATTTACCAATAAAAATTGAATCCTTCCAAGCCTGGGTACAGATAACATGAGTTATTCTACCCTGATGTTGTTTGTGCCATGGTTCTGTTGAAAGCCAAGGTGACAAACCTTTAGAATTAACATTTGGATGATCCATGCTATTTCTTTCAGCTTTCATTGAGATACTCCCACTTAAGATAGATTTCACTCTCTGCCAGCTCTTTGCTTAGGTTAGTTTGTGGATTTTCATGCAGCTTCCAGTGGAAATCTAAGCTTTCAAAAGATTGCTTCATGACTTTCATATTACTGAATGATGCTGCCAATTGCAATATTAATACCTTCAGGAAGTTTTTTTATTCCAATGGCAATAACTCCTGAAGTTCTTGTCAAAATGTCCTCTCTACTACATTTCTCCCTGTGGCTTAGGAGCAATTTTAAAAAAAATATATATATGAATGCCATCAATTGTAGGGTGAGTCACAAAAATCCACTGAAATCACTCATCAAAATAATAACAATTACAATTTAAAGTGCAATCAGAAGTTTATAAGGTACTTTTGCAGCTGGTGCACAATTTTTTGTGAAACATTATATTACATAATCTTCTTTGTCACCTGTTTATCTATAATCTTTGTGATTGATGCGCCTGTTTTCAGTTGTCTGGTTTCTTTAATGTCAACTGTATAGTGAAGTGATGCTTATATCTGTATAATACAGACATTTATAACAAGTGACTCACTGGCAAAACTACTTCCCTTATTCTTGTTGAGCTTGTTTCCTTTAAATTCCATATTCTCATTCATTAGTGTATCTACTGATTAGAAATAATAAATATCAAATTTAAAATGTAACCTTTCCATCAGCAATATTTTTTCAAAATATCCACAGTTCGATTGCTGTCAGACGAACCTTACAAGCAACAATTTACAGAAATTATATTCAGTTTTTCCGTGAGCCGCTAGTGGTGGAGATGATACCTCCAGTTTGGAGAAATTAAGGTAATCCAAGGTTATTAGTAATATTTCCATAAAGGGTTCATGTTTAGTTATTCCACCTGGAAACAGGCAGGGCACACCCTGACTGTTTTGTAGAAGCAATGCACACATTGCTCTATCCAAGGACAAGGACTAGATATGAACCATGAGAAGTTGATTAAAAGACAGTGACCGTGGGAAGCTTTCTTAGCCTAGGCTCAAGGCCTGAGAACCAGGATTGTAGTAGATAAAAAGATGGTAAACAAGTATATTAATCAACGTCATACATTCCTTTGTGTGTCTTTTTGCGGTAGAAGTATGTAATGCATAGGGGGGAGAAATATAATAAAAGGGGAAGGTGGAAAGCTGGGGGCAGAGCAGCCCATCTCAGCTGACCAGCCTGCTTGCTTGCATAAAGCTGTGTTCTGTCTCATCATTGAACCGCCACATTTCCAATTGGCAAGAACATTACTATAACAGGTTTAAAGATATACAATTAAAACAATTACATTAACATCAGTAGTTTACGATGTGGTCTAAGTTGGGTGAAATTCTGGTCCCATGGAAGTCAGAGGCAAAACTGTCACTGACTTCAATGACAGGGTTCAGAGTAGCAGCCATGTTAGTCTGTATTCTCAAGAAGAAAAAGGAGGACTTGTGGCACCTTAGAGACTAACAAATTTATTTGAGCATAAGCTTTTGTGAGCTACAGCTCACTTCATTGGATGCATTCAGTGGAAAATACAGTGGGGGGATTTATATACATAGAGAACGTGAAACAGTGGATGTTACCATACACACTGTAACGAGAGTGATCACTTAAGGTGAGCTATTACCAGCAGGAGAGTGGGGGAAAAAAACTTTTTGCAGTGATAATCAAGGTGGGCCATTTCCAGCAGTTGACAAGATCCTCTGAGGAACAGTGGGACATGGGGGGGGGGAATAAACAAGGGGAAATAGTTTTACTTTGTATAATGACCCATCCGCTCCCAGTCGCTATTCAAGCCTAAGTTAATTGTATCCAGTTTGCAAATTAATTCCAATTCAGCAGTCTCTCGTTGGAGTCTGTTTTTGAAGTTTTTTTGTTGAAGAATTGCAACTTTTAGGTCTCAAAAAGAAAAGGAGTACTTGTGGCACCTTAGAGACTAACCAATTTATTTGAGCATGAGCTTTCGTGAGCTATAGCTCACTTCATCAGATGTTTACCGTGGAAACTGCAGCAGACTTTATATACACACAGAGAATATGAAACAATACCTCCTCCCACCCCACTGTCCTGCTGGTAATAGCTTATCTAAAGTGATCAACAGGTGGGCCATTTCCAGCACAAATCCAGGTTTTCTCACCCTCCACCCCCCCACACAAATTCACTCTCCTGCTGGTGCTAGCCCATCCAAAGTGACAACTCTTTACATAGTCAAGTCGGGCTACTTCCTGCATAGATCCAGGTTTTCTCACATCCCCCCCACCCCCATACACACACAAACTCACTCTCCTGCTGCTAATAGCTCATCTAAACTGACCACTCTCCAAGTTTAAATCCAAGTTAAACCAGAACATCTGGGGGGCGGGGGGGGGGGTAGGAAAAAACAAGAGGAAACAGGCTACCTTGCATAATGACTTAGCCACTCCCAGTCTCTATTTAAGCCTAAATTAATAGTATCCAATTTGCAAATGAATTCCAATTCAGCAGTTTCTCGCTGGAGTCTGGATTTGAAGTTTTTTTGTTTTAAGATAGCGACCTTCATGTCTGTGATTGCGTGACCAGAGAGATTGAAGTGTTCTCCGACTGGTTTATGAATGTTATAATTCTTGACATCTGATTTGTGTCCATTTATTCTTTTACGTAGAGACTGTCCAGTTTGACCAATGTACATGGCAGAGGGGCATTGCTGGCACATGATGGCATATATCACATTGGTGGATGTGCAGGTGAACGAGCCTCTGATAGTGTGGCTGATGTTATTAGGCCCTGTGATGGTGTCCCCTGAATAGATATGTGGGCACAATTGGCAACGGGCTTTGTTGCAAGGATAAGTTCCTGGGTTAGTGGTTCTGTTGTGTGGTATGTGGTTGTTGGTGAGTATTTGCTTCAGATTGCGGGGCTGTCTGTAGGCAAGGACTGGCCTGTCTCCCAAGACTTGTGAGAGTGTTGGGTCATCCTTTAGGATAGGTTGTAGATCCTTAATAATGCGTTGGAGGGGTTTTAGTTGGGGGCTGAAGGTGACCGCTAGTGGCGTTCTGTTATTTTCTTTGTTAGGCCTGTCCTGTAGTAGGTAACTTCTGGGAACTCTTCTGGCTCTATCAATCTGTTTCTTTACTTCTGCAGGTGGGTATTGTAGTTGTAAGAAAGCTTGACAGAGATCTTGTAGGTGTTTGTCTCTGTCTGAGGGGTTGGAGCAAATGCGGTTGTATCGCAGAGCTTGGCTGTAGACGATGGATCGTGTGGTGTGGTCAGGGTGAAAGCTGGAGGCATGCAGGTAGGAATAGCGGTCAGTAGGTTTCCGGTATAGGGTGGTGTTTATGTGGCCATCGTTTATTAGCACTGTAGTGTCCAGGAAGTGGATCTCTTGTGTGGACTGGACCAGGCTGAGGTTGGTGGTGGGATGGAAATTGTTGAAATCATGGTGGAATTCCTCAAGGGCTTCTTTTCCATGGGTCCAGATGATGAAGATGTCATCAATATAGCGCAAGTAGAGTAGGGGCTTTAGGGGACGAGAGCTGAGGAAGCGTTGTTCTAAATCAGCCATAAAAATGTTGGCATACTGTGGGGCCATGCGGGTACCCATAGCAGTGCCGCTGATCTGAAGGTATACATTGTCCCCAAATGTGAAATAGTTATGGGTAAGGACAAAGTCACAAAGTTCAGCCACCAGGTTAGCCGTGACATTATCGGGGATAGTGTTCTTGACGGCTTGTAGTCCATCTTTGTGTGGAATGTTGGTGTAGAGGGCTTCTACATCCATAGTAGCCAGGATGGTGTTATCAGGAAGATCACCGATGGATTGAAGTTTCCTCAGGAAGTCAGTGGTGTCTCGAAGGTAGCTGGGAGTGCTGGTAGCGTAGGGCCTGAGGAGGGAGTCTACATAGCCAGACAATCCTGCTGTCAGGGTGCCAATGCCTGAGATGATGGGGCGCCCAGGATTTCCAGGTTTATGGATCTTGGGTAGTAGATAGAATATCCCAGGTCGGGGTTCCAGGGGTGTGTCTGTGCGGATTTGATCTTGTGCTTTTTCAGGAAGTTTCTTGAGCAAATGCTGTAGTTGCTTTTGGTAACTCTCAGTGGGATCATAGGGTAATGGCTTGTAGAAACTCGTGTTGGAGAGCTGCCGAGCAGCCTCTTGTTCATATTCCGACCTATTCATGATGACAACAGCACCTCCTTTGTCAGCCTTTTTGATTATGATGTCAGAGTTGTTTCTGAGGCTGTGGATGGCATTGCGTTCCGCATGGCTGAGGTTATGGGGCAAGTGATGCTGCTTTTCCACAATTTCAGCCCGTGCACGTCGGCGGAAGCACTCTATGTAGAAGTCCAGTCTGCTGTTTCGACCTTCAGGAGGAGTCCATCTAGAATCCCTCTTTCTGTAGTGTTGGCAGGGAGACCTCTGTGGATTAGTATGTTGTTCAGAGGTATTTTGGAAATATTCCTTGAGACGGAGACGTCGAAAATAGGATTCTAGGTCACCACAGAACTGTATCATGTTCGTGGGGGTGGAGGGGCAGAAGGAGAGGCCCCGAGATAGAACAGCTGCTTCTGCTGGGCTGAGAGTATAGTTGGATAGGTTAACAATATTGCTAGGTGGGGTGAGGGAACCATTGCTGTGGCCCCTTGTAGCATGTAGTAGTTTAGAAAGTTTAGTGTCTTTTTTCTTTTGTAGAGAAGCAAAGTGTGCGTTGTAAATGGCTTGTCTAGTTTTAGTAAAATCCAGCCACGAGGAAGTTTGTGTGGAAGGTTGGTTCTTTATGAGAGTATCCATTTTTGAGAGCTCATTCTTAATCTTTCCCTGTTTGCTGTAGAGGATCTTGATCAGGTGATTCCGCAGTTTCTTTGAGAGCGTGTGGCACAAGCTGTCAGCATAGTCTGTGTGGTATGTAGATTGTAATGGATTTTTTACCTTCAGTCCTTTTGGTACGATGTCCATCTGTTTGCATTTGGAAAGGAAGATGATGTCTGTCTGTATCTGTACAAGTTTTTTCATGCAGTTGATAGATTTCCACTCCATACGGCCAAATGCAGTGCCTTGCATAATGACAGGTTTCAGAGGAACAGCCGTGTTAGTCTGTATTCGCAAAAAGAAAAGGAGTACTTGTGGCACCTTAGAGACTAACCAATTTATTTGAGCATGAGCTTTCGTGAGCTACAGCTCACTTCATCAGATGTTTACCGTGGAAACTGCAGCAGACTTTATATACACACAGAGAATATGAAACAATACCTCCTCCCACCCCACTGTCCTGCTGGTAATAGCTTATCTAAAGTGATCAACAGGTGGGCCATTTCCAGCACAAATCCAGGTTTTCTCACCCTCCACCCCCCCACACAAATTCACTCTCCTGCTGGTGCTAGCCCATCCAAAGTGACAACTCTTTACATAGTCAAGTCGGGCTACTTCCTGCATAGATCCAGGTTTTCTCACATCCCCCCCACCCCCATACACACACAAACTCACTCTCCTGCTGCTAATAGCTCATCTAAACTGACCACTCTCCAAGTTTAAATCCAAGTTAAACCAGAACATCTGGGGGGCGGGGGGGGTAGGAAAAAACAAGAGGAAACAGGCTACCTTGCATAATGACTTAGCCACTCCCAGTCTCTATTTAAGCCTAAATTAATAGTATCCAATTTGCAAATGAATTCCAATTCAGCAGTTTCTCGCTGGAGTCTGGATTTGAAGTTTTTTTGTTTTAAGATAGCGACCTTCATGTCTGTGATTGCGTGACCAGAGAGATTGAAGTGTTCTCCGACTGGTTTATGAATGTTATAATTCTTGACATCTGATTTGTGTCCATTTATTCTTTTACGTAGAGACTGTCCAGTTTGACCAATGTACATGGCAGAGGGGCATTGCTGGCACATGATGGCATATATCACATTGGTGGATGTGCAGGTGAACGAGCCTCTGATAGTGTGGCTGATGTTATTAGGCCCTGTGATGGTGTCCCCTGAATAGATATGTGGGCACAATTGGCAACGGGCTTTGTTGCAAGGATAAGTTCCTGGGTTAGTGGTTCTGTTGTGTGGTATGTGGTTGTTGGTGAGTATTTGCTTCAGATTGCGGGGCTGTCTGTAGGCAAGGACTGGCCTGTCTCCCAAGACTTGTGAGAGTGTTGGGTCATCCTTTAGGATAGGTTGTAGATCCTTAATAATGCGTTGGAGGGGTTTTAGTTGGGGGCTGAAGGTGACCGCTAGTGGCGTTCTGTTATTTTCTTTGTTAGGCCTGTCCTGTAGTAGGTAACTTCTGGGAACTCTTCTGGCTCTATCAATCTGTTTCTTTACTTCTGCAGGTGGGTATTGTAGTTGTAAGAAAGCTTGACAGAGATCTTGTAGGTGTTTGTCTCTGTCTGAGGGGTTGGAGCAAATGCGGTTGTATCG
Organism: Caretta caretta; assembly: GCF_965140235.1. Classification (NCBI taxonomy): domain Eukaryota; kingdom Metazoa; phylum Chordata; order Testudines; family Cheloniidae; genus Caretta; species Caretta caretta. The sequence goes on along the minus strand of NC_134206.1, from coordinate 302,425,849 downwards.
CAGAGCTTGGCTGTAGACGATGGATCGTGTGGTGTGGTCAGGGTGAAAGCTGGAGGCATGCAGGTAGGAATAGCGGTCAGTAGGTTTCCGGTATAGGGTGGTGTTTATGTGGCCATCGTTTATTAGCACTGTAGTGTCCAGGAAGTGGATCTCTTGTGTGGACTGGACCAGGCTGAGGTTGGTGGTGGGATGGAAATTGTTGAAATCATGGTGGAATTCCTCAAGGGCTTCTTTTCCATGGGTCCAGATGATGAAGATGTCATCAATATAGCGCAAGTAGAGTAGGGGCTTTAGGGGACGAGAGCTGAGGAAGCGTTGTTCTAAATCAGCCATAAAAATGTTGGCATACTGTGGGGCCATGCGGGTACCCATAGCAGTGCCGCTGATCTGAAGGTATACATTGTCCCCAAATGTGAAATAGTTATGGGTAAGGACAAAGTCACAAAGTTCAGCCACCAGGTTAGCCGTGACATTATCGGGGATAGTGTTCTTGACGGCTTGTAGTCCATCTTTGTGTGGAATGTTGGTGTAGAGGGCTTCTACATCCATAGTAGCCAGGATGGTGTTATCAGGAAGATCACCGATGGATTGAAGTTTCCTCAGGAAGTCAGTGGTGTCTCGAAGGTAGCTGGGAGTGCTGGTAGCGTAGGGCCTGAGGAGGGAGTCTACATAGCCAGACAATCCTGCTGTCAGGGTGCCAATGCCTGAGATGATGGGGCGCCCAGGATTTCCAGGTTTATGGATCTTGGGTAGTAGATAGAATATCCCAGGTCGGGGTTCCAGGGGTGTGTCTGTGCGGATTTGATCTTGTGCTTTTTCAGGAAGTTTCTTGAGCAAATGCTGTAGTTGCTTTTGGTAACTCTCAGTGGGATCATAGGGTAATGGCTTGTAGAAACTCGTGTTGGAGAGCTGCCGAGCAGCCTCTTGTTCATATTCCGACCTATTCATGATGACAACAGCACCTCCTTTGTCAGCCTTTTTGATTATGATGTCAGAGTTGTTTCTGAGGCTGTGGATGGCATTGCGTTCCGCATGGCTGAGGTTATGGGGCAAGTGATGCTGCTTTTCCACAATTTCAGCCCGTGCACGTCGGCGGAAGCACTCTATGTAGAAGTCCAGTCTGCTGTTTCGACCTTCAGGAGGAGTCCATCTAGAATCCCTCTTTCTGTAGTGTTGGCAGGGAGACCTCTGTGGATTAGTATGTTGTTCAGAGGTATTTTGGAAATATTCCTTGAGACGGAGACGTCGAAAATAGGATTCTAGGTCACCACAGAACTGTATCATGTTCGTGGGGGTGGAGGGGCAGAAGGAGAGGCCCCGAGATAGAACAGCTGCTTCTGCTGGGCTGAGAGTATAGTTGGATAGGTTAACAATATTGCTAGGTGGGGTGAGGGAACCATTGCTGTGGCCCCTTGTAGCATGTAGTAGTTTAGAAAGTTTAGTGTCTTTTTTCTTTTGTAGAGAAGCAAAGTGTGCGTTGTAAATGGCTTGTCTAGTTTTAGTAAAATCCAGCCACGAGGAAGTTTGTGTGGAAGGTTGGTTCTTTATGAGAGTATCCATTTTTGAGAGCTCATTCTTAATCTTTCCCTGTTTGCTGTAGAGGATCTTGATCAGGTGATTCCGCAGTTTCTTTGAGAGCGTGTGGCACAAGCTGTCAGCATAGTCTGTGTGGTATGTAGATTGTAATGGATTTTTTACCTTCAGTCCTTTTGGTACGATGTCCATCTGTTTGCATTTGGAAAGGAAGATGATGTCTGTCTGTATCTGTACAAGTTTTTTCATGCAGTTGATAGATTTCCACTCCATACGGCCAAATGCAGTGCCTTGCATAATGACAGGTTTCAGAGGAACAGCCGTGTTAGTCTGTATTCGCAAAAAGAAAAGGAGTACTTGTGGCACCTTAGAGACTAACCAATTTATTTGAGCATGAGCTTTCGTGAGCTACAGCTCACTTCATCAGATGTTTACCGTGGAAACTGCAGCAGACTTTATATACACACAGAGAATATGAAACAATACCTCCTCCCACCCCACTGTCCTGCTGGTAATAGCTTATCTAAAGTGATCAACAGGTGGGCCATTTCCAGCACAAATCCAGGTTTTCTCACCCTCCACCCCCCCACACAAATTCACTCTCCTGCTGGTGCTAGCCCATCCAAAGTGACAACTCTTTACATAGTCAAGTCGGGCTACTTCCTGCATAGATCCAGGTTTTCTCACATCCCCCCCACCCCCATACACACACAAACTCACTCTCCTGCTGCTAATAGCTCATCTAAACTGACCACTCTCCAAGTTTAAATCCAAGTTAAACCAGAACATCTGGGGGGCGGGGGGGGTAGGAAAAAACAAGAGGAAACAGGCTACCTTGCATAATGACTTAGCCACTCCCAGTCTCTATTTAAGCCTAAATTAATAGTATCCAATTTGCAAATGAATTCCAATTCAGCAGTTTCTCGCTGGAGTCTGGATTTGAAGTTTTTTTGTTTTAAGATAGCGACCTTCATGTCTGTGATTGCGTGACCAGAGAGATTGAAGTGTTCTCCGACTGGTTTATGAATGTTATAATTCTTGACATCTGATTTGTGTCCATTTATTCTTTTACGTAGAGACTGTCCAGTTTGACCAATGTACATGGCAGAGGGGCATTGCTGGCACATGATGGCATATATCACATTGGTGGATGTGCAGGTGAACGAGCCTCTGATAGTGTGGCTGATGTTATTAGGCCCTGTGATGGTGTCCCCTGAATAGATATGTGGGCACAATTGGCAACGGGCTTTGTTGCAAGGATAAGTTCCTGGGTTAGTGGTTCTGTTGTGTGGTATGTGGTTGTTGGTGAGTATTTGCTTCAGATTGCGGGGCTGTCTGTAGGCAAGGACTGGCCTGTCTCCCAAGACTTGTGAGAGTGTTGGGTCATCCTTTAGGATAGGTTGTAGATCCTTAATAATGCGTTGGAGGGGTTTTAGTTGGGGGCTGAAGGTGACCGCTAGTGGCGTTCTGTTATTTTCTTTGTTAGGCCTGTCCTGTAGTAGGTAACTTCTGGGAACTCTTCTGGCTCTATCAATCTGTTTCTTTACTTCTGCAGGTGGGTATTGTAGTTGTAAGAAAGCTTGACAGAGATCTTGTAGGTGTTTGTCTCTGTCTGAGGGGTTGGAGCAAATGCGGTTGTATCGCAGAGCTTGGCTGTAGACGATGGATCGTGTGGTGTGGTCAGGGTGAAAGCTGGAGGCATGCAGGTAGGAATAGCGGTCAGTAGGTTTCCGGTATAGGGTGGTGTTTATGTGGCCATCGTTTATTAGCACTGTAGTGTCCAGGAAGTGGATCTCTTGTGTGGACTGGACCAGGCTGAGGTTGGTGGTGGGATGGAAATTGTTGAAATCATGGTGGAATTCCTCAAGGGCTTCTTTTCCATGGGTCCAGATGATGAAGATGTCATCAATATAGCGCAAGTAGAGTAGGGGCTTTAGGGGACGAGAGCTGAGGAAGCGTTGTTCTAAATCAGCCATAAAAATGTTGGCATACTGTGGGGCCATGCGGGTACCCATAGCAGTGCCGCTGATCTGAAGGTATACATTGTCCCCAAATGTGAAATAGTTATGGGTAAGGACAAAGTCACAAAGTTCAGCCACCAGGTTAGCCGTGACATTATCGGGGATAGTGTTCTTGACGGCTTGTAGTCCATCTTTGTGTGGAATGTTGGTGTAGAGGGCTTCTACATCCATAGTAGCCAGGATGGTGTTATCAGGAAGATCACCGATGGATTGAAGTTTCCTCAGGAAGTCAGTGGTGTCTCGAAGGTAGCTGGGAGTGCTGGTAGCGTAGGGCCTGAGGAGGGAGTCTACATAGCCAGACAATCCTGCTGTCAGGGTGCCAATGCCTGAGATGATGGGGCGCCCAGGATTTCCAGGTTTATGGATCTTGGGTAGTAGATAGAATATCCCAGGTCGGTGTTCCAGGGGTGTGTCTGTGCGGACAAAGCCCGTTGCCAATTGTGCCCACATATCTATTCAGGGGACACCATCACAGGGCCTAATAACATCAGCCACACTATCAGAGGCTCGTTCACCTGCACATCCACCAATGTGATATATGCCATCATGTGCCAGCAATGCCCCTCTGCCATGTACTTTGGTCAAACTGGACAGTCTCTACGTAAAAGAATAAATGGACACAAATCAGATGTCAAGAATTATAACATTCATAAACCAGTCGGAGAACACTTCAATCTCTCTGGTCACGCAATCACAGACATGAAGGTCGCTATCTTAAAACAAAAAAACTTCAAATCCAGACTCCAGCGAGAAACTGCTGAATTGGAATTCATTTGCAAATTGGATACTATTAATTTAGGCTTAAATAGAGACTGGGAGTGGCTAAGTCATTATGCAAGGTAGCCTGTTTCCTCTTGTTTTTTCCTACCCCCCTCCCGCCCCCCAGATGTTCTGGTTTAACTTGGATTTAAACTTGGAGAGTGGTCAGTTTAGATGAGCTATTAGCAGCAGGAGAGTGAGTTTGTGTGTGTATGGGGGTGGGGGGGGATGTGAGAAAACCTGGATCTATGCAGGAAATAGCCCGACTTGACTATGTAAAGAGTTGTCACTTTGGATGGGCTAGCACCAGCAGGAGAGTGAATTTGTGTGGGGGGGTGGAGGGTGAGAAAACCTGGATTTGTGCTGGAAATGGCCCACCTGTTGATCACTTTAGATAAGCTATTACCAGCAGGACAGTGGGGTGGGAGGAGGTATTGTTTCATATTCTCTGTGTGTATATAAAGTCTGCTGCAGTTTCCACGGTAAACATCTGATGAAGTGAGCTGAAGCTCACGAAAGCTCATGCTCAAATAAATTGGTTAGTCTCTAAGGTGCCACAAGTACTCCTTTTCTTTTTGCGAATACAGACTAACACGGCTGTTCCTCTGAAACTTTTAGGTCTGTAATTGAGTGACCAAAGAGATTGAAGTGTTCTCCAACTGGTTTTTGAATGTTCTAATTCTTGACGTCTGATTTGTGTCCATTTATTCTTTTACGTAGAGACTGTCCAGTTTGACCAATGTACATGGCAGAGGGGCATTGCTGGCACATGATGGCATATATCACATTGGTAGATGTGCAGGTGAACGAGCCTCTGATAGCGTGGCTGATGTGATTAGGCCCTATGATGGTGTCCCCTGAATAGATATGTGGACACAGTTGGCAACGGGCTTTGTTGCAAGGATAGGTTCCTGAGTTAGTGGTTCTGATGTGTGGTGTGTGGTTGCTGGTGAGTATTTGCTTCAGGTTGGGGGGCTGTCTGCAAGCAAGGACTGGCCTGTCTCCCAAGATCTGTGAGAGTGATGGGTCATCCTTCAGGATAGGTTGTAGATCCTTGATGATGTGCTGGAGAGCTTTTAGTTGGGGGCTGAAGGTGATGGCTAGTGGCGTTCTGTTATTTTCTTTGTTGGGCCTGTCCTGTAGTAGGTGACTTCTGGGTACTCTTCTGGCTCTGTCAATCTGTTTCTTCACTTCAGCAGGTGGGTATTGTAGCTGTTAGAAAACTTGATAGAGATACTGTAGGTGTTTGTCTCTGTCTGAGGAGTTGGAGCAAATGTGGTTGTATCGTAGAGCTTGGCTGTAGACAATGGATCGTGTGGTGTGGTCTGGATGAAAGATGGAGGCATGTAGGTAGGAATAGCGGTCAGTAGGTTTCCGGTATAGGGTGGTGTTTGTGACCATCGCTTATTAGCACCATAGTGTCCAGGAAGTGGATCTGTTGTGTGGACTGGTCCAGGCTGAGTTTGATGGTGGGATGGAAATTGTGAAATCATGGTGGAATTCCTCAAGGGCTTCTTTTCCATGGGTCCAGATGATGAAGATATCATCAATGTAGCACAAGTAGAGTAGGGGTATTAGGGGATGAGAGCTGAGGAAGCTTTGTTCTAAGTCAGCCATAAAAATGTTGGCATACTGTGGGGCCATGGGGGGAACCATAGCAGTGCCGCTGATTTGAAGGTATACATTGTCCTCAAACGTGAAATAGTTATCGGTGAGGACAAAGTCACAAAGTTCAGCCACCAGGTTTGCTGTGACATTATTGGGGATAGTGTTCCTGACGGCTTTTAGTCCATCTTTGTGTGGAATGTTGGTGTAGAGGGCTTCTACATCCATAGTGGCTAGGATGGTGTTTTCAGGAAGGTCACCAATGGATTGTAGTTTCCTCAGGAAGTCAGTGGTGTCTCGAAGGTAGCTGGGAGTGCTGGTAGCATAGGGCCTGAGGAGGGAGTCTACATAGCCAGACAATCCTGCTGTCAGGGTGCCAATGCCTGAGATGATGGGGCGTCCAGGATTTCCAGGTTTATGGATCTTGGGTAGCAGATAGAATACCCTGGTTGGGGTTCTAGGGGTGTGTCTTTGCGGATTTGCTCTTGTGCTTTTTCAGGGAGTTTCTTGAGCAAATGCTGTAGTTTCTTTTGGTAACCGTCAGTGGGATCAGAGGGTAATGGCTTGTAGAAAGTGGTGTTGGAGAGCTGCCTAGCAGCCTCTTGTTCATATTCCAACCTATTCATGATGACAACAGCACCTCCTTTGTCAGCCTTTTTGATTATGATGTCAGAGTTGTTTCTGAGGCTGTGGATGGCATTGTGTTCTGCACGGCTGAGGTTATGGGGCAAGTGATGCTGTTTTTCCACAATTTCAGCCCGTGAACATTGGTGGAAGCACTATGTAGAAATCCAGTCTGTTGTTTCAACCTTCAGGAGGAGTCCACCCAGAATCCTTCTTTTTGTAGTGTTGGTAGGAAGGTCTCTGTTATTTAGTATGTTGTTCAGAGGTGTGTTGGAAATATTCCTTGAGTTGGAGATGTCGAAAATAGGATTCTAGGTCACCACAGAACTGTATCATGTTCGTGGGCGTAGAGGGGCAGATGGAGAGGACCCAATATAGGACAGACTCTTCTGCCGGGCTAAGAGTATAGTTGGATAGATTAACAGTATTGCTGGGTGGGTTAAGGGAACCACTGTTGTGGCCCCTTGTGGCCCATGTAGTAGTTTAGATAGTTTAGTGTCCTTTTTCTTTTGTAGAGAAGCAAAGTGTGTGTTGTAAATGGCTTGTCTAGTTTTTGTAAAGTCCAGCCACGATGAAGTTTGTGTGGAAGGTTCGTTTTTTATGAGAGTATCCAGTTTTGAGAGCTCATTCTTAATCTTTCCCTGTTTGCTGTAGAGGATGCTGATCAGGTGGTTCCGCAGTTTTTTCTTTGAGAGCATGTGGCACAAGCTGCCGGCATAGTCTGTGTGGTATGTAGATTGTAATGGATTTTTTACCTTCAGTCCTTTTGGTATGATGTCCATCTGTTTGCATTTGGAAAGGAAGAAGATGTCTGTCTGTAACTGTATGAGTTTTTTCATGAAGTTGATAGATTTCCACCCCATATGGCTAAATTCAGTGCCTTGCATAATGACAGGTTTCAGGGGACACCATCATAGGGCCTAATCACATCAGCCACACTATCAGAGGCTTGTTCATCTGCACATCTACCAGTGTGATATATGCCATCATGTGCTAGCAATGCCCCTCTGCCATGTACATTGGTCAAACTGGACAGTCTCTACATAAAAGAATAAATGGACACAAATCAGATGTCAAGAATTAGAACATTCAAAAACCAGTCGGAGAACACTTCAATCTCTCTGGTCACTTGATTACAGACCTAAAAGTTGCAATTCTTCAACAAAAAAACTTCAAAAACAGACTCCAACGAGAGACTGCTGAATTGGAATTAATTTGCAAACTTGATACAATTATCTTAGGCTTGAATAGAGACTGGGAGTGGATGGGTCATTATACAAAGTAAAACTATTTCCCCTTGTTTATTCCCCCCGCCCCACGTCCCACTGTTCCTCAGACGATCTTATCAACTGCAGGAAATGGCCCACCTTGATTATCACTAGAAAAAGGTTTTCCCCCCCCCCCGCTCTCCTGCTGGTAATAGCTCACCTTAAGTGATCACTCTCATTACAGTGTGTATGGTAACACCCATTGTTTCATGTTCTCTATGTATATAAATCTCCCCACTGTATTTTCCACTGAATTAATCCAATGAAGTGAGCTGTAGCTCACGAAAGCTTATGCTCAAATAAATTTGTTAGTCCCTAAGATGCCACAAGTACTTCTTTTCTTTTTACTGACTTCAATGTGTCCAATAATTCACTCAGTAATGTGTTTTCTCATAGGTAGTTGCATGTTGCACAAGGGCATGTCTGATCTGAGGTTGATATTACAATATTAATAGCAAAAGGCTGATGCAATGAAAGTGCCCTTCTCCAACACTATTAATCCAGTACCCTCTCAACTCTTAAGCAGCATAAGCAATAATATTTGCTGTGATATTAATATAATTTGTTTCTCCGTTTTATAAAGTTTTAAAGGCTGGAAATGCTTTATGCCAGTTTTTAACATTTAAAAATCATCTGTGTTAGTTGGAGACCGAAAAGCTGTGTATCTATGAACAATTGTTGATAAAATGGGAAATTTAAGTAAAAACATCATCTTACTGCTAGAATAATTGTCTTTGTGAGGCATAGTTGTGCAGATCCACTGATAGTCTGAAAATGAAAGGTCAGTGTTAGTGAGGTCGAACACTGTGTGAGTGTGTGTATGTGTTTGATATAGTAATATGTATGTACTCCACAGAGCAAATGTCCAATATTGTCCCCTACCAGCTAAAATTTCACTCTGTACTGTATTAAATATATTAGCATCGGTTAGGAAATGTTATCTGTGAGGTTTCTCAGGAATTCTTTTTCCTGACTTTCATTGAGGTTCTGTTTTGGTGGAAACTTTCTAGCCAGCTTTAAAAGATATTCTGGAACATGATTAAGTATAGCTTTCTTTAAAGATGATTACCTAGCCATGAATGATACTATATTAAAATATTTGAGGCTAATTTCCCCAAATACCATTATTTTTCTTCAGCTCTATCACACTATATAATGTCCTCCTTTTGAGTGTGCTGACTGAGTTCCTTCAGAAAGTTTACTCCTGCGTATTTTTATATACCTATTTATTTATTTATTTATTTTCAGTAAGACATCTAGAGTAGATTTCTTTTGTCTGTTTCTTACTGGCAGCTGTTGTGCAAGCCATCCTGTAGGACCGAGTTCATCTTGCCAAGCTCTGCATCATGTTTTCATCACTACTAATACAATGTCCATCTGTAATCTGTTTGATAACTTAATGCCTTTTAGTACACCTGTCTTTTATCATAAATTCTATTCTCAGGCCATGCCTCATACTGACTGTGTTGAGCCAAATGGAAACAAGCTTTCTGAAACTTGCACAAGTGATGCTATTTCTTAAAGAGTAAAATGACTCATGGATGATGTAAATGTTGACCAAATGTAATGTGTTAACCTCAAAATTTTCAGAGGAGCTGTTCAGCCTGGTTAAGCACTACAGCTGTGTGAAAGTCAACAGTTCTGCCTCACAGGGATTTGTTCACATTTTCTTCCGTTGCAGTCTGCCTGGCTTCAGATCCTCTGAATGTTTTTATTTAATTGGAACCAAATTTCAAGCTTAACTCTGACCGAATTGTTATGTTTCACATATAAACTATGTTGAACTATGAATTTCAAAGCATTTTGATTCAAAACCATAAACCTGGGGTTGTCAATTATTTTTTGTCAAGGTCCAAGTTTCTTGGTCATGTTATAGTCAAGGTCCAGACTCCAGAGAAAATAATAAAAAATAACAATAATTAGTAAATAAAAAGGTTTTGGGGTCTGCTGAAAAGCATCTGGTGGTCTGGATTTTTCCCACTGTATGCCTGTTGATGATCCCTGCCATAAATTGTCTTATGTTAACCCCCCAAAATGTGTGAACCTTAACTAACCTTTTCTCACATCTGATCTTTTGTAACACAACCCCAAAAAGGCAAAGTCTGAATGGCTTCAGTTTATGTTACAAGTATTTTACACAGTGCTAGCAGGGAGCCAAAGGCTGACATGGTTCCTTTACATGTATTTAAACGAACCCACATAGTATAGTCAGGTCTCCGTTCCATGACTGCTTAATCTAGTTGAAGCTATAAGGCAGATATTGTGCAGCACAGGCTGTGTTTCTCATTCTGGAAGCTCACAAGGCAGGAAGAACCACAATGTTTGCACATCCAGCATTCTAAATACTGTGTTTATTTCATCTGAATTCTGTATCTTCTCTGTCACGGGATGTGATTACATGAATTGCATGGCACTATAAAGCTAAGCTGGAAATCTCATTGGGATAGGCTTTTATTTTATTTCATTTTGCCAGATTTCTGATAGTTCCTTCCCCTGATGAGATCAGAAATACACTATGCCTTTCTCCTGGTACTCTGCCACTATAGTTTCCACTCCCAGCAGATGTGTGAAAATAAAACATGATGGGAGGGGAAGCTTTAAACAAAGCTTTCCAAACCCTGAAATGGGGCAGTTTGGTTTCAGTTCAAAGCACTGGTAAAGGTTGTTGTCAGTTCCTGTATTGCACAAACTGGTTCACCTGTCTGTAGTTAGTAAGAACCAAATTGTACCCTTCCCTAGAGATACCCATGAGAGAGGGGAGAGATGCAGCCAGGAGTTTTCTTTTAATTCTTCCCTCAGGGGAGGCAGGAGAGGAAGCAGATGCTGAAACCTCTCAGCCGTTTATAAGCCCAGGTTGCACTGGAAAAGGAACAGCCCCATGGAAGGTCAGACTCTCTTTGCTTTTTCTGCCTCCAGCACTGCTTGCTATCCCCTGCAAAATAACCTTCTCTGCAGGTGCAGAACCAAAGCTAGTGGTGTTTCAAACAGCTTTAATTTAGGCATCAATTTGGTTTGTAACATCCACTCTAGGTAGGGGAGAAAGCCATAGAAAACAACTCATTTCCCTGCCCTCAACCTGCCTCTGCAGTCTCACAGAGCCCCTACCCCACATTATTCCCATGGAGAGGATCGTGGAAGGTCTGGGGAAGGGTGGAAATAGGAATTAGGTAACCGGACTAGATGGAGCACTCATTTGCTCTGACATACTGTGTCCAACCGTGGTCAATGTCAGATACTTCTGAAGAAAGTGGGCAATTATGGAATACCCTGCCCATAGAGGAAGTTTCTTTCTAACCTGTGTGGGACTGGAACCAAAGCCCACCAAAGACAGTGTTAGTCTTTCCATTGACTTGTATGGGATATTGATCATCCTCTTGGTGCTTTCACTTGTGCCCCAAAGCATAACTGTTTAAAATTATATCTGGTGCTTGTAGGTAGGGCTAGCCTGACATGAGTAATTAAACACATGGGGAGAGGCCTTGTTTCTGGAAGATTGGATTAGGGAGGTAAACAAATCAACACACTAAAAATAGAACATTTGTGCTAAATAATTTAAGTAAAGTCAGTCAGTAGGCTAAAAAGACAGAATGTCTGAGACAGCTAAGATAAGAGGGAGAACACCCAGGGAACCATTTACTACAAACAAGATAACAATGGACCAGATAAGTTAAGAATGTAGAGGTAAGGTAAAGAGTATGTCGAATGTGGACAATGAGTCTACTGCATAGGGATTGGTTCCTATAAAGTAACCAAGCCAAGGAAAAATGTATATTAAATGGAATAAGATGTGTCATGTTGTAACAGGGTGGCACCTGCCTCTTGCAAGAATGCCCCACATGATTGATGGTTTCTTCTGCAGGTCTTCAGTGACTCAGCCCTCCAGCCAAGACACACACACCATCTGTAGGCTGAACAGAAAAACAAACCCCTTCCAGGGTATACAGACTTTATCTTCCTCTAAAGCTTCCTCCCTAGAGCCACTGCCCTCTATAACAGGCCACCAGGGTACATTGCGATACCCTCCATTGGTGCGTCATTTTTGGCAGCTCCCTCACCCCCAGGCTCAGTCTTTAACCAGATCAACAGGGTCCATCATGGTACTCTTACTTGGTCTGGCTAGGTAAGGCTCACTCCTTACTCGGTCCCCGCAGCCAGCCAGGAGCTCCTTCTTAGCTCCCCGCGTCTTCAGCAGCCCTCCCTGCACTGAGCTGTGCATGGTCCTGCTGCTCTTCCAACCAACCAGGAACCTGGTCCTCTCTCTTCCAGCTCTGCTGCTACTTTTATACTGCCATCCTGACCCCTGACTGGCCACTCCAGCAGCCCCTCTGATTGGCTGTTTGCCCGGCAGACACTCTAGGCTGCCTGGAGGATTTCTCCTCTGCTCTTTTCTGGGGCAGACTAAGGCAGGGCAGCGAACCCTTCAGCAGGGGGCCTCTGGACCTAGTCAAGCTTGTCATACATGTATGTAAGCAGAGAGTGTTTCTGTGTAACTTTGGAGCTGTAATGTATCCTGCATCCATCCCTCTGTATCTGAGTATGATTAGCTCAGTGTAGCACTGCTGTATGCCAAATAAAGATACCCGAGTGACCAAGTCTGAAGTCAAACTGAGTTCTTGGGAAGCTGAATAGAAAGTGGTCTCAGAGGTAATCCCAACAGTGCTGTCATCTTCTTCACCTCCATGTTCCATCAGGCCCTTAGGCCAGATTTGGGTGTTCTCCACCCACAGAAGCAAGAAGAGGCCCAATGGCTTTATAACACTCTTTTAACTATTGTACAGATAGAAAATAGTGAATGTTTGAACTTCTTTCTGGAGAAACTGAAGCCTGGGAACGAGCTGAATTTGTGAAAGCTTTATTTTCTTGGTCATTTCTCCTGTTTAATTGACCAAATCTATCTGGAGGGAGTACATTAAGAGCTACAGTATGTTTGCTTTGTGTTGGACAGAATTATACCCTTTCATGTCCATAGCTTGCGGTTTAGCTGAAAGGTTTAATTGTTCCTGGCTTCAACATTCCTCATTAATTTGCATTCCAGGCAGGATGCTTTATGGCTGGTAGATTATTTGACATGACACACTATTGCAGGAATTGTTTCTTCCAAGCAACAAGATTGCAAATTATTTTTATTTTCTAATTTCTGTTGCTTTTACCCAGTCTGAATGACCCCAGTGAACCTTGCTTAAAAAGAAAATGCTAAAAATAACAGAGCTCATTGCAATTTTATACTAATTTCCTTAAATACATGGGAGTGCCTTAAGATTTCATCATCCTGGGTTCCGTGAGATACCTTTTTCTACATGTTTGTATGGCACCTAGCACAATGGAGCCTGATCCTGATTGGGGCCACTGGGCATCTTTGTGATGTACATAATAAATAATTATTATTGTAGTGCATTGTTAGTTTTACCATAATTAAGGATACATACATAGTTTGTGTACCACATGCTGGGTAATAACATGAGAGGACTCCATGTTTCTAAAACTAAACTGACTCTTTATTAAGAATACATTTACAGAGATGCTGAATCTGCTGTAGCGTTCTAGCCATGTGCACCTAGGCTGACTTCCTGGTGTATCCTCCAAAGTCTTCCTTCCTACAATCTGTACTCCTGCCTCTATGTTCCATGTAGGGTGCTAGGGACCCCAACATCAGACTTTGATCCTAATACAAAAACTTAATAATAACCTCAGCTATTAAGTCAGAATAACTTGCCAAACTTATGGACTATGAGCAGTCAAATGTGCTGATTTATTGATATCATTGCTATAAAAACATAGGAGGTCACTGTTAAGTAGAACTGAGCAATTTTTTTGTTTGGGGCGGGGAGGAGAATAGTAAAAGTATATTTGCCAAAAAATGAAATTTCGGAGCAACCAAAACTATTCATGATTCAAGTTGACATTTAAAATATCATTTTGTTTGACCCACATTAATTTTTATTTTTTTTTTTGCGAATAAATAAATAAATAAAAAGCAACACCAAAAACGTCAGTGTTGGTTTTAAACTAATCAATTAATTTATTATTTATTTTTCAGTTCTGCCACCCAACCAAAAAAAAAAAAAAATCAATCAGTTATTTGTTGAGCTCTATAGTACGGTTTTGCAATAGAGTTCAAGTTTGCACAAGCTAGCCTATGTATCGCCTTTAGATATCTGTTGGAGCTAGATCTGAAAACCTTATAAATCGCTGGCTTGTTGCAGGCAATGGAAAGGTTGAAAGGAATGCATACCTCCTTAACTTCTTTTTTCCATGCTTGTACTGGCTTTTAGGTGGCTGGGATATGTCCTGCTGCACTCTTAACTATCACCAATAATTGTGTTTGCTTGGTAATTATTATTATAAATGTCCCAATACTAAAAAGAAGGCAGTTTAACTCTTTTTAAAGCAAAAAAAACCTTTAATGTTGTAAGAGCTGTCACTGTAATTTTCATTCTTAAGGTGGATGGTCCTACAGGATTCACATACTGATCAAATGACAGTACTCTACAGTTCCCGCCCTGACTCTTTTGAATGTGGAACAGAAACCAACAAGACTGAAACATTTTAAATTTCTCTTAGTAAAAAACCCCAACAAATATGTAATAAGTTATTGTAATACAATGAGCTCCACCTTGGAGGGCTTGGTGTATAAGCCATTTGAATTCTTCTTTTGTGGCTTCTAATCTTATGAACGCTTCAATAGAATGAAATCCTTGTACCTCATGGTTGCTTATGCTCTTTTTTTTTTTGACTAAATCCTGAAGTACTTACGTTAAGTAAATGGGAGTTTTGCTTGAATGAAGACTGAATATAAGCTAAGGCCCTGATCCTGCAAATACCTAATAACTTACAGAAGTTTACTTATGCGTAGTGCCATTTACTTCAGTGATCCCATACACATGAGTAAAGTTACATGTGCTGCAATGTTTGTAGGATCCAAGTAAAGATTGCAGGATTTGGGCCATTGTTTATTTGTATTTTTATACTATACACATGAGAAATAAATTAATAATTCATTACATTATTTCTGTAACTATGTTAATATAGTAACGGAACAGATAGCCAAAACACATGCTTTGAAAATAGTTGGACATTACACTGGCAAACATTGCATGTTCTACATTTTTTTTCTTTTTAGATCATGAGAAACTCTTTTTTTACTTAATATTTTTCATTATCTGCTTGACAAAAATGAAATGTTACTGTAAAGTGTTCCAGAAAGGTGTCCAATTCATTGGAAATAATTATTCAAATGAATTTGGGCTCCTTTTTTCTGTTTGCAAATTGTTCACAAAATAATCTTGATTGATTATTTGAAGATTCTAGAGGCATGTGAATAATTCTTGAATATTCACCAAATATATATATATAAAAAATCAGATAACATGTTTGTGATTTTTTTCAGTATTTTCTCAACTTTAGACATGAGTTGATGGTGGGTATATTAGGTAATGGAACATTACATATGGAGATGAAACAGAGAAAAGAAAGAGCAGAAATTTAATGAGGTAGACTTGTGAAAGTCTCAGAATAAGCTTACACATATTTTTTGCTCTTGGTGCATAGGAGGAGACCCTCCCAGTCTTGTGTTCTTAATTCTCTCTTATGTTCTTTTGACGATTAATTTTTGTTCAGTGATTTTGAATTCAGTTGATGGGCATGACGAGGTATGGTTCTGGTTAGTAGGTGATGGAAAACTGTAATGACAGAAAGACAGGTATATACTGCATAATCCATACATTATACTTTCAAGTTTTCAGTCCTTTTCTCAGCAAAAAATGACATGAAGAGCTGTTCCAGAAAGACACTATTTTTAATGGCTTGACACTTAACTCAAAATAATTTTGTATTTAATAATGGTTTATTTTTTTAAATCTGTAAACAAGTAATGCTGTAAACATACAAGAGTGGTATTTAATGCTTTTCAAGTCAATACCATTTCTTATGAAAAAAGTTTACCTCTGAATACTAGAACTCTTGACTCTAATACATTCTGACACTAAGTGAAAACCAAAAAAATATTTATTCTCAACATTAAAAGGGCACATCGTTTCTGAGAAGACATCAGGAGATATCCCATGACACTAGTTACCAATTCACATATTGAGAGAAAGGCAGTTTAGTTGCTTGCAAATAGAACATACTGTGATATCTCTTTTAAAATTTGTGTTAATAACTCCCAGAACTATCATTGATATTTACTTCAGATATGTACAAATGCTACTGCTGCACTATTAAGTCTCCAGTATCATATGCAAGTAATGCTAAAGGTCTAAATTGGACATACAACAGGGAGGAAATGAAGAATTTCAGACTAAACATTTAAGTAGACCCTTAATCTTTAACTACTCCTGCTTTATCAAAAATAAAATCTCAGACATAATGGACTATGTGTTTGGGATGGACCCTAAGCCATCCTTGAGAGGAAGGATGGTCTTGTGGCTAAGGGTTTAGCTTGTGCCTCTGCAGATATTCATTCAGTTCTTGGCTCTGCCACGGATTCCTGCATGACTATGAGCAAATCACGCTCTGTACTTCAGTTGCCTGTGTGGGATGGAATGATAACATCATGTTTCTTTTTTTTACTATTCACTCTGTTCTAATCTAAGCCCATGCACATCCCAGTTCTACTCTGCCAACATGTCTACTCTGCCCCATGACCTCCTCTGAGGCCTGGAACATTATAGTTAGTATTGGCCAGCCTTCCCCCTACTGCTCATATCATCCTAGCAATGCATGTCTTTTGTGCTGGAGGGATGGGACTCTCCATGCCTCTACCATTTAGTCCACCTATGACATCATTTAATCCAACATAATTTTGGCTTTCATTTGGTCTATTTTCTCATTCTCCTCTACTTTTGTAAAGCATGACGATGATGATTATTTATCAATCAATACATATATGGGTCTATTCCTGGCTCTGTCTGAGCAGGACAGAAAGAAACTCTACACCAACCTGATTTTATCCTGACATGATTGAGGCTTGTGTGGAAGACGTTGCAGGGCAGCTCAGCAGCAGCTTTATGACCAGGACCCATAGAACTGCAGAGGGGAGTTCCTGTGACTGCACTCCCTACCTCCCCTCTCAGCCTGAACACTTTGTTTGTGGATACTGCCCCCCTCTCTCCTTTGTGGGCCACACAAATTCATAGATTATCAGACCAGAAGGCACCACAGTGATCATCTAGTCTGGCCTCTACTATCCTGCAGGGGTTGCACTATCGCCTTCCTCACGCCCATGGATCTGCCACAGAGCAGAGAGAAAGGAGCAGGAACGTGGGGAAGAACTTTGTCAGAGGGGTTCTAAGAGAGGGGTGGGTGGGCTGATTGCCCAAAGCTGGGAGGAGCTCTTCAGCCATGATGGCCATTTAACCAGATGAGCGCTCTATTTCCTAGCTTTTATCCAACAGTACTGTTTCGGCTTTTAAGTCCTTTTTAAGTACCCTGCCTCACACCTCCATGTAGTTGGTTTAGCCCTGCATCTGAACAGGGCTCCCCATTGTAATCATCAGAGACCCAGGCATGGAACCCCCTTCAGAATATGACTCTGCGCTACACGGCAGCATGGCCATGATTTTGCCCACAGGCTCTTGATGCTTTTATTTCTTCAGTGATAAAATGGAGATAATACCTAGCTCATAGGGTTGTTGTGAGACTTAATTCATTAACGTTTATTGGCACTTTGGAATCCTCAGATGGAAGGCTCTGTACAAATGCAAAGTTTTTATTCAAGATCATGATTTTTTTCTTTTCAGTGTTTTATGCAAATAGGTATATACTTTGGGGCATGGGTTGGTTGGAAATAACACCTCCAGTAGATGTTCTTAAGTTAATTAATAAAGATACCCAGTGTGGTGTTAAATTATTCATTTCACTTTTAGCATTTTAAAAGTCATTCCAGCTGGGATAATACTAGGAAATATGCTTACCACTAAGTTTGGCATTGCAGTTAAAACTCACTGTATAATACATATCTTCTAACTAGTAGTATTTACGTCCCAATTTGTAACTTGGCATTTTGCCACAATGTTGCCTACAAAAAAGACGAGAGGAAAAAAGAGAGAGAGAGAGAGAGAGAGAGGAATTAAACAAAAGCAAAAGGAAAAAAGAAAAAGAAAACAACCACCCACAGGCCACAACAGCTTGCTTTCCTGAAAGCAAAGGAAAAGCAATCAGTTTTCAACTCTGTATCACAGTTGTAATTTTCCGTTAAGGTCTTTGAAGCTTCAAAATATTTCATGCTGAGCAAGTTACTGTAGTTTTAGACTTCCAGTCATAAAATGTTCTGATAACTTGTGTTCTAATTTAGATTGCTTCCGCTATACTATATGACACATTATATGGATTAAGCTCCCAAAAAGGAATCTATTGAGGATGGGACAGTGACAAGCTTTATTCTAAATACTGCATCTGTACTGCTGACAACAACACAGTAGGCTGTCTGTAGCATTGTTAACTTCACCTGTTATTTTTATTTGGACAGGGGCTGTCTCTGGTATCTTTGGCTTTTCGAGCTATGTGTATGTGTATGTATATGTACACACACACACACACTCACTCACAAAGTTCCAACACTTTATATAGCTAAAAATACATAAAGACACTATGTTTTGTGTTAGTTAAGACTGGCCTACAGAAAAGATACCCTTATACAAATCTCAAAAGCCAAGAAATGGAAAGTTAAGGCACCCAACAGTAGTAAATAGCCTTCACTCTTCCACCTTCCCACTAGTTGACCCTCATCACAAGAGACACTCACCACGAGCACAACCATCATGGCTTTAATGCTGAGCCAGTAGAGAGGCCCTCCTTCCAGCACCCTCTTCCCCAGACCCCCCTCCTTCCTTATCACCACAAGCAGACCAGCCTTTCCCACCTACTGTTACTAATGCGCACTCCTGCAAACTCAAGTTTGGGAAAGGGGCGTTGGCATGCGCATGTGTGTAGGGAATGCAGACTACTTGAATGTGGTATAACAGTTTTATCAGCTTGAGTTTGTGAGGGCTGCATTAGTCACCAGTGCTGAAGTCATTATATGTGCTACTCAGTCCATCCCAAATGAGCGCTGATCAAGTCTTTACACCATGTCATCATGCATTTTGTACACACTACATATGATATAGAAAAAAACATTTTAGGAATGTTTAGAAAAAAGGATTGGACTGTTTCTTGTATCCTTGTCTGTAAAATCAGGTGCGTCCTAGTTACCGCGAGACCAACTGTACAGCATTCATAGATAGTCTAATAGTAAATGGTAAAATTACCTTAAATAACTTGACTATAATGTCACTAATTTAATGTCCATCACCTTAGCCCCAGAGACCTGGAAACAGAAGTTGGACATCACTGGAAAGCTTTGAAGCTTCCCTTTCCATGCATATAAACTCCTATATCCAAGCCTGCCAAGGTTTCTAAAGTTGGGTTTTTAAAGCCATAACAACTTTATGTCTAAAGCTGTTAGGAGGTTCAAGGCTGAACTCTGCCTGGCTGGGCCTGGTCCAGGGCCAATATAATTTTATGGGATACTTTTCAATGTATGGGGAGAAAGAGAAAAATATCTATAACAGGCTGATTTTTCAAAATAGTCATATGTATATGCTTAACTGTACACTCCTTCCAACAATCACGTTTGAAGTGAATGGGACTACTTGCAGTGTGAGAAGGTGAGTATGTGTCTGTCTTTGCAGAACTGGGGCCCTCATTTTGGTGTGTCTGGTTACACTGTTTCCCTTTCAGGAGTCTGATTTGTCTTGCGTACCCCAAGTTTCATTTCACTTGAAAACTACTTGCTTACAAACTCAGACACAAAAATACAGAAGTGTCGCAGTACTGAAAAATGGCTTACTTTCTCATTTTTTCCATTTAATTATAAAATAAATACATTGGAAACAAATATTTTACTTATATTTCAGAATGTAGTATAGTGAGCAGTATAAACAAGTCACTGTCTGTATGAAATTTTAGTTTGATTGGCTTTACAGTGTTTTTATGCACCCTGTTGTAGAACTAGGCAAATATCTAGATGAGTTGATGTACCACCTTGAGAACCACTGCCATAGGGATCCATTTAACCGTCTCTAAAAATGAAGCTGTTTTCTCTCATGGAGGAAGAAAACTTAATTAAACTTTAGCTACAGTTTAGCAAAGCTAGAACATTATTTTTGTACTAAAATTATTAATCCTATAACAAAAGGGGATAGAACACTGAGGAATAAAGAATATTATAATCTACGTTGTCTTATCTATAGTTATTATAAAAGAATATTCCCTGGAGGAGGAGCTGAAGTCAGCCAAATTCTGCTCTCAGTTACACCGGTGTAAATCTAGTGTAAACTAAGTGGCCTGAACATGAATGAACATTAGGCACAGTTTAACATTAAAGCTGCTGATTAATTACAGTAATGAAGAACTTTAAAAATATAGCCAGCATCCATGAGAAAGTGTTGCATATTTTGAGACTTTTGTTTTCTGTACAAGGGAGATATAGATAGTGTGTAAATGTGCTTTGCATGCCTAATTCAGAATTGTTCACACACACTGATAGTTATCTTAAAAGATGTGAGGACATAATCCACATTCGGATGATAGCATCTAGTCAATATCTTTGTGTGGCCTTCAAAACGATGAGGACATGTTACAAGCTATGACCTTTTTATAAAAGCTGCTTTAGCTGGGGGGCGGGGTTTATTACTGTGGAAAAGAAATGTTAGCTGGGTCAGGATTTGCAGCTCTGTCCCAGTGATTTAAAAAAAAAAAAACCAAAATACCAAAACAATTAGGCAATCTCCTGCCCTACTCATTGGACATGTTTTGAGGCACATTTTCAGTAGCATGTAGAAGGATTTAGAATCATAGAATACCAGGGTTGGAAGGGACCTCAGGAGGTCATCTAGTCCAACCCCCTGCTCAAAGCAGGACCAATCCCCAATTTTTGCCCCAGATCCCAAATGGCCCCCTCAAGGATTGAATTTACAACCCTGGGTTTAGCAGGCCAATGCTCAAACCACTGAGCTATCCGTCCCCCCCTTTAATCCCTTTATGATTCCCCAAAAATGTAAATGAAAGTCACAGAAGGCAGCTTGGCATAACCAAAAGGTGTACAGCTTTGTACAGCTATTGCCTAATTTTTCTGGGCTCTCAATTCTTTGGTGTGTGGCCATAAAATGAGAAAATCTTTTTCTTCTTTAAAAACCTATCAGCCTGATTTCAATAGGTGCAGTGAGTGGCACACCTGAAAAGAAATTTGTATATGTTTTTACAATCTCCTTAATTCCACTGTCTCATCACATTCACCTATATCATTAAATCTTGAAGGAAGAAACTCCAGCCTCTTTTCTTGAGTGGTTGTTCTTTGTTAACCTTAGGGTGAACCATGTGTGTATGAGAGAACCAAGTTTATATGATGCAAATGGAGACCGAGGCCCTGATACAGCAAAGGTATAACTGAATATATGAGTATTCAGTTATACATGAATATATGAGTAGTTATCTTGGCATCAGTGGGAATTCTCATGTGCTCAGAGTTACATCTACGTATAGGTGCCTTGCTGGATCAGGGTCCTATACAGTAGTTCTAATATTCGCTGCTAAGATACAATTACTGGCACATGACCTTAGAATAGGCATTTTCTAATAACCAAGCACAGAGAGAGAAGGGGCTGTGGGAAGGGGCTTGATAAAAATATCTTTATAGAATTTTAGTCCAGATTTAAAGAGCACGCAAAAATGCAGTGTTACCTCTTAGCTGTTACTCAAAATCAGAAGCAAAGGAGAAAAGGAATATGTAGTAGATATCTGGAGGAGGAAGGGGCACCAGAAAACAGAGTACTGAAGTTAAATCTAGCAAAGTGCTTGAAATAATGAATCAAACTAAAAGTGTAATAGTTACAATTTTAATATCCTTTCTCACAAAGGGGAAGTTCTGTATGCTACCATATTATATTAATTATATTATATTAATGAGCATTTCATGTGCCATCAACCTTTAAGTTCATATTCGTCTTCTCCTATATTTCTCAGTAGGTGTTAATTTGCTTTTTGGCAGTTGGCCTTCAATAATAAGTCCAGCATTCTTCCTTTAGATATGACTTTGACATTTATTCTTGGCAAGGTAAATAGTGTTCTAATGTCTTTCATTTTTTACAATATCCAGTTGAAAAAAGGAAAAAGCAGACACAGATATGACCTGACCTTTCTATAAAATATTTTTGAGTACTTGGTGCTCTAGTAAACTGGCCTTCAAGTTTCAAAACATGAAGTCCAGGAGCTAATTACCACATCCAGTTTCATAGCAGAAGTGATAGAAAACTTCAGAAAGATTTTGATAAACATTGCTGAGCCAGGTTCAAGAATTATAAGAAGTGTGTCTGATATGCAGTGTCAACTCCCACAAAGTCGAAAGTTATATTAGTCACTCCTGGTATTGAGATACTTTATCTCCTGTTGTGTGAGAGAGTTGTGAGGATAAGCAATTATTTAATAAGTGAAATAACAAACAGGTCTACTATGTTATAAAATCAGAGACAGATTTAAATTATTGGTACCAAAAGGGAATAAGAGATTTTTATTCAAATTTGTGACTATTAGTGTTCATAAAAGCAAGGGGATACTTATGGTTTTGTTTTGGGATTTACAAGGAAAGGTTAATTGGGAAATCATCTCTATTTTGAATGGAGATGACCTGAACTCACTAGACAAAAAGTGCAGTTCAGTGGCCACTAGCGGGATTAGATGTGTTCTAGTCATGACACAGTATCTCCAGACTTGTTGAGAAGCATGTTGTTTTTATTTAGTTCTGGAAGCCTTGCAAATGTTATGAGTATACTCTCTACTCCATTAGCCAAATCATTAATAAAAATATTGAATAGTACTTCACTCAAGACAGACTTCCATCTTACCTTACTAGATACATCTTTCCAGATGACACTGAACCATTGATAACTACTCTTTGAGTATGGTCTTTCAGTTTTGTACCCACTTGATGGTGATTTCATCTAGATCACATTTCCCTAGTCTGCTTATGAGAATGTCATGTAGGACAGAATCAAAAGCTTTACTAAAATGAAGATAAATCATGTCTACTACTTCCCGTCTACCCAGTAGGCCAGTCATGTTATCAAAGAAGGAAATTAAGTTGGGTCTGGCATGACTTGTTCTTGAGAAATCTATGCTGGCTATTCTTTATACTACAATTATCCTCTAGATCAGAGGTGGGCAAACTACGGCCCATGGGCCACATCTGGCCCGCGGGGCCCTCCGGCCTGGCCCCTGAGCT
The DNA here is from genome assembly GCF_965140235.1 of Caretta caretta. Lineage (NCBI taxonomy): Eukaryota > Metazoa > Chordata > Testudines > Cheloniidae > Caretta > Caretta caretta. Next base: position 302,402,783 of record NC_134206.1, on the reverse strand, counting down.
CCTGTCCTGGGAGGCTCACCAGGGCCCCTCCCCCACACCTCAGGTAACTGCACCGCCGGCGCAATGCTCTGGGCAGGGGGGGGCTGTGAGCTCCTGGGGCAGCGCAGCTGCAGAGTCCGGCCTGACCCGGTGCTCTGTGCTGTGCTGCACGGTGCGGCTGCAGTGCGGCCAAGCACTGGTGCTCCAGGCAGCGCGGTAAGGGGGCAGGGAGTGTGGGGGGGGGGTTGGATAGAGGGCAGGAGAGTTGGCGGGGTGGTCAGGGGCCAGGGATGTGGATAGGGATCGGGGAGGTCAGAGGGCGGGGAACAGGGGGGTTGAATGGGGGCAGAGGTCCCGGGAGGGCAGTCAGGAAGAAGAGGAGGGGTAGGATGGGGCGCCAGGTGCCAGTCAGGGGCAGGGGTTCTGGGGGCAGTCAGGGGACAGGGAGAAGGGGTGGTTGGAAGGGGCAGGGGTCCTGGGGGGAAAGACAGGAATGAGAGGAGGGGTTAGATGGGGCAGTGGGGGGCAGTCAGGGGCGTGGGGTCTGGGGGCGGTCAGGGGACAGGGAACTGGGGGTGGTGGATGGAGCAGGAGTCCCAGGGGGGCCGTCAGGACAGGGAACAGGGGGTGGGGGGGTTGGATGGGATAGGAGTCCTGGGGGGCCCATCAGGGAGTAAGAAGCAGGGAGGTGGGGTCGGATAGGGACCGGGGACCAGGCCACGCCTGGCTGTTTGGGGCGGCACAGCCTCCCCTAACTGGCCCTCCATACAATTTTGGAAACCCAATGTGGCCCTCATGCCAAAAAGTTTGCCTGTCCTGCTTTTGATACTTAGAAAATGATTTTTTAATAATTTGTTGCAGTATCTTTCCAGGTATTGAAGTTAGGCTGACTGCTTTATAATCCTTGGGTCTTCTTTGTTCCCCTTTTAAAAGATAGGTACTAAATTTTCCCTTCTCCTGTCTTCTGGTACCTCACTTGTCCTCCATACGCTCTAAAAGATAATCACCAATGGTTCCCAGATTACTTCAGCTAGTTCCTTAAGTACCCTAGGGTGAATTGCATTAGGCCCTACCAATCTGAATACATCTAACTAACCTAAATATTTTTAACCTCTTCTTTTCCTATTCTGTCTTGTTTTACTTTTAATATAAATTATGTTAAGTATCTGGTCACAATTATCTTTTTTAAAGAAGACTGAAGCAAAATAGACATTAAACATATCAGCCATCTTGATGTCATCCATTATGAGCCTTCCCTGTTAAGTAATGGATCTACATTTTCCTTCATCTGGCACCTACTGTATTTATGGAACATCTTCTTATTGCCTTTTATGCCTCTTGCTAGGTATAACTCATTTTGTGCCTTAGTCTTTCTGAGTTTGCCCTGACATGCTTGTGCTATTCTTTCATACTCATCCTTAGCCATTTGTTCATGTTTAGCCATTTGTTCATGCTTCGGTAGGATTCCTTTTTGGTGTTCAGGTCATTAAAGAGCTCCTGATGCAGCCATATTGACCGCTTACTAGTCTTCCTATCTTTCGTCTCTCAGTGTAAAAACATTTAACTTAGATGATCAGCAGAGGCTATAATCTCATTCCTGTCGATACAGGCTTCTTGTGATGCTAGTTCAGGAATGTCTCTGTGTGTGTGTGTGTGTGTGAGAGAGAGAGAGAGAGAGAGAGAGGTTCTGAGAAGAGCCTGGGATGGTTAATTACTTAATCTTCACCTTATTCTTTGGAAATATTTATTAGGCACACTTTAGTGAAAGTTTAAAAGTTTGAAACAAAGTTTTTTTAAGGCATATTGACATTACAGATAATGTGGTTCAAACAATTTTGAATGTTCAGATCAGTTTGCTTAGATTTTCTTTGAGAACAAAATATACTGTAGAACATCTGTTCAGTTCCTATCATTAGATAATGGAAATAGCCTGGCTTCTCCAGGTCAGACATACTCTAGAATGTGTGGTGTGCCCTGAACCTAAAAAAGCTTTTGATCTTGAATAGCAATTGGTCTGAGCCCACTAACTGCTGCCTGTCAGCCTTCCCAAATAGGAAATTCTCTGGCATCCTAAAGCCACCCCGTCCTGTCTTCAGATATTCCAATGAAAAGGTAGCTGTAACTGCCTTGTACTCTGATGATCTCTATTTCTCAAAAGAGCTACTTGGAGCTACTCCAAACTGTACTTGGAGACCATTCCAGTTCTGAGCTAGCCTAAGATCAGGAAACTTCAAAGATGACCTATAACTTCTTTTGTCCCTTCCCCCATTGTTGCACAGAACACAGGTCAATCAGACTAGAGAATACGGCCCTTAATTTTCACATCTAATAACTCTCTCCCTGACATATATGAATTAATATTATAGGCAATGACAAAAGTGAAGTTACAAGTATAATACTCTGGCGTTTCCTGATCCTAGAAACCTTTACTCAGATGATTGGCCAGACATGCAAGCAGTCTTGTTGCCTAATAGGATGACTCTCAGTAAAGACCATGGCATTAGTCAGGATTTGTTGGGTTGAGCCCCAGATCTGGAATAACCTCTTATTAGAGAAAGTATAAGATATGATCACTGCTTGTGTCAGAGTTTCCAGTCAAAAATGCTACAACATTGAGGGATGGGTTAGTTAGGAGAAAATAAAAACACAACCAGAACCTGAATCTGTGATGAGTTTGGAAAAGTGTGGTAAACTTTATTTTTTAGGATGCACCCTTGCAGTCCGTGGTATTGACTGAAATAGGAAGAAGAAAGTCAAGGTCAAATTCTCTTCTGTGCTGGGTTTAAGATCAGTCAAGCAGCTGTGGGACTGACAGACCATGGATTTTTTCCCCCCTGGCCCTGTTTAAAAAAGCCATGAGGTTTTGCTAACTTGCACCAAATGGCAATAGTCCCTAGTGAAATGTAAAATATCTGAATCAAAATAAAGACTATGGGCCAGATCCTCAGCTGAAGGGCCTATGCTGATTTACACCAGTTGGAGATCTGGACCTACTTTTTTTTTTAAACAATTAACATGCTTAAAAACGAAAAAACTGAAAAAAAATGGGACGGTTGCTCTAGGGCAAATTTTCAGTGGGTGAATTGTCTACGAACAAAGCGCTCTCAAGCGCAGTTCAGATGAAATCAGTTATATAATAGTTGATACATTTTTAAAGTGATATTTCTCATTTGCAAAGCTCAGAACATATACTTCCAAGATTAATTACCTATTTTAGCTGCAGGGAAAACAAGAGAAGGAAAAGTTAGGTTGAAGGTATGTTTCAACAGAGGTCAGATAGCACCCCAAACCAATAGCGCAGTTTCCTTACAAAAGTCCTCCCCCTCTTAAAAAGCCCAAGTATAACAAAGTCTGGAAAAGAACAATTCAGGCAGTTTTCCCTGAAATGTGGGGTGCCCCCCATACAGCAAGGGTGGGAAAAAGGGCACACAGACAGACTTCTCACTTGAATGCATGATGCTGACTTGGGGGGAAACCCTGAGCCCAGCGCCTATCCAGAATAGCTGGGCTCGGTAATAGGAAGTTGCGTGAAAGGAAATGGGGAGGCATCCTCTGTCCAAGTGCACAGCATGGTTTTGCAGGTGCTCAGTGGAAGTGGCTCCATCTCCTTGCTGAAATAATAACAACAATAATAGAATAATAATAATACTTACCTCTCATATTGTGCTTTTCATCAGTAGATCTCAAATAACTTATTAAAGGACGTCAGTATCAGCATGACCTATTGAGAGAAATAGTCCTGTGTGCTTCCACGCATCATCACATAAGAGGATTCAGAAGTGGACTCGCTGGCTTGCTTCTCCCCTGGCTAACTCATTCCTCAACCTAGTCCCTGCCCCAGTTTTTTTTGTTATGCAGGTGAGCTGATAAAGTACTGCTGCACACCTTGTAAAGAGCATTCACCCCCTGGGAGCCCCCTGGCAATCCAGCCTGCGTCCCCCTTGCACAATAGAGTCACACTGGTTACGTTGGCCACAGGATTTCTGCAGCCTTCATGACACGTGTGACAAATGTCGTGGTGCAAAGTCGTGGCTACATTGTGATTCAGCTCTTTGCAATGACTGGTCCAAGTGAGTTTGGACCAGTCCTGAACCGTTTGTACAGCCTTATGTAGAGTGCACATTTACTTTCCTCCTTGTTGACACTGACTGAAATGAAGACTATTTATGGCCAAATCTTGTGAGTTCCTGAACACCTGCAACTCTCAAATACAGAGCAGATTCAGGGATCAGGATCTTAGGGATTCTTCTCCCACTCATATACAGGGAGTTTAATCAGGGAATTTTCCTCTTCCCATCCCTCCCCTTAGGACTGATAGGAGAGAGATCTTTCTCCCTTTTATACTCATGCATATCTTTGAAATAGTATGTAAAATAAAGTAGATCTCCATCTTTAACCTGCAAAGGTCAGGTGAAGGTGGAAAAAAATCAATCTCTATACTCTTTTAATAACCCTACTCATTATCCTCTCTCATAGTTGTTATAAGTACCTAGGGGAATAACACCATATTATACACTTTAAAAAGGATTATTCTTAACTCTGTTAGTTATATAAAGATGTAGTTGATGTATAAAGTGTTCTGCACTTTGTGGGTGTTATTGAGAAACACAAAAGGTGTTATTCATAATGCCTCTTTCACTGAAAAATGCATGTTCACTATCTTTGGCTTCAGCTGTTGTTAAAAGAAAAGCTGCAGATAGAGCAAAAGGGCAAAAGGGTGACATCTGGCATAACAGACTTTCTAAGATGATTTTTGGCACAAAGCCTGCATTAAACGACAGAAGCAGGGGAACAAAATGTATTGAAATAAAAAGAAAAGAGCGAATAATGCAAAATTGATTTCTAATCTTTAGCTATTGCAGATCTGTCAAAACTGGTCAAATTTTATATTTTATTTTTTGGTGGTGTCTTCAACTGGACTGTCATCAGGGGTCTGAAAGACCCAGAAAGTATTTTGATGTATGATATATTCTCAGCTTGACTACATCCTCACATTGCAGTATGCCCTAACTAAGCTACACTTGATTTCACCTTTTCTATTTTCACCTGAATAAGTGATATACAGAAGCTTCCTCCTCATTACTAGATCTCATACACTTCATTTGTTTGAATGGTTGTAAAATGAAATGCTGCTTGAAGTGGGGCCAAATCCATTTGAACAAACAGTGCCATGGAAACTATGATATGGGTGTCCTTGGAGAAAAACAGCATATATATTTCCTAGAAACAGGGAAAGAGAGGAGATAGATGTTAGAATTAATAAAACTACTTAGACGCAAGAGCAATTTTTAAAAACATATTTGGCTGAGCCAAGGCCAGTACTAGAAATTTAATGGGCCCTTTTCTTTTACTCTGTTATAGCATTTTTTTCAGTTCACAGGTGAGTAGATGCATGAGGGGGGCAGGTATTAATTCTGAATGATCCATAATTCATTGCTTGACGGTTACTGTAAGCCAGAGATCAACAATCTTTGGCACGTGGCCCATCAGGGAAAGCCACTGGCGGGCTGGGACAGTTTGTTTACCTGCAGCGTCCGCAGGTTCAGCCGATTGCAGCCAATGGGGGCTGTGGGAAGCAGTGGCCAGCACATCCCTTGGCCCGTGCTGCTTCCCGCAGCCCCCATTGGCCTAGAACAGTGAACCACAGCCAGTGGGAGCTGCAATTGGCCAAACCTGAGGACGCTGCAGGTAAACAAATTGTCCCGGCTTGCCAGTGGATTTACCTGACATGCTGCGTGCCAAAGGTTACCAATCCCTGCAGTAAGCTGATTCTGACAAATACTGAGTGATTGATTCTTTTTGTGCTTGTCAATGTATATACACAGGCTGCCTTTGTCTGTTGCCCTTGAACACGCACACATTTGTGAGGGCTTGCATATGATTGCTACTTTTCTGTTGAGAAATCACTCCTAATGACTGGTCTTGGAAATCATTCAACTGGTATTTAATTTGAACTGCCACTGTCTAAAGAGACCATTTCTCCTCTGTGTTTCCTTGTTTGGAGTTAAGAGCAACCCTGATGACCATATTTCATCTTTGATTCATGCAGGAAGTCTCATTTTTATCAATGGGACTTGTGTGAGCTGATTGAGAGCAGGCAGTGGCTTCATCCGATTCATTCACAGTAGAAAAAAAATCTGTGTTTCCTTGCATAATTTATAAACCTCTTGTGTCCTGTCATGCTATGAAACTCATTTCAAAGCAGCTAGTCACCAGAGGACTGTGTGCGTGCAATCTGGAACCAAGAGTGATTACTAACTGGCTTTCAGTCCTTCTCTTCCAAAGTGGATACAGAACCCTACCTCTGTCCCTGCATCCAGACTTGTGTTAGGATAGTTTATTGCTTTAGTTCAAAGTATTTGCGGTGATCAATGAGAGCTTTGCTATTGACTCCAACGGGTGCAGGGTCAGACCCTTTGGCGATACTAAATTTGTAGTTAGGTTTTTTCCCCTTGATTTTGTGTTTAGACTTTGTCTGACCATTAGGTTCCCTTCACTTTGGTAGGTGAGAAAAGAGGTCAAGGTTCATGACTAGACTAAATATCCCTCTGGAATCAGTTTCCTGGAGGAAGCCTTGGAGACTTGGGAGCCTTCAAAAAGCTTTCTTGTAACAAGGTACCAAACAAGTCTTCAGGACTTTAGGAGTTAGAGAGATATTAGGGGATAGTTGGAGCACGGGGGCTTTTATACTCTTGCTTCTGGAACAGAAGGGCATGTGCAAGGTCCCCCTAGAGCTTTGAAAGGGGTTCCATTTCATTTCCACAGAGGATAAATTTCAGTTTCATTGTTTCATTGCTGCTCAGCGGGGCACATGATGTCACGTCATTGATCTGTGGAAGCTATATATTCAGAGACCAGCTGTAACTTTGATAAGGTGTCTCTTTTTAGCATGCTTTAAGGAAACTTGGAAAAACGAGCTCACTTTTACAAGACTGTAATACACTGCTCTATCTGATTAGCACATGCTTGATGTGCATCACAGACCAAACTCTTTCTGTCAATTCTTGGATGATTTATTTTACACTTCTCTATATAAGCAGCACAGTCTAGACCTATATTTTATAAAACAGTAAAGGAAACATTATAAATTGGACTGTTTCAGTGATATATCACAGTGCACTATTCATCTGGGGAAACAATGAAAATGAAATTTATCCTCTGTGGAAATGAAATTGGAAGCCTCATCTTAGTTTCTTGTGGACATCTGCCCACAATCCAGCATCAACATAACATCTGGCACATGTTAGTGGGTTTTATTCAGAGAAGCTCAGGACAGGAGTAAAAAGACTATTACAAATCATTGTTGGATGCTGCTGATAGAAATTTGTAGATAAGCTTGTACAGTGACCCTAGGCAGTGTTATTAGTTCTTCAGATCAACAGAATTACTTGCCTAAGAAAAAAAGAATGAACATGCCATATGAGTATCTGAAAAATTACACCATTGCTGAAATCCAGCCTTGGAAATCATAGCAGATAGAGAAGGCATCTTGTTACATCCTCTGCACTAGTGCAGAACTCTCCACTAGTCCATACTAATGTCCTAAAGTTTTTTCATATCTGCTTTTTACATACAACTACATCTTCGCTCTGTGGAAGTCCTGAGATGTTATATCAGTCACTAGCCACACTTAAAAAAGTCAGTGCAACATAGAAAAGTAAAACCTGCGGAAAGTTGATTCAGTTTCTCCCTCCCCTGGATTGTGGAGAATAATTCCAATTAGCCAGCCCAAAGAAATAACTGTCCACTTGAAAACAGTCTCAAACTGTTTTTTCATCTTCTCCCTCCCACTCTAAATGCAATGTAATGTCTTCAATGAAAGTACTGCAAGTAAGTACTATGAGCAGTATCTATGAGATCCCTGCATATAACTTTAATTGGGGTTGTTAAACAATAGAAACCCACTGAGTGCTATAAGTGTTTAGAAATAGATAAAGTTTAAGGCAGGCAAAAGTCTTTTATGAAGCACTAGTATTCTGAATGTGGCAATTATTCTAAGAACGTTGGAAGCATTTGTACTCAAGCATTGTCTCCAGTTGTAAATGTTCATAACTGCAATCATACATTTCCAAACTATTGACAAGTTTTTGTGAAAGCAAGTCTTTTGTACAACCATGAGGCCAGATCATCCACCCCATGGCACAGAGTTAGGAGAGGAAAGAGTGTGCAGCCTAAGCAATTTTCATCCAAATATAGAGTCAATTAGTCCCAGGGGCAATCTGCAGCATCAACGCTGAGAACTATGCTGCCTCACACTGCTGCTGTACTCTAAGGGCTTCATCCTGCACAGGGAACCTTATAGGCAGAGCCCTGAGCCCCTTTGACTTCAGCCAGGTTCTTTGCAGGCAAAGAAATCATATGCAATTCTCTATTCAGGACTGGGGCTGAAGGCAACACTCTGGGGATCTAGGCGGATGGACAGTGTGAAGTGGGAGAGCCTGATCGGTGCATTGTTTTGCTTCATAGTCCTGACAATGTGACTTGATGGCCTGGCACATTAGCTCTGTCCTGCCTAAGCAGGAATACCACCTTTTAATTCTCCTGCTCACCCTTGCCTTACTTACCATATAGTCTGAACAAAGACATTCCCCAAACCAACCCCTAATCTGAATACTCCTGGGCCCCTGATAATCCCTTTGGAAATAAAAAAATGCACAATGGAAAAAAGAAGCTTCCATAATTATTCAGCAGAGGAAAGTATAATCTTCAAATCCTTTTCCCAGCAAACCTATGCAATCTCTGCAAACATGTGAACAGCAGACAAGGATGGTAATTCTATATAACACTCATGGAAAGGTCCTTTAGAACTTAATATGTGTTAAACCAATATGGTTTGATAGATATTACATTAAAAGCCTATCGGGGAAGAATTTCAAAAATGGGTGCCTAAAGTTAAACACATAAGTCTTTAAATAAGTAGCAGGTTTTCAAAAGGATTGAACTCCCATTAGCTCCCATTGCCCAAATCAAGACTAATTCTGTCAAGCTCTGTGGAGTTACCCCTGTATAAAACCAGTTTAAGAAGAAGAGACTCATGCCCTACGCTTACAATAAAGATTAAAATCAGGTAAGACTGATGTTCAGGTTATAGACTAGTGCTGGTTAAAATTTTCTGTTGAAACAGAGATTCGTCAAAAAATGCTAGTTCACTGAAAACAAGTCAGGTTTGACAAACATTTTTTGATTCACAGGCAGATAGAAACCTGTCTAGTTCCCTGCCAGGGAACCTGGCAGGATTCTGGGGACTTTAGGGCTTCCAGGGTCTGTGGCTCCAGGGAAGCCCCGCATTGCAGACTGGTCTGGGACAGAGAGCCCAAGGAGTCTAGGATCCATTGCTCTGGAACAGCCCCGCCACACTTACTGTGTTTCCCTCCATGACAGAGACACTAGAAGTCCTGAGAGTGGGTGGCCCTAATTGGGGCTGACTCCTTGTTCTGCAGAAGAAAGCTTGGAAACCTGAGAACCCTGACTCAAGCTGGAGCCCTGAGGGCTTCTAGGTTACCTGTCATGGAGCTAGGCGGCAGGAGGTCCTGGAATGGGCTTCAATGGTCTGTGGCTCTGGGGTACCACCTCTATTCACACTACCCTAGAACTTGGGATCCCAGGGCTTTAAGACTCCTGGGCCAACTGGCTCCCTGAGCTGCCTAATTACCGCAGACTGGTAAGCCAGCAGTCCCATAAATTGGGCAGCCCTGGGAGTCAGCTAGCCTGTGATTCTGGAAACCCTGGTGTCCCCAGACCTAGAGCAGATGGCATGGCGGAGCTGCCTCAGAGCCCCAAATCTTGGGATCCCCAATTTCACCACTGTATTAGCATTAGCTGCAGTGAATGTCAGTTTCAGTTAGCAGCTGCTAGTCCTGGAGAGCATATTTCATTTCAGGAATACCATGCATCTGTGTTTCTGAAATTATTTTTTAGGGATTTCCATTTTTTGATAAATTAAAAAAAAAAACAAATTTTGTCTGATTTGGATTAAAACAAATTTAAAAATCTCAAAATTTCTTGCAAATTGAAATCCCAGAGTTTTGGCAAGCTGTAAACCAGAGATTCTACTAGAATCATCACTTCATTGTTTCATTAGTGAATCTTATTCTTTCCAGTCTGTAGTCTCAATGACAGAAACATTTGACTTATTCAGAGATGCAAGATTTCTGCACTTAAAAATCACTGCCTGTCTTTTAAAGGTGAACATTTTGCTTTTATTAATTCCACTCTGCTGACGCTGAATCATTTTCATCAGTATCAGAGAACTTTTCAATTTTCCTATAGATTTACATCCTTCTGACTACCATCTCAAACTGCAGAGATATGTATGCTCAATACTAAAAGTTCACATTCAGAAAAATTTCCCAGAGTCTCCGAGTTTTGAGAGAGATCTTACTAACAGAAGGGTCAGGAAGTAGGTGAGTTCAATTCTATTCTATTCTACGTTGCTTTTCATATTGCCTTCATCATTGTAGTATTGGAGTGTTTCCAGTAATGCATTAAACAACTAATAACATTACCCTACAGGTTTTTCTGCCTAAGGTAGGAAGTACTAGTACAAAATTACAAGGAAAGGATGAAGTGGGGAAAAGCTGTGGTAAAGCAAATATTGGGACCAGTGTCATATTTGTTAGGAGAAGACAATGATGAGATAATGAAGGTGATCATTAATCAACTGTTGCCTGATAAAAGCTCAGTATAGTTTCAGTATGAGGCCCCTGAAGTTAGTAAAATTGGTTACTGGTTTTGTGGGCTGGAAGAGGAGGAGGAGGAGGAGGAGGAGGAAGTGGTACCATAAAACGGTAGCTGAGACAAGGAAAGCAAGAGTGCTCCTGCTGGGGGTGATCCAAACAGTATCAATTCAGAGCAAGACAAAAATCAGGTGTCACTTTCTCTTCCTGATAAGCACCACCAGTCACATCAGAAACTTCCCATGAAGCTAAATGTATGACTTATTGTGTTTGTTAATTAAGGAACTTACAGGGGAGGAGTGTGGTGTATTGAAAACTGTTAAATTTACATATTCCCGCTGTAGGTTTATAAGGGGTTTCCTAGTCCTGCTTGAAGGCTAGGAGGATCTGTAGGGAACTGTTTTAGAGTAGCAGCCATGTTAGTCTGTATCCGCAAAAAGAAAAGGAGTACTTGTGGCACCTTAGAAACAAATTTATTTGAGCATAAGCTTTCATGAGCTACAGCTCACTTCATTGGATGCATTCAGTGGAAAATACAGTGGGGAGATTTTATGTACACAGAGAACATGAAACAATGGGTGTTACCATACACACTGTCATGAGAGTGATCAGGTAAGGTGAACTATTACCAGCTATTACCAGCTCACCTTACCTGATCACTCTCATGACAGTAAGAAAAGGAGTACTTGTGGCACCTTAGAGACTAACCAATTTATTTGAGCATAAGCTTTCGTGAGCTACAGCTCACTTCATCGGATGCATACTGTGGAAACTGCAGAAGACATTATATACACAGAGACCATGAAACAATTCCTCCTCCCACCCCACTCTCCTGCTGGTAATAGCTTATCTAAAGTGATCTCTCTCCTTACAATGTGTATGATAATCAAGTTGGGCCATTTCCAGCACAAATCCAGGTTTTCTCACCCTCCGTCCCCCTCCCCCCACACACACACAAGCTCACTCTCCTGCTGGTAATAGCCCATCCAAAGTGACCACTCTCTTTACAATGTGTATGAAAATCAAGGTGGGCCATTTCCAGCACAAATCCAGGTTTTCTCACCCTCTCCCCACACACAAACTCACTCTCCTGCTGGTAATAGCTCATCCAAACTGACCACTCTCCTTACAATGTGTATGAAAATCAAGGTGGGCCATTTCCAAGTTTAACCAGAATGTCTGGGGGGAGGGTAGGAAAAAACAAGGGGAAATAGGCTACCTTGCATAATGACTTAGCCACTCCCAGTCTCTATTTAAGCCTAAATTAATAGTATCCAATTTGCAAATGAATTCCAATTCAGCAGTTTCTCGCTGGAGTCTGGATTTGAAGTTTTTTTGTTTTAAGATAGCGACCTTCATGTCTGTAATTGCGTGACCAGAGAGATTGAAGTGTTCTCCGACTGGTTTTTGAATGTTATAATTCTCGACATCTGATTTGTGTCCATTTATTCTTTTACGTAGAGACTGTCCAGTTTGACCAATGTACATGGCAGAGGGGCATTACTGGCACATGATGGCATATATCACATTGGTGGATGTGCAGGTGAACGAGCCTCTGATAGTGTGGCTGATGTTATTAAGCCCCGTGATGGTGTCCCCTGAATAGATATGTGGGCACAGTTGCCAACGGGCTTTGTTGCAAGGATAGGTTCCTGGGTTAGTGGTTCTGTTGTGTGGTATGTGGTTGTTGGTGAGTATTTGCTTCAGGTTGGGGGGCTGTCTGTAGGCAAGGACTGGCCTGTCTCCCAAGATTTGTGAGAGTGTTGGGTCATCCTTCAGGATAGGTTGTAGATCCTTAATAATGGAGGGGTTTTAGTTGGGGGCTGAAGGTGACGGCTAGTTTGGGGGGGTGAGAAAACCTAGATTTGGGCTGGAAATGGCCCAACTTGATTATCATACACATTGTAAGGAGAGAGATCACTTTAGATAAGCTATTACCAGCAGGAGAGTGGGGTGGGAGGAGGAATTGTTTCATGGTCTCTGTGTATATAATGTCTTCTGCAGTTTCCACAGTATGCATCCGATGAAGTGAGCTGTAGCTCACGAAAGCTTATGCTCAAATAAATTGGTTAGTCTCTAAGGTGCCACAAGTACTCCTTTTCTTTTTGCGAATACAGACTAACACGGCTGTTACTCTGAAACCTCTCGTGACAGTGTGTATGATAACACCCATTGTTTCATGTTCTCTGTCTATATAAAATCTCCCCACTGTATTTTCCACTGCATGCATCCAATGAAGTGAGCTGTAGCTCACGAAAGCTTATGCTCAAATAAATTTGTTAGTTTCTAAGGTGCCACAAGTACTCCTGTTCTTTTTGTAGGAAACTGTGTCATCTGGATCTTTTGTAGTCAGTCTGCAAAGAGCCAGCCTGGATCAAGGTGGATTGAGCTACGCCCTTTTCCTTAGAAAGCAGCCTGTTTTGTCTCTCTCTGGTTTTGGTATTTGTGTGTTATTGTTCTGGATTCCAAGAAACGGTGTTAAATTGCAACCTTACAGAAAGAGTATTTTATGCTTTTATCTAACTTCTCTCTGTGCATGCCATGAACATAAGAGTTATGAGCTCAGTTTAGGCCACACTGAGCTGAATATTGCAGTTAAGACATTAAAATTTAATGTCTGAGAAAAACAGTGATAGTTGCTGGGGCCTCAGCTCCTAGGGCCATGCGATTGATTGGGTCAGAATGTCAGGAGATAAGTCTAGCGTAGAGAAACATACATGGGAGTCATCAGCGCAGAGGTGATTGTTGAACTTTATATGAGAGGATGAAGGATACCCAAGGATAGGCTGTATAGGTAATAGAGAAGAGGGACACACATAGAGCCACCAGTGACTCCAACAGAGACAAGAAGTGGAGGACAGGATGAACTGCGAATTTTACAATTATAATATAATGCTTTATCTCTGTCAGTGTATGTCTACACGGTGATAAAAAAACCAGAGGCACCTCAGTAGGCTGATTTGGGCTTGTGGGACTCAGGCTGCAGGGCTAAATATTGCAGTGTAGATGTTCAGGCTTAGGCTGGAGCCTAGGCACTGAGACCCTTTTCCCTCAGAGGGTCTCAGAGCTCCAGCCCAAGCCCAAGAGTATGCATTGTAATTTTATAGCCCCACAGCCCATGCCCCATGTGCGTCAGTCAACTGACTCGGCCAATGCAGCCACACCACTAGTCTTTTATCAGAATATAGACAAGCCCTTGGTGGCCTTAATAAATCTAGAGCATTAATAAGAGTTGCACAACTCTAGCCTGGGCAATAAATGTACCCATGAGTTGGTTTAGTGTATGGAGCTTTTAGAACTGAGGTGACTATGTCGTGTTATAATTCTTTTAAGGTCTATAACATTCTGTGAGGTCAGTTAAAGATGGAGACAGTACCCAAGAACAAAGTGGGCTGGCTGTAGCTTGAAAATAATGATCCACTAACTTGATTAATTTTGAGTTCTTTTGTTTATTCTTCTTCTCAATTGTTTCTCCATGTTATTGTTGGAAGTTAAATTAATTGTCATTCATTAAAAAGGCATGATTAGCTTATTTGCATGTGAAGACATAACAAGAAAATCACTGGTGACAAAGATGGAATTGTTTTCTTGGAAACCTTTACAAACAGAAGTACAGGCAGCATGTCAGAGATCACTAAATAGGAACTAATTCAAGACAATTTTGTAATTTTTTCTTCACAACAGCTATCAGAATATGCAAGAGCTTGTTACAGAAAGTAATAGAAATCATGTCAGTATAAGGAACTGATAGCGGGCTGCAATATAGTATTATGGACTTCCCCTTCCTCCATGGCTGGGTGGCAAGTGGGGGTGGCCTGAGAGAAAGACCAGGGGAATGGAAAATGGGATGAGGTTGCCTGTCACCAGCACTAGAAGAGGCAGGGCCTTGCTGTGAGAGGGCTCAGGCTGCATCCAAGTTTGTTGCATTTTTAGACAATGTGGTTTTGCCTCATTCCTTCGGATGCCCCTGATGCTACAATACATAATTTCTGAAGAAATGTTGAAGAAAAAATTCCAATATGAACTCTCTGCAGGTCATGAAAACATGCCACAGACTGCATCGCACGATTCATGGAAGCTCTATTGCATGAGAAACACTTTTGCTGCTCAGATTATGGAAGATCATTTGTCTGAGGAGTTTGTTTTATGGATAATGGTTCACAGTTTCTTTCTATGGAATTTCAGATTTTCCTTAAGAAAAAAAAATCTGTAAAATGCACTAGGTGAGGTATTACCCAGTTTCAAGTGGGCTTGCAAAACACTTTGTGCAGAACTTGTATGGGAATTAGAGAAAAAATAGGATAAGCCCTGCAACATTGTATTGTAAAGATTCTTTTATTGGGTAAGTCAGCACCACAGACCACTACACAGCAAACTCCAGCAAAGATATTTCTTAAACATCAATTAAGAATTATATTTGACCTGCTTAGATCACTGAAGCAAAGATCTAAATAAAAACATCACAATTGAAAACACCAGCAATTTACACCTCGCATACTTTTTTAAGCAACCCAAAGCAAAAGACAGCAATTGTAGAGCCAAATTCATTCAAATATAGTACAGAAGAAACCCCACTGCTGTACCAAACTGGGCTTCCTTTGTCAGGTACATTTCCTCACACTGACCCATCCCATGAAGGAGATGCTGTCAAGAGGCAGGATGTCAGAAGGAAAGCCAAATGGATGTGCCTCAAGCCTTTGTTTGCGTTTCATAGGTGCAGAATGCTAATGATATAGCTTTTGTGTGCTCTGGAAGGCAGCAGATGAGTTAATGAACTGGACTGAACCTTCCTTCTTTCCCAACAAACAATGCCCTCAGTTACGCCATTGCAACCCCTTTAACATCTATGGGGTTTCATGGGTACAGCTAGGGGTAGAGATGGCTGCATTGCTGCACAAGAACTAGATGTATGATCTACACCTTCCTCTCAAATATCCAACTTCAGCCACTCTTGGAGACAAATACCAGACAGGATGGACAGTTGCTTTGCTCTGGTGTGGCAGTATTTACTTATGTATTTACAGCAGAACATATTTCCATTTTATACAAACAAAATTATTTTTCACCTATTTACACCATCAGTAGGGGAGAGGATGAGTCAATGAAAAGCATGACAACGTGCACAGAGAGCGAAGAATTTTTAAATATAAAAGTCCTGTGTACATCAATTATACATTAAAGTGCATTCTTGGGGGAAAGACATTTGGGAAGGAACAATGGGCAGAAGTCTTCTTTTGGCTACCCTGCTTAAATCTAGAGTAAAATTTGCTTAATTTACTTTAATATTGGACCAGTGTAGCAGAGATCAGAATTTAGGGGCAAAGGAAGAAAATGAGAAGATTCTTAGGGGAGAGAGAATGAAAAAACCATACAGAGTATGCCTGGATTAGAGCCACTTAAAACAACAAAAGCATTTCTGGTGACAAAAAAGAATATAGAGATTATTGAAAATCCCATTGTACATCCATGCTCTACAATGAAACCATTGGCAGGAAAACCCTCTATAAATACTCTATTCTTAGTATAATAGTAATTTCAGTGAAACACCCTATCATATCCAACATAGATGAATTTTGGATGATAGGGAAGGGATTCATAAATTCCTTTGTGTTCTGCATAATGACAAGCATACTGCTGGTGCTCAACAAATAAACAATTGATGATAAAAATACTATTAAACAGATCTTAGTAATTATTGACTCTCTCTAACCAAATTTCATCGGGTACCACATATCCACAAAACAACTCCTTTGCTTAAGAAGAAGCTTGAACATCCTCTTCAACGGGAATTCTGTGGGAAGGAGCTAAGAAGGAGAGAATCTTAGCAAAGCTTTCCTCATATATGAAACAAGTAAGAATCATAAACATCCAAAGAATAGATGGGGAAGAGAGAGAGGGACAAAAGAGCAATAATAAATTCAGTTCAGTGAGGCATGTACTCATCTCAAACTTTATAAATTGTTATATTCTCCCCTCTCAGTTCTCAAGATGGCAGAAGTGAATCTTCAGAAAGGATCTGAATGAGGCAAATAAAGTGACTTGCTAAACAGAATATGGAGGGCTTTCCAATCACAAATGGTAGCAGTTGCGAAGTTGCAAGGATGCGTGTAGGAAAAGGAGACAAATAAGTGTGTTTGTTTGTAAACACTTTAAATATGATCACATTTTAAATAATATTTTTGTACTGTAATTATTTAAAACCTGATTGTTTTTTGGAGAAATATTTGTGCAGGGAGACATATTTTAATATTGAAAGTGAACATGACAATATTGTACTTACGGAATTGGATGCACAGATATTTATGCCTGCAAAATTGGCCACTTTCACAGATGAAGCCACTGCAGTACAGTAGAACTTCAGCGTTATGAACACCAGAGATACGAACTGACCAGTCAACCAAACACCTCATTTGGAACTGAAAGTACACAATCAGGCAGCAACAGAGACCCCGCCCCCCCCCCAAAAGCAAATACAGTGGTAGACATAAAGGGAAAGCAGCATTTTTCTTCTGCATAATAAAGTTTCAAAGCTGTATTAAGTCAATGTTCAGTTGTAAACTATTGAAAGACCATAATGTTTTGTTCAGAGTTATGAACATTTCAGAGTTACGAACCACCTTCATTCCCAAGGTGTCCATAACTCTGAGGTTCTACTGTATATCTTTCTAACAGCATTATTATGACTGCATTGTGACTGATATCACAGTGCCAGTCAAGACTGGATGATACTGTCTTTTTGTTAATTAGTTTATAGAAATCCTACTAATATGTCCAAAGCAATACATTTTAATTCACATTTTCATTCCATTTGTAAGGAGTTAAATTATGTTTATAATCAAAAGCAACACAGGGCCAAAATAACCTAATTCAACTCCACTGAAGTTAACAAATTGTTTTTCCTGTGATAAAATATTGTAAACATATATAACAAAGTGCTTATATTTCAGGAGAAATACCTTTAATCACTCATTTTACCTTCTGTTATTCTTTCAGGAATTTGGATTACAAGGCTTAGAAGAAAATATCCTAGATGGGTAAAGTGATGGACTCTCACTAGAATAGAATATTAGAAGTTAACTCTAAAATAGAATATATATACTCTAAGTTAATACTGCGCTGAACATGTCTGTTGCCAGAAAGTTTATGTATGTATATGATGTAACGAAGTGTTGCCTTTACGGTGAAGCATAGCTCTTGTGTATGTCATAAAATTTAAAGACACATGTTCTAATATACCGGCTGAATGTATCTGTAACCCTTCTGCCAGCTGCTGTCCACAGCAAGAAGGGCCCAGTTCAATATCTTGTGGTTCCTCGTAACATTACAAAACTAGAGCCCCACCCAGAAATCTGAGAAAATTAAACACCACCACTGTGTACCTCTAGAAGGCAATATTTTCCCATTCACAAGTACTGAGTCTGTGTATAACAAAAGAAAGCTTTTATTAAAAGGGAGAGGGAGATCAGAATTAATTGGAGAAAACACCAAATAAATGGTTCAAAAATATGTAAACCGCAAGTAATAGGTAAATATGTAGTATCTTGGGCAGTATTCCTTTTCCTCGGTTTTTCACCCTGCAGTGTGAAAGTCTGATGGACAAATGTCCCTTTAACATGACACTCTCCTTTCCCTCCACTGCACCCCATGCACAACTGGTTGTCAAAAGTCAGCAAAGTCCCAGAATTCAGAGATTCATTCTGTTCCCTTCCCATCCTAGAAAGGGGGTGTAGGTCCAGAAATGCCTATGCTCCTCATTGCTGTCACTGTTGTCTCTGAATCTGATTGGCACTTGCTGCTGCCCCTACCTCTAGCTGCCAGGCTGTGTTCTGAGGTTCCATCACTTAGCCCAGCTCTTAGTGATTTCAGTTCTCTGTGATTTCCTGGATAGTGTGGAACCTCACTCATGCTGCATCCTCTGTGCTGTCGTTCATTGTAACATTGTCTCCACACCAGGTCAAAGGTTCAGTCCTCTAGACCTGCTGCTCCTTGCTAACTTCAGCCCTAGTGATCGGTGAGCACAAACAAGGATTCTAAATTGACTTTCATCAGCTCCAGCTTTACACACTGGGAGTTGGGAGGGGGGAATCAAATGGTATCTAGGACTCTTTAAACAGAGTCCACGCCACCAGTTGGAACACTAGTCCCCACCTACCCCCTTTCTGACTTTCACTTAGTACTACTTAGTCAGTGAGCTTACAGTTAGGGAATATTAAGTACAGTTCTGCTGTTCTTTAATAATACAGGAAGGATAATAGCATTTCATTACTCTAGCATTGAATATTTAAGTGCATTTTAACCGAAAACAGCCAAAACTGATCACTTTAGCAAAGCAGGTCTGTCTGGTGAGCACATAGGTAAAATAGGGGTGTCCATGGAAATGCAGTCTTCTCCAGAGGTCTTTTCCCTGAGTTCATTAATATATGGCAGGGGAGAGCTCATTTATACTTTGGCTTATATGTGAACTTGACCACAAAGGATATTTCTTGCTAGTCTTTGCAATTATTGCTCTAAATCCAAATTGCAAAAAGAATCCTAGAATTTAAAATGAATGACTGAAGACGTCTAAGATGTATAGACTTTGTTAATCATAACCTTATTTTTTTAAATTGGTACCTTTGCATCTCATAGACCCTATGTATACAAATAAAAGCATTTTTTTTTTAGTCAAAGTTTCCATTCATTTCACTTTCTCTGGGTAGAATGGAAGCTATCTACACAGTAGTTTAATGAAAATTACTGTTGTGTGACAATACATATAGTTCCACTAATTCTCTATTAATTTTTGAGTTTGTCAAACATGAGTGTGTATACTTGTATTCATTGGGAAAATGTTACATGTATCATATTACAGGCATGATAGTCTGTGCATGCACTTGCATGCAAAGAACCCAGGCATGTATACATTGATTTCAGTAGGATTTGTAGGTACAAGCAATGTAGCTTTGGATGAAGGTTTTACATTTACCATATTGAAAAGCTAACCAGAAATTGACAATTTCACATAATTTGGTCCATTATGACTAAATTTAAAAAGCAAAAAACAAGATCCAGTGTTGCTAGATTAACTTGTTTTCATTCTCTTTTAAAAATGTGAAACATAAAGTATGTGAAAAGCACTGTTTTATACTAACAGTGCGGGGGGGGGGGGAGGGATAGCTCAGTGGTTTGAGCATTGGCCTGCTAAACCCAGGGTTGTGAGTTCAATCCTTGAGGGGGCCATTTAGGGATCTGGGGCAAAAATTGGGGATTGGTCCTGCTTTGAGCAGGGGTTGGACTAGATGACCTCCTGAGGTCCCTTCCAACCTCGATATTCTATGATTCTATTCTATGATTCTATGAAATGAAAGAACATCATACTAGGAAACAAGTTAAAAATAGGCAGCTCTTAAGTGAAAAATGATGATAAGCATAAAGTAAACAGAGCAAAACGTGTTCCAGTCTTAGTGGAAAATATTTTTTTGGTTTCAGATTTAGCTACGCTTGGTAAAATATGACTGTACATTTTAAGAGTGTTCTTTCTTATCCTAAATAGCACTATATAATAGCTACAGTATTTTGTTTCCCAAATCCTAAGTATAAAAAATGTATAACTGCACACCATTCCTAGAAGATGTAATTACATTTTTATTATGACGATGTAGTAACCTGCCAGACTATGAAGTTCATGGACTGTGCCTTCATTCTTGAGTTACAAAGAGGTATTGATGTTAGTTTATTCTAATACAAATCTACTTGATGTGACTTCTCCTGTTGAGTTTATCTCCAAAGACACATAGGTGAACTGCACTGACAAGATATCAAACAATGCAAGGCCAATTTGAAATACAAGGAATAGAAAGCTACCACTGAAAGGTATTCATGAGCCTCTTTCTTCAGTTTGAAGAGAAGAAGAATAAACAGTATATTTTACTTTTAGAAAGAAAGGCAAATGCAACTCTAATCCCCCACGTTTTTCATAAAAGTCGAATTACTTTTCAGTGATGGCACCGGTTAGTCTCATAGGCATAAGTGAGAAGTTGCAAGACTGAGATACCATATTTCATCAGCATGAAAAACGAAATCAGTTATCATGTAGCAAAAGCAAAATTAGTTAGTGATATCGCACTTCCTGTCTGTCCCTGAGTGTGCATTTATATGATCACGTGTTCTGGAATTGTATGACTCTATGCCTGTCTACATAGAGAAAAGCAAAGAAGATGTGGCATAAAGATTTTATTGGCCCTCGTTTGAGATGGCCACACTACTCACAACTGGTAAAGCAGGGGCTTTATTCTCAGCCTTCAATGGAACACACAGTATACTTAGAATCATAGAATCATAGAATATCAGGGTTGGAAGGGACCTCAGGAAGTCATCTAGTCCAACCCCCTGCTCAAAGCAGGACCAATCCCCAATTAAATCATCCCAGCCAGGGCTTTGTCAAGCCTCACCTTAAAAACTTCTAAGGAAGGAGATTCTACCACCTCCCTAGGTAACGCATTCCAGTGTTTCACCACCCTCTTAGTGAAAAAGTTTTTCCTAATATCCAACCTAAACCTTCCCCTCTGCAACTTGAGACCATTACTCCTTGTCCTGTCCTCTTCTACCACTGAGAATAGTCTAGAACCATCCTTTCTGGAACCACCTCTCAGGTAGTTGAAAGCAGCTATCAAATCCCCCTCATTCTTCTCTTCTGCAGACTAAACAATCCCAGTTCCCTCAGACTCTCCTCATAAGTCATGTGTTCCAGACCCCTAATCATTTTTGTTGCCCTTCGCTGGACTCTCTCCAATTTATCCACATCCTTCTTGTAGTGTGGGGCCCAAAACTGGACACAGTACTCCAGATGAGGCCTCACCAATGTCGAATAGAGGGGAACGATCACGTCCCTCGATCTGCTCGCTATGCCCCTACTTATACATCCCCAAATGCCATTGGCCTTCTTGGCAACAAGGGCACACTGCTGACTCATATCCAGCTTCTCGTCCACTGTCACCCCTAGGTCCTTTTCCGCAGAACTGCTGCCTAGCCATTCAGTCCCTAGTCTGTAGCTGTGCATTGGGTTCTTCCGTCCTAAGTGCAGGACCCTGCACTTATCCTTATTGAACCTCATCAGATTTCTTTTGGCCCAATCCTCCAATTTGTCTAGGTCCTTCTGTATCCTATCCCTCCCCTCCAGCGTATCTACCACTCCTCCCAGTTTAGTATCATCCGCAAATTTGCTGAGAGTGCAATCCACACCATCCTCCAGATCATTTATGAAGATATTGAACAAAACCGGCCCCAGGACCAACCCTTGGGGCACTCCACTTGATACCGGCTGCCAACTAGACATGGAGCCATTGATAACTACCCGTTGAGCCCGACAATCTAGCCAACTTTCTATCCACCTTATAGTCCATTCATCCAGCCCATACTTCCTTAACTTGCTGACAAGAATACTGTGGGAGACCGTGTCAAAAGCTTTGCTAAAGTCAAGAAACAATACATCCACTGCTTTCCCTTCATCCACAGAACCAATAATCTCATCATAGAAGACGATTAGATTAGTCAGGCATGACCTTCCCTTGGTGAATCCATGCTGACTATTCCTGATCACTTTCCTCTCATGTAAGTGCTTCAGGATTGATTCTTTGAGGACCTGCTCCATGATTTTTCCAGGGACTGAGGTGAGGCTGACTGGCCTGTAGTTCCCAGGATCCTCCTTCTTCCCTTTTTTTGAAGATTGGCACTACATTAGCCTTTTTCCAGTCATCCGGGACTTCCCCCGTTCGCCACGAGTTTTCAAAGATAATGGCCAATGGCTCTGCAATCACAGCCACCAATTCCTTTAGCACTCTCGGATGCAACTCATCCGGCCCCATGGACTTGTGCACGTCCAGCTTTTCTAAATAGTCCCTAACCACCTCTTTCTCCACAGCGGGCTGGCCATCTATTCCCCATGTTGTGATGCCCAGCGCAGCAGTCTGGAAGCTGACCTTGTTAGTGAAGACAGAGGCAAAAAAAGCATTGAGTACATTAGGTTTTTCCACATCCTCTGTCACTAGGTTGCCTCCCTCATTCATTAAGGGACCCACACTTTCCTTGGCTTTCTTCTTGTTGCCAACATACCTGAAGAAACCCTTCTTGTTACTCTTGACATCTCTTGCTAGCTGCAGCTCCAGGTGCGATTTGGCCCTCCTGATTTCATTCCTACATGCCCAAGCAATATTTTTATACTCTTCCCTGGTCATATGTCCAACCTTCCACTTCTTGTAAGCTTCTTTTTTATGTTTAAGATCCGCTAGGATTTCACCGTTAAGCCAAGCTGGTCGCCTACCATATTTACTATTCTTTCGACTCATCGGGATGGTTTGCCCCTGTAACCTCAACAGGGATTCCTTGAAATACAGCCAGCTCTCCTGGACTCCTTTCCCCTTCATGTTAGTCCCCCAGGGGATCCTACCCATCCGTTCCCTGCGGGAGTCGAAGTCTGCTTTCCTGAAGTCCAGGGTCCGTATCCTGCTGCTTACCTTTCTTCCCTCTGTCAGGATCCTGAACTCAACCAACTCATGGTCATTGACATGGTCACATGGTCCCAGATTCCCATCCACTTTTGCTTCCCCCACTAATTCTACCCGGTTTGTGAGCAGCAGGTCAAGAAAAGCTCCCCCCCAGTTGGATCCTCTAGCCCTTGCACCAGGAAATTGTCCCCTACGCTTTCCAAAGACTTCCTGGATTGTCTATGCACCACTGTATTGCTCTCCCAGCAGATATCAGGAAAATTAAAGTCACCCATGAGAACCAGGGCGTGCGATCTAGTAGCTTCTGCGAGTTGCCGGAAGAAAGCCTCATCCACCTCATCCCCCTCGTCCGGTGGTCTATAGCAGACTCCCACCACTACATCACTCTTGTTGCTCACACTTCTAAACTTAATCCAGAGACACTCAGGTTTTTCTGCAGTTTCGTACCGGAGCCCTGAGCAGTCATACTGCTCCCTTACATACAGTGCTACTCCCCCACCTTTTCTGCCCTGCCTGTCCTTCCTGAACAGTTTATAACCATCCATGACAGTACTCCAGTCACGTGAGTTATCCCACCAAGTCTCTGTTATTCCAATCATGTCATAATTCCTTGACATCACCAGGACCTCCAGTTTTCCCTGCTTGTTTCCAAGACTTTGTGCATTCGTATATAAGCACTTGAGATAACCTGCTGATCACCCCTCATTCTCAGTATGAGGTAGGAGCCCTCCCCTCATAGACGTTCCTGCCTGTGCTTCCTCCCGGTATCCCACTTTCCCACTTACCTCAGGGCTTTGGTCTCCTTCCCCTGGTGAACCTAGTTTAAAGCCCTCCTCACTAGGTTAGCCAGCCTGCTCGCAAAGATGCTCTTCCCTCTCTTCATAAGATGGAGCCCGTCTCTGCCCAGCACTCCTCCTTCATGGAACACCATCCCATGGTCAAAGAATCCAAAGCCTTCTCTCCGACACCTCCTGTGTAGCCATTCGTTGACTTCCACGATTCGATGGTCCCTAACCAGGCCTTTTCCTTCCACGGGGAGGATGGACGAGAACACCACTTGCGCCTCAAACTCCTTTATCCTTCTTCCCAGAGCCACATAGTCTGCAGTGATCCGCTCAAGGTCATTCTTGGCAGTATCATTGGTGCCCACGTGGAGAAGCAGGAAGGGGTAGCGATCTGAGGGCTTGATGAGTCTCGGCAGTCTCTCCGTCACATCGTGAATCTTAGCCCCTGGCAAGCAGCAGACTTCTCGGTTTTCCTGGTCAGGGTGGCAGATAGATGACAGTCCCCCGGAGGAGAGAGTCCCCAACCACCACCACCCGCCTCCTTCTCTTGGGAGTGGTGGTCTTGGAACCCCCAATCTCAGGACAGTGCATCTCATGCCTTCCAACCAGTGGAGTCTCCTTCTGCTTTCTCCCCCCAGACATATCATCTGGTCCACTCTCCACAATGGTACCTGTGGAGAGAACATGAAAGCGGTTCATAGAATCATAGAATCATAGAATATAAGGGTTGGAAGGGACCCCAGAAGGTCATCTAGTCCAACCCCCTGCTCGAAGCAGGACCAATTCCCAGTTAAATCATCCCAGCCAGGGCTTTGTCAAGCCTGACCTTAAAAACCTCTAAGGAAGGAGATTCTACCACCTCCCTAGGTAACGCATTCCAGTGTTTCACCACCCACATAGTGAAAAAGTTTTTCCTAATATCCAATCTAAACCTCCCCCACTGCAGCTTGAGACCATTAC
This sequence comes from Caretta caretta, assembly GCF_965140235.1. Taxonomy (NCBI): domain Eukaryota; kingdom Metazoa; phylum Chordata; order Testudines; family Cheloniidae; genus Caretta; species Caretta caretta. The sequence continues at coordinate 302,377,901 of NC_134206.1, read as the reverse complement.
TCCTCGTTCTGTCATCTGCTACCATTGAGAACAGTCTAGAGCCATCCTCTTTGGAACCCCCTTTCAGGTAGTTGAAAGCAGCTATCAAATCCCCCCTCATTCTTCTTTTCTGCAGGCTAAACAATCCCAGCTCCCTCAGCCTCTCCTCATAACTCATGTGTTCCAGACCCCTAATCATTTTTGTTGCCCTTCGCTGGACTCTCTCCAATTTATCCACATCCTTCTTGAAGTGTGGGGCCCAAAACTGGACACAGTACTCCAGATGAGGCCTCACTAATGTCGAATAGAGGGGAACAATCACGTCCCTCGATCTGCTCGCTATGCCCCTACTTATACACAGGTTAGTTACCTGTGTCTGCGTTGCTGGAACACGGACATTCCCCCTTCTTCTTCTGGAGGTCACATGTTGCCAAGCTTCTTCACTGGCCTCTTGGCTCCGCTGTGCAACCTGCTCTAAATCTTTAGAGCTTTGTGCCCGTAGAAGCATATCCTGGCTTTTGTCCAAAAAATCCTCAGATTCTCGTATGCAACGCAGGGTCGTTATCTGTTGCTCCAGACCTTCAATCTTCTCTTCCAATATGGACACCAGCTTGCACTTTGTACAGACAAAGTTGCTTCTGTCCTGTGGAAGAAAGACAAACATGGCACATCCAGTGCAGGTCACAACAGCTGAACCCCTCCCTTCCATATCACCTTCCTACTATGAGCTTCCTCAGAGAAGTTGGCAAAATGTAAGCCTCACTGGGCTCACTCCAGGCGAACTCCCAGGAGAACTCCTGCTGTGTGCTGCTCTGCTGTTCCCCGCTGCTCAGCTGGTTCTCCGCCGCTCTTTTATACTTTTATACTTGCTTTTAGCCCTGGAAGGCCCAAGATTATAAAACACTGTGAAATTTTTATGTTTAGAAAGCTATCTGAGGTCTGGAGGTGTTTTCAATGGATCAGTTATGATGTTTCTCTGCTGTTGCACTTTGGCAGGTGAATTGCAGGTTCACTGACATTTTTACAAATTCTAAAAAAATTATATATTTTTTCTGTAAAATTATGTCAGAGTACATGATGGTGTGGTATAAAGGTTTTCTTGGCAGTCATGTGGATTGATTTGTATAACAGCAAGCTTGTGCACAGTGAGGGTGGAAGGACCATTTCCCCAGATGCTTCCTAATATCTTAGGGGCACTATACACCCTGAGAAAAGTATGGACTATATTTACTTGATTGCAAGGAGTACAATTGTGCTTTGATCCTTACATGGGCCACACAAGATATAGAAATGTTTGAACCCTGCTCACTGCACAGCTGTGAAAATGCCAGGCATGAGCTGATCCTCAATGGATTACCAATGCCAGGGCAAACAAACAAACAAAAAAACCAGCCTGCTCCATAAACCATTATAAGTAGGTTTGGAAGGATTTGATTTTTATTGGTAAATGTCAATAAATGGCGATGCCACCGTACAAACACAAACCAACTAAAATATTTCCACTGATACGCAATGAAATTTACAGATAGAGAAAATAAGAAAAATGCTGCTTGAGAACCTATTGGAGTTTGATTTAAGAATATTTACTTGTACTTTTTGCCATGTGATGTGGACAATTTGTGTTTTTATGGTTATAAAGCTTTTACTTTTTGAATCCCAACATCTACTTCTTTAAATAATTATTGTCTGATTCCCCCATAATTTTGTGCAACTTTGAAAATTTAAATAGATAAACATCTAAAAAAAATAAACGTTAATATTATCCATCAGAGCTGAAAATAAATCAAATCCTGACAACCCTGCTTATAAGACATATCATAGCCAAACCCATCAACCCGCACCTACTCCAAAGGCCCAAGAACAATAATGGGGTGTGCATCCTGTCTTGAAGGTTAAAAAACTCAAGCTCTCTTGGACCAAGGAATCAAGCAAGTTCCAAAGTGGATAGTCCCAGAGATAACACATGACAAGTGTCCCCCTGTCTTCTATATCAAGAGTGCTCTAGGTTAAAAGATTTTACTGTCCTGAGCTTTGGTAGTACAACATGGGGAGAGAGGTGTATTGTGAGAACATTCACTGAATATCTCATAGAAATAACCTTTCACAAAAGTTATATCTGCTTTTCTTTTTTAAAAAAAATGACTATTTTTGGTATTACTTTCCTTGTAAAGCCAGGCTCCCTTAATGAGCATGAGTCCAGCTGTAGAGGTCTCAAAGACGCTAGAATACATATATAAAATCTTTTGATGGCTCAGTGTAAGCCATGGATACATCTAAGGGCAGAGTTTGACTCCTAACTTCAGTTGTACTGAAGAAATTGTAATAGAGACCACTGAATACAATATACTTACCTATGTCCAGGAGCTCTTTTAACCAAATGATGAATTAACCTGTAGTATTTCTTGCAGGATTAGATGCTTCTTTTAACCCTGCCTGAAACCAGAAAGTGAAGAGGCAAATGTTTAACTGACACTTTTGAAACCTCAAAGTGGCAAGTTCAGTTTTAACTGTAGGGAACAGGTTTGAGTCAGTTCTTACATAATCCAAACTGGCTTATACATGGATTTGTGATTAAGGCACTGGACTGGGACTCAAGAAACTCCATTGACCTTAGGCAACACACACTCTCTGTATGCCTCAGTATTTACCAAATGGGGAAAAGTACCTCCCTACTTCACAAGGATGTTATGAGGATAACATAATGTTATAACATAATAGATTAATGTTTGTGAGGGGGCTCAGATACTCCAAAGTTTGGGCCATATAGATAGATAAATAGATAGATAGATGTAATTTACAATATTCAGTTTGGAAGAGAGATATTAAATCCTGCATCAGGACACAAGACAACCTCTAACTGAGAGGTAGGAAGACATTTCCTTATACATTGATTTTCCCTATTTTCCCATTTCAGAGATTCTCTGATCTTCTCTGAAGCATCTGGTACTGAACACTGTCAGAGACAGGGTACCGGACTCAATGGATCACACTGATCCAGGATGCCAATTCTTATGTTCCTAAGTAGACATATCCCATATTGATGTACTGGCTACTACAGTTTCAGTTTTTCTCTCCATGTGAAGGAGTCCCATTCTGTCTCTGCTCCTGAACTCGCTCCATCTGTCCACTGTCACATCTTCAACTGTGCTCTCAGACATCTCTTCCTTGATGTCACATCACAGTTGAAATTCAAACTCTCCAAAACAGAATTTACCATTTTTACTTTTAATCCTCTTTCATTTTGTCATCTCTGTGTCACAGTTGCTCTACTATCAACCTGGTTTGTCATGGAGAACATTTAACTCTCCTTCTCTCTCCATATCCAAGTTCTCATTGTTTTTTCCTGTCTATGATCATCAAAATCTGGCCTCACTCCTCCATCTCCAGTGCTAAAGTCCTTGGCCATATCTTGTTCATTCTCTCAGGTTACTTGCAGGAATTCTCCAGTTTCTCTGCTTCTCCACACCTTCTATTGCTAAAATGAAAATCATTTTCTTCTTCTACTACTCAGACCATGCCATCCAACTCTTATTACCCTTTTACTTTTTAGTATTTACTGGAATCCCTCAAATGCAAGCTACTTGTATTCACCTTCAAGCCCATGCATAATCTAGCTTTCATCCTCTTCTTTTGTCTTGCCTTCTGTTACTCCTCTACCTTTTGTTCTCCACTGTAGCCCATAAGGCCAGTTTGCTATATTGTATAATATGTTTTCTTTTAGTTTGATTCATATTATTTTATTATCATATTATATTATTAGTGAATTGGTATTTTCTTGAGTTTTGTTTATGTGGAATTCCAGTTCATGGTATTCAGAAGAGTTATTCATGGTTATTCATAATAGTTGGCTGTAATGCAAGTAACCTACAGGCCTATATCCTGTATGATTAGCTAGAGCAAGTTAATATAAGTGTTTGTAACCTTTGACATAGATAAATGGCCTATTGGTCGCCCCCCTTAACTTTGGGGAACTGAATGGGGAACCGAACAAAAAACTAAATCTGTTTACTTTGAGTCTGGAGCAGACCAGTAACTGCAGTGCACACCACAGAACATGGAAGTCATGAGTTAGGCCAAGGGTAATGGTTTCGGGAATGAGATAATCAATATTAATGCATATGAATATATGTCATAATATGTTAACCTATAGAGTAAGTGTACCTGAAGATTTATGTGGGTGAGGAAATAAGATTTGGGCATGGTAGTTTGGGCCTAGATTCTGGCAGTGATCAGTTTCGGGACACTATAAGAGGGCATACAACTGTGCAAAGGGGTCGCTTTTTCCTATCTTCTATCAAGCTATCAGCTCAGCTTTGCAATACAGCCTAGCTACTCAACACTCGAACCTAACCCTTACCAACTTGGGAAGCCTGGAACAGCAGTTCCTTGGGCATGCCAGAGTCAAGGCTGGTCCTCTGTCTCCTACTACCAGGTCTTCAGGGAAGGGTGTGAGTATGCTAGCTTAAGTAGTCTTTTAGAACAGAAATGTTACCACCAGGGATCACAGAATTGTGTTACTTCTTTGTGACTCTGTGTTTTGTACCGTTTATACTTCTTTCATTTATTTTAATAAAGATCTTAACAAGCTGGTATTGTCCTCAGTATAAGTGTCCTTGCCATACACCCTGAGAGTCCTCTTACGATATTGGACTCTCTGTGTTCTCTATTCCTGTAGCCTGAATCGGGACAAGTACCTAAAATATCTTCTGATCAGATCAGCGGCGAGCCAAAATAAACTAGCCCATAAGTTCAGGTCAACACTACTCTTCTTCATTTCCTTCAATTTTCCAGTTTTTGTATATCATCATTCAGACCTATATGAATGGACTAAACACCCTCTCTCTGTTCCTACAAAACCTTTCTCAGAACCCACTTTTTTCTCAGAGATCCTTCCACCTTGTTCTTGTTACCACTATTCTACCCATACTTTTCCATGTGTCCCATGTTTTCTCTTTGTTTCTTTTGTCTGTCCTGTATTACAAGCTCTTCAGCACATGGAATATGTTTTTGTACAATGTCACTTACATTTATGGTGCTATATAAATGAATAATAATAATTATTAATAATACCATCTGGACTATTAAGTAGTAAAATCCTATAAGCATCAGCCTTTTAATTTGCAGATAATTATTTCATAAACTGCAATAGTGGCGAACAGAGTAGAAGAGAACAGAGGGAGTTTGCCTGGGAGTTCACCTGGGGGGAGTTCCCACAGAGCTTTTTGCCTTTCAGGCACCTGTGAGCAGTAAATACAACATCTGAAGAGGCTCTTAGAAGAAAGACAATATGGATAGTGAGCAATCAGCTGTTGTGACCTGCACAGGATATGCCATGATTGTCTTTCTCCCAGAGGATAGAAGTGACTTCGCCTGTACGAAGTGCAAGTTGGTCTCCATATTGGAAGAGAAGGTAAAAGGACTAGAGACCCAAGTATCAACCCTGCATCACATCAGAGAAAATGAAGACTTTCTGGATAGAAGTAATCATTTGGTACTGCAGGTACAGCATGCTGAAGAATCAGAGAGGGCAGTGGAGAATGGGAAAGAAAATTAGCAGCATGTGACCTCCAGAAGAAGAAAGAGGAGAACCCATGTATCCCCAATGCAGATGGAAGTAAGAAACTGTTTTCAGGCTCTCTGCACAGGTACTACAGTGGAAAATGGTTTGGAAGAGTCATCTGTGGGAAAGGATCAGACTCCATCGACCGGAAGGCATGGGATGCATTTTCCTAGGGTTGGGGCTTCCGTGACCACCACTCCCAAGAGGAGGAGATGGGTGATGGTGGTTGAGGACTCCTTCCTAAGGGAGAAAGAGTCATCTATCTGCCATCCAGACTGGGAAATTCAAGATGTGTGCTGCTTACCTTGAGCTAGAATTCAGGATTTGATGGAGTGTCTGCTGAGACTAATCAAGCCCTTGGACCACTACTCCTTCCTTCTTCTCCACGTGGGCACCAATGATACTGCCAAGAATGACCCTGAGCAAATCACTGCAGACTACATGGTTTTGGGAAGAAGGATAAAAGTGTTTGAGGCACAAGTTGTGTTCTCGTCCATCCTCCCTGTTGAAGGAAAAGGCCCAGATAGGGACCATTGAAAAGCGTGGTTGTGCAGGTCATAGATCATAGAATATCAGGGTTGGAAGGGACCCCAGAAGGTCATCTAGTCCAACCCCCTGCTCAAAGCAGGACCAATTCCCAGTTAAATCATCCCAGACAGGGCTTTGTCAAGCCTGACCTTAAAAACCTCTAAGGAAGGAGATTCTACCACCTCCCTAGGTAACGCATTCCAGTGTTTCACCACCCACATAGTGAAAAAGTTTTTCCTAATATCCAATCTAAACCTCCCCCACTGCAACTTGAGACCATTACTCCTCGTTCTGTCATCTGCTACCATTGAGAACAGTCTAGAGCCATCCTCTTTGGAACCCCCTTTCAGGTAGTTGAAAACAGCTATCAAATCCCCCTCATTCTTCTCCTCTGCAGGCTAAACAATCCCAGCTCCCTCAGCCTCTCCTCATAAGTCATGTGTTCTAGACCCCTAATCATTTTTGTTGCCCTTCGCTGGACTCTCTCCAATTTATCCACATCCTTCTTGTAGTGTGGGACCCAAAACTGGACACAGTACTCCAGATGAGGCCTCACCAATGTCGAATAGAGGGGAACGATCACGTCCCTCGATCTGCTCGCTATGCCCCTACTTATACATCCCCAAATGCCATTGGCCTTCTTGGCAACAAGGGCACACTGCTGACTCATATCCAGCTTCTCATCCACTGTCACCCCTAGGTCCTTTTCCGCAGAACTGCTGCCTAGCCATTCAGTCCCTAGTCTGTAGCTGTGCATTGGGTTCTTCCGTCCTAAGTGCAGGACCCTGCACTTATCCTTATTGAACCTCATCAGATTTCTTTTGGCCCAATCCTCCAATTTGTCTAGGTCCTTCTGTATCCTATCCCTCCCCTCCAGCGTATCTACCACTCCTCCCAGTTTAGTATCATCCGCAAATTTGCTGAGAGTGCAATCCACACCATCCTCCAGATCATTTATGAAGATATTGAACAAAACCGGCCCCAGGACCAACCCTTGGGGCACTCCACTTGATACCGGCTGCCAACTAGACATGGAGCCATTGATAACTACCCGTTGAGCCCGACAATCTAGCCAACTTTCTATCCACCTTATAGTCCATTCATCCAGCCCATACTTCCTTAACTTGCTGACAAGAATACTGTGGGAGACCGTGTCAAAAGCTTTGCTAAAGTCAAGAAACAATACATCCACTGCTTTCCCTTCATCCACAGAACCAATAATCTCATCATAGAAGACGATTAGATTAGTCAGGCATGACCTTCCCTTGGTGAATCCATGCTGACTATTCCTGATCACTTTCCTCTCATGTAAGTGCTTCAGGATTGATTCTTTGAGGACCTGCTCCATGATTTTTCCAGGGACTGAGGTGAGGCTGACTGGCCTGTAGTTCCCAGGATCCTCCTTCTTCCCTTTTTTTGAAGATTGGCACTACATTAGCCTTTTTCCAGTCATCCGGGACTTCCCCCGTTCGCCACGAGTTTTCAAAGATAATGGCCAATGGCTCTGCAATCACAGCCACCAATTCCTTTAGCACTCTCGGATGCAACTCATCCGGCCCCATGGACTTGTGCACGTCCAGCTTTTCTAAATAGTCCCTAACCACCTCTTTCTCCACAGCGGGCTGGCCATCTATTCCCCATGTTGTGATGCCCAGCGCAGCAGTCTGGAAGCTGACCTTGTTAGTGAAGACAGAGGCAAAAAAAGCATTGAGTACATTAGGTTTTTCCACATCCTCTGTCACTAGGTTGCCTCCCTCATTCATTAAGGGACCCACACTTTCCTTGGCTTTCTTCTTGTTGCCAACATACCTGAAGAAACCCTTCTTGTTACTCTTGACATCTCTTGCTAGCTGCAGCTCCAGGTGCGATTTGGCCCTCCTGATTTCATTCCTACATGCCCAAGCAATATTTTTATACTCTTCCCTGGTCATATGTCCAACCTTCCACTTCTTGTAAGCTTCTTTTTTATGTTTAAGATCCGCTAGGATTTCACCGTTAAGCCAAGCTGGTCGCCTACCATATTTACTATTCTTTCGACTCATCGGGATGGTTTGCCCCTGTAACCTCAACAGGGATTCCTTGAAATACAGCCAGCTCTCCTGGACTCCTTTCCCCTTCATGTTAGTCCCCCAGGGGATCCTACCCATCCGTTCCCTGCGGGAGTCGAAGTCTGCTTTCCTGAAGTCCAGGGTCCGTATCCTGCTGCTTACCTTTCTTCCCTCTGTCAGGATCCTGAACTCAACCAACTCATGGTCATTGACATGGTCACATGGTCCCAGATTCCCATCCACTTTTGCTTCCCCCACTAATTCTACCCGGTTTGTGAGCAGCAGGTCAAGAAAAGCTCCCCCCCAGTTGGATCCTCTAGCCCTTGCACCAGGAAATTGTCCCCTACGCTTTCCAAAGACTTCCTGGATTGTCTATGCACCACTGTATTGCTCTCCCAGCAGATATCAGGAAAATTAAAGTCACCCATGAGAACCAGGGCGTGCGATCTAGTAGCTTCTGCGAGTTGCCGGAAGAAAGCCTCATCCACCTCATCCCCCTCGTCCGGTGGTCTATAGCAGACTCCCACCACTACATCACTCTTGTTGCTCACACTTCTAAACTTAATCCAGAGACACTCAGGTTTTTCTGCAGTTTCGTACCGGAGCCCTGAGCAGTCATACTGCTCCCTTACATACAGTGCTACTCCCCCACCTTTTCTGCCCTGCCTGTCCTTCCTGAACAGTTTATAACCATCCATGACAGTACTCCAGTCACGTGAGTTATCCCACCAAGTCTCTGTTATTCCAATCATGTCATAATTCCTTGACATCACCAGGACCTCCAGTTTTCCCTGCTTGTTTCCAAGACTTTGTGCATTCGTATATAAGCACTTGAGATAACCTGCTGATCACCCCTCATTCTCAGTATGAGGTAGGAGCCCTCCCCTCATAGACGTTCCTGCCTGTGCTTCCTCCCGGTATCCCACTTTCCCACTTACCTCAGGGCTTTGGTCTCCTTCCCCTGGTGAACCTAGTTTAAAGCCCTCCTCACTAGGTTAGCCAGCCTGCTCGCAAAGATGCTCTTCCCTCTCTTCATAAGATGGAGCCCGTCTCTGCCCAGCACTCCTCCTTCATGGAACACCATCCCATGGTCAAAGAATCCAAAGCCTTCTCTCCGACACCTCCTGTGTAGCCATTCGTTGACTTCCACGATTCGATGGTCCCTAACCAGGCCTTTTCCTTCCACGGGGAGGATGGACGAGAACACCACTTGCGCCTCAAACTCCTTTATCCTTCTTCCCAGAGCCACATAGTCTGCAGTGATCCGCTCAAGGTCATTCTTGGCAGTATCATTGGTGCCCACGTGGAGAAGCAGGAAGGGGTAGCGATCTGAGGGCTTGATGAGTCTCGGCAGTCTCTCCGTCACATCGTGAATCTTAGCCCCTGGCAAGCAGCAGACTTCTCGGTTTTCCTGGTCAGGGTGGCAGATAGATGACAGTCCCCCGGAGGAGAGAGTCCCCAACCACCACCACCCGCCTCCTTCTCTTGGGAGTGGTGGTCTTGGAACCCCCAATCTCAGGACAGTGCATCTCATGCCTTCCAACCAGTGGAGTCTCCTTCTGCTTTCTCCCCCCAGACATATCATCTGGTCCACTCTCCACAATGGTACCTGTGGAGAGAACATGAAAGCGGTTCATAGAATCATAGAATCATAGAATATAAGGGTTGGAAGGGACCCCAGAAGGTCATCTAGTCCAACCCCCTGCTCGAAGCAGGACCAATTCCCAGTTAAATCATCCCAGCCAGGGCTTTGTCAAGCCTGACCTTAAAAACCTCTAAGGAAGGAGATTCTACCACCTCCCTAGGTAACGCATTCCAGTGTTTCACCACCCACATAGTGAAAAAGTTTTTCCTAATATCCAATCTAAACCTCCCCCACTGCAGCTTGAGACCATTACTCCTCGTTCTGTCATCTGCTACCATTGAGAACAGTCTAGAGCCATCCTCTTTGGAACCCCCTTTCAGGTAGTTGAAAGCAGCTATCAAATCCCCCCTCATTCTTCTTTTCTGCAGGCTAAACAATCCCAGCTCCCTCAGCCTCTCCTCATAACTCATGTGTTCCAGACCCCTAATCATTTTTGTTGCCCTTCGCTGGACTCTCTCCAATTTATCCACATCCTTCTTGAAGTGTGGGGCCCAAAACTGGACACAGTACTCCAGATGAGGCCTCACTAATGTCGAATAGAGGGGAACAATCACGTCCCTCGATCTGCTCGCTATGCCCCTACTTATACACAGGTTAGTTACCTGTGTCTGCGTTGCTGGAACACGGACATTCCCCCTTCTTCTTCTGGAGGTCACATGTTGCCAAGCTTCTTCACTGGCCTCTTGGCTCCGCTGTGCAACCTGCTCTAAATCTTTAGAGCTTTGTGCCCGTAGAAGCATATCCTGGCTTTTGTCCAAAAAATCCTCAGATTCTCGTATGCAACGCAGGGTCGTTATCTGTTGCTCCAGACCTTCAATCTTCTCTTCCAATATGGACACCAGCTTGCACTTTGTACAGACAAAGTTGCTTCTGTCCTGTGGAAGAAAGACAAACATGGCACATCCAGTGCAGGTCACAACAGCTGAACCCCTCCCTTCCATATCACCTTCCTACTATGAGCTTCCTCAGAGAAGTTGGCAAAATGTAAGCCTCACTGGGCTCACTCCAGGCGAACTCCCAGGAGAACTCCTGCTGTGTGCTGCTCTGCTGTTCCCCGCTGCTCAGCTGGTTCTCCGCCGCTCTTTTATACTTTTATACTTGCTTTTAGCCCTGGAAGGCCCAAGATTATAAAACACTGTGAAATTTTTATGTTTAGAAAGCTATCTGAGGTCTGGAGGTGTTTTCAATGGATCAGTTATGATGTTTCTCTGCTGTTGCACTTTGGCAGGTGAATTGCAGGTTCACTGACATTTTTACAAATTCTAAAAAAATTATATATTTTTTCTGTAAAATTATGTCAGAGTACATGATGGTGTGGTATAAAGGTTTTCTTGGCAGTCATGTGGATTGATTTGTATAACAGCAAGCTTGTGCACAGTGAGGGTGGAAGGACCATTTCCCCAGATGCTTCCTAATATCTTAGGGGCACTATACACCCTGAGAAAAGTATGGACTATATTTACTTGATTGCAAGGAGTACAATTGTGCTTTGATCCTTACATGGGCCACACAAGATATAGAAATGTTTGAACCCTGCTCACTGCACAGCTGTGAAAATGCCAGGCATGAGCTGATCCTCAATGGATTACCAATGCCAGGGCAAACAAACAAACAAAAAAACCAGCCTGCTCCATAAACCATTATAAGTAGGTTTGGAAGGATTTGATTTTTATTGGTAAATGTCAATAAATGGCGATGCCACCGTACAAACACAAACCAACTAAAATATTTCCACTGATACGCAATGAAATTTACAGATAGAGAAAATAAGAAAAATGCTGCTTGAGAACCTATTGGAGTTTGATTTAAGAATATTTACTTGTACTTTTTGCCATGTGATGTGGACAATTTGTGTTTTTATGGTTATAAAGCTTTTACTTTTTGAATCCCAACATCTACTTCTTTAAATAATTATTGTCTGATTCCCCCATAATTTTGTGCAACTTTGAAAATTTAAATAGATAAACATCTAAAAAAAATAAACGTTAATATTATCCATCAGAGCTGAAAATAAATCAAATCCTGACAACCCTGCTTATAAGACATATCATAGCCAAACCCATCAACCCGCACCTACTCCAAAGGCCCAAGAACAATAATGGGGTGTGCATCCTGTCTTGAAGGTTAAAAAACTCAAGCTCTCTTGGACCAAGGAATCAAGCAAGTTCCAAAGTGGATAGTCCCAGAGATAACACATGACAAGTGTCCCCCTGTCTTCTATATCAAGAGTGCTCTAGGTTAAAAGATTTTACTGTCCTGAGCTTTGGTAGTACAACATGGGGAGAGAGGTGTATTGTGAGAACATTCACTGAATATCTCATAGAAATAACCTTTCACAAAAGTTATATCTGCTTTTCTTTTTTAAAAAAAATGACTATTTTTGGTATTACTTTCCTTGTAAAGCCAGGCTCCCTTAATGAGCATGAGTCCAGCTGTAGAGGTCTCAAAGACGCTAGAATACATATATAAAATCTTTTGATGGCTCAGTGTAAGCCATGGATACATCTAAGGGCAGAGTTTGACTCCTAACTTCAGTTGTACTGAAGAAATTGTAATAGAGACCACTGAATACAATATACTTACCTATGTCCAGGAGCTCTTTTAACCAAATGATGAATTAACCTGTAGTATTTCTTGCAGGATTAGATGCTTCTTTTAACCCTGCCTGAAACCAGAAAGTGAAGAGGCAAATGTTTAACTGACACTTTTGAAACCTCAAAGTGGCAAGTTCAGTTTTAACTGTAGGGAACAGGTTTGAGTCAGTTCTTACATAATCCAAACTGGCTTATACATGGATTTGTGATTAAGGCACTGGACTGGGACTCAAGAAACTCCATTGACCTTAGGCAACACACACTCTCTGTATGCCTCAGTATTTACCAAATGGGGAAAAGTACCTCCCTACTTCACAAGGATGTTATGAGGATAACATAATGTTATAACATAATAGATTAATGTTTGTGAGGGGGCTCAGATACTCCAAAGTTTGGGCCATATAGATAGATAAATAGATAGATAGATGTAATTTACAATATTCAGTTTGGAAGAGAGATATTAAATCCTGCATCAGGACACAAGACAACCTCTAACTGAGAGGTAGGAAGACATTTCCTTATACATTGATTTTCCCTATTTTCCCATTTCAGAGATTCTCTGATCTTCTCTGAAGCATCTGGTACTGAACACTGTCAGAGACAGGGTACCGGACTCAATGGATCACACTGATCCAGGATGCCAATTCTTATGTTCCTAAGTAGACATATCCCATATTGATGTACTGGCTACTACAGTTTCAGTTTTTCTCTCCATGTGAAGGAGTCCCATTCTGTCTCTGCTCCTGAACTCGCTCCATCTGTCCACTGTCACATCTTCAACTGTGCTCTCAGACATCTCTTCCTTGATGTCACATCACAGTTGAAATTCAAACTCTCCAAAACAGAATTTACCATTTTTACTTTTAATCCTCTTTCATTTTGTCATCTCTGTGTCACAGTTGCTCTACTATCAACCTGGTTTGTCATGGAGAACATTTAACTCTCCTTCTCTCTCCATATCCAAGTTCTCATTGTTTTTTCCTGTCTATGATCATCAAAATCTGGCCTCACTCCTCCATCTCCAGTGCTAAAGTCCTTGGCCATATCTTGTTCATTCTCTCAGGTTACTTGCAGGAATTCTCCAGTTTCTCTGCTTCTCCACACCTTCTATTGCTAAAATGAAAATCATTTTCTTCTTCTACTACTCAGACCATGCCATCCAACTCTTATTACCCTTTTACTTTTTAGTATTTACTGGAATCCCTCAAATGCAAGCTACTTGTATTCACCTTCAAGCCCATGCATAATCTAGCTTTCATCCTCTTCTTTTGTCTTGCCTTCTGTTACTCCTCTACCTTTTGTTCTCCACTGTAGCCCATAAGGCCAGTTTGCTATATTGTATAATATGTTTTCTTTTAGTTTGATTCATATTATTTTATTATCATATTATATTATTAGTGAATTGGTATTTTCTTGAGTTTTGTTTATGTGGAATTCCAGTTCATGGTATTCAGAAGAGTTATTCATGGTTATTCATAATAGTTGGCTGTAATGCAAGTAACCTACAGGCCTATATCCTGTATGATTAGCTAGAGCAAGTTAATATAAGTGTTTGTAACCTTTGACATAGATAAATGGCCTATTGGTCGCCCCCCTTAACTTTGGGGAACTGAATGGGGAACCGAACAAAAAACTAAATCTGTTTACTTTGAGTCTGGAGCAGACCAGTAACTGCAGTGCACACCACAGAACATGGAAGTCATGAGTTAGGCCAAGGGTAATGGTTTCGGGAATGAGATAATCAATATTAATGCATATGAATATATGTCATAATATGTTAACCTATAGAGTAAGTGTACCTGAAGATTTATGTGGGTGAGGAAATAAGATTTGGGCATGGTAGTTTGGGCCTAGATTCTGGCAGTGATCAGTTTCGGGACACTATAAGAGGGCATACAACTGTGCAAAGGGGTCGCTTTTTCCTATCTTCTATCAAGCTATCAGCTCAGCTTTGCAATACAGCCTAGCTACTCAACACTCGAACCTAACCCTTACCAACTTGGGAAGCCTGGAACAGCAGTTCCTTGGGCATGCCAGAGTCAAGGCTGGTCCTCTGTCTCCTACTACCAGGTCTTCAGGGAAGGGTGTGAGTATGCTAGCTTAAGTAGTCTTTTAGAACAGAAATGTTACCACCAGGGATCACAGAATTGTGTTACTTCTTTGTGACTCTGTGTTTTGTACCGTTTATACTTCTTTCATTTATTTTAATAAAGATCTTAACAAGCTGGTATTGTCCTCAGTATAAGTGTCCTTGCCATACACCCTGAGAGTCCTCTTACGATATTGGACTCTCTGTGTTCTCTATTCCTGTAGCCTGAATCGGGACAAGTACCTAAAATATCTTCTGATCAGATCAGCGGCGAGCCAAAATAAACTAGCCCATAAGTTCAGGTCAACACTACTCTTCTTCATTTCCTTCAATTTTCCAGTTTTTGTATATCATCATTCAGACCTATATGAATGGACTAAACACCCTCTCTCTGTTCCTACAAAACCTTTCTCAGAACCCACTTTTTTCTCAGAGATCCTTCCACCTTGTTCTTGTTACCACTATTCTACCCATACTTTTCCATGTGTCCCATGTTTTCTCTTTGTTTCTTTTGTCTGTCCTGTATTACAAGCTCTTCAGCACATGGAATATGTTTTTGTACAATGTCACTTACATTTATGGTGCTATATAAATGAATAATAATAATTATTAATAATACCATCTGGACTATTAAGTAGTAAAATCCTATAAGCATCAGCCTTTTAATTTGCAGATAATTATTTCATAAACTGCAATAGTGGCGAACAGAGTAGAAGAGAACAGAGGGAGTTTGCCTGGGAGTTCACCTGGGGGGAGTTCCCACAGAGCTTTTTGCCTTTCAGGCACCTGTGAGCAGTAAATACAACATCTGAAGAGGCTCTTAGAAGAAAGACAATATGGATAGTGAGCAATCAGCTGTTGTGACCTGCACAGGATATGCCATGATTGTCTTTCTCCCAGAGGATAGAAGTGACTTCGCCTGTACGAAGTGCAAGTTGGTCTCCATATTGGAAGAGAAGGTAAAAGGACTAGAGACCCAAGTATCAACCCTGCATCACATCAGAGAAAATGAAGACTTTCTGGATAGAAGTAATCATTTGGTACTGCAGG
This sequence comes from Caretta caretta, assembly GCF_965140235.1. Lineage (NCBI taxonomy): Eukaryota > Metazoa > Chordata > Testudines > Cheloniidae > Caretta > Caretta caretta. The sequence goes on along the minus strand of NC_134206.1, from coordinate 302,362,408 downwards.
TACAGCATGCTGAAGAATCAGAGAGGGCAGTGGAGAATGGGAAAGAAAATTAGCAGCATGTGACCTCCAGAAGAAGAAAGAGGAGAACCCATGTATCCCCAATGCAGATGGAAGTAAGAAACTGTTTTCAGGCTCTCTGCACAGGTACTACAGTGGAAAATGGTTTGGAAGAGTCATCTGTGGGAAAGGATCAGACTCCATCGACCGGAAGGCATGGGATGCATTTTCCTAGGGTTGGGGCTTCCGTGACCACCACTCCCAAGAGGAGGAGATGGGTGATGGTGGTTGAGGACTCCTTCCTAAGGGAGAAAGAGTCATCTATCTGCCATCCAGACTGGGAAATTCAAGATGTGTGCTGCTTACCTTGAGCTAGAATTCAGGATTTGATGGAGTGTCTGCTGAGACTAATCAAGCCCTTGGACCACTACTCCTTCCTTCTTCTCCACGTGGGCACCAATGATACTGCCAAGAATGACCCTGAGCAAATCACTGCAGACTACATGGTTTTGGGAAGAAGGATAAAAGTGTTTGAGGCACAAGTTGTGTTCTCGTCCATCCTCCCTGTTGAAGGAAAAGGCCCAGATAGGGACCATTGAAAAGCGTGGTTGTGCAGGTCATAGATCATAGAATATCAGGGTTGGAAGGGACCCCAGAAGGTCATCTAGTCCAACCCCCTGCTCAAAGCAGGACCAATTCCCAGTTAAATCATCCCAGACAGGGCTTTGTCAAGCCTGACCTTAAAAACCTCTAAGGAAGGAGATTCTACCACCTCCCTAGGTAACGCATTCCAGTGTTTCACCACCCACATAGTGAAAAAGTTTTTCCTAATATCCAATCTAAACCTCCCCCACTGCAACTTGAGACCATTACTCCTCGTTCTGTCATCTGCTACCATTGAGAACAGTCTAGAGCCATCCTCTTTGGAACCCCCTTTCAGGTAGTTGAAAACAGCTATCAAATCCCCCTCATTCTTCTCCTCTGCAGGCTAAACAATCCCAGCTCCCTCAGCCTCTCCTCATAAGTCATGTGTTCTAGACCCCTAATCATTTTTGTTGCCCTTCGCTGGACTCTCTCCAATTTATCCACATCCTTCTTGTAGTGTGGGACCCAAAACTGGACACAGTACTCCAGATGAGGCCTCACCAATGTCGAATAGAGGGGAACGATCACGTCCCTCGATCTGCTCGCTATGCCCCTACTTATACATCCCCAAATGCCATTGGCCTTCTTGGCAACAAGGGCACACTGCTGACTCATATCCAGCTTCTCATCCACTGTCACCCCTAGGTCCTTTTCCGCAGAACTGCTGCCTAGCCATTCGGCCCCTAGTCTGTAGCTGTGCATTGGATTCTTCCGTCCTAAGTGCAGGACCCTGCACTTATCCTTATTGAACCTCATCAGATTTCTTTTGGCCCAATCCTCCAATTTGTCTAGGTCCTTCTGTATCCTATCCCTGCCCTCCAGCGTATCTACCACTCCTCCCAGTTTAGTATCATCCGCAAATTTGCTGAGAGTGCAATCTACACCATCCTCCAGACCGTTTATGAAGATATTGAACAAAACCGGCCCCAGGACCGACCCCTGGGGCACTCCACTTGACACCGGCTGCCAACTAGACATGGAGCCATTGATGGTGGTTTCAGAGACAGGGCTTTGGATTCTTTGACCATGGGATATTATTCCAGGAAGAAGGATTGCTAGGAAGAGATGGGATCCACCTAACGAAGAGAGGGAAGAGCATCTTCGCAGGCAGGCTTGCTAACCTAGTGAGGAGGGCTTTAAACTAGTTTTGCTGGTGGATGGAGATCTAAGCCCTGAGGTAAGTGGGGAAGTGGGATACCAGGAGGAAACACAAGTAGGAGGGTGCAACAGGGTGCAACTCCTGATTCATACTGAGAAAGTAGGACAATTGGCTAGTTATCTTAGGTGCCTGTACATGAACACAAGAAGCCTGGGAAACAAGCAGGAAGTATTGGAAGTCCTTCAACAGTCAAAGAACTATGATATGATTGGAATAACAGAGACTTGGTGGGATAACTCAGAAGACTGGAGTACTATCATGGATGGGTATAAACTGTTCAGGAAGGACAGGTGGGGAAGAAAAGTTGGAGGAGTTGCGCTGCATGTAAGAGAACAGTATGATTGCTCAGAGCTCCAGTATGAAACTGGAGAAAAGCCTGTTAAGAGTCTTTGGTTTAAGTTTAGAGGCGAGAGCAACAAGGGTGATGTCGTGGTGGGCATCTGCTATAGACCACCAGACCAGGAGGATGAGGTAGGCGAGGCTTTCTTCAGAGAACTAACAGAAGTTTCCAGATCATAGGCCCTGGTTCTAATGGGGGACTTCAGTTACCCTGATGTCAGCTGGGAGAGCAATACAGCAGTGCACAGACAATCCAGGAAGTTTTTGGAGAGTGTTGGGGACACCTTCGTGGTGCAAGAACTGGAGGAACCAACTAGGGGCCATGCTTCTCTTGACCTGCTGCTCACAAATAGGGAAGAAGTGGTAGGGGAAGTAGAAGTGGATGGCAACCTGGGCAGCAGTGACCAAGAGATGTTCGAGTTCAGGATCCTGACAAAAGAAGAAAGGAGAGCCACAGAATACAGACCCTGGACTTCAGAAAAGCAGACATTGACTCCCTCAGGGAACTGATGGGCAGGATCCCCTTGGGGGCTAATATGAGGGGGAAAGGAGTCCAGGAGAGCTGGCTGTATTTTAAAGAAGCCTTACTGAGGGCACAGGAACAAACCATCTCAATGTGCAGAAAGAATAGTAAATATAGCAGGTGACCAACTTGGCTTAACAGAGAAATCTTTGGTGAGCTTAAACACAAAAAGGAAGCTTACAAGAAGTGGAAACTTGGACAGATGACAAGGGAGGAGTATAAAGATATTGCTCGAGTATGCAGGGGTGTAATCAGGCAGACCAAAGCACAGTTGGAGTTGCAACTAGTAAGGGATGTGAAGGGTAACAAGAAGGGTTTCTACAGGTATTTTAGCAACAAGAAGAAGGTCAGCGAAAGTGTGGGACCCTTACTGAATGGGGGAGGCAACCTAGAGACAGATGATGTGGAAAAAGCTGAAGTACTCAGTGCTTTTTTTTGCCTCACTCTTCACAGACAATGTCAGCTCCCAGACTGCTGCACTGAGCAGCACAGTATGGGGAGGAGGAGAGCAGCCTCAGTGGTGAAAGAACAGGTTAAGGGCTATTTAGAAAAGCCGGACATGCACAAGTCCATCCGAGGGTGCTGAGGGCGTTGGCTGATGTGATTGCAGAGCCATTGGCCATTATCTTTGAAAACTCGTGGTGATCAGGGGAGGTCCTGGACTATTGGAAAGAGGCAAATATAGTGCCATCTTTAAAAAAGGGAAGAAGGAGAACCCGGGGAACTACAGATCGGTCAACCTCACCTTAGTCCCTAGAAAAATCATGGAGCAGGTCCTCAAGGAACCCATTTTGAAGCACTTGAAGAAGAGGAAGGTGATCAGGAACAGTCAACATGGATTCACCAAGGGCAAGTCATGCCTGACCAACCTGATGAGATAGCTGGCTCCGTGGATACGGGGAAAGTGGTGAACATGATATTCCTTGACTTTAGCAAAGCTTTTGATATGGTTTCCCACAATATTCTTGCCAGCAAGTTAAATAAGTATGGATTGGATGAATGGCCTATAAGGTGGATAGAAAGCTGGCTAGATTGTAGGGCTAAATGGGTAGTGATCAACAGCTTGATGTTTAGTTGGCAGGATGGCATCAAGCGGGATGCCCCGGGGGTTGGTTCTGAGACCAGTTTTGTTCAATACCTTCATTAATGATCTGGATGATGGGATGGATTGCACCCTCAGCAAGTTAGTGGATGACTCTAAGATGGGAGGAGAGGTAAATACACTGGAGGGCAGGATAGGAGGATAGGGTCCAGAGTGACCTAGACAAATTGGAGGATTGGGCAAAAAGAAATCTGATGAGATTCAATAAGGACAAGTGCAGAGTCCTGCACTTAGGACGGAAGAATCCGATGCACAGCTAGATGCTGGGGACTGACTGGCTAAGCAGTGGTTCTACAGAAAAGGACCTGGGGATTACAGTGGATGAGAAGCAGGATATGAGTCAAGAGTTTCCCCTTGTTGCCAAGAAGTCTAACTACGTATTACGCTACATTAGTAGGAGCATTGCCAGGAGATTGATGGAAGAGATTATTCCCCTCTATTTGCCGCTGGTGAGGCCACATCTGGAGTAATGGGTCCAGTTTTGGGCTCCCCACTACAGAAAGGATGTTGACAAATTGGAGAGAGTCCAGTGGAGGGTAACGAAAATTATTAGGGAGCTGGGGCACATGACTTATGAGGAGAGGCTGAGGGAACTATGCTTATTTAGTCTGCAGAATAGAAGAGCGAAGGGGGATTTGATAGCAGCCTTCAACTACTTGAAGGGGGGGGTTCTAAAGAGGATAAAGCTCGGCTGTTCTCAGTGGTGGCAGATGACAGAACAAGGAGCAATGGTCTCAAGTTGCAGTGGGGGAGGTCTAGGTTGGATATTAAGCAAAATTATTTCACTTGGAGGGTGGTGAAGCACTGGAATGGGTTACCTAGGGAAGGGGTGAAATCTCCATTCTTAGAAGTTTTTAAGGCCCAGCTTGACAAAGCCCTGGCTGGGATGATTTAGTTGGGGTTGGTCCTGCTTTGAGCATGGGGTTGACCTCCTGAGGTCTCTTTCAACCCTAATCATCTATGATTCTATGAATATTTAAAAATATAGTTAAATGATGTAATTTCAAAAAAGAAAATGTTTCCAGTTATTAAAAATTATATTGAATATAATATTTTGTCTTAGCTGGGGATTTTTGTAACAATTTGAATTTAGATCATATCTAAAATGTGATATTAATAAAATGATACATTAATAAAAAGTAATCATAATATGTTTCATTGTACCCAATGTTGATATTGGATAAAAATGATGATGACAGATGAATGAAAATTACCACATTATAACATAATACATGAAAATATATTTTCTTACTCTATATCTCCCAACACAAAAGTTCTAGAATTGTTGCATGCAAATTAACTGTAAAAGAAGATGGAGTGACTGGCTGAGTTATCCCCAATGTCACAGTGGCCTCACTTCAGAGTTATCCTAACTATAGACATAACCCTGTCTGTAACCTGTATAATCATAACAAGTATATACAAGTTTAATTACAAACTGATGTCTTCAAATATAACCTATGCATAAGATTTCAATGAATTTTGAGCAATTTTAATTAATTTTAACTCATAAATGAATTATGGTACATATTTGTGAATTCACAGAAAATTTATTTTGTGCTCAAAGAATCAGTGCTATAGGTTTTGGGACGATCTACTTTATTTTACATGCATAACAAATAAGCTTGCATCCCAGCTTTCGATGCAAAAGGGAATTTAGACTTAACTATGGAGTCACAGAATAATCTTCCTTAATACAAGCATTATGGGTAAAATGTAATGTAGTGAGTTCCAGTGTATGATTTTGTGCACAAAAAAAGACTTGTGTGCACACTTTTGAAGCACTAACACCCATGTGCGGACTTATTACATTATAAAAAACTGTTTGTGTGTGTGGGTTTTAGAACCTACCGGCTTCATGAACAGATGTTAGTGATGGAAAAAAACAGGTGTGACTATTTTCACATACAAAAAGACAGTTATACCCCTACTCTTGTTGAGCAGCAACTTAAGGTCTAAATTGTCCTGTTGAAAGTCAATGGGCCTATTTGTGGAATATGTTGCTACTCAGCGTGAATATGTTGCTACTCAGGGGGAGGGATAGCTTAGTGGTTTGAGCATTAGCCTGCTAAACCCAGGGTTGTGAGTTCAATCCTTGAAGGGGCCATTTAGGGGTCTGGGCAAAAATTGGGGATTGGTCCTGCTTTGAGCAGGGGGTTGGACTAGATGACCTCCCAGAGGTCTCTTCCAACCCTGAGATTCTATGATTAAGAAAATCAGGATCAAAGGTCAATATTAAGCCTCTTTGAAAATCAAGCTGTTAAAACACAATGTAAAGAGTAGACACATCACTGACCAAGTATTTCTAGATTATTTGTTTCCAAAACACATTATAATACAGATAATTTATTCAAAAACTCTATCTCTTTGAGTTGTTATTGTTTCAATACTTATAAATGTTATTTTAAAGAGCCACTGTGAAGAAAATAGAATTTCATAAGTAACCAAAGCAGTCTTGCCATTGAATAGCACCTTAATTTATTAATGAGACAGCATTGATATATAGAACGACTTTTCTTAAGTTTTAGATAAGTCATCCTATCAAAGACATAAAGATAAGAGGAATTAGTGTGCATTGTTATTTTGACAGGGCACATTTTCCCATTATTTAGTTTACACATCTTCTGAAGAAACAGAAAACAATCAAATTCTTGTGGTGATAATACTATGAATACAAGGCGGAAAGCCTTGTATTCACATCAGAGGACAAGTTGACAGTGTGTTTCTTTATACTTTGCTAAAAACTTCTTGTTTAAACCACATTGTTTCATCAAATTCAAGTTGTTATGATTCTGACAATTACCATAATCTTCTATTTGCCCTCGTTATGTATTGACTGTTCAACCTTTGTTCTTTGACAACTCCTAGACTTGATGGAATGACTTAAATGTAGGGCCAGATTCATCAGTATTTTCTAGCAATGCAAAACAGCTGCAAACCTGCCAGAATGGGTGGTTAAACCAGATTTATGGTTGCTTGCCATCTCAGCTGGTTTTATAGCTACTTTGTGTTGCCAGGGTTGCATGAAGTAGCCAGAGAATACAAGTAAATCTGGGCTCTAATTTATAATATGCGTTATACTTACAAGCAGGCATGAGGAATGGAGAGCCTGATCTGCAATCCTTGCTAATATAGGACCTGATTCAAAGCCGGAGGGTCTTTCCATTGATTTTAAAGGTTTTGGATTGAGGTCTTGAGCAATGCTTACTCATGTGTGTTCTCTTTTGGGAGCTAATGTGACTATTTGCCTGTAAAGATGACTTACGTGAACCAGCATTGCAGTATCAGGGCCATTATTAGCTGAAATCACCCTTAATAACTAGATGAACTGTATTTCATTCAGTTCAGTGTCAGAATCCAACTTAGTGGCAGAGTGTGCTAAAAATGACCTCTTGTGGTCAAACCATTCTAAAGAGAACCCCTTGCCTGAAGCGATGTATCTGATGAAGTAGTGCTTTGCATTTCTACAGGGTCTTTAATCTGGTGGGCCCCAAAATGATTTGCGAGTATTGAAAAGGATTGGTTGACCTAAAGATGTTTAAATCACCTCCAAAGAAGAGTTGGCAGGTCAAAAGTCAATGTGTGGAAGTGTGGCTATTCCAATGACCCAAACACATGGGGACTGTGGCGAAACACAAACCATGGGACATCTATTGGACTGCCAGCTCCTGGAGGAACCGTGCGTCATGGAAGATCTCGCATGGCTACCGACTGGGCCATATCACGTGCCCAGAACTGGAAAAACCTGTGATTGTGGTGGAAGAACACAAGAAAAAGAAGTTTTAATCAACTGAGTATCAGGCCCTATAGTTCAATCTTAATGGAATATAGTAGATATGAATATCATATTATCTCGAATCCTTAGATATTTGCTCCTTAGTTTAGACAACTATGTTATATTTTCATATGTAAATGTTTGTTTATTTAATTCTCCTATATGTTCCCTTCAGCCCTTATCCTGCAGACATTCTGTGTGTGGAATGGGAGTTCAAATCTGTTGTGGGGAAAATTGTATTCAACTCTGTTCTCTGCTATATTTAAAAAACTTACAATTGACAACTGTTCTCTGGGTTTTCATACACCGTTTTGGTACATTTGCCTTGCTTTCCTTAAAAATATACCCAATTTTTATATTTATCCAAGCCTACCTGTATTTGTCATCTCTCTTTTGACTTTTGCATTATCACATTTATTTCTATGGTCCTTTCTGACACTTAGATTTTATGAGTATTAATACAGATTTTATTTATTCTCTCTATTCCTGTAATACCTCCTGATTTTTTCATTACACCTGTTCTGTACAATAGTTGATGGCAATCATCTTTCTTGAACTCATTACGTATTCTCTGAAAATGTGCCTTTTAAAATTTAATATCTTTTAGCTCCTGTCTTTCACAGATAAAATCTGATGGTAGACTCTGTAACTATATGAATTCTGAATAGGGTCATTCAGAATATATTTTCAGGATAGTTCCCTAGCAGCAGTCCATGCAGCATGCTAGTGTTATTAGAATGTTAATGTGTTTGTCCATCCACAATTAATTTTATCGCTGGATGTACCAAAAAAGGGCTTAGTCCCCAATTCAGCAAAATATTCACTGGCACAAAGTAAACCAAATCTCAAATTCAGGGATGAGGAAGACATTTATTTTTCTTTTCCAACATTAAAGAGTTATTGGGAATACAATAGTATAATACAGATGGGCATACTACTCATGATACTGCAGTGTGCTACATGTGGCATTTTTTATAGAGCACATATTACAAGGACACTAGAACAAATAATTTATCTTTAAGCTTCAAACCTCCTGGGAATAACATTCTACATGAAGAAACACAATTCTTTCTCTGTTTCCTGCCACAACTTTAAATAGAAAATAAATGTTTCGACTATAGCCAGAGGTCTTTGTTCAAACAGGTCTTTTTAAAATGTGAATGTCTCAACACTTACTTTGAATTACCTTGGATAGATGTTAAATTATGTGAATGGAAAGATTTTTTCCTGTGTACTTAATGCATTATTAAGACCGTTTTTTATTCTGTCTCTTAGGAGGCTTTTCAAATGTGATGTTATTGTGACTGCTATTTCCTACCTAGCTGTTCATCAGATTCTACCCTTTTAAAAGTTACCTGATTTCTTTCCTTTTGTCCACCAAGTCCTTTCTTAAACCTTTTTCTTACTACATTCGGCATGACTCCCAATTTTGTTAGTTGCTCAATCAGGTAGGAAGAGAGCAGACTTTTAGTACTTCTAGTAGCAAACCTTCTCACTTAATGATTCTACAATTAGTGTCCCAGTCAATCTCATGGATGATAACTGAAATCCCCCATGATAAATGTTTTAGCAGTTCTCTAGATAGCATTAGCATTACCTCATATGTCTCCCAATCCTTCTAAAACACTATAAGAGAATATAAACAAGGCAGAAGAGGAGATGAACCAAGAAATGTTTACTAAGTTAGCTAAACAACTCTTTTATGATCTTTAATTTTTTTTAAATATCTCTCATTTTACCTTAGATCAGTTCTATATTTGTATTATTAGGCTAGTCAAATCCCATTATTCCGATTGTCACTTTTCTTGCACCATAATGACATCCTTCATGTACAGTGTTCCTGTGTGGAATATATTTCTCAGCCTCCTAGAATTTACTCTTTCAATGTATTATTTATTTTCCGCACTAGATTTTCAGAACTTTCCAAACCCTCAGTTTCCTCTTTGCATCATATTTCTATCTAAATATATATGTTTGCCACTCTCCCTTTTTTATTTAATAATCTTTTTATTGATCATTGTGGTATGCAGTAACACATCAGTAGTATATGTGTTAAATACATCATATAGATTGAAAGATGAAATATAAGAGGAACAGGAAAATAAAAAAATCCAAACAATAAACAGAACCTCACTGTAGTTGTTGCTGATGTATGTCTATTGATGGGTACATAACTGTAGATAACAGATACTAGAGAGTGGGATGATTAGTACAGTGCATTGGGGAGTGGGCATCAAAAGTATTGTGGGACAGATTTTGGGTGATCTGAGCTGCACTTAAGGCAGTTCACTGTTGGGAAGGAGGAGTCATGGTAGGTAAAAGTAGCTTTAACATAACTTTATACCTTTCCCTACTCCAATCCTTGGACAGACCAGTGATTTGTCCCCAGCATAAAGTGTCCTTAGGTCTTCTCTACTTTAAATCTGGCTACCCATAGTTCCAACAAGCTATTGTGGCAGCTGGGAACCAGCCTGATATAGCAGTGACCTGGCCATACCCCCTCGATCAGGAACCAGGAGGTAATAGTGATATACAGCTATTGCTAGAATATTCTCCTACACAGGGAGAATCATCCACTTACCAGGGAGGCTAAGTGTAGGATTCCTTAGTGTTGTGGGAACAGTGTAACAGAGCCTTAGTGTAAGCAGAAATCTGTCCCCAAATGTGCATTTTGCGTATTCTATATCTCAGTGCACATTATGTGAATTAGGTACATCCCAAAAAAATGCATTCAATGTTATAAAATAGTGGCCTTATGCTGTCTTCACTATACAGTGGGTATGGAGCAAAATGTGGGCTATTAGAAGACTAAGCTGTGGAAATGTGTAGAGCAAAGGAAAGGACAGGGGAAAGAGGGGAAGCTGTGTCCTCTTGACTTTTGCTGAAGATTCTTCTTCCTGGTAGCAGTAAGTGGGCCCTCCTTTTAGCTCCATGAAGATGAAGACAGAAGAGCACACCAACCAGTCATCTCCAGAAGATGTCAAGGTGGGATGGGCAAATTGAACTCCATCAAGCTGCCCTCACTTCCCAAAGGTAAATAAGGGATAGAGCTAAAGTTTGGGGAGACCTGTGGAGGGGCTGGGGAAGTGAAGCAGGGGAATCCTTTTGTGAAAAGAGAACCAAGGCACAGCAGAGCTATTGGAAGAAAGCTGAAGCCTATGTGGGGGCCTGGACTTGTTAGGAATCTCTTCCCCTTTGCCTGACTGGTGTTTTAGGAGCATAGGCCCATGTTAGGCCTGAGTGAACTATATTTTTAAATTGAGTTTGGATATTAGCATAAGCAATAGGCCCAAAACATGTGAGCAAAAAGAATGAACTAATGAGAAAGGAGGAGTGTTTGTGTTATAATGCTGGTATTCAAGAGGGTCACTACAAGTTTCTTATTTAAGGTTTGGGAAATAAAGAAAATCTGGTTAATTGGGCACCAGGTGCAATGAATAATTTGTTAAAAATTATCAGTCCACTACTTGGGAAAAAATATGGCAAAGTGGAATAAAGGAAAAAAAACTTGAAGAGAGCAGAATGCAACCCTAAAATACTTCAGCTGACTTTAGCTAAGGTCCAATAACCATAAATGATATCACTTGTTTGTTATAGTGTATAAAAAAGAAAAGGGGTTCTTTGCTAGAGCTTTTCCTTACTCCTCGGAGCTAAGCCATGATAGGAAGGTGTCTCTTGGGCCTGATCTTGTCGTTAATTCTCAGCCAGTGCTTATAATTGTATCGTTGCTAAGGTTTAGTATATAAGGGTGTATATACTTACATTAACATTTTGGATATAACCAACACCAAGTGGCCTATGGATTAATAAAGGAGTGTGTGTATGGGAACTGAGTCATGGTAGATCATAATAAGCTTATTAGGGAAATTATTTTCAGTAGTGTTCTATCTCTAGTTCTTCTCTCAGCAAGATTTTGGACTCCCAAAGCAGGGTTCTCGCACTCTTTCCTGCCAACTAGAGGTACATCTACCACCATCCCGAATTGATTTCATGGCTGGGAATCATCATCTCCTTTTTCTCTCACTCAGTCCCTTAAAGGTCAGCTAGTTGTAAGAAGGATGGATGAGGCGGGAGTGGTATATTTCCTTGGACCATCCTTGAGCTCTTATCCAAATAGGCTCAGCGGAGAACCAACAACCCTGATGATGTCAGTAGCTCTGGAAAGATAGTTAATAATGAGAGAAGGCAGGCACCATGAATGACTGGAGGGTACTTCTTCACATATAAGGGTAATACATACAATTGGCTTATCCTATCCTGATGCTGCTCTCCTGTCCAACCGAGGTTTCAATTTATTCAGTTTTCACCTACAAGATTCATTAACAGTTTTTCTGAAGTCCATATAGCTGGTTTATGGTTCCTTGTGTGGGATACTCCTTGCTATCTGGAGAGTGGGGTGAAGGATTACACATAGAAGTTGGAGCACTTCAGCTACAAATTCCCACCTTCAAAATCTACACACACTAGTGTAAGGCTTAGAGAACTAGTGATATTTTAGAGTGTGCAATAATAATCAATTCGGATGGCAACCTACTAGCGTGGTGGCTCATTTCTCACAAAATATGATGGTGTCAAGGTAATAAAAAGTTGTGCTTCAAAGTATGGGGACGCTAGAACATTTTTTTTAAAGGTCTCGACATTTTTTAACTCAGGCAAAACAGTATTTTCCCCAGCCTTATTCTCAGAAATGGCCAAACCCTGTTGGCTGAAAATAAAACAAAACAAAACAAAACAAAATAAAATAAATAAATCACCCTGAGACAGAAACACGGCATAAACTTTTAACCAAATGGTTAAAGTTTGTCAAAGTGAAAAGCAACTGAAAACAGGGTCTTATCCTGGGAAGTGAAGGGAACCTTAATAATAAGCAGTGCTATATAATAACTGCCTATAATTTCAGTGTAGCTATTTATTACCTGACATTTCTTGAAGTCCTATGTATAGCATGTTTTCAATAAATCAGTCACTCAAGATGTGTGAGGCAACAGCATTTCAATAATTTTTTCAGTGTGAGGACGAAAGTTTTTGGTCTGATAGGCTTCCACTATGCATCTTGTTAGCAGTGTAAACAGTTACTCTGTGTAGTTCTGCAACAACTCCTGAAGTCAATACCTGAGAACTCAAAATTACTCTGTTTATAGGCTTCCCTTTCTCTTGCTCTGTACCTCAAACCTCTTTCGTGCACACCAAATGATTACTACTGAAGAGTTACAAGGGAACTCTTTTTGATATCACTCAGACACTTGAAAGTTCAATTCCTTTAGGTTCAATTGCAACTCATAAAGTTCAAGTGTTCTCAGAATTTCTCAAAAAAGTAGGCCCAGCATTAATATATACAGGTTTACAGCCATAGCTGGCTTCTGCACTGCAATGAAACATGATGTACTTCTTTAGCCTCTTCAACCTTACTCCAACAAACAAACAATTGTTTTGTGCCTCCTCTTCCCAGGAAAGTTGAGCATATAAATAATGTGTCTATGTGACTAAATAACCTATCTCTTATAAAAATTCACATTGCTAGGTGCGTGAAAAGGGGATTCACTTGAGAATGCATACCATGGATATTCTAGGGAACAAATTTTAAAACTGATCTATAGAGTACATTTAAATAAAAGACTGACAGGAAGTGTGGTATAAAAGTTACAATATTGTAAGTAAAAACAAGAAGTGCTGTTAATGATGAGAAGTAATTCGGGGTATAGAATTCTATATGGTTGCAAACATAATGAGGGGGGGAGTTTAATAATTACTCAGCCTATTGAGAGAAAATCTATATAACTTTGATATATACTTTAAACTTATTCAGCATTTTGGGGTCACTGTGAACTGTCACCAAAATCAATGTTTCAGAGAATGTCAAAAGCAGAAGCAAACATAATTATTACTTTGATAAGAGACTTAAGCTGTAGGAAACATAGGCCATGTTTGGATTTAGACAAAATTTGATTGGCCAAATGTTTAATGAAAGTTAACATTACTAGGAGAGGATCAAAGCAGCTTTCCGCCCTGTGGACAAAAGGTAATGCACTGCACTCTGCCCCATCTATGTCTACATTACAAGCTGGGGTGTTATTCCCCTGCTCATGTACACGTATTTATATTAGCTCTCACTGAGCCGGCACGAGTCTAAATAGCATTATTGAAGCAGTGGAGGCATGGCTGAGCTGTGCTGAATACATACCCACTGGTTTCAGGAAGGTTTGTACATGACAAGGCTCTGCTGCCACGTCTGCACTGCTATTTATACTCCTATTAGCTAGAGGAGAGCTAGCACGGCTATGTGCACGTGAGCTGGAGAATCACACCCCTAACTTGTCGTGTAGATGTGGCCTTACAGTTACTTTCCCAGTGCCATAATTAACTCATTGGCATGAGGATGTGTGGGAATGAGTATACGTGTGAATGCTGAAGAGTCATTAATTTATATATAAACAACTAAGACATTTATGTATTGGGCCAAAGCAGAAGTTTGCCTACTGGCTTCTTGTCACATGGCACCTTGTTGCATCCTGTTGTCGAGAAACATCTCTTATGGTTATTAATGAATTGTTGCAAGAGACGTACACACTAACCTGGAATCTTCAATTTGAGTCTAAGATCAAGATGCCAGGCTATTGGCTCATATCGAATTATAGCTTCCAGGCTGTAACACCTAACTGGCCTTTGAAGATATTGGGTTTCCCCCGAGGCAGAGTAAGGAGACACTGATCCCTACAAAAGACCCTACCCATGTGGAAGAAAGAGGGAGGAAGTCTCTCCTGCATCAATGACAACACCTGTTGTATCCTGCTCCCTTCCCTGGATTGATAAGGAGAGGTGAAAGACTCTGACCCATCCACTAAGCCAAGCCTAAAGTTTACAACTGAGGGAGAAGTGACCAGACTCCACACATAGCATGCAAAAACCTTCAAATCCATACCATCATCCATCGACATAATAGTAAATATTAACTTAGTTCCTAAGACCAATCATATGAGCTAGAGAAGACTTTGAGAAGAAGATGGGAAAATCCTGCTGTAGAGCATTTTGAGGATACGTGAAGCGTTCCAATGTCTGTTAGTTTGTGTGTATGTGTCACTAACTGCTCCCCAAATTAGACACTAACCCCCTAAATCTGTTATCTAAATGAAAGAGATCTTTGGCTTAAAGCTGCTATAAGTGTGGGATTCTACAAATCATTTTGTATCTGCACAAGATTACCAGATAGATGCAGGCATTGTGTTAAAGAGGGCAGGGGAACAGACTAGATAAACAAAGCTTGATTTGATTTCTGTGAACAGTGAAGCTTAATGGAAGAGAGCAGCCAAAGGAGGAAGATACTAGCAAATTATTATAAGAGATGTATTTCCTTAAAAACAAGGAGAGGTCTAGCCTCTGCCAGAAATCTAGCTAAATAGCTTAAATCAAAGGGAACAGCTTTTCCCTTTAACCTTCCTGTAAGAGCTCATGAGAATTGTTTTCCTTAACTTCTTCATTATAATTTGATTTAATTACTTATTGTAGTAACCAGATAGATTGAACCATTCACTTATTGATTATATTTCAGTTATAAGCTTGATTTAACTATTGCATTGTATCGTTGTAAATTAGGTTAGGAAAACTATAAATTACATTAACTAGTGATATATTTTGCTTAAACTCATATTTGTTTTATAACTGCTTGTTTAATCTTTTAATACATTTATAAAAAGATACACTGAACTTATTTCTCTCTCAGAACTTCAACACAAAGTAATCGATATAGAGGAAAAAGGTAAGATTATTAAAATTAATTCCTGAGCCAATCCTATATTTTAATTACTTAAAATAAAACCCTATTATCCTTACAGTGCAAAGAGATGTTTTGAACTACAGCAATAATCAGTGAATTACGATATCTGGATATATTTGCACACCAAGACAATGAATCACATGGGAAATAAATACAATGTAATCTTGATTATCTCAAAGTAGAAGGAAGTGACCCTATTTTGCATACATTTCAGGAGTTGGCAGATAATTGAGACTGAGATACTTGAGGCTTTACTAGAAGGGATGCGTGAAAAGAATTTTGATTCTGTAACGTTATTGAAAGTCATCAGATAGAGCTTCTCCAGATAGCCTAACAAGTTCTGTGTAGTTCACTTGGTAGGCACTTAGGGTCTGTCTACAATGCATAGAATAACCTGCGGCACGGAGTCTCAGAGCCTGGGTCAACTGACTCAGGCTCATGGGACTTGGGCTGCATTTCTAAAAATACCAGTGGCCTCAGGCTGGTGCCCGGGCTCTGAGACCTGGCCTGAGCATGAATGTTTTCACTTCTATTTTTAGGCCTGCAGCCCAACCGCATAAGCCTGAGTCAACTGACCAGGCTGTAAGACTCAGCGCTGTGGTTGTTTCTTTGCAGTGTGGACATACCCTTTGAAGGTGGAGAAATGCCGCAGGTTAGTTTTGGTACAATTCTTTTAAGAAACTGTGTGGACACCAGAAAAGTGGCTTACTGCCTAAATCTTATTGATAGTGATAATTTCTTTGTTGCAGCTGCTGTTGCAACAGAGATTATACACCTGCAAAGCAAACAAAATCATTACCTGATGTCAAACCATTGCAGTCACCACTGAAAGTTTAGCATTTATTGCTCCACTACAGTATCTGAGGTACTGAAATTTCCATCTATTGTAAAATAAACTTGGTAGCAAAAAATGTTGATTGCATGGGCCAGAATGTCATCTGGTGAGTGCTGGCCGTCGCTTCCTGCAGCTCCCATTGGCCGGAAACGGTGAACCGTGGCCACTGGGAGCTGCAGGCAGCCGTGCCTGCAGGTGGTCAGTGTAAACAAACTGTCTCATGGCCCGCCAGCGGATTACCCTGATGGGCCATGTGCAGCCCACAGGACGCAGGTTGCCCACCACTGCTCAGTAGGGTTGTAGTTACTGCTTTCTATGAGATAGACTCTTGAGTTTACAAAGACCCTTTAAAAATGATCAATAGCAATTTTTCAAAGACTTACCCACCTAACTCACCGCCTTTCACAGACTATATTGGCTGGTTGTACCTAGGTTTGGTCAGGCATCTTGTTAAAACCTCCTAGGCAATATTTTATTTTGCCAAGAAATATGAATTATGGGCAGGTTCCCAGACTCTCCATTACATCCATTCTGAGACCTCAGCAAGATTATTTATAAAATATCCCTCTTTTTATGGTAATATAGTGGCAGCTCTTAGTTTTGATCCTGTTGACCACATTATTACCAAAATTTTCAATGATGGAGAATGTAAGCATACCATTTATTAAGCATTCAGCTAAAAGACACACTTATTCTGTTTGATCCATTGAGACAGAGAAACTAAAGTAATTCCCTTTCTCAGATAAGTGAAACAACCTAATAAACTTAATATATGCTTAATATATGCTTAATATAACTTAATATATTCAAAAATGGTCTCAAGTATTAAACTAAAAATAAGGGTATGTCTACACTATGAAATTAGGTCGAATTTATAGAAGTCAGTTTTGTAGAAAGCGTTTTTATACAGTTGATTGTGTGTGTCCCCACACAAATGCTCTAAGTGCATGTAGTCAGCGGAGTGTGTCCACAGTACCAAGGCAACTTCTGGAGCGTTGCACTGTGGGTGGCTATCCCACAGTCCCGCAGTCTCCGCCGCCCATTTGAATTCTGGGTAGAAATCCCAGTGCCTGATGGGGCTAAAACATTGTCGCGGGGGGTTCTGGGTACATATCGTCAGGCCCCTGTTCCCTCCCTCCCTCCGTGAAAGAAAGGGTGACAATCGTTTTGCGCCTTTTTTCTTGAGTTACCTGTGCAGACGCCATACCACGGCAAGCATGGAGCCCACTCAGCTAACCATCACCGTATATCTCCTGGGTGCTGGCAGACGTGGTACTGCATTGCTACACAGCAGCAGTTTATTGCCTTTTGGCAGCAGACAGTGCAGTATGACATCATCGACGTAGTCCTGGGTGCTCTTTTAACCGGGTGCCTGGGCAAACATGGGAGTGACTCAGCCAGGTCATTTCCCTTTTAAGGTTCGTCTCATGGCAATTGAGTCCTACCAGCAGTGCACTGTCTTTTAACCTCCAGTTAGCAGAAGATGGTGGCTAGTCGTCATACTGCATCATCTTCTGCCGAGCACGCAGGAGATGATGATGGCTAGCGGTCGTACTGCAGTCTGCTGCCAGCAATATGTATAAAGATAGCTGAAGTGGCTCAAAACAAGAAATAGACCAGATTTGGTTTGTATTCATTTTCTCCTCCCCTCCCTCCTTCCCTCACTCCCTCTGTGAAATCAATGGCCTGCTAAACCCAGTTTGAGTTCTATCCTTGAGGTTTTGAGTTCTATCCTTGAGGGAGCCATTTAGTTTCTCGCAAAGCCACCCCCTTTGTTGGTTTTAATTCCCTGTAAGCCAACCTTGTAAGCCATGTCATCAGTCGCTCCTCCCTCCATCAGGGCAACGGCAGACAATCGTTCCACACCTTTTTTCTGTGCAGATGCCATACCACAGCAAGCATGGAGCCTACTCAGATCACTTTGGCAATTAGGAGCACATTAAACACCATGCGCATTATCTAGCAGTATATGCAGCACCAGAACCTGGCAAAGCGATACCGGGCGAGTAGGCGATGTCAGCGCAGTGACGTGAGTGATGAGGACATGGACACAGACTTCTTTCAAAGCACGGGCCCTGGCAATGTGGGCATCATGGTGCTAATGGGGCAGGTTCATGCGGTGGAACGCCAATTCTGGGTGTGGGAAACAAGCAAAGACTGGTGGGACCGCATAGTGTTGCAGGTCTGGGATGATTCCCAGTAGTTGCGAAACTTTCACATGCATAAGGGCACTTTCATGGAACTTTGTGACTTGCTTTCCCCTGCCCTGAGGCGCAAGACTACCAAGATGAGAGCAGCCCTCACAGTTGAGAAGTGAGTGGCAATAGCCCTGTGGAAGCTTGCAACGCCAGACAGCTACCGGTCAGTCGGGAATCAATTTGGAGTGGGCAAATCTACTGTGGGGGCTGCTGTGATGCAAGTAGCTAACGCAATCAAAGATCTGCTGATATCAAGGGTAGTGACCCTGGGAAATGTGCAGGTCATAGTGGATGGCTTTGCTGCAATGGGATTCCCTAACTGTGGTGGGGCCATAGACAGAACCCATATCCCTATCTTGGCACCAGAGCACCAAGCCGGCAAGTACATAAACCGCAAGGGGTACTTTTCAATAGTGTTGCAAGCACTGATGGATCACAAGGGACGTTTCACCAACATCAACGTGGGATGGCCGGGAAAGGTACATGACGCTTGCATCTTCAGGAATTCTGGTCTGTTTCAAAAGCTGCAAGAAGGGACTTTATTTCCAGACTAGAAAATAACCGTTGGGGATGTTGAAATGCCTATAGTTATCCTTGGGGACCCAGCCTACCCCTGAATGCCATGGCTCATGAAGCCATACACAGGCAGCCTGGACAGTAGTCAGGAGCTGTTCAACTACAGCTGAGCAAGTGCAGAGTGGTGGTAGAATGTGCATTTGGATGTTTAAAAGAGCGCTGGAGCAGTTTACTGACTCGGTTAGACCTCAGCGAAACCAATATTCCCACTGTTATTACTGCTTACTGTGCGCTCCACAATATCTGTGAGAGTAAGGGGGAGATGTTTATGGCAGCGTGGGAGGTTGAGGCAAATCGCCTGGCTGCTGGTTACGCGCAGCCAGACACCAGGGCAGTTAGAAGAGCACAGGAGGGCGCGGTGCGCATCAGAGAAGCTTTGAAAACCAGTTGCATGACTGGACAGGCTACGGTGTGAAAGTTCTGTTTGTTTCTCCTTGATGAAACCCCCCGCCCCTTGGTTCACTCTACTTCCCTGTAAGCTAACCACCCTCCCCTCCTCCCTTCGATCACCGCTTGCAGAGGCAATAAAATCATTGTTGCTTCACATTCATGCATTGATTCATCACACAAATAGGGGAATAACTACCAAGGTGGCCCAGGAGGGGTGGTGGAGGAGAGGAGCACCAGGAGGGGTGGTGGAGGAGGGAAGGACAAGGCCACACAGCACTTTAAAAGTTTAAAAATTTAAAACTTATTGAATGCCAGCCTTCTGTTGCTTGGGCAATCCTCTGGGGTGGAGTGGCCGGGTGGCCAGAGGCCCCCACACCGTGTTCTTGGGCATCTGGGTGTGGAGGCTATGGAACTTGGGGAGGAGGGCGGTTGGTTACACAGAGGCTGTAGCAGCGGCTTGTGCTCTTGCTGCCTTTCCTGCCTTTCACTGGAGCATATTGGTTTGATCCTCTAACAGCCTCAGCATTGAATCCTGCCTCCTCTCATCATGCTGCCACCTTTCAGCTTCAGCCCTCTCTTCAGCCCACCACTTACTCTCTTCAGCCTGCCACTTACTCTCTTCAGCCCGCTACCTCTCCTCCCGGTCATTTTGTGCTTTTCTGCACTCTGACATTGTCTGCCTCCACGCATTCATCTGTGGTCTGTCAGTGTGGGAGGACAGCATGAGCTCAGAGAACATTTAATCACGAGTGCATTTTTTTCACCTTCTAATCTTCACTAGCCTCTGGGAAGGAGAAAATTCTGTGCTCCTTGAAACACATGCAGCTGGTGGAGAAAAAAAAGAGATAGTGGCATTTAAAAAGACACATTTTCTAGAACAATGGCTACACTCTTTCGTGGTAAACCTTGCTGTTAACATTACATACACAGCACATGTGCTTTCGTTCCAAGATCACATTTTGCCTCCCCCCACCACGTGGCTAGTCCCCCACCCCTCTCCGTGGCTAACAGTGGGGAACATTTCTGTTCAGCCATAGGCAAACAGCCCAGCAGGAACGGGCACCTCTGAATGTCCCCTTAAGAAAAGCACCCTATTTCAACCAGGTGACCATGAATGATATCACTCTCCTGAGGATAACACAGAGAGATAAAGAACGGATGTTGTTTGAATGCCAGCAAACATACACTGCAATGCTTTGTTCTACAATGATTCCCGAGTACGTGCTACTGGCCTGGTGTGGTAAAGTGTCCTACCATGGTGGACGGAATAAGGCTGCCCTCCCCAGAAACCTTTTGCAAAGGCTTTGGAAGTACATCCAGGAGAGCCGCAAATGCCAGGGCAAATTAATCATTAAACATGCTTGCTTTTAAACCATGTATAGTATTTTAAAAGGTACACTCACCAGAGGTCCCTTCTCTGCCTGGCGGGTCCGGGAGGCAGCCTTGGGTGGGTTCGGGGGGTACTGCCTCCAGGTCCAGGGTGAGAAACAGTTCCTGGCTGTCGGGAAAACCAACTTCTTGCTTGCTGTGAGCTATCTACAACTTCATCATCATCATCTTCTTCGTCCCCAAAACCGGCTTCTGCATTGCCTCCATCTCCACTGAAGGAGTCAAACAAAACGGCTGGGGTAGTGGTGGCTAAACCCCCTAAAATGGCATGCAGCTCATCACAGAAGCAGCATGTTTGGGGCTCTGACCTGGAGCAGCCGTTTGCCTCTCTGGTTTTGTGGTAGGCTTGCCTCAGCTCCTTAAATTTCAAGCGGCATTGCCTCGGGTCCGGGTTATGGCCTCTGTCCTTCATGCCCTGGGAAATTTTGACAAATGTTTTGGCATTTGAAAACTGGAACGGAGTTCTGATAGCACGGATTCCTCTCCCCATACAGCAATCAGATCCCGTACCTCCCGTTCGGTCCATGCTGGAGCTCTTTTGCGATTCTGGGACTCCATCATGGTCACCTCTGCTGATGAGCTCTGCATGGTCACCTCTGCTGATGAGCTCTAGCCAGCCTGGCAAGCTGCAGGTGACCATGCAAACAGAAAATTGAAATTCAAAAGTTTGCAGGCCTTTTCCTGTCTACCTGGCCAGTGCATCTGAGTTGAGAGTGCTGTCCAGAGCATTCACAATAGAGCACTCTGGGATAGCTTCCGGAGGCCAATACCATCTAATTGTGTCCACAGTACCCCAAATTCGACCCGGCAAGGCCAATTTAAGCGCTAATCCCCTTGTCGGGGGTGGAGTAAGGAAATCGATTTTAAGAGCCCTTTAAATCGAAAAAAGGGCTTTGTCATGTGGACGGGTACAGGGTTAAATCAATTTAACCATGCTAAATTCGACCTCAACTCCTAGTGTAGACCAGGGCTAAGTATAGTAATGTCACATCTGATTCTCACATGACATTGAAACCCATTAATCTTATTTGGCATATTGGTAATCAGCTTCAAAAGGGCTAATTGCATGTTTTATAATTACAACAAATAATATTTTCAATTAGATATCTTAAATATTTCACATACAATAAGCTAACTGGTTCCTTTTAATGACATAATTGACAATGTCATATTAGTAGCATATGAATAAATAAATCTAATAATAAATGATAATCTAAATAAAATCAATAGAAAGTTAAGGATTTTGCTATTATAGTTGCACCAAAATCATTCATTCTCCCATTTTGGAAAGCACAGAAAAGTTAGTTCAGTGGTTTAAGACATTTTCATTCTGGCTATTCTGATAATGCCAAAACTTTCATTTCCATATATTGATACAGACAGAGCCAAATTTATCACAGAAGAAAGACTCATTGGGGTTGAATCTTCCCTCAAGTTCCCCAGTGTGCATCTGGAGCAAAATCTATGTAAATAAGAACAGCTCATATTGTTCTTTTGTAGCATTTTTGTGCATCCCAGCAGTTAAACTAGATTATGTAATAGGACTTCTCTGTCATCATCTTTTACCAAAGGGTATAAACATGGCGAGATCAAATTGCAATTCAAATTTTGCAGACATGTTCACAAATAATTTCTTTCTCTATTCTCCCAGCTCTAAAGGGGAAAAAGTTAAGAAGAATATTAGACAGCATCGGTAAGGTGCACCATTTTGCTAATCAGAAACAGTGCTGGTGAGCATTTAGAAGGTGTAACTGGAGAAAAAGATTCAAAATTGCTTCTCACTTCCCCATCTCCCTTTAGGTTATAAATTTATTTGGGTGAGTTTACAGGAGCTTAATTGTTTTCCAAAGTTCAGATTGCTGCTACACAGCTCACTGCAGTCTTATATTAAAAGCATTTGGTATACTCCCTATAGAAATGTAAAACAGTACACATTCCCCCATATGAACCGATTAAGGAATTCTTGTAACTCCTTTGTCTATGCTGCTGATCTAATTAGTATGTTATACCATGTCCCAAGTACTGATCTGAAGTGCATTCATTTTGTAAGAAGAAAAGAAAAAAAAACAGCCTATAAAGAATTATGGTTATTTACTTGTTATCAGCTATAGAGAACATAGGAGACACAGTCTCTGCCACAAGAAGCATACAATCGAATTGAATTTTTTTTTATAAGTACACATTTAACACACAGAAGAAGGTACTAGAACAAGTACCTTTACAAAGAGAGAATGACTTTGCATCTTTTATTTCCAAAGTTCTTTGCAAAGCAGCCCAGTAGGTGGGAAAGCTATTAGAGCTTCTTTCCATCTGAGGCAGATCAGGAGAAACCTCATTGTGAAGAAAGGATTGTTATGAAGGGAAGCCAAGCAAAGTGATTCAAATGTGAAACCACGGGGATGACTTTACAATCTGCTATCTATAAAAATTAGGTCAATAAAAATGAAAAAGACAATGTTGTAATATGCAGGGTTGTTGTAGCCGTGTTGGTCCCAGGATAGTAGAGACAAGGTGGGTGAGGTAATGTCTTTTATTGGACCAACTGTTGTTGGTGAAAGAGACAAGCTTTTGAGCCACACAAAGCTCATCTTCAGGTCTGAAAGGCTGTCTATTGAAACACCATACTTTTATGTATATGAAACTTTAAAATATTTTTAAAATGTATTACTTTTATAAAAAGTCCATTAAAATAATGGTGTTTCAGTGGTGTAAGGAAGTAAAAAGCAATTAAAATAGCATTGGGTTCAAATCTACAAAACAAACAAATCTGATGTCCTGTTAACTCAGCCTGTCTTCATTTCATTGTAGATGGTCTCACAACACTGAGAGATACTAACTACCACTGAGAAAATATTTTAGTTGCATACTGATGGAGTGTGAATGGATGAGTGTTTTCTGCATAATTTTCCCAACAATGCTATTATAAATTATTTATAAAAGAAGGCATGATAATTGTGCGGTGAGGCATAATTCTGGGAAACAGGAACTCTGATGTGAAATCCTGATCCCACTGAAATCTATGGGAAATTTTGCCATTGATTGTCATGGGGCTAGGATTTCATTTCTGAAATCTCTTCTTGGCCTTCCCACAGCCTATATCTGTGACCTTAGGTAAGTCACTTAACCTCTCTATGCTTCACTTTCCCGATCTATAAAAATGCTCCTTACATACCTGTAGGAGTGTTGTGAAGCATAAGTTATTAAGGACTACACTCTGAAACCCTTAGCACTTGATCCAAAGCCTATTGAAGTCAAAGAAAGGACTAAGGGGTTTGGATCAGACCCTTCGTCATATGAAGTAGCACCTTAGTCAGCAAGTCATCTCACTGAACTCAATGGGACTATGTGATGTGTCAGGTTCTACTCAGCATGTGTAAATGTAATGGAATGGAATCTGGCCAAAAGTATTATTACTTATGATAAAATACAGCACATTGGTAAGGCACATTAAGTAGAATTAGCACCTAGAATGTGCTTCTATAAATAGTTGTGTTGATGGGTAGATTACTTTACTCTTTGGTGTTGGACTCTCTGGTAAAAGACATAAATTCATTTAAACATTATTATAGATAATGCTAGATCCCTGCCTGTTTCCTGTTAGCTGCAAATTCCCATCTCATCTTGATATAATTCCCTACTTAACAATAAAGAAACTAAAAAGTCACCTTTTCATTCATATTTTCATGCCAGCTGTTGTTTTGTTTCCTCTCTCTACCCATGTCCTCCCTGCTCTTGCATACCAACTCTCTCCTTGTTATTACCCTCATTTAATTAAAATATTAAAATGTCACTCACTTCTCTATAATATCAAACCAGCTTCATCTATCTTATCCTCCTATCCGCTGCAGGCAAACATCAGTTCCTCTGAACATTTAGTATAAATCTCATTTTCTTCCTTTGTTCTTGTTCCCTTTCCAGCAGTGTTCTCCATGTCTGTACTGCTGGGATCATGGGACGCTACCAAGAGAGAGAAACCTGGAAGGGCAGAGAGGGTCTGGATATGAGTGACCACAGACAGAGGGTTGGGACAAAACTGGGGCTGCAAAGCTGTGAAGTGCATAGAGCTTGGATGAAATGAATCTGATGTCAATTGCTAAACCAGTAGGTTCAGGATTTTCTTCTGTACCATTTATAACATAGAGAGGAGGAGAATGAAATATCTGTTAGTACATGAGGCTAGATAGGGAAGCAGTTTCATTGCTTTGAGCTACTCAGTACTGTTGTGCTCTGCCCTGAGTGAGAGGCCCTGCATAGCTGCACGCCCCCCTATCCCCGAGGCCAGGAGCAGTGCAGGAAAGGAATTGTGTCCTAACCAGATGCCATTCTTTCCATGTTTCCTTCCCTGAACCAGAGAAATGGTAATTGGCTACCGCCTCATACCACTAATGCACTTCTATCCTCCCTTGCACCAGCTTAGCTGTGCTGGCTGGCAGAGTGTGGGGATAAAGCCAAGGCACTGCCCACTCAATTGTGGGTAGGAGCATAGTAACAGGCATGCAGCACCTGCTCAGCCTTGTGCAACTGGACCCAAGAGTTGGGTAGGTTGTATGGGGGATATGGGAGCTTCCCTCCAAGCCACAAGCGTGACCATTCTGTGTAATGCTTTAGAAATGATCCACCCATGCCTCAGGGCCTCTTATTACTTTTCTTACCTCATCCTCCCACCCCCACCCCCTTGCTCACCTTCTTTCTGTCCACTTGCTGTGCCATCCACCTGTTCTGTCTTGTTTTATAGACTGCAAACTC
Source organism: Caretta caretta (assembly GCF_965140235.1). Lineage (NCBI taxonomy): Eukaryota > Metazoa > Chordata > Testudines > Cheloniidae > Caretta > Caretta caretta. Next base: position 302,336,963 of record NC_134206.1, on the reverse strand, counting down.
TTCGGGTAACTGTCATTGACCATATCTTTATATAGCACCCAGCACAATGGGGCCCTGGCCTGGATGCATTATTTGCTCTATTTGTAGTTATTTTAAATAAAAATAAATAATAATATATGTTTACAAATTATTAAAGTATAAAATATGAAATGAAAGCATGATAAACTAATTCATGTTCAGAATGTTCACCTTTTCAAATGATTAGTCCAGTGGATTTAAGTAAAGTTTGTTACCTTTCCCTTTAGGAATGAATTAGACAGCAATCAGCTGAATTGGGATGAGTAGAGTCTGCTCCATTTTGAAGGATGTATGTAGACTTTGTGGGTGCTACATATATCAAGTTCGCTTATCATTATAGACTTTTTCTTAATAGTGGAAAATGCATGTTTATCCTTCAGTATATCAGTAAGTTGAATTGCCTCTGTTTATATGTCTCTCTGCTGCTGCTAAGACGTTTTTAATCTGAGGGGTTACTTTGTATGCTAATTCATTATAGTCACATTTATTTAATGCTTAAATATTCATTAATATTTCATAAGAAGAAAATCACTTTTTTAAGGACTATTTTATAAAGCTTTAAATTTCACAGTTAATACAGATGTTTTTCTGCCAATTTTCCATGCCATTTTACCATCTACCTGGCAAGATGTTGATATACAACTGATCCTTTATACTAACTCCAAAATCTCCTCCTCTTTATACTACTATCGATGGCAATCAGTGGAAGGATTATTGTTTAAATTAATTCTGTAAGAAATGTCATCAAAATTTCATGAAAGATGCTAAGCTTTCCTTCTATTAGACACTGGGGAAAATCTGTATAATTCTTAGTTTAACTCAGCTGGGTTTTTGGTCCCCAACAGAGGACTCAGGGCTGTGTAGGTACATTCTAGCATAGCAATCTAGACAATATATATTTTAAAAAGGAAATGTGCTCATTTCAGCAGTCATTACTCTAAGAAACCAAGCACCTTTGGAAGCTGGAACAGAGGTATAGCTGTGCATGGCAGCAAGCCCTGTGGTTAAAAAGAATAGCCTCCCACCTTCCTCCTGTAAATATATATGTTAGTAAAATAAAAACCTACATGATCTGAAAAGAACAATATTTTCATTTACAGGCCCTATTTCATGGCTAACATGTTCTCATTTCAGTAAGGATTATTTTAATGTAAATATGTAGTTCTGACAGGAATTTGTTAATGCCTTTCTTGCTTTCCAGATAAAAAGACTGAATGAGGCTCAGAGTCCATGAATGATCCATGCCCAGAACACAGGAGCTATCCTTATCCTCTCCTCTCACCTCCCACTCACCCACCCATATTCATACATTGGCAACACCTTATTTTAGGTTGGCAACAAACAGATGAACAATGAAATAACTATGTCCCAAACTAGGATGGAAGTACGGTATGGAATGACTAGTAGCTTGAAAGTCCCTGTGACTATTTAAACCACACTGAGCAACAATAGCTTTTATAATAAAGCTGAAGGTTTGTGCTATCTAATGGGAATGTAGGCTCCTGATGTGCCCAGGTACATAGGCCTCCTCTTGGTGATACTTGGGAGCATGCATTGAATTTGGCTCACTAAGGCTGTCCATCTAATTGGCCTGTTCCACTGATTTGTATGATTTCAAGTACCCATTTTAAGATAAATGACAGGCATTTATTGAAGGATTTGACACTACCTGCCCTCACTGACAGGAGGATCTTCCTGCCTTGCCAATGCATTGGTTGCCCATGGAAAGATTTCTTCCATTAACAGTTGGTATAGCAACAGAATTCACTTGGCTTCCTAGGGGTTTGGCTAGGTCCTCTAGTACAGTGAAATTGCTTAGTGTCACACAACTGGCAGATTCTGGCCACAGAGCTGGCATATCCATCCAAGAGAGGGCTGCTACAGTACAAGTGCAGTGCACCCCTTACCTGCTACAGGCATATGGGGTGTGGTTGGTTTGGCCCTTTGGAACTGTATACAATTGGTGTAAGTTTGAACAGAGAGAAGCCTGTTCTAACTTAGTGCAGGGGGGCTGACCTGCACACATATTGGCCATGGGACCAAGGGTGCATGAAGGTGAGATTTACACTACTTTGACCTGCGCTTTGTGCAGTTTGACCAGGCCCCAAGGTCTGACTCTGGATTCTATTCACTGCTATGTTATACAGGGTAGTAGTGAATGCTATACTTAGTGTCAGAAAGGAATTCCCTCACCGGGATGTCTTGCCTTCTTCTGTGAACTTCATGTTTTTTTCTCATGCAGGGGCATCTATCTCTGTGTGGAATTAGGCATTGTTGCCTAGAGGCCTGGAAGCCGGGTTAGGTTTATTTTACTCATAACTGTACATGAATGGGCCTATTCTAGGTCTATACTACATGACTGTTTACTGCTGTTGTAAATTAATGGGCCAATTCTAGGCATTTTCTACATTACTGTTTACTGCTGGGGACAGCCTTGCTACAGAGTACCCTTTGAAGGGCAGGTCACTTTCACTTCTTCCAGATAATGGGCTTTTGGGGAAATAAGCCATTGGGGGTACTACGTGTCTGCATGAAAGGGATGTAGGCATATCAAGGGGCCTAAATGAAGGGACTGCAGAGACATAGGTCAGTGTGCTAAAAGGCTAATTAATTTATAACTAATATTGTGGGTTAACCACTATAACATATATGGTGATTTACTTCAAGGCCTTCCAGAGACTGCATTCAGTAAATACCTGGGGACAAAAGGGCTGCATGAGAGCTGGGACACAGTGGCGTACCATTGCTGTTATGTCACATCTTTCTAAAGACAGCCTTGTGTTCTAGAGCTTATAGTATTTTAAGAGTATTTCAGAAAGTGTAATCCTAAGGTAGAGTACAAAAATTCAGATGACATGGGCCGATCTGTTCCAGGTTACTGTGAGATAACAGAAAATGTTTCAGCCATCTCAAATATTGTTATGCTAATATTGATTTAAATGCTGATCTTTAGAATATTTATAATTTAGATATACATCAACCATATAAAGAGACAAAATAACTTAAATGTGTTGCAGTGGTTGATTGATGCGATACAGATTTCATTTAAATACATTTGTATGTGATCAGTCAACCAATTAAATCTATTACAGCACTTGCAATATGACAGAATCATCTTTCCTTAAAAGTCTCTATCCCAAGACCATAAGTGCACTGTTAAACTTTGGCTCAAGGGCATAATAACCCTCAGATCAGCATAATTTAATCATCAACATAAGCTAATGGGAAGTTAAATTCGATGTTCAAGACAGTGTAATTTTTTCCTGTTTCATATAAGTCCATATCTATAGTTTTTCCAAAATGGGTTAATTTTATATATTGAAATGTCATCCCAGACATAAATGCTTTTATGCATTTTTATAACCTTATTATTTTTTGGATCAGAAATTATCCTTTTTCTCCCTTTTCTGCTTTGTAAATGATATTTTTGTCATGCTGGGAAATAATTTCTGAATTGTAACTTGCAGGAAAGCTAAGCATGTATTTATCTTTACTCGTGGCTTTGGCACTAAACTCCTTTACTTCACAAAACTTTTCTGCAGAATACCATTGGAAACCATAGAAAATATGCAATTTGCTCTACAGAACTTTAGGAGGCGTTTCCCTTATAGGGAACTGGCCAAACAGAATTCAAGACATTTTTTCTCTTTAAAAAATTTATCAGTCCCAAAGATCTCATCTGTGTCTTTGAAGCTCTATAGACACCATGGACTCAATTCTCATCTGTGGCCAAGGAGATGACTGTGAAACTCAGGAGGGAGCAGTTGGGTCAAGCTGTGTGGCATGTCAGTCCACTAACATAAGCTTACATGGACATCAGACTGCTCTAAAGTATGTTGACTGCTGGGTATCACTGAGGCACTAGGCATGCCTTCTTTCCTCCAGCCATGCCTTCTCAGGTAGCTGCAGCGAGGTGGGGTGATGTAAGGGGCATTAAACTGTGCCTGTGTAATGTCAACAGACTCCAGTCGTCAGCGGGCAGGATCAAACGTGGGACCTCAGTGTATGAGCCTCTACTGCATGAGCTAAAAGCCACATTAGCTCTTAGCTAAGGCTGTAGAAGACTCATTAATCGACAGGTGTCTAGGTGCCATTAGAGGGGGACGGAGCACCGTATCTAGCAGGCATGGGTTACACAAGCACCCCTTAGGGATCCCTCTGCAGTGGGGTGATCCTCTTGTAGTTGGCTAGATCAGCTTTGGACTGCTATGCAATGGTGACATGGTGCAATATTTCTGTATAGCAATCTGTAAAGCTTTAATAGTCGATAGAGATCATTGCTTCCTGTAGGGCTCACTTTTAGAGATTTTTCTAAGCCCATTCTCAACATGATTTAATTTTCCTGAGTCTTAGTACCATGCAACTTCAGAATCCTCCTGAAAATTTACTTCTTTTGCTTCTTTTACTGACATCCACCGTGGCCCTTATTATAGATGGTATCTCCACATTTTAATACATTAAATTAGTTTAAAAGTGAACACAGGCTTTTATCTTTGTGCTTCCTTCCATCCACCTGCATATGTCTGGAAAATTTCTCTCTTCTTTGGGTTAATTAACTATCTTTATTTAAATTCCTCCTTAAAACCAGACCTGGTCCCCTTGCACAGATGAGCCACACTCATGGAGAAGCCCTGTGTGTATCTGATTCTGATTCCATGTAGACCTGTGTAAATCAGGTGTAACTCAGGTTTCAGAGTAGCAGCTGTGTTAGTCTGTATCTGTAAAAAGAAAAGGAGTACTTGTGGCACCTTAGAGACAACAAATTTATTAGAGCATAAAAGTGACCTGTAGCTCATGAAAGCTTATGCTCTAATAAATTTGTTAGTCTCTAAGGTGCCACAAGTACTCCTTTTCTTTTTAGGTGTAACTCACTTTTAAAGGGGCAGACTCATACAAACAGTTGCACTATAAACATATGTTCAGACATAAAGCTGAAAAGCTGTCTATGTTTGTGTCATAAACATACAGCGAAGGGTAGCATAAAATTCCTCCTTTACCTGTAAGGGGTTAAGAAGCTCAAATAATCTGGTTGGCACCTGACCAAAAGGACCAATAAGAAAAGAAGATACTTTCAAATCTGGGGGGAAGGGGAGGTTTTGTTTGTGCTTTCTTTTACTTTTTATTAAAAAAATACAATTATTCTTTTAAGAAAAAAGTAAAAGAATCACACCTGCAAAATCAGGATGGAAGGTAACTTTACAGGGTAAATAAAAAGATTTAAAACACAGAGGATTCCTCTCTAGGCTTAGCTTCAAAGTTACAAAAACAGGAATAAAACTCCCTCTTAGCATAGGGAAAATTCACAAGCTAAAACAAAAGATACTCTAATGCATTTCCTTGCCTTTACTTACAATTTTTGTAATCTTAGATGCTAATTTCAGGTAGGTTTTTAGCAGATGTTTTTTTCCTGCCTGGTCCCTCTCTCGTCCAGAGAGAGAACAAAACAAAGAAAGCACAAACAAAACCTCCCCTGGCAGATTTGAAAGTATCTTCTTTCCTTATTGGTCCTTTTGGTCAGGTGCCAGCCAGGTTATTTGAGCTTCTTAACCCCATACAGGTAAAGGAGGGATTTTATGCTACCCTTAGCTGTATGTTTATGACAGTTTGTTTGTTTTTTTATAGCAATCTTCCTGATATTACAGTAGCACACAATTGCTTGTCAGTTGTTACTAGCATAAAACTGTAGGGAACAGTTTGCTGGAGGTAAGGGACTATATTGTCAAAATTGTTCAGCACCCAATTGTTCTTAATGGAAGCTGAAATTAGGTCACATCATTTAGGTCCTAAATGGGAGTGCAGCTCTCTTAAAAATCTGGCCCCAGTTGTGGGTGTAGAGCTTTTTTGAAAATGTGTGTGAAACATGTGGGTAGAAGAGCACGACTATAATTACCTATGTTCAGTATTTATTTGCTGGTGCCAGTCTTTGTTTACAGTGGGTGATGCTATATGTGTTTTGTGAACATTTGTGTATAGTGAATAGATATACCGAAAATAAAAAAGAATTTTAAACATAAAATGTCAAAATATTTCCTTTAGTGAAGACTATTCATATAACCTTGCTGTTAAATTCAGAAAGCTACTCATAATATTGGTCTCCTCTGAGCATAAGTAAAATGTCATTCTTGAGGCAGCTTCTCACAGGAGAGACTGCTATTGTTCTTACTTTGATCTGTGATACAGCATGGCCAGAAAGCAGCAGGAGAGTGGTTTTTTTTAAGCAAAAAAAGGTGTTTTTATTTGCATAACACACTTACAAAACAAAAACAACAGCATATGCAATGTGTAACACAGCAACCAATCACAATTGTTTTCTCATTAGCTTCAGGGGAGGGAAGTGTTCAAGCTTGCTGGGCCCAGGGTGGGGGGCTTCCTCGACTCTCGAAGTCTTCCACCCTTCAAAGTTACCTGTTGGCCCAGAGCGAGGGGGCTTCTTCGACTCTCAAGGTCTGCCACCTCCTTGAGTTATCTGGCACCACACCCAGTGTCACCAACAATTCCCTCCTTTGAAAGCACCCAACAAGAAAGGCAGGCTGTGGGGTGGACAATCTGGGGGGGGGGCACGTGCACCCACGTGTGAAAGGACCCCTCTAAGGTGGTGGTGTCCACAGTAGCAATGGCTGGGGCTGGGGTCCCTTACTCTCTCCCCCAATCAAAGGGTCAAACAAAGGGAACCAGACGGGGACACCGAGCAGAGAACCTCGGACAGCACCCACCGCTCCTCAAAAGCATCAAGGGAGTTGGTGGACGCCGCCCAGAGGAACTCCGCCCGGATACGTGAATGGACCGAGGATAGGAAAATGGCCCCACAGTCACAGGAAACTCCATCGGCCAATGTCAGCAGGAGAGTGTTTTTTTTTTTGAACAGGAAAGAGTTTTATTTGCATAACACTTACAAAGAATCACGAAAGGGGGTACAGCAAAACTATGCAACAAAACAAAGCAAATGCAAGGTATAACACAGCAGCCTTCAGGAGGGAGAAGTGTTCAGGCTAGCCTGGGCCCAGAGTGGGGGGGCTTCCTCAACACTCGTGGTCTTCCACCCTCCTGAGTTACCTGGTGGCCTAGAGCGGGGGGGCTTCCTCGACACTCATGGTCTTCCACCCCCTCGAGTTACCTAGTGCCACGCCCAGTGTCACCGATTATTCCTCTCCTGAGAGTGCCCGACAAGATGGGCACGACTGCGGGTTGGGCGGTTTGGGGGTGGGGGGACATACACCCACATGTGATAGGACCCCTCCTAGGTGACAGTGATGATGGTATCCACAGTGGCAATGGCTGGGGCTGGGGTCTCTCGCTCTTCCCCTCAATCAAAGGGTCAGACGGAGGGAAGTGGACGGGGTCACCGAGCAGAGAACCTCAGACAGCGCCCACCGCTCCTCGAAGGCATCAAGGGAGTTGGTGGACGCCGCCCAGAGGAACTCCACCCGGATACGTGAATGGACCGAGGATCGGAAAACTGCCCCACAGTCACAGGAAACTCCATCGGCCAACCTCAGCAGGAGAGTGGTTTTTTTTGTTTTTGTTTTTGTTTTTTTGAAGCAGAAAAGAATTTTATTTGTGTAACACTTACAAAGAATCACCAAAGAGGATAAAGCAAAACTATGCAACAAAACAAGAGCAAACAGAAGGTAGAACACAGCAGCCTTCAGGAGGGAGAAGTGTTCAGGCTAGCCTGGGCCCAGAGCGGGGGGGGGCTTCCTCGACACTTGTGGTCTTCCACCCTCCTGAGTTACCTGGTGGCCTAGAGCGGGGGGGCTTCCTCGACACTCGTGGTCTTCCACCCCCTCGAGTTACCTAGTGCCATGCCCAGTGTCACCGATTATTCCTCTCCTGAGAGTGCCCGACAAGATGGGCACAGCTGCCCCACAGTCACAGGAAACTCCATCGGCCAACCTCAGCAGGAGAGTGTTAGAAGGGAGCCTTATTCCCTGTAGAGGGAAGAAAGTTTGCTATAGCTTAATTAAAGCACCTGAAGCCAATTAGAGCACCTGAAGCCTGTCACCTGATAAAACCCCCCTGCTTCAATCAGACAAGGGGAGGAGTTGAAGCAGAATGGATTGGTGTTGGAGTAGACAGCAGTCTGGAGGAGTTGAAGCAGAGTGGATTGGTGTTGGAGGAGAGAGCAGTTTGGAGGGAATCAGAGGAGAGTTTGGAGAAGTGCTGCAGTGGGCTAAGAAGACCAAGACCCTAGCTAAAGGGACACCTGGTTTGTGCAGAGGGAGGGCAGGAAGCCCCACAAGCTGAAGGGCAGGAGAGGGAAGTAGCCCAGGGGAAGGAACTGCTAGTTCAAGCGGTTTACCGCTATCCCTAGGGCCCCTGGGCTGGGACCCGGAGTAGAGGGCGGGTCTGGGTCCCTCCCTCTCCACTCCCCTCCTCTAGGACACCAGTGGAGCAGTTCAGGGGCAAAAAACCCTCCCCAAGAAGAGAAAGTGCGAGACCCATCAAAGTAGTGCCAGCAATTTGCCACAGACCATAATTTCAACCAGAGGTTACATGCTCTGAGGACTTCTAGAATAGAAATTGAGCTTAATTTAAGAAATTAAAATAGTGATGCCCTGGACTACAAAGCACATTTAAATGCATTACTATGCACCAGAGAATTCAAAGGGGAACTAGTGAAATAAAAGCCTAGGCTTTGAGCTGTTAAATCCAGATGTTAGCAGCCATTAAGCTGATTAAACAAATGATTGCAGAATTCACTTCCATAGTTCATCTCTCTCCTTCCATTGAAAATTAATGGCAAAGATCCCTGCCCACTGCCAATACATGGACCAATCTGGTTAAGGAAAATATATGGAAGTGCCAAATGATTCAGACAAAATCTGGAAAATTTCAATCAGAAACCTTACGGTGTGATTGTGGGAACTAATATACATCCATTCGGACTCCCAACAAGTGCTCCACCAAAACCAGGCAAGACCAGAATTCACATTGCTGATACAGGTAAGGTAATAAATCAAATAAAAATATGTTTGTTTCTTAAATTCAAGCCTTCTTTGTACATTCCAAAGAATCCAAATAGGACATGAGACCAATTAAAAAAATATTTGGAGGTCACCTTTCAGGGAGGCTCACTTGCTTTTTGGCGATCTTTCAATCTACAGGTTCAGTACATGCCCTTAAATAAATGCTTTGGAAAATCACCTAATCAAACAATGTTTCCTTAGTGCTTAATGAAGTTATTCCATTGTTACCCAGTTCAGCATGCCACTAAACTTTACTTTGATTGAATCTGGTTATCCTGTGGGGAATGAAAAACTTCAATAAAGAAATGCTATGACAAGTTGCTTTTCTTAGGATTTTATGGTAGGAGGACAAAACCTGCAAATTTGCTCTAGTGGGGAATACTTAGCTAGGTTTTAATTTTCACTTCTGCTCAGACAATCACACATCCACAGTCACTATCCCTTAGCTATTTCTAGAGGTAGTTGCCCCTTCCTGTTTCTTCTCTTATTCTATTTTATTTCTCTACCATGACCTAAAATGCACATACTGTAGAACAACATTTGCCCCAGTTCCTCTTGATTGCTCCCATTCCTAATTTTGGAGAGATCCCAGAGTGTACTACTGTGCAATTGCTTTTCTGTTCTGAAGGCTTCCTCCTATAGAGCTTTTGTCCATTCTCCCTGCTGCTCAACAGGACGATGGGACCTTTAGGAGGTTACTGAAGGGAGAGGTGTGAATTGTGGTATTTTCACTATTCAGATCACGTTCAGCTCTACCTCCATAGGGCTGAGGAAGCAACCCCCACCCGCCCATGGAAGAAGTCCAGAGAAACACTAAGAGTCCATACTCATTTTCCGTGTCCCTGCTCTATGTAGGAGTAAGTAACCCACCGGGGGGATTGATCTTGCCTTACAACAGCAGGTAGAAAAGCATTAAAACATATCTATGCAAACAATATACTTTATAGTCCTCAATGTGCTTGCCTAAGATTAAGGTTTTTTTAATAGAGAATATGAATGTGAACCTTACTATTCCTAAGAATGCAAAAATAAATTAAAGGAGGCAACAGGAGGGAAAGTGTGAGGATGGAGGAAGTTACTGGGCCAGATCCTGTGGCATGATGTCTGCTTTGCACTGCACTGCTGATGAAATCTAGTTGCAAATTATATCTGGCCCTTACAAGGTCGCTCCAAATATAGAGGAACCTCAACCTAACTGAGCAAGTGGAAAGCTTCTTATGCCATCCCCACACCTTGATGCTAGTGAAGGGGGCATGGCTGGAGGAAAGGGATACCACCCCATCCCTGGCTTTGGTTTTGGAATCTTGGGGCTGTTAGCAGCCAGCATACGTTAGCAAACCCCTCAGGTACAGAGCTGCCTCAGAATGGAGGAAGTGCAAAGGTAAGCATTGCACTACATTTGCACCTCCACCTACGTGGTTTGTGCTGATTGCTCCTTGACAGTACCCAAGGGTCTGGCCAGCTATGTCTCTTGATTGTTGAGAGATGGAAGAAATAGTTTCTAATGATCAGAAGTTTATCCTTGCCATTTTCACTGAGGCGATTTCAGCTTTAAAAATGTAATAAATTCGTTCACACTTGGCTTTGCATTCACTTTTCAGTGTCTCAGGGTGTATTTTTGCCATCAGAAAAGCTGAAGTCTAAGGGCATTATGTAGGACATTATACTGAAAGGAATGTCTGTTATGACATGAAGGTGGATACAATATAATGTGACTATTTCTGCCAAATAAGCGTTCCCCAAATAATGTTATCGCTGAACAATCTTGAAACATATATTTATGATTAGATGGTATGTGACACTACAGATTTTCCTAAACTAATGGGCTCAAACTGGTCCAGGAGGTTATATTATATTCATTTTAACTTGGGGTCTTTTGCAATTATTCATTTATACTGTAGTCTTGAACTTGACCAGGACATTTTGGAGTAGGCTAGCTCATTCCCATTTAAATTATTAAATGTCAGGTTATTATAGAGAATTTGCTTCTGACAAACTTTGGACTAAGTAATGGTGGGGGGCATGGATGAGCATTCTCTTTGCACTCCCCATCAGTACCCAGTCCAGGGAAACTAATGATCCAACCTGACGACCAAATTAGATGATGAATCCTGGTCACATGGCGCCTCAGGCACATTGAGGATATGCCAAGAAGAAGTAATGGTGGGACACTGATCATACAGTGTGGATCTTTGAACCCGTCCCATTGTTACATTTGTAGACAAAAGAGGAACTGGAGTGCATTGCACAGGCAATCTAGAGAGCCATCTGAATTGTAGATCTCATTAAAATCAAGCCTTGAAAAAGGAGTTTGTTATCTAAAAATGTGCAGGTGTTATAATGAAGCACATTTTTGCAAAGTATTATTACATTTACTTATTTTGTAGCCCAAATGCATCTGACTGAATAAAGTAATAACATGCTTACGCATGTACTGTGCATGAAATACGTACGTATAATACATATAATGTCTGAAATCTGTCTAAGCCAGTTCAATTGCCCATTTTTAAACAACCTGTTTCTGTCCTATGCTTGACGATCCCTAAGATGGCAGCCTGGAAAATAGTGATTTTTTTCTGTTATTACTTTATTTAGTCAGATGCATTTGGGTTACGAAATAAGTAAATGTAATAATACTTTGCAAAGAACTGCTTCATTGTAACACCTGCACATTTTTAGATAACAATTTGCACATTTTAAATTACTTTAGAGTCATATGAAAGAACACCATCAACACCCAAAAAGAGTTGCTTTTGTTTGTTCCTTGCTGTTTAATGATCAGCTGGGGTATCTTATTTATTGTTTGATCTGGTATGTTCTATAATACAAATTTCTGCAGTTTATCATCCACTGTTGCAAAGAAGACTGCATACTATGGTATTACTGTACAAAGAGCAAGGTGATTCATGAGAGATTCCTTGTATAATGTACATAGAATATCAGGGTTGGAAGGGACTTCAGGAGGTCATCTAGTCCAACCCCCTGCTCAAAGCAGGACCAATCCCCAATTTGTGGCCCAGATCCCTAAATGGCCCCCTCAAGGATTGAACTCACAACCCTGGGTTTAGCAGGTTAATGCTCAAAGCACAGAGCTATCCCTCTCCCTGACATACTTAGACTAGCTTCAGTGTAAAAAGTAAAATGGCAAACTAGCATAAAGCCCATAGTTTGACTCTTGTCAACTTGTAAATATTTCCATGGAGACATTGGGTCAGAACTTTGGCTCTGGTGGAGGAGCATATATTGCAAACTGGGGACAGGGAAGTGAACATGGGTGGCGTAAAGCTCATTTTTGCAATCACCCAATGCTAGGATTGCTGTGAGCAGGGCCAGTCCCCAAAATAAATTAGAGAAGATATCAGGCTACTTTAGCTTATCATAGCTCCTAAAGAATCCAAGGGGCCAAAATCACAGCTGGGGATCAGCACAGTATAAGCACATCCTAGCCATGCACTTTTTCTTCTAGCTATATTCCTAGGGTGACCAGTCAGCAAATGTGAAAAACTGGGACAGGGGGTGGGGAGTAATAGGAGTGTATATAAGAAAAAGACCCAAAAATCAGGACTGTCCCTATAAAATCGGGACATCTGGTCACCCTGTATGTTCCACACACTGGTATCAGGAAAGGTGAAAACTTAGGAGTTTCTATGCTGGCTTTATGCCACTGGCATAAATCCCCCCTGAGCTGGGAAGATGCTTCTGGGGGGGAAGCTTTATGGCCAGAATCTGCAAATGGTCAAATTGCACAGAAGGTCTGGCCCACTTTTTTGTAACAAGTAAGGTATATTATTTTTAGAAGTAAAAGCAACAAAGGCCTGATCCAGCTCCTACTGAAGTCCATGGCAGCATTTCCCCTGACATTCACGAGAAGTGGTTTAGGCCCGAAGTGAAATTAAAATGAGAAATAATTGAAGTGATCAGCGCCATTTTTGTGAGAAATGTGTTTAATAACTGTCCTGGTGAAAACCAAGGTTTTATTAGCAGAAATGAATGGTTGTCTGTATACACGAAGCAGACATTTTTCTCTAGACAACCAATTAAGACCACTAGGATCAGTGTCTAAAAATCAGCTGCCTCTATGCAGTGACCTAGAACTTGCCATTGTGGGAATAATAGGGTTTAAACAAAGAACAGAGACATTACTTTCTGATGTGAAAGAAGAAAGTAAATTACATTTTAATTTTTATCTGTGCTTTGAATAGCTTTGCCTGCAGAATTTTAAAGCTTAGGGTCAAACAATAATTCACTCAGTTATCTTTTTTTTTCTTTCTGCATGGTAGCAATAGGATCTACTGAGACAGCTTAAGGCTGCCAAATAAAAATGTATTTGACAAAGACAAATGTACTGTGCTATGTAATAATCCTGAAAATAATTATGATGTCTGGAAAAATAATACTTTAAGCATTCCCGTGTAATTACTTAGGATACAGATATCTTTAGTAGTATAATTGTCAAATTAATATTTGGTATTATGAACTGTTGTGGTTGTATAGTGTGCAGTTTCATAAACTCTAATTTTTTTTTTAACTTAACTGCATAGAATAGGATTTAAGGAAAATTGAGAAGCTGTCCTGAAAGATGAATTCGGTAATATACTTTTAATTTATTATGAAATGGTCAGAAATAATAACACAGACTAAACTTTCAACTCTTAGGTGAGCCTTGACTTTGAGAAAAAGAAGTAATAATTGTGAAATAACTGACTAAAACTAGGAAAATGTATTTCTTAAATATAACTGAAGAAAATGAATTACAACTAATATCATATAATGGCATCAAATTAAGTATTTATTTGCATGAGTTAGAGAAAAAAAGACAGTATTATGTACTTGGATAAAATAAGAAATATAGTTACCTGAAGTATGATAGATTTAAGTAGATTGTATTTGGTTTAAATGCTTCTTCCTTTCGTGTTGAAGGAAGTGTATATTAGGGTTTCTGAAGCTAGGGAAAGCATGACAATTATATTAAGCTTCTGAGAAACATGCATGTAAATGAGACTTTCACTGTTCCAGTACATAAAAGTGGCCAAAAGGTCACAGCAGAGACAGGGGAAAGAAAATGCCACAAGTCTCAAAGAAATTGGCAGTTGTTAGGTCATAGGGCTAGTTAGATAACTAAAGATGCAGTGCCTAGTGTGGATTGGAGAAGAAAACAATGTAATCATACGGACACAAGGAACGGGTAAGCACAGGGGGAAGGCAACTACACAAAATAGTCCCCCCCTCTTCTTCCTGACCCTGCTCACAAACTCTGTGCAGCAGGCAGGCCATGTGGAGAGGGTTGGCCAGGAGGCAGAGTCAGAAAAAAGACACTGTCTCCTGTCAAAAGTGGATTGTGTATTTACTTTTATTCTAGTAGCATCCAGTTATAGACAAGGGCCCCATTGTGCTAGGTGCTGTACAAACACAGAACAAAGAGATGGTCCCTGCCCCAAAGAACTTGCAATCTAAGTAATTAATGCTGCTTGGTACAGTAATAGATCTTTAGAGCCCTAAGGATTATAGGATGAAGGATTATAGGATGCAGGTGGGGACAGGGAGAAAGCAATCAGGGCCCATATAGGGCACTGGCACGATAAGAATGTGCTTAGGGCCTTGTTCCTGGAGTGATGCAATGACATCAAAATCTCAGCTGTCATTTTAGAACAAAATTACACTGTGAAGAAAGCCTTGGTTATGTGAACTGAAGCAAATTGATGAAGTACAGTCTGCCTGAGTCTGCAGACAGCCTTAGGCTTCTCAATGGGTTGTTAATCTGGAAAATTAAAAATAACAATCTGTGGTTATTGAAAAGTGAAAATGTGGGGAAATAGCATAAAATGAATGGAATCTGTTATCAAAACAAATACCGTGGAGGCTGCCATGTGGATGATTTTATTCATATTTTTTCATATATGATTTTATTTTCATATATAACTAAATTCAAACCCTCAAATTTAATTTAAATTTCTCTGAAGAAGGGTTTCTTCCAGGGCAAAAAATCCAGGGACTTGGCTACAGAATTTAGCTCCAGCTGTCATAGATGTGGCTACAGGGTATGGGCAGACAACTGCAGAGGATGGAGCTGCAGCCCGTGGAGCTAGGGAGGAAGCTGTTTACCCAACACTTAACAGAACACAACGGAGTCTGCTCCTACTGCTCTGCTCCTAGTGCTTCTTCTAGTGCCAACCCAACAGAGGACTCTGTTGTGAGGACCATCACCACTCCACCCTATCACAGCTCTGCTGATGTGGTGGCTGCCGTGCAAACAGAGCCCTCTGCTCAGGCTTGTAGGATAGTGAGGATCTTCCCTTCTGTGCCTCACACTGATTACAGTATTTCATAGTCTTATTATTCTGCCAACAAAAATACATTTAATAAATGTGAAACAACAAAAAGAAACAAAAGCAATGAAATCCACAGAAAAAGACTCTTTCAACATCTAAGCACTCTACAGGGCGCAAGAAATGTTGTCTACCAAATGTTTCCATTATAAATTAATTCCCATCCCCTGAAAAAAGCTGGATACAGAGCTGACAACAAATAGTATACACTACCCTATAAACCTCAAGGTTGCTATTTATTGAATGCTACGAGATTATACACCAAGGGATAAATTGTCAGTGCAGTTATGGGAATTGTGTAGCTAAATCCCCCGCCCCCCTTCACACACTGCTTTGAAAATCTACCCACAAGGGTTTAATTGCACTTATAATAAAACTGTAATTATTTTTTTGTCTCAGTTCAACCTCCATGTAAGTTCTAGTGTTGTTGAATGGTATCTAAAACTGTTTTGCATGTGACATGGGGAGCTGCTAAGTCAAATTGCAAGGGCCTTTTTTGATGCAATATATATTTATCTGCTTTATAAATTTCCTAACATCAGAGTATCTAATTTTCTTAGAAACAATAATAATAACTGGACTAGATGACCTCTCGAAGTCCCTTCCAGTCCTAGGATTCTGTAATAAGTCACAGTTAGTCTTTATGTCTAAGGCCTTGTCTTCTCAGGAAAGTTTTACCAGTTATCCAATATATTTATACAGGTATAGTTCTACCAGTATAACTACACATGTGGACACTCTTATTCCTTCATATGTATTACAGCTAGTAGAAAATATTTAAATGGAATAGTTTTCCATTGAAAAATGCAGTTTTATTGAGGTTTTCATGTAATATTAAATATCAATGTTATTATTTAATATTGATATATATTAAATGTACATGTATTTATATATCAACTTATGTATATATTATCTTATAATGTTTTGACTTTATCAAAACAAAATATTTTGATATTACTGACCCAAAACATTTAAATGTTCCCAAATCAATATTTTTTGGAATTTGCATTTCATAGAAAATTTCAACATTTCAACTTTCTCTTCCAATTCAGAATGAAAACAAATTTCAAAATGTCATAATTACACAGAATGGAAATTCTGTGTTTCCAGCTAGCCCCAATAAATATATATGCCTACAAAAAACTTCACAATGGCTAGGCAGCTAGTGTGCTGTGGCCACTGCTTTTTCTGCTGAAGAGCTTTGTTTCATTGTTACTGTGTGGTTCCCTCTGTCAGATGTATTCATTTGTTTGCTCTTGTATTACACTTAGATTATAAACTCCTTGGTGCAGGCTCTTTTTTTAAAGTGATTGTAATCCACCTACCATAGTGGGGCTCTGGTCTATGACTGGAACACCTAGGTGCTACCACAATCATCATCATTAATAATGTTACCCATTCCTCTGACATCACTGTACTATTTTGACACCATTGTCATCTCTCTGACCAGTGGTAGCAGGTGTCTGGGGCCCTGAAGGTTGACTTCCCAATGAAGAAGAAATCAGTGATCTAGAGAGTGGGTATACTTGGAGCATAATATACTTTATTCATACATACCAGTCCTGAAATGAGATGGTCAAACATGGCAGGGCAGGGCAAAACTGTCTTCCAGGAATGTCAGCCTGTCACCAGTGAACCCACTCTGCCTCAAGAATTGACACTAATCAGAGCCCAAGAAGAGAGCAGACTCCCCTGTTCCTTTCACAGCCTCCTCTCTCTTGAAAGTGCCTCCACGCTAAAATCTTGTATAACCCGAAACTAATTAAAACACAACATGCCTTCCCAAAAGTCATTATTTGCTCACACGTGAAGAAAAAGAACTTTGAAAACTATATATAACAATGCCACCTGGTGACGCCTGCCATAACAATATAATTATTGTTGGGGCTGGTAGCCCCACCTAGTGTTAAAGTTGCTTTGACACTTCCTATTATAAAACTCTGTTTTCAGTTGCTTATAACTTTAACCATTGAGGCAAAAATTTCACAAATCCTTCTCTGCCTCTGTTTTTGAAAATCTCAGGTAAAATGGTTGAGCTGTTTCCAAGAATGGGACAAGGGCAAAGTATATTGTTTTGATGATATTAAAAAATTCTAGAGACATTTTCACGGAAAAGCTCTAGCGCTCTGATGCGTTGCTGCAGGGATTTGAAATTTGGCAGGGTTTTTGCCTTTGTGTCAGGGATGTGCCTTTTGCCATCCACATGACATTTGCTCAAATGTGATCAATTTATAAACATTTGAAAAATCACAGTTTGCACATGTTCAGAAGAGAGTTCTATTTTAGCCCATAAAATCTCTGAAGATTCCACCCTTACTGACCAGAGGGGACACGCACTGTCCCCACAGACTGACTGACCATGCTTCATCCCCCCACATCTTGAACATATGTCCAGACTATGTATGAATCACCCCGCAGAAAGACTAAGATGGGTCCTGCAGCAGCACAGGGGGCTGGACATGATGACTACTCGAGATCCCTCCAGTCCTATATTTCTATGGTTCTATGCGCCTTACAGCTCCTACATGTGATTGGGCTTCATGTGACCTTCCCCTCAGAATGACTGAGCATACTTCAGCCCAGAGCTGTGGGTGCTTAGAGGGACGTTTCCTAGAATGGCTGCTTTCAGCTGCTCCAGGCCAGGGTGGGTCCTGGCACTGGAACTTAGAATAGGGAAGCTGTCTCTCCTGGGCTCTCAACCACTGCCCTCCACCCCTGCTAGCACCTAAGCACTGTGGAGGGAAAAAAAATCTGATCTGAATGAATAGGGGGCAAAATCTGGACAAAGGGAGCGGGAAAGGAGTAGATGGAACAAGGAGACTGATGTGACTGGGGCTAGAGTCAGGGAGAGAGATTGTGACTGGGAGTTGGAGGTGGGGAGACTGGGACTAGTAACCAGTTGGAGGAAGAAGGATAGAAGGAAAAAGAGAGACATATCAGACAAGGACCTTTCTGAACAAAGAGATTGGTACTCAAATCAAGGGCGACAGAGTAGGTGATGGGTTTGGGGAGGGAGACTAGGACTGGGAGCTAGTTGGGGGAAGGAGAGAGACAGACACAATGAGGAACTGTGGGTGGGTGGGAGACTAAGAATGGCTGGGCAAGGAAACTGGGAAGAAGGACTTAGGGTGGGAAGGAGATGGAAGGAGAATGGGATTTTTATAGTGAGCCTAGAGAGGGAGACTCGAGACTAGCTGGGAAAGGAGATGGAGACTGAGACTGGGAGGAGGAGTCTGAGGACTAGAGACTGGGACTAGGTAGGCAAAGGGAATGGGACTGGGACAAGGAGCCAGGGATGGGGAAAAGACAGGAGTGGGGAGACAGAGACAGGTTTTTCAGGGCTGGAGGGGATGACAAGGAAGAAGTAGCAAAATTGCAGGGAGGAGGCGGGAAATGATCAGAAGAGTCTTTGCCCACTGGAGCACACACCCCACAGCGCCTGGAATGAAACCCAAGATTGCTGAGTCTCACCATTCCTTTGCTGTCAGCAAACATCAGTGAAACCCACTGGCAAAGTGTGTGTCCCGTCCCCCTCTAGTGCTGGTCCACCTGGGATGACAACCTACTGTTACTATCAGTTACTCAGTTAGCTCAAGTGGCAGAGGTCTCTGGATCTAAAAGTTCCCAGTCCTGTGGGTCTCAGCATGATGGCATATGTTTTTTTTCCAGTTTGCTTCTTTTAAAAAAAATCTAGGAAATTAAATGCACACACACAAAACTCTGTGAAAAGAACATTATGGCATGGTCAAGCTGTCAAATTTAGGAAATGACAGAATTAAAGTTGCCTGTGTAACCTTAATTTGGCTCACTTGTGCATATGAATTATGATACAGTCTTTATTTATATGATCATATAATATTTTTTCCACATTCCCCTGGCCATACTGTTTCCCCATCCTAGTCTCCTTGACCAGTCAGTTCCAGTCTCCCACCTGGTTCCTCATCTTATCTCATTGCCCACCCCACACATACTGACTCCCAATCTCCTCACCCCTGCCCCATTTCTCTTCCAGGCAAACACATGGCATGTAAAATATCAGCTCAAATGGTTAAAGTTTGGCATAATTATATGCAACGTAAAACAGGGTCTTATAATGGGATTTGTTGGACAACCTTAATAACAGGCTGGCTCCTAGCTCAGCCTATAATAATAATATAATTGCCCATAATTTTATGTGATACACAGAATACTTATTTATTATTATATAAGAATATTACTAAGCAATGAAGTTCTGATGCATTTTAAAGACAAATACTTAACAAGGACAGAAAATGGCACAGTAGGGGTAAGATTCACAAAGTCCCAGATTTAGGCAGTAGTGGTATTCACAAAACTCCAGTAAAACTCTGCAGATGCCTAAGTTTTTGCAGTAAAAGTTCCCCAGGTGTCTATGTTCCTGCCTCTAAGCATATCCATTCCTGCCCCACTGTATGCGCCCAGATGCCTATTTCTTGCCTATGCCCAGTGCATTCCACACCCTAGGGGAAGATAGGCTCTCCTCCACTGTACTAGTCTGTGGGGTCTGATCTTGTTCAGAGCACACCTAAGAGCAAGGAAGTGAGGAGGAGGACCACCTCCCTTATCACCTTTACCCCGGTCGTTAAGACACCCTCTCAGGATGTGGGAAACCACCAATTTAGCCCCTGTCTGCCTGCTGAGGAGAAGGGAGCTGAACAGGGCTCTGCTATCTCACAGGTGCATACTATATCCACTGAGCTACGGGATATTCTGTTGCAGGTGTCCCTCAACCCCTCCTGTTGAAGCTGTTCTACTGTTCCATAGGGCCAGAGAGCAAGAAAGAGAGACAGCGTACACACAAGCATGATAATGACTCTATAGCCTACTGGTTAGCGCATTCACTGAGACTCCAGTGCCCTTGCAGCAATGACTCTTTAATTCTTTATTCAAAGTGGAACAGTGTCACTGGGAGAGACTGAAGCACATCTGCACCAGCCTATCCTATAGCCCAGTGGCAAGAACACTCACCTGAGATATGGTAAATCCCTGTTCAAATCCCTTTTTTTCCCTCTTATGCAGAGGGGGAAATTGAACTGGTGGTTTCCCACATCTTGGGTGCATACCCTAACCACTGATTATAGGCTATAAGGAAGCTCACCCCCACACCCTCTGAGGCCTCTTGCAGGAAATGCTTTAGGTGCTGAACTCCCTCAGAAGCATAGGGCTTAGGACACACTCCTCTTCTCAGCATTTCCCATTGGTTAGCTTAAGGGGACTGCCTACTTTTTCTGGCTTTTGTGAATCCCATTCTTAGGCATCTATCTCCTGCCATTCATTGCATAGGAAGCCTGAGACCCTTTGTGAATCTAGTCCTAAAAGCCCTGTTGAGATATTGAGTCTAAGTGAGATGAAGAATCTGTCTGTATGTCTGCCTGAGGTATTTCTGAAGTGTCTATTGCAATAGTGTCTATACTGAATGGGCACAAATATGGGGAGAACAGTACGGATTCCTCCTGTGCATCTTACAACTCTCAAAATGCAAATTCATGCAATACCCACTAAGTAAACTCTGTGGGACATGTTTTCAAAACTGCCTCTAAAACTGCACCTACAATTATTTGACACTTGTAGTTTTTGAGGTGTAATCAACTGAGAGTGCCAAAATATCAGGTAATTAGATGCCTCCTAAATATCAGGTAATTAGATGCCTGGATTCTATTATTTGCATTCAAAAGTGATTTGCAGGTGTAAAAATTGGCAGCACAATATTGTAGAGATAATTATAGAGATTGGGTTGAGGTCTCACTGAAAATTTGGCCTGAAGATTTATCAAACGATGAAATGGCCAACAAATAAAATAAGAGCACAATAATGAAGGAGAGACCAGTGTTGCAAAACTAAATTGCATTTTCTTTCCCCTGCCCACACAATTATTAGCCTCATCTGCCACAGCCAGACCTACATCACCTG
This sequence comes from Caretta caretta, assembly GCF_965140235.1. NCBI lineage: Eukaryota > Metazoa > Chordata > Testudines > Cheloniidae > Caretta > Caretta caretta. Next base: position 302,315,725 of record NC_134206.1, on the reverse strand, counting down.
TATCAAACTTGAATAAAGCGGGTCCTTGAGAGAGAAGTTTGGCTTGGTTGGGAAGATGACATCAATCTGCTATTTAAGGCCATGGAACGCTGGAATCCTTTCCTTTTAACAAGTTCAAACCCATCTAACCAATATGATCACTTCTCCTGCCTATATTTGCCATGCTATTTCCACACAATGATGGGCCAGTGTATCCTTGTAAATGTGGATACTGAAGTCCGTCCCCATACCCATCCCACTGCTACTCTTTGCATCCGCCTTTGCAGGGTAGGTATAGGTTCAATTTCTGTGGCATGGTGGGGGTGCCCAGGAAAATCTCTGCCGTCACATCACCTACTGTTCCCGCACATGCATGCAGAACTAATGCAGACCCTAAGTGGTGTGAAGACCCTTGTGTTGGCCGTGTTCTCACCCAGTGACAGCAAGAGCAGAAGCTTTAACAAGGGTCGGAAAAGAAGAGGTCTTCATGCTATATAAGGGTCACAATTTCTGAGCTTTGTTGCAAAGTAGAACCACTGGTAATGTGCAGAGCACACACCGGTAAAGTTACCTTGAAAAAATGGGAATGGTCATGCAACCTACGTAATGTGTTGGACTTGGGCTGCCACCTAATTTGACCTATTTTTTTTTAAAGTTAAATCAGGAGTATATTAAATGGCTGTGCAAAATGCTGCCATATGAGCTGCAATGCCCTTCTGTCTCTTTCTGTCCTAAAGCCTTCCCAGAAAAAAACACTCATGATCCACTGTAACCAATCACATCTGGTGGCTTTTGGAGCTGATGGGGGTGGGATGGAAGTAACACATTTATTTGTTCAATCAAAATAAAAATTAACAGCAAGCAGATTCAAAACCTGATATCAAAGGAGAAAAACCCCAGACTATCTACAAATTGAGCCACCAAGGATTGCCTATGAATAGACTCTCAGTAACACAGCCCATTTTAATGACAAATGACAGGTTTATAAGCTCCTCTGGTTGCATGTTTTACATTAGCTTGTGCAAGGGATTCTGAAAGTATGTCTCCTGGTGGTGCAAACTAGGCTGCAGCTGGAACCATTAACTCCCCATCTGGCAGCATAGTTGATAAACCTGTTATTACCACTGCTATGGGCCTCATAAATAAAGATACTGTACACATAGGGCTGCCTGAAAATAAATGAGCAGTGATAAACAAAGACCATTCTCTGTCTGAGGGGTTGGAGCAAATGCGGTTGTACCTCAGCATAAATAAGTGCAAATAAGTGACGGTCATGGTTAACACCACCCTGTACCGTAAACCCACCAACCGCTATGCCTTCCTTCATGCCTCCAGCTTCCACCCCAGACACACCACACGATCCATTGTCTACAGCCAGGCGCTGAGGTACAACCTCATTTGCTCCAACCCCTCAAACAGAGACCAACACCTACAAGATCTTCTCCAAGCATTCTCAAACTACGATACGCACATGAGGAAATAAGGAAACAGATCAACAGAGCCAGAAGTATACCCAAAAGCCTCCTGCTGCAAGACAAGCCCACGAAAGAAACCAACAGAACTCCACTCGCCATCACTTACAGTCCTCAGCTAAAACCTCTCCAATGCATCATCACTGATCTACAACCCATCCTGGACAACAGTCCCTCACTTTCACAGGCCTTGTGAAGCAGGCCAGTCCTCACCCACAGACAACCTGCCAACCTGAAGCATATTCTCACCAACAACTACATACCACACCATAGTAACTCTAACTCAGGAACCAATCCATGCAACAAACCTCGATGCCAACTCTGCCCACATATCTACACCAGTGACACCATCACAGGACCTAACCAGATCAGCCATACCATCACCGGTTCATTCACCTGCACATCTACCAATGTAGTATACGCCATCATGTGCCATCAATGCCCCTCTGCTATGTACATCGGCCAAAGTGGACAGTCCCTATGTAAAAGGATAAATGGACACAAATCAGATATTAGGAATGGCAATATACAAAAACCTGTAGGAGAACACTTCAATCTCGCTGGACACACAATAGCAGATTTAAAGGTAGCCATCCTGTAGCAAAAAAACTTCAGGACCAGACTTCAAAGAGAAACTGCTGAGCTTCAATTCATTTGCAAATTTGACACCATCAGCTCAGGATTAAACCAAGACTGAATGGCTAGCCAACTACAAAAGCAGTTTCTCCTCCCTTGGTGTTCACACCTCAACTGCTAGAAGAGGTCCTCATCCTCCCTGATTGAACTAACCTCATAATTCCTAGCCTGATTCTTGCTTGCATATTTATACCTGCCTTTGGAAATTTCCACTACATGCATCTGACGAAGTGGGTATTCACCTACGAAAGCTCATGCTCCAATACGTCTGTTAGTCTATAAGATGCCACAGGACTCTTTGCCGCTTTTACAGATCCAGACTAACATGGCTACCCCTCTGAAGCTTGACACTATTATTTAGGTGTTCATTTATGGATTTAGCAATCTAACTTTAATCAGGATTAGGCCACAGCAGGGACTGGCAACCTTTGGCCCGCGGCCCACCAGGGTAAGCCCCCTGATGGACCAGGCCGGTTTGTTTACCTGCTGCGTGCGCAGGTTCGGCCGATCGCGGCTCTGACTGGCTGCTCCAAGCCAATGGGGGCTGTGGGAAGCGGCGGCCAGCACATCCCTTGACCTGCACTATTTTCTGCAGCCCGCATTGGCCTGGAGTGGCGAACCGCAGCTGGTGGGAGCCGCAATCAACCAAACCTGTGGGTGTGGCAGGTAAACAAACTGGCCCTGCCTGCCAGAGGGCTTACACTGGCGGGCCGTGGGCCAAAGGTTGCAGATCCCTGTGCCACAGGTTAATGCTATTAACTTTTGTACTTTCCACTCCCATCATTGTGTCACTACTGACATCACCAAAATCTTTTCTATCACTCAGGCCCATATCTTATGCGTAAAGCTGAGAGTCTATCATGGAGGTCGTGGAAGTCACGGATTTCATGACTTTCCATGACCTCCATGACTTCTGCAGCTGCTGGTGCTGGCTCAGGGGCTGCCCCCTGCCCCTCCCCCCAGCACCCATGGCGCCCCTGGACTGCCCTTCCCGCCAGAGCACCTGGGCCCCCCCACCCAAGTTTTGGTCAGGGTGGGTATTTTTAGTAAAAGCCATGGACAGGTCAGGGGCCCGTGAATTTTTGTTTATGGCCTGTGACCTGTCCATGACTTTTACTAAAAATACCCATGACTAAAATGTAGCCTTACTTATGAGTAATCTTTGATTACTTCACTCCTTTGTCCCACACAAATAAGCCAAAAGCCAAACCTCGCTGCTTCTTCCACAAAATCATTTTTCATGTGTATGTTTTTCACAACATCCTTACTGTTAAAACTTTCATTCTGGCCCTCATCATCTCCTGTCCTGATACTTCAGCCTCCTTTTCTGGAGTTCTTGACACACATGTAGCATCTCCTTCAGTTTGTACATCTTTCTTACCTGTCATTATGACCATGTCACTCCCCCCCCTCTTCTGAAGCATCAAGTTCAAGCTTTTAAGGCCCTGAATATTTCTCATTCCCTGCTTATCTGTCCATTATTCACATCTCCTTTCCCGCTCCTCTACTCAGCCAGTAGTACCAGCCTGAGGGGCAGAGGCATAAGACGATAACAATGGCTATACTGGGTCAGACAAGAAGTCCATCAAGCCAACTATCCCGTCTTCTGGCAGTGGCCAATGCCAGGTGCTTCAGAAAAGAATGAACATAGCAGGTAATCATCAAGTGATCCATCCCCTGTTGCCCATTCTCAGCTTCTGGCAAACAGAGTTGAGGGACACCACCTCTGGCTATCTTGGCTAATAGCCATTGATGGACCTATCCTCCATGAATTTATCTAGTTCTTTTTTGAACCCTGTTATAGTCTTGGCCTTTACTACATTCTTTGGCAAGGAGTTCCACAGGTTGAATATGTGTTGTGTGAATAAATACTTCCTTTTGTTTGTTTTAAATCTGCTGCCTATTAAGGCCTGTACTGACTAAGAGGTCCAAGGTAACAAAAATGAAGCTTAAACTATTATATAAAATTATTTAGAAAAAATGTTCACAAGGAAGATAGAAAGCCTGAATTAGGCCAAACAAAAGTGTCTCCTGATACCACTCAAGGAGTGTGTTAAGATCATGACCGGTAAACAAGAGGAGAATGGAATCAGAAGTTAATGGACCAAAGCTGGTGTATCAGAAATCAGGTCTAATTGGTACAAAATAATGGTGGGATGGGCTATTCCACCCATCACCCCCTTTTGGCGTATTTAAAAAGGGATTTGGGAGGGAGATCAAAATGGTACAGACAGGTGGACTAAAAGGTCTGAGCTTTACCATCACATCTGTCACTCTTCCATCTCCTGGGACTCCAGCTTCTACCAGGACACATCATCCTGATCATGTCAAGCATCTTAACCTGACTGGGCCAGAGAGAGGACCCAGATAACATAACCACCTCCACCAGCTTTGGTTAATTCCAGAACATCACCTGAAATGTGAGACTTGGGTTCCTGCTGTCCCCCATCCCCTCTAGTGTCCTTTCCCATCTTCACTTTATTTCTTTTCTTTCCTATATTTCTCCTTTTGCCTTCTGTTTAATAACAGTCTGGTTTAGCTGGCCAGGCCAATTCCACCTTTTGTGGCACTGCTGGAAGCAAATAACTAGAGAGGCAGCTAAAAACAATACCTTAAACATCCTGAGGGTGGTTCAAGTTTGCCAGGTGTTGGAGTGGCTGGTAAGACCATGTTGCTGTGCCTGTGTCTCTCTAGCAGTGAGGTTGCAAATGAGAGTCAGCACCAGAGGCAGAAGCTTCATTTTCTATCTTTGCGTTTCTTTTCTCTCCCCTTTGGTGTTTGTCTTGTTTTGCCTTCGAGGAAGCAGAATCAGATTTTAACAACAGAAGCTCCAGCCCATCTTAACTAACTGTTTCTCTTTTCTCCCAAAAGGACAAATATATATATTGAACTATGTCATTAGAACTTTGTATTTTCAGGATATGTCCAGTCATTGTCTGGCCACCTTATTTACTTGTTGTGTCTCTTTCCTATTCCTTCAGGTCTCTGTTTATTTCATAAGATGATAGGACTGGAAGTGACCTCTAGAGGTCATCTAGTCCATTCCCCTGCACTCATGGTGGGACTAAGTATTATCTAGACCAGTGGTGGGCAACCTGTGGCCCACTGGTCGCACGCAGCCCGTCAGGGTAATCCATTGGCTGGCCACCAGGCAGTTTGTTTACATTTACCGTATGAAGGCATGGCCACCCACAGTGAACCATGGCCACTAGGAGCTGTGGACAGCCGTGCCTGCGGATGGTCAATGTAAACAAACTGCTTGGCGGCCCTCAGCACATCACCCTGACGGGCTTCGTTCGGCCCGCGGGCCCCAGGTTGCCCACCACTGATCTAGACCATCCTTGACAGGTGTTTGTCTAACCTGCTCTTAAAAATCTGCAATGATGCAGATTCTACAACCTCCCTAGACAATTTATTCCAGTGCTTAATCACCCTGAGAGTTAGGAAGTTTTTCCTAATGTCCAACCTAAACCCTTGCATCAATTTAAGTCCATTGCTTCTTGTCCTATCCTCAGAGGTTAAGAAGAAAAATTTTTCTCTCTCCTCCTTCTAGCAAACTTTTATGTACTTGAAAACTGTTATCATGTCCCCTCTCAGTCTTCTCTTCTCTTCTCCAGACTAAAAAAACCAAATTGTTTCAATCGTCCCTCATAGGTCATGTTTTCTAGACTTTCAATCATTTTTGTTGCTCTTCTCTGGAATTTCTCCAATTTGTCCACATCTTTCCTGAAATGTGGTGCGAACTGGACACAATATTCCAGTTGAGGCCTAATCAGTGAGGAGTAGAGCAAAAGAATTTCTTATCGTGTTTTGCTCACAACACTCCTACTAATACATGACAGAATGATGTTCGCTTTTTTTGCAACAGTATTACATTGTTGACTCATATTTAGCTTGTGATCCACTATGACCCCCAGAAACCTTTCTGCACTACCTTGTATTAGGCAGTCATTTTCCATTTTGTATGCATGAAACTGATTGTTCTTTGCTAAGTGGAGTAATTTGCATTTGTCCTTATTGAATTTCATCCTATTTTCTTCAGACCATTTCTCCAGTTTGTCTAGAACATTTTGAATTTTAATCTCATCCTCCAAAGCACCTGCAACATCTCCCAGGTTAGTATCGGCTGCAAACTTTATAAGTGTTCTCTCTATGCCATTATCTAAATCACTGATGAAGATATTGAACAGAACCGGACCCAGAACCGACCCCTGAGGAACCCCACTTGATATGCCCTTCCAGGTTGACTGTGAACCACTTAAAACTACTCTCTGAGAATGGTTTTCCAACCAGTTATTCATCCATCTTATAGTAGCTCCATCTAGGTTGTATTTCCGTAGTTTGTTTATGAGACGGTCATGCAAGACAGTATCAAAAGCCTTACTAAAGTTAAGATATACCACATCTACTGCTTCCCCCCATCCACAACGCTTGTTACCCTGTCAAAGAAAGCTATTAGGCTGGTTTGACATGATTTTTTCTTGACAAATCCATGCTGATGGGTACTTACCACCATATTATTTTCTAGGTTTGAAAATTTGAAAATTGATTGCTTAATTATTTGTTCCATTATGTTCATGGGTACTGAAGTTAAGCTGACTGGTCTGTAATTCCCTGGGTTGTCCTTATTCCCCTTTTTATAGATGGGCACTATATTTGCCCTTTTCCAGTCCTCCGGACTCTCACTCATCTTCCTTGACTTTTCAAAGATAATCGCTAATGGCTCAGATTTCTCCTCAGTCAACTCCTTGAGTACTCTAGGATGTATTTCAAAAGGCCCTGGTGACTTGAAGACATCTAACTTGTCTAAGTAATTTTTAACTTGTTCTTTCTCTATTTTAGCCTCTGATCCTACCTCATTTTCACTGACATTCACTATGTTAGATGTCCAATCACTACTTACCTTTTAGGCGAAAACTGAAACAAAAAACGTTATTTAACACTTCTGCCTTCTCCACATTTTATGTTATTGTCCCCCGCCACCAGTGAGTAACAGGCCTATCCCATCCGTAGTCTTCCTCTTGCTTCTAATGTATTTGTAGAATGTTTTCTTGTTACCCTTTATGTCCCTAGCTAGTTTAATTTTGTTTCATGCCTTTCCCTTTCTATTTTTGTCCCTACATACTTGTGTTATTTGTTTATATTCATCCTTTGTAATTTGACCTAGTTTTCACTTTTTGTAGGACTCGTTTTTTGAGCTTTAGATAATTGAAGACCTCTTGGTTAAGCTAGGGTGGTCTCTTGCCATACTTCTTATCTGGTTTGTTTTTTTAGAATGTGAGCTCTTTGGGACAAAGATCATGCCTTCATTTGTGGTAATGCAGTGCCCCGCACATTTTGGGTAGTACTGTAAATACTGCTACTATGACTAACAATAACTAATAATAACTATCACTTTAAAAATACTATCTTGGAAATCAAGCTAATTTTTCTCCAGTGACAGCTGAAGTTCCTGTAACCATAGGTTGTATTAATAAAGTTACTTTGCATTATATCAGTAACATACGTTGACTGAGAATCTTTATATACTTGTAATCAGTTATTACTCAAATGAAAATTCAGAAAATATAAAGATCTGCTATAGCCCAAGCTATGGAAAAAGGTAGCTGTAGAAAAACTCCACTGCCTACATCTTTTAAGGTGTGTTGCTGTTACTCCTCACATTTCTGGCTGATGTATTTACCATGTAACATAATTTCTGGCAAACTTATCTTTCCTCAAATTATAATGAGTATGACACTGCGGTTACATGGATATAATTGAAAGAGCGACAACTTTTGAACCCTCTCGATATGATGGTAGGCACACTCTCCTGGAAGGTACTACTACCTACATGTATGTGTGTATTCAGTAGAGATATATTTATTATTTTATGCTTGTAGGATTATAAAATGGACTGTGATTCTATGAAACATTCTATTCACAATAACAGTGGCTCTGTTAGAACATTATTTTACTTTATTGCCTCATATGGGTTCAGTTAACCTTCTGAAACAATGATAACAATGGACAAAATTAAAGTTATGCCCTGTCTAACCCTGATATTTTGGTTTATACAGCACTTTCTAGATTGACAAGCCTGTATTTTTCTTTTAACTGGTGCAAGGGTGTCAAGGTTCCTCCCCCACTCTGAACTCTAGGGTACAGATATGGGGACCTGCATGAAAACCTCCTAAGCTTACTTTCACCAGCTTAGGTTAAAAACTTCCCCAAGGTACAAATTAATTTTATCCTTTGACCCTGGATTTCCACTGCCACCACCAAACTTTAACTGGGTTTACTGGGAAACGTAGTTTGGACACGTCTTTCCCCCCCAAATCCTCCCAACCCTTGCACCCCACTTCCTGGGGAAGGTTTGGTAAAAATCCTCACCAATTTGCATAGGCGACCACAGACCCAAACCCTTGGATCTGAGAACAATGAAAAAGCATTCAGTTTTCTTACAAGAAGACTTTTAATAGAAGTAAAGGAATCACCTCTGTAAACTCAGGATGGTAGATACCTTACAGGGTAATTGGATTCAAAACATAGAGAATCCCTCTAGGCAAAACCTTAAGTTACAAAAAAGGTACACAGACAGGAATAGTCATTCTATTCAGCACAGTTCTTTTCTCAGCCATTTAAAGAAATCATAATCTAACACATACCTAGCTAGATTACTTACTAAAAGTTCTAAGACTCCATTCCTGTTCTATCCCTGGCAAAAACAGCATATAGACAGACACAGACCCTTTGTTTCTCTCCCTCCTCCCAGCTTTTGAAAGTATCTTGTCTCCTCATTGGTCATTTTGGTCAGGTGCCAGCGAGATTACCTTTAGCTTCTTAACCCTTTACAGGTGAGAGGATTTTTCTTCTGGCCAGGAGGGATTTTAAAGGGGTTTACCCTTCCCTTTATATTTATGACACGCCCCCCAAATCTCAGCTAAGGTGAAACGCTGGCTGGGATTTCTTCCTGGAGCTCTAGGAAAAAGAGAGTTAATAAGACACATGCACCTCTAAATATACTACATAAAGACTAACAATATTTTCCACATCTCAAAGACGATTTTAACCAGTTGATTCTGGGAAACTTTCACGGGAGAGTGCATCAGTCACTTTGTTAGAAGCTCCTGAGATGTGTTGGATGTCGAAATCAAAATCTTGGAGAGCTAAACTCCACCGAATAAGTTTTTTGTTATTTCCCATGGTGGTATGAAGCCACTGTAGTGCAGCATGGTTGGTTTGCAGGTGGAAACGCCATCCCCAAACATATGGGCGTAGCTTTTCCAGGGCGTAGACAATGGTGTAACATTCTTTTTCATTGACTGACCAGTTGCTTTCCCTCTCAGATAGTATTTTGCTGAGAAACACTGCAGGGTGGAATTCTTGATCAGGTCCTTTCTTCATTAAAACTGCTCCCACACCACGCTCGGATGCATCTGTGGTTACTAGGAACGGTTTGTCAAAGTCTGAGGCCCTTAGTACAGGGTCAGACATGAGTGTCGCTTTAAGCTTGTTAAAGGCCTTTGGACATGTTTCGGTCCACTGAACGGCATTTGGCTGTTTCTTTTTGGTTAGGTCTGTCAGTGGGGTGGCGATTTGGCTGTATCGCGGTACAAGTCGTCTGTAATAACCAGCCAAGCCTAAGAAGGTTTGAACCTGTTTCTTTGACTTTGAGACAGGCCACTTTTGGATAGCATCCACTTTGGCCTGTAGGAGGCTGATAGTTCCTTGACCCACCTGGTGTCCAAGGTAAGTCACTCTGTTTAGGCCTATTTGACACTTCTTAGCCTTAACAGTTAGCCCTGCCTCCCTTATGCGCTCAAGGACTTTTTGTAGATGTTCCAGGTGTTCTGCCCAGGAATCCGAAAATATGGCCACATCATCAAGGTAGGCGACTGCATATTCTCCTAATCCCACTAGGAGACCATCTACAAGTCTTTGGAAGGTGGCGGGTGCATTTCGCAGCCCGAAAGGGAGGACATTAAATTCATATAGCCCGAGATGTATGGTGAAGGCTGACCTTTCCTTGGCGGATTCATCTAGCGGTACCTTTCAGTACCCCTTGGTTAAGTCCAAGGTAGAGATGAACTGGGCCCATCCCAGTTTCTCTAATAGTTCATCTGTGCGTGGCATTGGATAGTTGTCTGGGCGAGTTACAGCATTTAGCTTACGGTAGTCCATGCAAAAACGTATTTCCCCATCTGGTTTGGGAACTAGAACCACTGGAGATGCCCACGCACTTACAGAGGGGCGGATTACACCCATCTGTAACATATCCTGGATCTCCCATTCTATAGCAGTTTTAGCTTGAGGAGACACCCGGTAAGGTTGGACTTTAATTGGGTGAGCATTACCTGCGTCAATGGAGTGGTATGCCCGTTCAGTCAGTCCTGGGTGGCTGAGAATGTTGGCGCGTAGCTAGTGCACAGCTCCTGGATCTGCTGTCGCTGCATACGCCCAAGGGTCATGGAGAGGTTCACCTCTTCCACACCACCAGCACATTTCCCTTCATAGTAGACACCTTCAGGCCACTCAGCGTCGTCTCCTCCCTGGGCTGTAAACTGACAAACCTTTAATTCTCTGGAATAAAAGGGCTTTAGAGAATTAATATGGTACACCTTAGGCTTTCGGTTGGAGGTGGGGAATGCGATGGATAATTAACAGCTCCCAGGCGCTCCTGGACCGTGAATGGCCCTTCCCACTATGCTTCCATTTTATGGGCCTGGAGCGCCTTTAAGACCATGACCTGGTCCCCTACTTTGAAGGAATGCTCTCTGGCATGTTTATCATACCAGGTTTTTTTGCTGTTTTTGAGCATCCTGTAAGTTTTCTTTAGCAAGGGCTAAAGAGGTTCAGAAGGTGTTTTGCAGGTTGGTTACAAAGTCCAGAATGTTAGTTCCTGGAGAAGGTGTAAATCCCTCCCATTGCTGATTCACCTTAACCTCACGGCCATATACAAGTTCAAATGGGGAAAACCCTAAACTGGGATGTGGTACAGCTCTGTAGGCAAAGAGCAACTGCTGCAACACTAGGTCCCAATCATTGGAGTGCTCATTTACGAATTTACGTATCATGGCCCCCAAAGTTCCATTAAACTTCTCCACCATGCCATTTGTTTGATGGTGGTAAGGAGTGGCAACCAAGTGATTTACCCCATGAGCTTCCCAGAGGTTTTCCATAGTTCCTGCCAGGAAATTAGTCCCTGCATCTGTGAGGATGTCGGAGGGCCAACCTACCCTGGCAAAAATGTCTGCTAGTGCCTGGCACACACTTTTAGCCCTGGTGTTGCTTAGAGCCACTGCTTCCAGCCATCGGGTGGCAAAATCCATGAAAATCAGTATGTACTGCTTTCCTCTGGGTGTCTTTTTCGGAAAAGGACCCAGAATATCCACAGCTACTCGCTGAAATGGAACCTCAATGATAGGGAGTGGCTGGAGAGGGGCTTTGACCTGGTCTTGGGGTTTTCCCACTCTTTGGTATACTTCACAAGACCAGACATAGGTAGAAACATCCTTGCCCATCCCTCCCAGTGGAATGACCCCCCCAAACGGTCTTTGGTCCTGTTCACCCCAGCATGGCCACTAGGGTGATCGTGGGCTAAGCTCAAGAGCTTGGCCCGGTATTTAGTTGGAACTACCAACTGTCTCTGAGGATGCCAGTCTTCCTGGTGTCCACCAGAAAGAGTTTCCTTGTATAAAAGTCCTCTTTCTACAACAAACCTGGATCGATTAGAAGAGCTGAGAGGCGGTGGGTTGCTCCGTGTCACCGTCCAAGCTCTCTGGAGGCTTTCATCTGCTTCCTGTTCGGTCTGGAACTGTTCCCTTGATGCTAGAGACATCAGTTCCTCATTGGATTGTGGACCTATGCTTGGTCCCTCTGGAAGCGATGTAGGGGATGGGGCTGTTTCTGTTGACTGTGAACCGCTCTCCGCTGGGACACTATGCTGGGGTTCAGGCTCCGGCTGAGCCTCTTGTGTAGGGTTATGGGCTGCTGCCGGTTCAGGTTCGGTGGGGCCCTCTGGTGTTGAGGTTGCAAGTACTGGATTCAGTGCTGGCAATGGGTCTTGTGCTGGTTGTTCGGCTGGTTCCGGTTCTGGGACTGGTTCCATCTGGGTCTCTGGGACTGGATCCACTACTGCTGTTGCAGACATTGGCCTGGGGTCCGGGTCCATCACCTCTGACCAGGTCCTGATAGAAGTTTCCAGAACAGAGCTAGGTCTCACGGCTTGTTTAGCCTGGCTGTGGGTGACCATTCCCACCCTCTTGGGCTGCTTCACATGATTGGCCAAGTCTTCCCCCAACAGCATGGGAATGGGATAATCATCATAGAGTGCAAAAGTCCATGTTCCTGACCAGCCCTGGTACTGGACAGGTAACTTGGCTGTAGGCAAATTGAAAGAGTTGGACTTGAAGGGTTGAATCATCACTTGGATCTCGGGGTTGATTAAATTGGGGTCCACTAAGGAAGCATGGATAGCTGACACTTGTGCTCCGGTGTCCCTCCACGCGGTGACCTTCTTCCCGCCCACACTCACAGTTTCCCTCCGCTCCAAGGGTATCTGGGAGGTATCTGGGCCTGTGGACCTCTGGTGTGATTCCGGTGCAATGAACTGTAATCTGTTGGGGTTCTTGGGGGAGTTGGCCTTTACATGCCCCAGCTCGTTACATTTAAACATCATCCAGCTGACCGGTCACTGGGGCGAGGTGGGTTGCTGGAGAACAGGATGGTGGGACGATAAGGGGTCTGGAGGGTTCTTTGGGAAGTAGGTGGGGCTTTGGGCGGCCCCCGGTAATAGGGTGTGGTCTGGGGTGGTCCCTTCTGGTCTCCGCTCCAACTGTGACCAGTTTTCTTCTTCTCTGCCACCTCCACCCATCTGGCTCCCATCTCTCCTGCCTTGATTACAGTTTTGGGCTTCCCATCTAGGATGCATCTTTCTCTTTCCTCAGGAACACCCTCTAAGAATTGTTCCATTTGCATTAGGAAGGGCAAATTTACTGGAGATTCAACACTTGCTCCTGATATCCAGGCATCCCAACGTTTCACAATGTGGTAGGCATGTCGGGTAAATGACATGTCTGGTTTCCACCTTAGGGCTCTGAACCTCCGACAAGAATGCTCGGGTGTTATCTCCATTCTGACTCTCACCTTGGATTTAAACAGTTCATACTTGTTCATGTGTTCTTTAGGCATTTCAGCCGCCACCTCAGCTAAGGGTCCACTGAGCTGCGGCCTCAGCTCTACCATGTATTGGTCTGTAGAGATGCTGTACCCAAGGCAGGCCCTTTCAAAGTTTTCTAAGAAGGACTCAGTATCATCGCCTGCCTTGTAGGTGGGGAACTTTCTGGGATGGGGAGTGGTACCTAGAGAAGGATTGTTGGTATATTCTGCTGAGCCTTTACCTTCTCCATCTCCAGTGCATGCTTCCTCTCTTTTTCCTTCTCCTCCTCTACATGCTTCCTTGCCTCCATTTCCCTCCTGTGGGCAGCCTCCTGTACCTCCTTCTCCAGCCGCATGAGTTCTAACTGTCTTTCATGTTCCTTTTGTTTTTCCTCAGCCTGAAATCTGGCTAATTCCATCTTTTGTTGTGCCGTGGATTCTGTCATCCTAACCTCTCTGTTTCTAACTAACTTTACACCTGAAGTTTAGAAATAAACAAACAAAACTTGGCTGTAAAATTTTGCTGTGCTGGAATAGGATACCTATTTTCTGATAGTGATTGTCAGCCTACAGAAAAAGACAATTCCCTTTGTCTCTGCTCTGGCCCTAAATCAAAGCAAAAAACCTCCAAATACTTGGAAACCTGCTTACCAGCAGCCCAAAGGAAAAATATTCCTTTTCAAACCTGTGCTCCTTGTAAAACAAATACAAAAAAAAATCAAAATCCTAAAAAAAACCCCCCACAACCCTGCCACTTTTGTCTCCAGACAAATGGGTAGAACACCCCCCTATTTACTTTTAGGGTGGAAAAAACTTCTGGTTTGGGAAGACTGTGAATTTCCCTGCAGGAGGTTAAGTACCCTGCCTCCAGGCAAAGAAAACCTGCAATTCACAAAGATAATCCCCTTTTGTCTCTGCTCTGGCCCCAAAGCAGTTGGACCTCCTTTCCAGCAGCCCCAAAGGAAAAAAAATCCTTTTTAAAATCTATTTCTGGTTCAGAAAATCTCAAATTGATCTCAAAATGATTTCAGGTTAATCCCACCATTTTGCCACCATGTCAAGGTTCCTCCCCCACTCTGAACTCTAGGGTACAGATGTGGGGACCTGCATGAAAACCTCCTAAGCTTACTTTCACCAGCTTAGGTTAAAACTTCCCCAAGGTACAAATTAATTTTATCCTTTGACCCTGGATTTCCACTGCCACCACCAAACTTTAACTGGGTTTACTGGGAAACGTAGTTTGGACACGTCTTTCCCCCCCAAATCCTCCCAACCCTCGCACCCCACTTCCTGGGGAAGGTTTGGTAAAAATCCTCACCAATTTGCATAGGCGACCACAGACCCAAACCCTTGGATCTGAGAACAATGAAAAAGCATTCAGTTTTCTTACAAGAAGACTTTTAATAGAAGTAAAGGAATCACCTCTGTAAACTCAGGATGGTAGATACCTTACAGGGTAATTGGATTCAAAACATAGAGAATCCCTCTAGGCAAAACCTTAAGTTACAAAAAAGGTACACAGACAGGAATAGTCATTCTATTCAGCACAGTTCTTTTCTCAGCCATTTAAAGAAATCATAATCTAACACATACCTAGCTAGATTACTTACTAAAAGTTCTAAGACTCCATTCCTGTTCTATCCCTGGCAAAAACAGCATATAGACAGACACAGACCCTTTGTTTCTCTCCCTCCTCCCAGCTTTTGAAAGTATCTTGTCTCCTCATTGGTCATTTTGGTCAGGTGCCAGTGAGGTTACCTTTAGCTTCTTAACCCTTTACGGGTGAGAGGATTTTTCTTCTGGCCAAGAGGGATTTTAAAGGGGTTTACCCTTCCCTTTATATTTATGACAAAGGCCAATGTAGAATTTTAATGGCAATGAAAAGTTTTGCCAGCAGGAATACAAATTTGGATTCTTCTTTTATCACTTGTCCCTATGCTAGAGGAGGTTGAGAGCACTAGATGGGTGTACTCTGCCTTATGCAGACAGAAAACAACTGGTTCACGAGTGATTCTGTATCTGATGTTCCGTTTGGGCTCCAAACACATTGCCATCCATTATTCTCCTTGGCTGGAAGAACAGTGAGTTATGGAGGTGGTATAAAAAAGAAAATGGGGAATAGTTTGTGGAGAGGAATTTACAGGGGTCTTGCTAAAATATCCCTTTTATCTACAAACCCTTTCATGGTATCTGAACTCACTTTTGCAACACTATGTGCAGAAGTTCATTATGTGAATAATAATTTTCTTCCATGTTCCAAATTATATCCTTGATGCTATCAACTGTTTCGGAAGTTCACGTGCCATAGATTTGACTTAGGAGGAGAAGAGTCATCAGATACCTTTCTATTTGGGTTAGAGTGCAATTTTCCCATGGATCCATTAGCAAGATGCCTGTTTAAAATATGAAGGGGTGCTGATAGAGGTAACATGTGAGGTCTCTAAAATGAAACTTTTTGATATCATAATCTGGTCCACAGTGAGGAAATGCAGTGCACATTTGGCCAAGATGCTCCAGGATATATCTTCTCAAAGTCATCCTTTTTCTTCTATGTTCTCAAGGCAACACAATAATATAACTGTACCAGAACAGGAACCGTCATTTGACCATCCTTATTTGGGCTTTATAATGGCTTATATTTCCTCAGTCTATTTTTCCCTTAACAAGGTCATCATTATGCGGCAATAATTAATCTTCCACTATCCAATAGTTGGTTGACAATCAGTCACTGAAAGATTGCTAAATGATTTTTATACTTTTCCCTACCAGATAGCTGCTACTTTATGTCAATTAACAGTAAATGATTAAAGATATTTGCATAAGCAAGTAGGTTTGTAGCCCTGTCCTGCTTCTCTATTCAGACTCTACAAGCATCAGTACACATCATTGCCTTTTTTCTACAGGCAGTTGGCATATGTCCTTTGGTTTAACTGAAAAGACTCAGATGAAGTTTGTTGCTATGTAAATTGCAGCAATAGCAATCACAATATTGGTGAGATTTTTCCACTGACCAGCTGCAAGGCCTTTTGTTCAGCTGGTGCTACTAAGTGTCTGTGAAGCACAGCTGATCAGCTTTCCAGTTCCAGCTGGGATTCTTTGTGACAGTACTTCCCTTGCCACACTTAGAAGCTTTACAGTGCAAAATGATGGGCTTCTCTGGATCAGAATGAACTTGTCATGTTTCAATAGCATTTCTCAATGTTTTATTTGCTTTTTTTCCTTTCTCTTTCCCCAAGAAACACATGCTATCCTTTCTGAAGACACTGCTATATGTGTGCAGCTAGAGCAAATAGACTTGGCAGGCTGTTTGGCAATAATTGATCATATCCAAACAGTAATTGAATTTTGTTTGCTGTAGACATAGAAGTAGCTCATACTGTGCTTCCTCTTCTGTGACAATAAGCTCCAAGTCACACTGTTCATGTCATTGCTTGGTATCTATTTCACTCCTCTTGATATGAATCTTTAGTTTCAGTAAGGTTTAGTGGCCCCTTTACATTATACCATAAAACTTTAATGGGTATATTTTCAAATTAGTGTATGGGGATTTATTAGCAATATTTATTATGCAATGGACCAGAACTTCAGCTTGTTGGCAATGGTGCTAGTTAACACTAGCTGAGGTTTGGAACCAGTGTTTCTTAATTACTAATAGTTTGATTGGCTTGGCACGTGACATAGGAGAAACAGAAGTGTATTTTTAGATATTGTTACAATATTTTCCCTCCCTCTATTTGTATAAACATATAACAATTTTCTGTTTCATATAGGTATATAAATAATCTTGCATATTCACAATGTTCACTGTAGTATACAGAAATATATAGCATACGCAATGGAGCTTATCAAAGACAGAGCTAATTTTCCTGGAGTGCCCTTGCCTTGACAGATTTAAATCAAATACACACTTATATAGATCTGCATAGAAGGTCCATGGAAGCAGTCTCTGACAATAGTTGATATGCCTGCTTTCCCTACATCAGATTAAAGACTTGCTAGATTGCAGCATGAATTCTACAAAATGTTCAGAGGGCCTTTGGCTTCTTAGCATAACCGAGCCATTCCTATGGAGGGACCAATCTAAGTGGTGTTGTGGGCTGGCCTTGGTCCTGACTTCAGGGAGATTGCATGGGTATGAATTAGGGCAGAATTTGCCCTACTGTCTTGGTATGTGGTATTGGTACATTAAGGACAGAATTTGCAGACCTAGTTTTAATTTTCTTGAATTGGGCAAGTTATGTTACAACTTTAATATTACCTTAAAATAGACTATTTGCATTTGAAATAGATAAAATGGCTATCGGGCCTTTTTGGTTGATTTCTTAAATCCCCTGAACACATCATTGCTATGCTGTTTTTGTCATGGTTTGGCCTTGTGCTTGGAAATAACAAGGCAAAGGGCAGTAACTAGTGAATAAAGCTGTGGTCTTATTTTGGAAGGTACAGTATGTCAACCTATCTTTCTTTTGGAAGGAAATGACCTAGTTATGTCTGAATTTGAGACTGTGATATTTCTTTATGGTGCTGGAGGATTAAAGAGTTCTATTTTTCTTTTTCTTATTATCTTGGGCCTTCAGGGATTCTAAACTGTGGGTGAGAATGAGGTTGACCTGTAAGGCCAATCCATTATCCCCGTCAGGACCAGGAAACCTCTTGGAAACACATGAAAAATATTTATACTTTGATTCTCCAAGCACCACAAAAGAGGAAAATACTTCAAAACACAGAAAGGTCAATGTGTTTGATGTCTGTAATGTAGTATATTTACACAAATAGCTGTAACATTTGGTGCAGAATAACACACAACCAAAAGATGTAATATTAAGATATATAGGGATGAACTGGGACCTTGGTAGAGGGGTTATTATGTTTCAGGAAGCCAGAGCCTTCGGAGGTTTTGGTTGCAAGTTAGTGAGCATCATACACACCTATATGGTCAACTTAATGTACCCTGTCTACACACATGTACATCATACATCATTTGAAAGCATATTATGTCTACTTTAAGATGAGATATGATATGGAATTTTCAAGTGGTGCTATTACCATAGAAATAGAAATAAACAATGACACCATCAACACATTAGAATGACCCTTTTGAAACACTTGCATTAGTTTCTGTTGGTTTAATGACTATATATTATTTCAAGACATAAAACTGGATTGCTTTGTGACCTCAAAGCTTCACAACAACAATCTAATGGGTAAAACAAAATCTAACAATACATTTGTACGGTATCATTGAAATGTAATAGCACTGGTGATATGTCTAGTCAGCTTCATTATCATCATCTTGCTCATCATTATGATCTCTGTTGAGAGTGTGTGGGGTCACTGCAGATTTCATTGCCTTGACGTATACACAGTTCTGTGCAGGTAAGATTGTTTTGACTACTGACACAGCTGATTGTGCAGTGACCCCTCTTGGTACAGGCACAAATAAAGTCTTGTAAAAGCTCAAATGCTATTGGGCTGTTGAAGAATACAGGAGGTAGTTCATTGTCCACATTTTTCTATCTGTGTTACAATGGTGATCCAATATCTGGTTTACCTATGTGAGCAGACATCCTAATCTTTGTTTGCCAAGATGCTTTTCTGACATGTTCTTCAAAACTGTCCTCACATGGTAGGAGTTTGGCCAGTAACTTGTCCTTTTTGATGGCTAGATTAAGCAATTCAGGTCTCAGTGCATCTCCTTTTCTTTATCGTTCTAGTCATACAGCACTGCTACCAATTTTCTTGATACAGAAACTGAGGTATGTCCATCACTCTCTCACAATTTGACAAGATCTCTGAAATGGTAAGCTCCCTTTGTTTGGACAACATTAAACACATATTTTTCCCAATACCAAATAGGGATGACAGAGTCACATTCTGTTAATGCCTGTACAGCAGGAAGTAAGTTGTAGAAGTCAGGAGTGCATGGATCACCAATTGCATGCACAGGTATGAAGCGACACTTGTCAGTTGCACAGATAATGGTGCCTGCTTCAATCCACATGTTATCTGTGTGTTCCATTTTAAGAAAGTAGTGAACAGCAAGGCCCAAAACATCTGTTTCAGGTTACCTAATTACTATGGTTACTTTGATATTGAGACCCAAAAGCTACACTGGCACATACAACATGTAGAAGCATCCTTATGTCTGTTTCCTGTTGAGTACTGTACAAGTTGTGGGCTTCATAGAATCATAGAATATCAGGGTTGGAAGGGACCTCAGGAGGTCATCTAGTCCAACCCCCTGCACAAAGCAGGACCAATCCCCAACTAAATTATCCCAGCCAGGGCTTTGTCAAGCCTGACCTTAAAAATGTCTAAGGAAGGAGATTCCACCACCTCCCTAGGTAACGCATCCAGTGTTTCACCACCCTCCTAATGAAAAAGTTTTTCCTAATATTCAACCTAAACCTCCCCCACTGCAACTTGAGACCATTACTCCTTGTTCTGTCATCAGCTACCACTGAGAACAGTCTAGATCCATCCTCTTTGGAACCCCCTTTCAGGTAGTTGAAAGCAGCTATCAAATCCCCCCTCATTCTTCTCTTCCTCAGACTAAACAATCCCAGTTCCCTCAGCCTCTCCTCATAAGTCATGTGTTCCAGTCCCCTAATAATTTTTGTTGCCCTCCACTGGACTCTTTCCAATTTTTCCACATCCTTCTTGTAGTGTGAGGCCCAAAACTGGACACAGTACTCCAGATGAGGCCTCACCAATGTTGAATAGAGGGGAACGATCAAGTCCCTCGATCTGCTGGCAATGCCCCTACATATACACCCCAAAATGCCATTCATCACCTCTACTGGTGATGGACTTTGCTAATTCACCATTGGAAAAGCTTGTAGCAAGAAGGAGTGTTTGCACTGAGTGTGCTCCTATACTTTTAGGTGCATTTTGAGCCATATATTCACAAAGGAATTCTGCAAGTGAGTGCTTCTTGGATGCCACGTTTATTTTTTCCATGGAGGCACAGCGTGTCTACCAATCACCTGGTATTCCTTGAATCCAAACTTAGATTCTGTCCAGTGCTGTATTTTCTTGCAGTTTTCACAGAATGACTGTCATCATATCTTCCAAAAAGACTTGGATTATAGAATTAGCTTTGTCAAATCCTTTTAGGACCTGCCTCAAGTACTCAGCAGCCAATTTATTGAATGTATGGCATTTGTCTTCAGCCATCATCTGTATGACAGCCGTGGTATCTCTGGTGCATATGGTGGTTTCCTTGTTGCATGCTCTCAGTTCGTGGATTCATTCAGCTTGACTTTCCAGATTATGCCCTAATGCCTCTCATTGTTTCATCAGCATGGAAGAGAGACATAGGCACAGGCCCTATTGGGTGACTAAGAACAATTGCCACTGAAACATGAGAGTTCTGTGCAAGATAGTTTCTGGACTGATATCTGCTGTGATTGTCCCTTCTTTGCCAGATTTAAATTTGGAATTCTTAGCCATGTCAGCAAATGTTTAGATGCCAAATTTCTTGACTGGGCGAAGAAGCTAAATGTCCCATCAGAATCAAATTCACCAGTCATAAATTTCTCTATTTGTTCCTCACCAACATCTGCTATTTTCAGTAGAGACTCTTGTACAGCTGATGCTACATGCAGTCCACTTGATACGTTTATAAGCACCTCTCGATATGATTAAGGGTCAAAATGGGCTTGTCATATTGTTGATGACATGATTGGTAAGAACTGTAACACCTATCTACATATTGTTAGACTACTTCTCTGTCCCATGGCTTTTGAATATTCATAATAAGAAGCTGTGTATTGTTATCTCTAACACTAATACTGACCTGTGCATAAGTGTCACTCAATTGAAAAGCTAGCTTCCAGAATATTTGAAAGGCAAATACTACATGCATAGGCAATTACAAATTAAAACCTTCTACCAGGCAGTCTAGATACTATACTCTATGAATAAAAGCTTACAAACGGAAAAGCATTACATTAGGAATTCACATACATTTATATCAACCCGCTGTGCAGTACAAAGTACGTGCACACAATCTACAGCTACTTGTACAATCTTCAGTGTGAGACTGAGCTGGTCAACAATTCTCAGTTGAAAATATAGAAAACAATTAGATCACTGTGAGACACTTAGACAATTAAGAATGTGCAGTGTGAAAACATTTTGTGCTAGCATATTGCCATGTTAGTTTATCACCATTTTTGCCACATGCTAAACAGTTTAATCAATTCTGAAAAAAACTCCCCTACGCAAAACCAATAAAAATCTTTTAAGACATTGTCATTTTCTAGATCTGATCAATAAACACCACATTAAGTGTGGAAATGAACTTAAACAGTAAAAACTGTAGTCATAATCATGTTGCAGTGTTTCTGGAACCATTCAAAAATGACACTCTCATTTTTGGGTGCCATTTTGCATACCATTGTTTCACTCACCTACCAGCTCACAGCACCACTTGACTGCTCCACACCATACCACTCTTAAATGTACATAACATAAGCTTTCAAATGATATATGATGTGGTTGTGTGTAGGGTAGGTATATTAAACTCCAAAAATATGGCCCTTTTTTGGAGAATAGCCAGATGCCTAAAACGACTGGTGGGATTTTGAGGGTGGGAAGAAGCCAGAGTCTTTGGGATTGGATGTACTATTTCTTTTTGCCTGGGGATTGGACTCCTATACGAACGTGGGTCTCATCACCCCTTGTTCTCCCATCTGCCTGGGAGCTGACTTCCTTTGGTGGGAGCCTCTTCTCTTCCTGGTCCTAGAGTTCTTTTCTTTCTCCCCAAGCCTCTAGCCAGGGGATTGGACTCCAGTTATGGATTCTGTTCTGTCTGCCTTGTCTTGGGATTCTTTTCTCTTCTACCTCCCCATCACCCCCCACCCCAGGTGGAAATCTATTCTCACTTTTTTTTCCAGCTTGCCTGGTGCATAGGAAATCAAGCACAATGAGTTCACATAACTCTACTTAATAGCAAAATGTAAAGCAGAGTATATGATCAATGGTACATTTCAAGAAGTGCAGTAGGCACTGTCACTAAAAAGATCTGGCCCAGGGCTTCACAATTCATAAGGCAGAGTAGTCACTCTGCAACTTTGGGCAAGTCATCCAGGGTCAGATTTTGAAAGGCATTTCGATATCTAATTCCCATTGATTTAAATGGGAGTTAGGCACCTAAATATCTTTCAAAATCTGACCCTTAGTCTCTCTGTCTCTATTTCCCCATTTTACAGGTGGGATTAACACCACTTCATTACCTGCTTCACAGTAGTGTTGTGTGCATTAATTAATTGATACTGGAGAAGAACTTTGAAGATGCAGTAGGGAATATTCAGAATTGGCATAAATAAATTATTTGTGTAGTTTAAATGCAAAGTTAGTATTGAATCTTGTCACATATGAGAGAATAGGAAACTCTAAAAAAGACTGACATGTTTACTTGTTATATATTATAAATGTGTCATTTATATAGTGATGCATTACCAATAATGCAATTACTTTACCACATAGCATTACTAAAAAGTAACTGAGTGCTTTTAACAAGTTGAACTTCTAGGAAAATAAAACTAATACCTTATTAAAAGATTTACTTGTATCCTCCTTTAGGAGCACATACAAGGTATGCTGAGGACTGAGAGGGTCTTTCACTTTATTTTCAGTAACAGACATCAGCCCATTTACTGATGCTACTTTCCTTCCACAATCAAACCTCTACCTTTTTTATCTTATATACTTACATGGCCCTATTACTATGGTATCTGAGCACCTCATAACCTTTAATGTATTTATCCTTATAACAATCACATGAAGTACAGAAGTGCTATTATCTCATCTGACAGATGGAGCACTGAGACACAGAGAGATAGACGGCTAGATTTTTAAAGAGATTTAGGCACCTACAAAGACAGACAGGTGCCTAAGTCCACTATGTAGGTGCCATTGACATTTTCAAAGCTGCAGATCATGTGCTGCCTAATCCTGTCTCGCTGCCCATGGTGTCTAAGTCCCTTAGGTGCATACATTTCCACCAGTTGTCATTTTAAAACCACGTAAGCCCTGAAACAGCCCCCAGTCAACAAGCTGCTCAGAGTCCTCAGAATTTTCAAATTAGGCAGGGGAATGCCTACCTCACTGGCAGAGGCTGATCCAGTAGGTGTGCTCCAAGACTACTTGTCAGACCTCACAAGGGAGGGCTGGATGCAGGCCACCACTATGTGGGAGAGCAGGAGCGCAGCACTGCATTTACACAAAAGACAGCTGGGGACACAGGTGGGCTGAGTGTGAGAGAGGTATCGAGTCTGAGCAGGAAACAGAGAGACAGAGAGTTTCAGCTGAATGGGCTACCTAAGACAGAGTAGCTGCTTAGGTGCCTAACTCAAGAAGAGCATCCTGAATGGAGGGAGGCCCCTATCTCTGACCTGAAAGCTTGGTACCTCAGGTCAGCCATTTAGACCTCTCTTCTCTCCTCACCACTCTCCTCGGCATTTCACTCTTGTCTAGCTTAGTTGGCTCTCCATTCAGCTGATAAGCATCTGAAAATCCATTTCTTAGGGGATTAACTACCCCAGGCACTCTACAGGGAGCCACTGGGGCATGGAGACAATTAACTCTGCATTGAAAATTCTACTATGTAACACCCGGCCTATGGGTTATGCATGATCAACTGAGCAAAACCTGAAATTCTTTAAAAACCTGGCATTAAGTGACATCCCCCAGGTCATACAGGAAAGTCTGTGGCAGAACAGGGAACTGAACTTAGATCTCCTGAGTTCTAGGCTAACACCCTAACCACTAGATCATCCTTACTCTCAAAGCATAGAATACAATACCAATATGGTAGATTAGGCATATCTTCATAATATGATCATGTGTTCTAGGGTCCACGGCACAATTTAGGCTTGGCTCCCCTTCTATAGGGGTTAGGTGCCTTGCATGTCTCTTTGGGCATGGCTGCGCCTTAATGCAGCTCTACTGGGCCCCGCTAGGTTTCTTTGACTTGGCTGTTTCTTGACTAGAGAAAAGGTGATGATCTCCTACATGCCACCTGCTTTTGATACCAAAAAAGGCATCTCTCACAGCAGAATGTGAATATCTCCTCACATATTTTTCTCACCTGCTTTGATCACTCCCGAACTAGTTCTATGCAGTTCATTTAGTGGTTTGTTTGTGTAAGGACTGTGGGGTTGGGCCCATAGCTAGAAAAATATTTCAGTTTGTAGATTAATCATTTCCTGAATTGTTTACTGAACAATACTGCATCCGATGAAGTGAGCTGTAGCTCACGAAAGCTCATGCTCAAATAAATTGGTTAGTCTCTAAGGTGCCACAAGTACTCCTTTTCTTTTTGCGAATACTGCTTTAGTTATTCAATATTGACAATTGGCTACAGTTTGATTGGCCATATAGGTTATATGGTACTTTGATTAGATGACAATAACTCTTAGATTCAGATTTCCACTGTGAATACTCACAATTACAAATTCAAAATTCAAATTCTGTAATAGCTACTTAAAATTCAGAGAGACAAGGTAGAGAGGAAATATAGTTTATTGGACCACTTTCTGTTGCTGAACGAGACAAGTTTTCAAGCTTACACAGAGCTCTTCAGAAGCTTGAAAGCTTGCCTCTTTCACCAGCAGAAGTTGGTCCAATAAAAGATACTATCTCATCCTCCTTGTCTTTCTAATGTCCTGGGACCAACATGGCTACAAGTACCATACAAACGTCAATGTCACTCATTCAGTGAACATTCCTCCTGTGGCCTATAGGTAGAAATATTTGCTAGGTAGGGCATAGATATAAGACAATGCAATGAAATTGAATGAAAGGCTTGTAAAACAATAGCTTAGCTAAACTAATCAAGGCATGAGGTGCCAAAAAGCCTTAGCATTAGCAGTTAACTAGGAATGACCCTAGATCATAAGACATCACAAGACAGAATGCTATAATGACTGAACTGGTGACAGGTAACCACAAAATGCTAGTTTATATTTGGGTTATTTTAAGTTAGGAACA
Source organism: Caretta caretta (assembly GCF_965140235.1). Lineage (NCBI taxonomy): Eukaryota > Metazoa > Chordata > Testudines > Cheloniidae > Caretta > Caretta caretta. The sequence continues at coordinate 302,290,502 of NC_134206.1, read as the reverse complement.
ATTTGGGTTATTTTAAGTTAGGAACATCAGCAAATGTCTGATCACAAGGGAGCAGTAGTAAATAATTGATGTATATATTTATAAATTTGAGGTAAACAGCTAGTAACCTCCCGGTAGTGTTTATTATTCAGACCTTGAATTGGAGTCATATTCAGATGAAGAGAATGTGGACTGAATTTGCTAGCTTGGGAAGCGCATATGACAAAGATATGAAAACATGTGACTTTGCTTCAAAATTTAACTGACTTTTAAAATTAAATTATTATTCACAGATAATATTTGTGCACTACTTTTCTAGCTCTGTTCCCAATTCTGAGATGCTTCCCGTCTTCCGTTCTGCCTCTCCATTGCAAATGGACTTGATGTGTTATAACATTACCTTTAAAATGATTCTTCTAACTTCAGCTTACAATTCCTTTTTTGTCCAGCTACACTTGTTTGTCTGAAATGTACAAAGTGATGAATATCAAGAAGCTGTTGAATTTTATAGCTTGCTTCTGTGACATTCTTTAGAATTTAAAAAATATGTTTCTGAAGTCTTCATTAAGCCTCCTAATGCCACTGAAGATTAAAAAACAACAACAAAACAAAACTTTTAAAGTCTTGCAGACACATGCAAGGCAATGGTCACAGATAAAGTTTACACAGAAGTATAAATAATATTACTTTAACCAATACACAGCTTCACCTCTTTGAATTTTCACAAGGGCTGTATATTGATGACATTTACAGAGATGAGAATGTCTGTGAATCAAGTACAGTAAATGGCCCTTATTGAGTACAATGTTTAGAAACAATTAGAAGATTGTTAGCAGGGCTGTACTGTAGTTTTCAGCATCAAGTGGGTTTCCAGAAATTAATGGAAATGCTTTTCAGATGCAGACAGATAATCAGCTTTCTTTGTGTAGCTTACCTGGATGCTATATTATTATATATGTGCATGTTTTTGTGAATGCACACAGAAGTATCTTTACATAAAAGCAACTCTTAAATCAATGAATTGCTGCTTTTGTTTCTCTTTTTCCACTTAATTGGAAGAATTAGAAGCCTACTTAAATGTTCACAGCATAAAAGGCACAACCAAGTGTGCAAAGGAGGATTTATTTTAATACTAGATGTTGGCTTTTGGATTGCCTCTTACAGCTGAAGCAATATAAAATGACATTAGCTTGCGGCATCCATCTGTATATACTATATGTTAACTAATTTATGTTTGACTGGTTTGATTTTGAATAATCAATTTGTTTATGGAAGATAGTCTACTGCATTGTAGTGGTGCAGTAGGGGTTTCTGCCAAGTGGGGTGGGGGTGGGTCTTGGGGCTTCAGCCCTGTGGGGCGCACCTGCTAGAGCTCAGGGCTAAAGCCCCAACCCCCAGCTCCAGGCAGGTGTGCCCTAGCTCTCGAACTTCTGAAGACTGTCGTATGTGGCTCAGAGGGCCAGTAAATTTGGTCATACCCAGATTAGTATATTCCCTGAGATGCACAGAAATAAGCTAATTAGACTAAATGGTCAGGGAAGCAATCCCATACCCTGGATGTCCCTACGCCTCTGCCTGCTAGATGCTGGGAGTGAATGACAAGGGATGGATCACTCAATAATTACCGTGTTCTCTCCATTCCCTCTGAAGTACCTGGGATTGGCCACTGTTGGATACTGGGCTAGATGGACCACTGGTCTGACCCAGTATTGCTGTTCTTGTGTTATGTGTGACTGCTACATAGACAAAGGAAGGAATGGAGTTATTCTCAGTGTCTGGAGCCACCAGTGGGACTGAACCTCCAAGCCACCAGGAGAAGCCATTGTCTATAGAGGAATATCTCTGGGAAGAAAGAATGAGACAGTTGGGCAGCATGTCAAAGGGAGCAGGAGAGAAAGGAACTAAATGACAAAAGTATGTTCAGGAAGTGAGAAGGAGAAAGGGACAAGATAGCAAAACTATATGTGCAGGGTAACACATAAAAATACATAAGTACTGTCCTAATATTACTTTCCCATATAAGCAAACGCTGTAGTTGCACTGGGGATGTTATGCAATTCTGAATGGAAGGAGAAATATAATACAATATTAGTTTGCTGCATCCAGTCTTAATATGGTGCAGGACCCTGTGATGAATGAGTTTGATATCTCCACAGAGCTTCTTTCCACTTCGCACTCCTAAGCCCAATTCTCTTTCTCTACTCTTGATGTATGAAGAAAACTGCTCTCAACTCAAATTCTGGCTGCTGAGAAACTGCAGTTCCTACCATAGCCACCAGAGGCTACTGTGGTAGCCTAAAATGTTGCCTCTGGGCTTCACTTTTGCTTCCCAAATTAGTGTCCTCCTTCAGCATCTCTGTTCTCCGCCTTGAGTATGCAGAGCCGCAGGGGGGCGGGGGAAACAGTTGCTGGCCTGGATGAAAAGATGAATGGGAGCTGGACTAGGGGCGTCAGGCAGCAGAGATAGCTTCAATTCACCCCCATCCCCACCCTGGTGGACAAACTACTTGAATAATCCATGATGGGATTAGGAGTGGATTAGAGAAATCTTCCCAGAGGTCTATGTCACACCCACCACACTTCCACACTGCAGGGGTAGAGCAGAGAGCCCAGGGTACATAAAGGCAGGAGGGGAGGCAGTCCAGTGTCCAAAGGGAAGGAATGCCACTGTTCACAGGGACAAGGACCAATAGGGCCTGGGGGCAGTCAGGAAGGAGATCGGGGGTATAAGTCACTAAAGCAGAGGGACAGTACTATAGGGGGAGATGGCAACAGTGCCCAGAGGAAAGGCAGAGCTAAGGAACAGCAGGGAACTTTGTATGGTGGGAGATAAAAGCCAGGGTGGGACCTGGTCATTGGGTCTAAAGTTTCTGCGAGATGTTGAAAACCACAGTTCATGTTTCAATAATTGGGTTTGGGGGGGGGGGGAATAAATCTGACTCTGACCCAGACTTAGTGAGGGATTTTATAAGCATGAAAACCCACAATGATGTGGTCCCAAATTAAAAGCATCACAGAAAAGTGTTATGCATGCAACCTATTTTAAATCTTTATAAAATAAAAAGTTCTGCCCAGAGGAATATCTCCTGGTACCACCATGTTGCAAATTAATGAAATACTGAGAGAAAGGGCTTTCTCATAGTATTTCTATTGAAATATTTCAGCAAGTGGCAGATGGCAACACCCAATAGACTGCAGTATTGGAAGTCTTGAAGGACTTAATTATGGTGCCTTGTTGGAGAAACTGAAGCTTGAAAAAGGCTGTACGTTTTGTTTTCATTGCAGCGTATGTCAGGGATTGCCCTTTAATTCCCTCTTCCCACTCTTATTCTAAAAAGCCTTACATATGATATTTAATGATTTAATATGCATTTTAAACTACTTTACTCATCCCTTTTCTGTTCAGAAATAAAAATTCTGCAAGAACTTACTTTTAAAAATAAAAAATCAAAGATTTGTTTCCAAGTTTCAATAAATACTTATGGTAGGGTAAACAGTCCCTGAAGGTTAAAGATTAAAGGTGTTTTGAGCCCATAGCCTTCTCATTCTTCAGTGTATTCTGTAAATGTGTTTCTCTCACAACCTGTGGTGGTTACCTTTTCCTTTAAGATGGGAATGGAAAGAATGGATTGAGTCTTAAGGAAGTCTGAGACCTTCTAGTTTAGATTGGCTGATTATCCCAATGTCCATATCTACCAAAACAAAATAAGAAAATCATCAGGCTTGGGCTTAGGGCAATGGCTAAAGCTGCAAACCTTGCTGGTATCTGTTTACTATGTGGAACTCCTCAGTGTAGGCCTCTGTTACCCTGCTGACCTCTGCAAATATTTATTTCTGTTTTAGTTCATGAGGGTTTCCACCCTCTGAGTTTGTTTGAATTTCACATTGAAGCACCATTAAAATAAAAGGATCTGATTTACACCATTGAAAACAATAGTTTTACACTTCAGAGGCAGTTCCCTAGTGTGCATTAACTTATACTTGTTGAAACTGTGTCAAGGGGCCTTACTGTAAATAAGAATCACATCCAGTGATGTCCATGAGAATGTACTACAACAGAGAATCTTCATTGTAAAATGGAAAACTCTAAGGGGCCTACAAGGAGGGGAAGACACAGAAGGAGACACACACATGAACATATGTTGACTTATTAAAGGCTACTACCTTGTGCCTATGCAAAACAAGTCTGGAAATCTAAAAATACCCATAAAAAACCTACACTAAATACTTTTGAACATCCAGGAAATGGGGAATCCAGCTGGTTCAGCATAGTCTTTTTTTAAGTGGTTCAATTATCCCCAACAATTAATCTAAGAAATTCCTTGAACATTCATATGAAAGCAGTTTTCAAGGCTGTTGATTTCTCAAGAATACTCTCATGCAGCTTGCGCAGTAATTGGGTAGATAAAATTATATTTTGTATAAACATACAGGACTATATTCTGCTCTCAGTTAAAGAGCTTGTCTACACTGGAAAATTACACTGAGTATATTACATATAGTGTTTAATTAACATGACTTAAACACTCAGGCCAGCTCCTTACCTGGTATTAATTGGCATATTTTGACTGAAGTCAATAGCATTACAGTAATTTACAGCTAAAGATCTGCAACTCAAAGACAACAGTCCCTGTATGCTCTCACATCATGTCAAAGGTTGGTTGCGGTTAACCCTATGGTGGACCTTCACGACAGATAGGACCAATTGACACAATGTTACATTCAACAATCAATGTCTTTACTGGGAACTAAGTCATATTTAACATCATGCTAATTACCACGTTCTGACATGATGTAACTTTCTACCATAGAAAAGCCCGTGCAGGCGTAAATCCTAAAGATGTCTATTGAAGACAATGAAGTTATTCCAGATTCAACATTGTGGAGCACAGCAAAATCTGTCCCATTTTGTTTTCACTCTGATCTTGCAGAAAATCTGTGTTTGTTTTTCTCCCAATTCCCCATAAATAGGAGCCACACAACTTCTTCCTAAACAATTAATATGGATTCATAGAGCTCTCCACAGTCTGGGCCTCTGTTACTCTGCTGAGGGCCATACGCTTTATGACCTGCCTCACCCTACTTTAGTTCTGTGGGGAATCTGGATCTCTCATCTATCTATTTATCCAGTGAAAAGCTAAAACTCTTCCTTGTTATCGGATAGGAATATTTGCTTGTCCGGTGATTTTTTAAACTCAGAAGAAGACTTTCTTGTTTGCACAGGCTTCCAATTTGAAATTATTGGCTGATTTGCTAGCAGAGCTCCATTTTTCCTCGTTTTATTTAAAACAACATTAAATGCTTTCATAAAAGTCACTTTGGAAGTGTTTTTGCTTTTCCTTGTCTACTGCAAAATGATTAGTCAGCTGAGCTGCTGCTGACTCTGATAAGTAATGGCTTTTGCTTATGTACTGACAACTTTGTGCTGCCAATATTTAACAAGAATATCCCGCAAAAACGTTCTTCATTTGGTGATACATAAGCAGCATTAAATGCTCTTCTCCTTTCAAAAATTCCATCAGTTCCATACTCTGGCTCATCTACTCTCCAGCAGTGTTTCTACAATTAGCCCATGACCCAGTGTATCTTGGCCAGCATGACTTCTTCTTCAGAACACAGCACAAAAGCTCTTCTATGTGTCTCCCACTACTTAGGAGGACACCAGTTCCTCACAGAAGCAGTGACGGGCCAGATTGGTGTCCTGAAATGACAGCAAGTAAGTCATCTGGTGGCCTCTGATTATATGATGGGTGGCTGAGTGGGGAACGGGTCTTCTCTGGTGGTGGAGCCCCTGCAATAGTGGATGCATCCACAGCACTGCAGCCTGAGTGAGTAGGAGCTGGCTCGGTCCCATCCTCCTAGACAACTGACCTTTGTAACAAGAGCCACACATTTTTGCATTTTGGGGAGAGCCTTGAGAATTTGTTTTGTTGACCACTCCAGTCTCTAAAGCATTATCAAATCTCACCTTCCATGTTCACACAACTTTGGATAGGGATTTGAAAAGGATTAGCAAGATGATCCTTTGGGTTCCACTCTGAACTCAACTGGCTCATTTACATCAAAAGTATGTGTGTGGGGGGGATCTTTTGGTCACTCTCCTCATAGTCCTGCTGGAAGTAGAGCCTGTCTACCAATTCCACTTAATCCTAGTGGATGATTTACTTAAGTTTTCATTTTCAAGACTATCTTCACAAGGGAAGGGACTGCAGACTTACTTTCTCTAAAAGGAAATAAAGGACAAGGTTTGTTAATCATAGGACCCAGAGGTTGGCTTTGTTCACAAGGGGCTGACATGAGCCCCATATAGTTCATCACTGGTGGGCAGTATTCTTTCCTTTTTATAGCCCAAACAGTGAAGTAGATTTGCTCTCTTATTTGTAGCAGGACAATATCTAAAGCTAAAACTACCAAGTCACTGGAGGTTACAGCTTCCAACGTAATCAAGGAATTATTATAACAGTGTTTGATAAGAACTGCTGGGAAGCTGCCAACACAAGTGCTGAAAGGTTTAAGTTTCCTTTTCATTAAAATTATTGCATTAACTCAGACATCATGCAAAAATACTTTGCAAAATGGAAAAGTTATTTAGTAATTCTAAAGAAGTAGCAATATAATCTGCTCTCTTGCTCAGTCCCTCCGCAAAACTAGCCTGTAAAGCCATGTTGTCAAGGTTCCTCCCCCACTCTGAACTCTAGGGTACAGATGTGGGGACCTCCATGAAAACCTCCTAAGCTTACTTTTACCAGCTTAGGTTAAAACTTCCCCAAGGTAAAAATTAATTTTATCCTTTGTCCTTGGAATATCCACTGCCACCACCAAACTCTTACTGGGTTTACTGGGAAAAGTAGTTTGGACACGTCTTACCGCCCAAAATCCTCCCAACCCTTGCACCCCACTTCCTGGGGAAGGTTTGGTAAAAATCCTCACCAATTTGCATAGGTGACCACAGACCCAAACCCTTGGATCTGAGAACAATGAAAAAGCATTCAGTTTTCTTACAAGAAGACTTTTAATAGAAATAGAAGTAGATAGAAGTAAAGGAATCACCCCTGTAAAATCAGGATGGTAGATACCTTACAGGGTAATTAGATTCAAAACATAGAGAATCCCTCTAGGCAAAACCTTAAGTTACAAAAAAGACACACAGACAGGAATAGTCATTCTATTCAGCACAATTCTTTTCTCAGCCATTTAAAGAAATCATAATCTAACACATACCTAGCTAGATTACTTACTAAAGTTCTAAGACTCCATTCCTGGTCTATCCCCAGCAAAAGCAGCATATAGACAGACACAGAGACCCTTTGTTTCTCTCCCTCCTCCCAGCTTTTGAAAGTATCTTGTCTCCTCATTGGTCATTTTGGTCAGGTGCCAGCAAGCTTACCTTTAGCTTCTTAACCCTTTACAGGTGAGAGGATTTTTCTTCTGGCCAGGAGGGATTTTAAAGGGGTTTACCCTTCCCTTTATATTTATGACACATGTCAAGCTCCTTCCTTTTTTGAAATGTTTTTTCATTAACTTAACAGAAAAGAGGGCAGGTTTCTAGGGTGAAATGAGCTGAGACCTTAAAGCCAAAACCATTGAATGTCTAGTGAACCACTAACTGCTTCACATAATCATTTTGCTTACCTGTACTGTTTAATTACCAGCTTTTTATCAAAAGGCTGCTCAGACTATGCACCTAGCTGCTTTTGAGAAGTGTTCCTTGATTTCCTAAGCACAGAAATACTTTAAGGCTAGGATATTCAAAGGAATCTAAGGGAGTCACCCAACTCACATTGAAATCTAAACATAAATAATGTAAAGTTTGCTGTGTAGGAATGTAGAATAGTCCTGTTATTATTATTCAGTATTTGTGTTGCGGTAGAAGCCACTCTATTAAGCTAGGCACTGTGCACATACACACACACAACAAAAAGACCGTCTTACCCCCAAAATACTTCCATTCTAACTATGATAAAAGCCAACAGGTGGATATAGAAACAGCCGGGGGAAGCATGAGAGAACAGTGACAAAGAGATTCTGACTGGTGTGCTGGCACTTGGGAGGGTGCAAGGAGCCTTCCTTCTTTGAGAAACACATGCAAGGGCCTGTAACAGTCACCACCCATAGGGACTGCACTCTCCCTGGAAACACCTAGCAGACTGACCAATGGAGCAGGCCCAGTGCGTGGTGTTCAGTAATCACTGCAGGTCCAAGATGCTTGAAAGAGATTGACTGTATTCAGTGATGTAGTTCTCCAACTGTGTCTGCATATCAGAACTTGGGATTTTGCGCTGCCCTTCCCTGGACTTCCTGTCTGGGAAGCTAAACAAATTAAACGGTATGGTTCCCAATACCACATATTCCTTTCCCTGCCAAAATTTAATAACAACATGTAACAAACATTTATTGTAAGTGCTTATAACCAGACTACTCACTACACTTACTAACAATGTTAAATTACTCACTGAGGTACCTTGCACTGTTGCTTGGACTTGTGAGTTAATATCAATATTAACATGGGCAGGTGGTAAATCCATTTTTTTCTGGCCGTGTTGTGTCTTGGGACAGAAATGTGCACCATTTTTCTAATGGCACCTGCCACAACCCTGCTGGTGCATCCAGTGTAGAAAAATGTTTGGCGTCTATCATCTTCCCCAAAATTTCTCCCTTGTCAGAAGTGGAAAGTGTTCCCTTTTAAAATATTTATTTAATTTTGCAGGGAGGGGTGGTCTATAGATAAGTGAAGGGTTCTGTCATTTTTTTCTACCTTGACCAATGCGGGTACCTATTCTGTTGGTTCTTTTACTCACTCTATGATTCCCAGAGCAATGATGAGCCAACCCAACTGTTTGGGGAACTTTTCTAGGGTGTGTGATTCATGGGCAATTGGGCTGTGTCATTTTTGTTCTGCACTCTGTTGAGAGTTAACCTCTCCCTTGGAAGATGTCCTCAAACCTCTCCTCAACTGTTCTGGTCCCTTGCCCCTCCAATGAGCGCACTCTCTTGAGGAGACCAAGAATGTGACACACCAATAATGAGTGCTCTTTTCTCTGGTACAACTACAAAATGTATTATTTACTCATACATTTAATTTGTTCCTCCTTTAGTGGGGATAAACTCACCCCGTTTTACCTGTTTACCTTTCACTGCCTAGGGTTTTTCTTTTAGTGTTAACAACAGTATTTCTGGCAACACTTTGGCTTGTGCCCCTATGCACTACTTAAAATTAATAAATGTCCCATTCGCTTTCAGGTTGACAGTCCATTTATCTTCTGCTCCAGTCATATCCATTGCTTCTACCAAGAATTCTTCTGAGCTATTGGTTCTGTTATTGTTCTCTTTGACCATGCTGTGCACACTGATGGTGCCTGCAGACTCTTGCAAAATGATGTAATCCATTCCATTTCTTGCCTCTTTTCCCATATGCTAGGAATTCACCTGGCTTGTGCTGTGCTTGTACAGCTTGAGTCTGACTTTGAGTTCTGCAAAAAGAAAAGGAGGACATGTGGCACCTTAGAGACTAACAAATTTATTTGAGCATAAGCTTTCGTGAGCTACAGCTCACTTCATTGGAAAGCTCATGCTCAAATAAATGTGTTAGTCTCTAAGGTGCCACAAGTACTCCTTTTTTTTTGTGGATACAGGCTAACATGGCTGCTACTCTGGAACTTTGAGTTCTGTGTCCCTTTCTGCCTCAGATTTCATTTCTTATGGTATTATGGATAGATTCTCAATTGTGTCTACAGTGTCCACCCTCCATAAGCTTCCTATTGGACTGGGTGACTTCTGTTGCTTGGCAAATTCTAATTGCTTTGTCAAGGGTTAATTCTGGATCTTCCAGTAGTCTCTCAGAATTTTTTGTTCTAGACTGCAGTTAGATCCTGATCTTTTATCAGGGAGTCTTAAACTCCCATAATTGCGAAACTGGCTCTATGGCCTTAGATTAATCACAAAGTCTTCTCCGGTTTCACTTTCTTTTTGGAGCCTCAGGTTAAAATAATTTTTCTAATGTGTTTCATTTTTACATGGGATGCAATACTCAAATTTCTATCATATAGTTTTATATTTATCTTCCTGTGCCTGGGTTAACTGAAAGTTGTTAAACATGTCAAGTGCATCCAAATCTGCTATTGTCAGAAATAAGGCTGTCTTCCTTTTCCCTGGCACCCATTACTTGCAGAGAGTGAGTGAAATGCTGTTTAAAACTCTTCAGTTATCTTCCATATTTCTGGAAGCGTTCAGCTCTGGTGGAGCTTTTAGCTGCTCCATTCTTCCACTCAGGTTATTTTCTTTAAATTTCTATTTACTCCTGATCCCGCATGGTGTTCAGTGATCACTGTAGTCACAAGTCTCTTAAAAGTGATCATCTTTATTCCGTGCAGTTCTCTAACTACCTCTACATAACAGAACATGGGCTTCTGCCGCACCCCTCCCCCCCAGACTTCCTGCCTGGGGTACCAAACAACTTAAAGAAACAGTAAAACAACATAGTGAACTATGGATGATGGTACAGGTTATTTTCTCCCTTTACGCTGAGGTATGGTCTCAGTGAGAGACCATACCTCCCCTAGGATTTTGGCTTTCCATGGAGCCATGTGGCTCTACGCAGCCCAGCACAGACTTGGCCTGTACATAAAAGGAAAATTGGGGCCGGAGGGCTTAAATCATTAGTATTAAATGTAGGTGAAATATAAAGCAGTTAAATGCCATTTCTTTGTTTCTTATGTATGAGATGTGTTAAGAATCTTATACTCAACTCAGAAATAGTCTTGTGATCTCTAAGGGCTTGTCTAAACAAACAGTTTGTGCATGGGAAGCTGGGGTATAAATCTATAGTGCTCTAGCGTGCTGCACACTAACTGTCCATATGGACCCTGTTACTGTGCACTAAAGGTTCCCTGGTGCTCTTTGACCTGCTGTTAGGGATCTTTTACAGTGCAGCATCAGGGACCACAGGGACAGGTAGTGCATGACATGCTGGAGTGCTGTAACTGCACACCCCAGCGAGCTGCACAATAATTGTTTGTCTAGATGTGCCCTTAGATAAGTAACAAAATATATTTTGAATGCCGCATAGATCAATAATTATGGATCTATTTCATTTTACAGAAGATAATACCAAGTACCCATCTCAAGGGAGAGGAAGGGATTGTGAGAAAAGGGATTGTGAGAAAAAGGGTTCGGATAGGAGTGGAGCAAATAAGCAATCAGCATAAAGCAAATAACATACAAAGTTCCAATTGCAGAAACGAGTCTGCTGCTTTCTCTTAACATTGTGGAGCAGAGGACCCTGCCTGGGCCTCTGTTTTCCATATGGCTGTTGCTAGTCACAGCTGTTGCTGGGCACTTCCTCCTGCTTCTTAGGACTGGCTTCACCACATGAGACCTTGCTTTGTTTCTCCCACCCCACATGGCTCGTGGAAAGGTTGCCGGGGAGTTTTTATTTGGTGGAAAGGGTGCCGGGGAGTTTTTATTTCTTTGTATACTACTACCTTTTTAAACTAAACCTTGTGTTTCTATTGAGAGTCATTTTACTGTAGAAGGGATTTCTACATTATGTAGGATAAGGTTTTGTAGTTTAATCTAGAAGTTAAGATCATAAAATTATAATGATTAAATAAGGTTATTCATTTCTTTCAGTTTAGAAGCTAGATAATAATAAAAAAGGAAACCTTACTGGACTTTGTGAAGTGTTGCTACTTTCATGAAATACTGTTCTCTAAAAGCAAAGTCTTGTTTTTCAACTAAAAACAATCGCATTGTGTTTCCCTTTAATAGAAAAGGTGTTTGCAGTCCTGAGTATAAAATATACAGTTAATTTTGTAATTGTTAGAAAAGCACCCATGAAAGATTAGCATTTCCAAACCAACATGGATAAAATTGTGTGATGTAGGAGCAATTTATACTCTTTAATAAGTACATTGTTCTGCTGAAAGAGATTATTGTATTCTCTGACAGCCAATTTTCTAGTGATGAATTGTCTAAAACCCTTCTCTCTGATATTTTTAGTAAGCAGTTAAATAAGTGATAAGCTAATTTTTATGTTTTCCTTTACATATTAAAGCCCTGTTTTAATTATGTTTCATACCAATTTTACTGATAAACATCTGAATATAAGAGGCAGTAGTCTTGTTATAGAGAAAAGCACAGGATTTTTAGTTTACTAACTTGTACATTGTTATTGAGATCTGTTTCTCTTTAATCTTCCTTTATTCTGAGGCCTGATCCAAAGCTCAGTGAAGTCAATGGGAAGCTTTCTATTGATTCTTATAAACATTCAAACAGGCCCTGAAGCCATTATTTTTTTTTACATTTTTCTTTCTTTCTTTTAACTTTTTAAACCCTACCTTCATGACATACAGCGAGCATTTGGCCATCATTGTTGTGTCAGGGAACATGAACGAATGATTTCTTCCAGAACAAATCCTGATGCTAGTTTGCACATTTACCAGTGGAAAGCTACCAGGCTCTGCTCCTACAAACGTTCCCTGCATACTAAACCCCCTTACAGTTAATAGGAGTTCTGCATGTAAAAGAACTACAGCCTGTATGTAACTCCACTTCTCACAGGCCTGCCCCACTGATCTGGAGAAACTAGAAATACAAAGGGGAAACTTACGTTTTCTTTAAAAAGAAAAGAAAGTTTTTAGCCCTTTCCCCCAAAGATACAGTAGCCTAGAAAATATAAACCAATACTAACTGCTTCCTGGCTGAAAAGAACAAGTGACTTCTTTACTGTTCTACTTCTGTGCTCTTACTTTAATATAAGGCTTGGTTTACACTACAAACTTTTGTCAGTATAACTACGTTGCTCGGGGATGTAGAAAATCCACACCCCTGAGTGCCGAAGTTATACTGATCTAACCATTGGTGTAGACAGCGCTAAGTCAATGGGAGAGCTTCTCCTGTCAGCATAGCTACTGCCTCTCGGGGAGGTAAATTAAATACAGCGGCAGGAGAAGCTTTCCCATCTGCATAGGTAGAATCTGCACTAAGCACTACAGTAGCACAGCTGCATTGATGCATCTTCACTGCTGATGTGTTGCAAGTGTAGACAAGCCCTAAAATTAGTCAGTTATGTGTCAGGCTCATCCTAAAGAATCATCTCTCTAACCCTCCCCAAAATCCTTAGGCTAGCCCTGTGCCTATTGGTGTGATTGTCATGGACAAGAGGAGGCAAAACATTGAACAGCGATTTTGTGGTCCTCTGAAAATCGCTATAACTGCCTTGGCCACAGCCACAGACCAAGACTTTCGAAAAAGAAAGTGATTGGATTCTGTTAATCCAAGACAAGAATCCCAGGACATACTAGTCCTGGCTGGCATATGGAAAATTCTAATTATATAGACAAATGAATAATGGAATTTTGGTTTCCTTTTGATTTGCCTATTTTAAGTAAAACAAGAGATTAATGAATAAAAAACACCAGTATAGAAAACTGAATTGGCTAGATATAAGAATAAAGGTCAACAATTAGCATAACAATGCAAAATTAGAACTCAAAGGCCTGTGCATACTGAGAAGTGTTATACAGCATATTACTAATAGGCATTATATCATAGTATTGGCTACATTTTCGAAAGGTAGCGGGCATAGGTATGTGCACAAAATTGCAATAAGTGTGAGCGTGCTTAATAATTTAGGTAATTTCACTGATCTATCTACATATTCCTAGAGTGCAAAGCACCATGATAACTAGACACAAAATGTAAGAACTGAAATATCAACTTTATCTTGGAAGGACAATATTCTCTGCTTTGCCTTTGTGCTGTATTTCTTTTTTAGTTCTTGAAAGGAATATTTATAGGTTAAAAGTCTCCACTCACAAATGTATCTTGAAAAGGGGGCAAAATATAGTTCTACTTTAATCTTCTGGATGAGGGAGTTCCATAGCTGAGCACTCTCTCCAAGAACAATTTGTCTGCAGCGCCCATGGGCTTTGACTTTTGTTCTACTGGCTGCATCATCCATGATTAAGGCTACATTTATGTCACAGAGGTCACAGAAGTCATGTAATAGGAGACTTCCAGAGACCTCAGTGACATTCTCTGCTTCAGCCCCAGGGGCTGGCGGACTCTGGAGTTAGCAGAGTTCCAGCAACAAGCGACAGCAGCGACAGGCAGCCCTCTGCAAGGTTCAAGCCACAGGTGACAGACTCCTGAGGGGGTCCTCCTCGGGGTTCCAGCCATAGGTGCTGACTCCGTGGTTCTCCAGGGCTGGAGCACCCATGGGGAAAAATTAGTGGGTGCTCTGCACCCACCAGCAGCCAAGCTCCCCTCCCTCCCCACCCACCTACCTCACCTCCACCTCCTCCCCGAGCGTGTCGCGTCCCCCCTTCTCTGCTGACCTCCCAGCACTTGCCACTGCAAAACAGCTCTTTTGTGGCGTAACAAGCTCCAGGAGGGAGGGGGGAGGAGTGGGAACACGGTGCACTCAGGGGAGCAGGCAGGGAAGAGGTGGGGCCAGGGCAGGGATTTGGGAAGGGGTTGGATTAGGGGCAGGGAGGGGCGGAGTTGGGGTAGGAACTTTGGGGAAGGGGTTGGAATGGGGGCGGGCAGGGGCGGAAGGGGGTGGGGCAGGGGTGGAGTCAGGGTGCGGCCGGGGGCAGAGGGAGGTTGAGCACCAACCAGCACCAGCAGAAGTCAGCGCCTATGGTTCCAGCAATGGGCGACAGTCTTGTGTAGGGGGGAATGCCTTGGGCGAGCGGCTGGGGGTGTCCCATTTTCTCTTTGGGAAATATGGTCACTCTGCTGCTCCCAGCTGCAGTGTATGGAGGGGGTCCCCAATGCAGACAGGTTACAGCTTCCTTGAATTTTTGTTTATTGCCCGTGACCTGTCCATGACTTTTACTAAAAATAACCATGACAAAATCTTAGCTATATCCATGAGTATTGTAATATTCTTGAAGTAGTTCTGAGGGAGTGTTGTATTAATTTAGGTGCAATATCTGAGCCAAAGGTGTTAACATAACACAGTCCTTGTCCAGCATTAAACAGTGTTAAACAAGATTCAAGGTTTGGTACTCGGAGATATCAGCCTGCTTAGTATGAATGCAAACACACTATTAACACTTTAAAACTTTTTTTAAAGATGCAGAAACAAAAGAAAAACAGTTAACACATTTGTAATGTAAAGTATTAAATAAGGCTTTCATTTTAGCAGCCTCCTTTTTCCTGTTACCTTTCCCTTTAGCTGGAGAGTGTTTTTAGAAGGACATAAAATCCCTTGTTTCACAGTCTCTTTGATGGTATTTAAAATGTTAGTAACTGTTCTGTTGGGGAAGAAGTTGGTAGAGATGGGCTGGAGTTGGTCTTGCTGTTGTTTTTAAAGTCCAGTCCTGTTTCTAAAACAAACACACACAAATCGGGAGAGAAAAGAACAGCAAAGATAGAAAATGCAGCTTCTGTCTCTGGTGTTGACTTTCACTTGCAACCTCATTGCTGGAGAAACACAGGCACAGCATACAATCTTATCAGCCACTCAGAGACCTGGCAAACTTGTACCAGCCTTGGGCTGCTTAGGGCATTGCTATTAGTTGCCTCTTCATGGTCACAGGCTTACAGCAGTGTTGCAAATTATATAGTCTTGGTTGGCTAAGCCGGATTCTTATTAGAAGGAAAAAAGGAGAGAAATAGGAATGTGAAGAAATAAAATGAGGAAGGAAAAGAACACATGAGAGAGGAAAAAGACAATGTCTCACATTACAGGTGGCGTATGTGATTCAACCAGAGCCAGTGGAGGTGCTCATATCATCCAGGTCTCTTTGTCTGGCCTGGTCTGGTCAGGTCAGGAGATCTCTCAGGATCAGGGTGACAAAGGCCCAGGATCCCAGGAGATGGTGGGGGTAGCCGCCATGATGGTGAAGCTCACTCCAGTAGCAATTTTTCCCCAAAGTCTCATTCGTTAAGGACCACAAAAGGGAGTGATGGGTGGAATAGCCCATCCTCTTACTATTTTGCCTGCCAGTTAGGCCTAATTTCCAACGTCCCAATTTTGGTTCACTGATTTTTGGTCTCACGCTGTTCTTGTTTACCAGGCATGATGTTAAAATATATCAGTAGGCCTTTTTGTTTGCAGTAATTCAGTCTGTTTTCCTTTCACACATTTTCCTAGCAACATTTATTAAAATAGATTATTGTGACCTTTTATAAACTTTCAATCATATTGTACAGTTGAGCTCACAGTTAGCGTACATTTACAAGCCCAATGAGCACAACAGAGAAATGGTCTTTCAGATAATTGGATTCTGTTCCACTGAGAGCTTTGAAGTAGGGACTAGGCCCTGGACTTGGATCCGGTGCTGAATGGGGAGGCATTTAAGTGTGCAGAACACCACCGTGATGCATTCTCATTGGTCTGTTGGATCATATTGTAGTTTCTGAATGTCTTTCACAGTCAGTTCTAGATAAAGAATATTGCAGTAGTCCTGCCTTCATCCAAAAATTGTGAACTATTATACCCATGTTAATTCATTAATCATTAATTAAGGTCCTATGCTCTGGCAGAGTATTATTATACAGCTTTACAGTTAGATAAGTGGAGGCAAAGAGAACAAGATCTCATAGAAAGTCAGTGACAGGGCCAGGAACAGAACTCAGGAAGCCAGACTTTTAGTCCCGCCTCACTAACTACTAAATAATAATAGCTTATTAGTCACCTTTTATCACTGCCCTGAAACAATTATTCACCTTCTCCAGAATAATTATCTTATGGTCCCTGACCTTAAAGAGATAGAAATAGAAGCCCAAGAAAGCACACACAGAACTTTTAAACACTTATGAGGCCATAAAAACCATTATTTTTGCATTTTATGTTGTGGTGTGATGGATTGATGTTTATAGGACTAAAATATATAAATAGCTTTTGCTCTTATCAAATGTTTCAGCTTTATTTAAACTTTTAATCACCCACAAATGCTGGGCATTTGCTTCTGTCATGATTTTTATTCCTTAAATACATCCCCAATCTCAGGGCTCAGTTAACAACACTCACAATCTCATCTGGATGAGATCTGTGGTTAAACATTGTCTGAGGGCTTTGGTTTAATATTAAGTGATATGCTGTAGAGCAGAGGTGGGCAAACTACAACCCGCGGGCCTCATCCGGCCCGTGGGACCCTCCTGCCTGGCCCCTGAGCTCCTGGCCTGGGAGTCTTGCCCCCAGCCCCTCCGCCGCTGTCCCCCTCTCACGCAGCCTCCACTCACTGTGCTGCCGGCACAATGCTCTGAGTGGCAGGGCTGTGAGCTCCTGGGGCAGGGTAGCTTCAGAGCCTGGCCTGACCCAGTGCTCTGTGGTGCATGGCTGGCTCCAGACAGATGGCGCGGGTGCCTGTCCTAGTGCAGCTGTGCCGCCAGCCACCGGTGCTCCAGGCAGCGTGGTAAAGGGGCAGTGGGCAGGGGGGTGGGGAGGTAGATAGAGGGCAGGGGAGTTCGGGGCATGGTCAGGGGCCAGGGGTGTGGATAGGGGTTGGGGCCGTCAGAGGGCGGGGAACAGGTGGTTGAATGGGGGCAGGGATCCCGGGGTGGCAGTCAGGAAGGAGAGGAGGGATTGGATGGGGCAGCGGGGAGCAGTCAGGGGCATGGGTTCTGGGGGCAGTCAGGGAACAGGGAGCAGGAGGGGTGGATGTGGTAGGGGTCCCAGGGGGGCGGGCAGTCAGGAATGAGAGGAGGGGTTGGATGGAGCAGCAGGGGAGTCAGGGGTGGTGGTTCTGGGGCAGTCAGGGGACAGGGAGAAGGGGTGGTTGCATGGGGCAAGGGTCCCAGGGGAGCAGTCAGGAAGGAGAGGAGGGGTTGGATGGGGCAGCAGCGGGTCCGAGGGTGGTTCGGGAACAGAGAGCGGGCAGGGGAGGGGTGTGGATGGGGTAGGGGTCCGTCAGGGAACAGGGCAGGTTGGATGGGGCAGGAGTCCCGGGGTGCCATCAGGGGGCGAGAAGAGGTGGGGGTCGGATAGGGGGTGGGGGAACAGCCTCTCCTAACTGGCCCTCCAGTTATTTTGGAAACCCGATGCGGCCCTCAGGCCAAAAAGTTTGCCCGCCGCTGCTGTAGTGAGATTTGGCTACTCTTAATGCAATAAAACAAGAATGGAGCAGTTACTTCAGTCATCTTTGCCATATGGTTAATAAACAAGAAATAGTGGAATGGACATGCAGATTAAGGTATTTGGGGTCTAATGACATTACTCTTTTACAGTCTCCGAAACCAACTAAAAGCGAGCAAAGGAAAATAAGGTTAATTTCCACTTAAGATTGGATTTATGGATTAATAGATGTTCCTTAAACATAGGTCTTGTATAGTTAAAAGGTTTCATGGCACATCATTATATGGACATTCAATTTTTCTTCAATCTTGTGTTATTTATTATGTGCCTGAGCCAAAGCCCATTGAAGTCAATGGGAGCCTTTCCACTCACTTTAATAGATTTGGAGTCAGGTCTAAATGGCAAAAATTATAAACACCATATAGATTAAAAGAGAAATCTAAATCTTTGTTCTAGCCACTGAAATAGGCCTGTGGTAAGGGTGAAAGGCAGAAGTGTTTATCTAAGGGTATGCTTACACTACAGTGGGGATCATACTTCCCCTCTTGGGTAAACAGAAATGTGCTAAAGCGGATTAAAAATAGCAGTTTAGCCAGGGATAGCATAGCCAGTGGCTCAGAGTAGCTGCCAGAGGATTCGCCCAGGGGTCTGAGTCCAAGCTTCCCTCTGGCTATGGTGCTATTTTTAGTATTCTAGCTTGAGTGGTGTCTATCTATCTGACCTAGGGAAGCACAGTCCCCTCTTAGGTGTAGACATACTCTTAGTGGAAAGAGGATTCTCTTTAATAAATATCTCAGTATAGCATGTCTGTATATACCTACAAAGGGACTTTTATGTATTTATTTGGCAAGTTGGGATAGTCATGTTTTAGGCTGTATTTTGTGTTGTGTAGTTCAGTGTATGGGCAGGCACCCATACAGTGCATATGTTACATGCCTGTAAAACTGTTTATAAAAATCTCCATAAAGAAAGAAAGGGTGTGGCTATCATTGACCTAGCAATCAGTCAAAGAAGTCAAAGATGTGCCTCTACTTAAAGAGATGAGTCAAACAGCCAGGCAATGAATAGCCAAATTAAAGTACATTAAAGTATCTGAGACTTTGGGAAGGGTGATAGGGAGAAGGTCACAGATCACCAGAGAGAAGTTCAAACTTAAAAGATCCTTCTATAGAAAGAAAGGGTTGACCAGAGAAAGCTCTTTTACAATGTGACATGAAAATATAATCTATAGTATTTGTTTAGAAAATACAACTCTACAGAGTGACAAAATAATAAATATGACAGAGATACCATTGGTTTTGGCTGCACTTTAGCACTCCTATTGTCATCAGTGGGATTACACAGGCCTGACAGAAGGAAAAAGCTTTAGCTGTTTATCTTCAAAGAGCTTTACAAGCCTTATGGGCCTGATTCTGCCACATTCACTCATGCTGTGTAGCTGTTTACTCCGGGGGCATGGGTGGCCCAATCAGGGCCTAACTAATTAAGGCCCAGTTACTCATGTTGAATAAACCCTTCCTCCACAAATTCAGAAGTGTTAAATGCTACCAGCATAATCTGACCCAAAGCTCTCAACTTCAGGGTCTATTTTGAAATATTTTGTGATAATGTTAATCATAAGACCATAGACATGTAGGGCTGGAAGGGAGAAAGTATACCTAGAGTATCCTGACAGATGTTTGTCTAACCTGTTCTATAAAATATCTCATGAAAGAGATTCCAAACTCCCTTGGTAATCTATTCCAGTACCTAACTATCCTAGGTAATGGACTACTTCTTGTCTTACCTTCAGTAGACAGGGATAACAGTTAATCACCATCCTCTATAGCCTTTAAAATATTTGAAAACTGTTATCAGGTAGTCTTCTTTTCTCATGACTGAACATGCCCAGATTTTTTAGTCTGTCCTCATAGGCCAGGTTTTCTAAAACTTTTATCATTTTTGTTTCTCTCCTCTGGATTCTCTCCAATTTGTCCACATACTTCTTAAAACCTGGTGCCTAAAATTGGATACAATTTCTGTTTGCCAGAAGCTGGGAATGGGTAACAGGGGATGGATCTCTTGATGATTATCTGTTCTGTTCATTCCCTCTGGGGCACCTGGCATTGGCTACTGTCGGAAGACAGGATACTAGGCTAGATGGACCATTGGTCTGACCCAGTATGATCGTTCTTACGTTCTTATGATACAATAATACAGCTGAGGCCTCACCAGTGCTGAGTAGAGTGGAACAATTTCCTCCCATGTCTTACATACACTCCTGTTAATATATCCCAGAATGATATTTACCTTTTTCACAACTGCATCACATTGTTTACTCAATATTCAGTTTATGAACCACTATAATCTCCTGCATAATGACAGGTTTCAGAGTAACAGCCGGGTTAGTCTGTATTAGCAAAAAGAAAAGGAGTACTTGTGGCACCTTAGAGACTAACCAATTTATTTGAGCATAAGCTTTCGTGAGCTACAGCTCACTTCATCAGATGCATACTGTGGAAAGTATAGAAGATCTTTTTATACACACAAAGCATGAAAAAGTGGGTGTTTACCACTACAAAAGGTTTTCTCTCCCCCCATCCCACTCTCCTGCTGGTAATAGCTTATCTAAAGTGATCACTCTCCTTACAATGTGTATGATAATCAAGTTGGGCCATTTCCAGCACAAATCCAGGTTTTCTCTCCCCCCCCCCTTGAGTCAGAGACGTCGAAAATAGGATTCTAGGTCACAACAGAACTGTATCATGTTCGTGGGGGTGGAGAGGCAGAAGGAGTATTTCCAGCACACCTCTGAACAACATACTAATCCACAGAGACCTCCCTACCAACACTACAAAAAGAAGGATTCTAGGTGGACTCCTCCTGAAGGTCGAGACAGCAGACTGGACTTCTACATAGAGTGCTTCCGCCAGCATGCACGGGCTGAAATTGTGGAAAAGCAGCATCACTTGCCCCACAACCCCAGCCGTGCAGAACACAATGCCATCCACAGCCTCAGAAACAACTCTGACATCATAATCAAAAAGGCTGACAAAGGAGGTGCTGTTGTCATCATGAATAGGTCGGAATATGAACAAGAGGCTGCTCGGCAGCTCTCCAACACCACTTTCTACAAGCCATTACCCTCTGATCCCACTGAGAGTTACCAAAGAAACTACAGCATTTGCTCAAGAAACTCCCTGAAAAAGCACAAGATCAAATCCGCACAGAGACACCCCTGGAATCCCGACCTGGGATATTCTATCTACTACCCAAGATCCATACACCTGGAAATCCTGGGCGCCCCATCATCTCAGGCATTGGCACCCTGACAGCAGGATTGTCTGGCTATGTAGACTCCCTCCTCAGGCCCTACGCTACCAGCACTCCCAGCTACCTTCGAGACACCACTGACTTCCTGAGGAAACTACAATCCCATCAGTGATCTTCCTGATAACACCATCCTGGCCACTATGGATGTAGAAGCCCTCTACACCAACATTCCACACAAAGATGGACTACAAGCCGTCAAGAACACTATCCCCGATAATGTCACGGCTAACCTGGTGGCTGAACTTTGTGACTGTGTCCTTACCCGTAACAATTTTACATTTGGGGACAATGTATACCTTCAAATCAGCGGCACTGCTATGGGTACCCGCATGGCCCCACAGTATGCCAACATTTTTATGGCTGACTTAGAACAACGCTTCCTCAGCTCTCGTCCCCTAACGCCCCTACTCTACTTGCGCTATATTGATGACATCTTCATCATCTGGACCCATGGAAAAGAAGCCCTTGAGGAATTCCACCATGATTTCAACAATTTCTATCCCACCATCAACCTCAGCCTGGTCCAGTCCACACAAGAGATCCACTTCCTGGACACTACAGTGCCAATAAACGATGGTCACATAAACACCACCCTATACTGGAAACCTACTGACCGCTATTCCTACCTACATGCCTCCAGCTTTCACCCTGACCACACCACACGATCCATCGTCTACAGCCAAGCTCTATGATACAACCGCATTTGCTCCAACCCCTCAGACAGAGATAAACACCTACAAGATCTCTATCAAGCATTCTTACAACTACAATACCCACCTGTGGAAGTGAAGAAACAGATTGATAGAGCCAGAAGAGTTCCCAGAAGTTACCTACTACAGGACAGGCCTAACAAAGAAAATAACAGAATGCTACTAGCTGTACCTTCAGCCCCCAACTAAAACCCCTCCAACACATTATTAAGGATCTACAACCTATCCTGAAGGATGACCCAACACTCTCACAAATCTTGGGAGACAGGCCAGTCCTTGCCTTCAGACAGCCCCCTAACCTGAAGCAAATACTCACCACATACCACACAACAGAACCACTAACTCAGGAACCTATCCTTGCAACAAAGCCCGTTGCCAACTGTGCTCACATATCTATTCAGGGGACACCATCACAGGGACTAATAACGTCAGCCACACTATCAGAGGCTCGTTCACCTGCACATCCACCAATGTGATATATGCCATCATGTGCAAGCAATGCCCCTCTGCCATGTACATTGGTCAAACTGGACAGTCTCTACGTAAAAGAATAAATGGACACAAATCAGATGTCAAGAATTATAACATTCATAAACCAGTCGGAGAACACTTCAATCTCTCTGGTCACGCGATTACAGAGATGAAAGTTGCTATATTACAACAAAAACCCTTCAAATCCCGACTCCAGCGAGAGACTGTTGAATGGAGTACATTTGCAAATTGGATACAATTAACTTAGGCTTGAATAGAGACTGGGAGTGGCTAAGTCATTATGCAAGGTAACCTATTTCCCCTTGTTTTTTCCTACCCCCCGCCCTCCTCAGACGTTCTTGTTAAACCCTGGATTTGTGCTGGAAATGGCCCACCTTGATATCATACACATTGTAAGGAGAGTGATCACTTTAGATAAGCTATTACCAGCAGGAGAGTGGGGTGGGGGGAAAGAAAACCTTTTGTAGTGGTAAACACCCATTTTTTCATGCTTTGTGTGTATAAAAAGATCTTCTATACTTTCCACAGTATGCATTCGATGAAGTGAGCTGTAGCTCACGAAAGCTTATGCTCAGATAAATTGGTTAGTCTCTAAGGTGCCACAAGTACTCCTTTTCTTTTTATAATCCCCTGATCCTTTTTAGGAGTACTGCTGCCTAGCCAGTTATTCCTCATTTTGTTTTTGTGCATTTGATTTTTCCTTTTTAAGTGTAGTACTTTATACTTGTCTTTACTGAATTTCATCTTGTGGATTTCAGAAAAATTGTGGATAGAAAAGTATTCAAACTGAAAAGGAAGTATAGGTAAAATAATTTGATGTTCCAGATTCTGCTGGATTGCAGCTATTTAAAACGGATTGGAGAAAGCAGGTGTTCACACCTGTGATACCATTCTTGTAGTAGGAAGTGTTGTTTCTAACTAATCCAATATGCAACTTGTAAGTTGTAGGTACAACTAAAGCAGTGACTTGAATTCGCTGCAGTTTAGAACAATGTCTGAAAATATGCAGCAAAAAGAAAACAGAGAATCCTTTCATGTGCTAGGTTTTGCTCATGACAGACAGCTGGATTTAAAAGCCAGTACTGTTCTAACAGCCCACTTACAATGTTCAGAGTAAATGTAATTATGTATATTGCTCTCATCAGCTTATTTTTGATGTTAGTGGTTTGCATTGCCATACAAAAGCTATAAGTTGCCTATTTGAGGCAAAGTCTGCATTTACAATACTGGATTTACTAAAAAAAGCTGGAGTGTAGAAGACAGTGAGATAACGGCACTATCTTCCTGCTGCATATATTACCTTATAATAACTTCAGCAACACATTTTTGGAGTTCAGCAAGCCTATTTCTTTACGTATTTGTTAAATAAATAAATAATCCATATAACAAACAAGTTATGTAGCATGCCACTGCTATAGCTAGGATAAAGTGTGGCATCTTATCTATGATTGCAATTTGCTCTGCTGAGTTAGCAAGTACCCACCTTATCATTAATGTATTTATTTTATTGAAATCCAGGTCTTTTTTTGAGTTCCTTTGTTAAAAATTAGAGATGTGCACGTACTTAATGCATAGCACAGGACTTAGCTGAAAAATACTGAAATGAGGGAAGACAATTCATAGATTAATGTGATTCCACTGTATTTGAATATAAGAATGAGGGGAAAAAATAGCCAAGAAACACATCTTTTTGCAACCGGTTATTTTCTGTTGTTTTGGGGGGTTGGTTGAATGTGCGGAGACAGCTATTGCAGATTCACATATTTATCATGAAAACAACAATGGATACATCTGACAAAAAGGAAAGATAGAAACTATTTGAACAACTGAAAGACATAATAAAAGCAGAATCATTATCTTGGAACAAGAGATGCACAGAAGAGTTGTAATTTATTATCTTGTGTGATAGCTGGCACTATCATTTTTATTCTTAGGTAATCAAGAGCTTATAAAAAACCAAGAGTCTATCAGGTATAGTGATTTCAGCTTGCAATGGAGATTTATATTTAGGAATCCTGAAGCTATATTACTACCTTTACCAAAATACCAGCAGTATTATTAGCAGTCACAGAGTACCATGGACACAAAGTGCACTGTGTACTGAAACAGCGTACAAGGGAGGACAGCATTGCAAAGGAGAAATAAAACAGCTTTGAGGTTGACAGTTGGAAAATTCATATCTGACATCCATAAATTTTGGGGATTTCAATTAAGGAAAAGATAGGAGCACTGAAAGGCAAGAAAACACAGATGTCATGTAAAACTGTGCTAATGGAAGGACTCTCCATCAGGGGAGGAGAGTGAGAATTGAGGCATGCAAAATAAGAATGTGCATTCGGGCAAGAGTGATCCATACAATGTAAGGGTGAAGGCAGCCAGAGTTCTTAGGTCACCTCTATGTCCACCCTCTAGACATTACATAGGTCAAATGTGCCACATTGGCCATTCCTGGACCAACTATAGGTGGCATTCGTTGGTAGCAAAAATTAAGCCATGAGGAAAATGCATTTTGGAAATGCTTAAGTGGTACCTTTGGTAATCATGTTAAAGTGTCATTGTATGACTTGACCACAGCATACCGTTCTTTTGTGATGCTCGCAGGCATTGCTAAATAGCAGCTACTTTCATTACTATTCATTTGTACTAACTTTAGCTTAGTGTAGTTGTGGCTTTATCTTCTGAGCCTGCAAATATTTGAGTGCACAGTTGAAAGCTTTCTTGAGAGCAGTCTTGAATAGCTTTACATTATATTTCTTTGGTTTGCCTTGCTGAGGGTGCAGCTGGAGTGAGTGGAATCAAATGTCTTTCTCCAAGCAACAACAAAAGTAGTAATTATGAGTATTGGAGTAGCACGTATAGTCCTACTCCTGGATCAGGGCCCCATGGCGTTAGGCACTGTATAAAAACATAAACAAATGGTCATTGCCCCAAAGAGTTAACCCCAGAATTCCTTTTCCAAAGCTGATATTTCCCAATGCACCTCCCTAGGGTTTCCTCATTGCTCTGATCACATTTGCCGATTGTGACAAAGTTCCTTCTCTCCCTTGGTGGGTCTTGCGCTTATTGGCGGATTTGCTCGCCTTGGAGCTTCACGGCAGCCCTCAGCTTCGCCGTTTTTCTGAACCCACAGTCCAGGTTGACTCCTTCTGTGTCTGACCAGGAGTTGGGAGGTTTGGGGGGAACCTGGGCCCGCCGTCTACTCTGGGTTCCAGCCCAGGGCCCTGTGGAATGCACCTGTCTAGAGTGCCTCCTTGAACAGCTGTGCGACAGCTATAACTCCCTGGGCTACTTCCCCATGGCCTCCTCCCAACACCTTCTTTATTCTCACCATAGGACCTTCCTCCTGGTGTCTGATAATGCTTGTACTCCTCAGTCCTCCAACAGTCTGTGTTCTCACTCTCAGCTCCTAGTGCCTCTTGCTCCCAGCTCCTCACACACACACCACAAACTGAAGTGAGCTCCTTTTTAAACCCAGGTGCCCTGATTAGCCTGCCTTATCAGCTTACCCAGCTGCCCTGATTCTAACAGCTTCTTGATTGGCTGCAGATGTTCTAATCAGCCTGTCTCCAGAAGGTTCCTGATTGTTGTGGAACCTTCCCAGTTACCTTACCCAGGGAAAAGGGACCTATTTAACCTGGGGCTAAGATATTTGCCTTCTATTACTGTCCTGTAGCCATCTGGCCTGACCCTGTCACACCATATACTCGACGCTGTTTTTCAGTAAAGATTGGTGCAACTTTTGCTCAATCAGATTAACAGCACACAGTTGATACTCTGAGTGAGCCCAAGGTGTCCAGCACCAAATTATCAGTTTGGCTGGTGTAAATTCAGTATTTAAAATGCCAACTCCTCACACCCACTCATTCTCTCCAACATTAACTGACATATGCCCATATAGGTCTGTGAGCAAGCAGACGCTTCTCAAATAACTCTGAATAAGACAGATTTTCACACACACACCCCCATACTGTATTCCATTCTGGGCAGAACCAGTACTGAACAAAAATAATTATACATTTTATAACAGAGAGAATCACATACAGGAGACAGAATAGGTTTTAATATAGCCTGAAATTTTTTTGGCTCACTATAAGTCTGTGGCTCACAAGACCTTGAATTTGATGCATCAATATTTATGATGGAAAGGGAATCAGGTGGAATTGGAAAGTTTCCTAGAATATTTGAATCATGTACACAGATTGATCAAATTTACTGCATCATTTAGTTCAAAGCAGATACATTACCTGGACATATTAGCAGAAAATGGTGGGGATAAATTTGTAACCAGTGTATACAGACAAAAGGACAGACAGAAATAATCTTCTGCATGATGAAAGCTCTCTTCCACCCCAGTTAAAAAGGGATCTTACTCCCATACATCCAGTTTATTAAAGCTACATAGGATCATAGCAAATGATAGGGAACATGACTATAAAATGAATGAAATAGGTTGGCAGGTGTGTAACGAAAGAATCAGATGGAAGGGAAAACATGGAAGCAAAGATTAAGGTGCCAGAGAAACCACATAAATCTCTATTAGAGAAACTCTTCTCTGTTCCCGGCTTATGCCATAAGGCTATAAAAATACATTGCATTAGAACACTGGCATATCCTGAGAAGTGATCATATATTAGGGGCAATTTTGGAGAACACGTAGCAAGATTTAGATTTGTAAGTATAACGACATTTCTGTACTAGATACCTTGTACATAGGGCTCTACTGTGGCTTTTATCGACAATGCTATATGGTGTTACCATAAGTCCCTTGGGAATGGCTAGTGCCCCAAAAGGGTGCTAGCTCTGTGAAGTCCCTACACTGAGGTGAGTGTACATACTGAGATTGCTAGCTTCTGTGCTGTTTTGTAATAACTGGGCCTACTCACTTATCCAGGGCCGGCTCCAGCTTTTTGCTTCCCCAAGTGGTGAAAAAAAAAAGACAGAAAAAAACCCCAATTGAGCTGCCGCTGAAGTGCCACCGAAATGGAAGGGAGGGAATGAAGGACCCATCGCCGAATTGCTGCCGAAGACCCAGACGTGCCACCCCAATAACTGATGGAGTACCGCCCCTTTCTATTGGCCACCCCAGGCACCTGCTTCCTTCGCTGATGCCTGGAGCTGGCCCTGCACTTATCGTAATTGTAATATTAGCTGTAGGAAGCAAGTGAAAGTTCATAAAATGTCATCATAAGTCATAAAAATAAATGTTGAAGGGAAAAGGTGCAAAAGGCAGACAGAAAGAGTCAATTAGTGCAAAACTAAAAGGCCTACTGATATAACTCAAGGACTGTACTAAGATCATGCCAGGTTAGCAAGAAAAGTTGGGGCTTGGAAATTAGACCTAATTGGTAGACAAAATAACAAGGGTATGGGCTATTCTGGCCATCTCTCCCTTTGAACATAAGAACATAAGAACAGCCATAGTGGGTCGGACCAAAGGTCCATCAAGCCCAGTATCTTGTCTTCCGATAGTGGCCAATGCCAGGTGACCCAGAGGGAATAAACAGAACAGGTAATCATCAAGTGATCCATCCCCTGTCGCCCATTCCCAGCCTCTGGCAAACCCCAGGCTAGGGCAGGGGTTCTTAAACTGGGAGTTGGGACCCCTAGGGGGATCGCAAGGTCATTACGTGGATCTTGGAACAATGGAAAAATCAGTCAGGTTCTTAAAAGAAGGATTTTATTAAAAAAAAAAGAAAGGTAAAATCATCTCTGTAAAATCAGGATGGAAAATACTTTACAGGGTACTCAGATTCAAAACACAGAGGATCCCCCTCTGGGCAAAACCTTAAAGTTACAGAAAACAGGAATAAACCTCCCTCTTAACACAGGGAAAATTCACATAAAACAAAAGATAAACTAATCCGCCTTGCCTGGCTTACCTATACTGGTTGCAATATTGGAGACTTGGATTAGGATGGGTTGGAGAAGACGGATTTCTCTCTGGCCCCTCTCAGTCCCAAGAGAGAACAAACACGTAAACAAAGAGCACAAACAAAACCCTTCCCCCCCACCCCAAGATTTGAAAGTATCTTGTCTCCTTATTGGTCCTTTGGGTCAGGTGCCAGCCAGGTTAGCTGAGCTTCTTAATCCTTTACAAGTAACATGATGTTGCCTCTGACCAGGAGGGATTTTATAGCGCTGTATACAAAAAGGTGGTTACCCTTCCCTTTATATTTATGACAAGGAGAAACCTTTCAAATGGATTCTTTATACAGTATACCTCCAGAGAGCCTGAATAAGGATTTCTGTATTTGTAAATAAGCTAGAAGTAGGATGCTTTTGAATTAAATAAATATAGAACTTCATAGGTAGTAGTTAATGGAAGGTTGATGAATTTTGATTCACAGTGTGTACTTGTTACTATAGATTGTATAGAAGCAAAATTTGATACACCAAGGTTCATGGGCTGATAATGTCCTGAGAACATACAAACTGAAGAAGGGAGGAAGCCTACTCTCACAGGGTTTTGATCTGGATTATAATACATCTTTTGAAGGGGTAGAGGGTTCCAATATATGGACTAGTGAGGGAATTGGCTAATTAAAGAGGAAGCAGATCCCAAGTTCAGTCCAATCTGTTTCTCACCAATCCCTTATGGTGATGAAAGCATGGGCAGTCTCAACCACTGTTCCCTCTAAGCTTTGTGAATGTGCACGCGCACACAGATCTTAAACCCCACGCACACGGTAAAACACTGCATGCACAAAAATTTGCACAGAAGCACAACAATTTGCACAGAAGAATTTTTTTGTGCACACGGCCTGTCAAAAATTAGAGGGAACATTGGTCTCAACTCATCATTTATCCACCCATTTGGTATTTCTAATGTGTTTGTCTCACTGTGCTCTCTACATCACCAGCCATGGATGTAAAATATGGCAAGACTGAAAACATAAACATGGAATTGTAACAGGACCAGCCACCTCCCATGCACTCCTGCATGGTTTAGGGTCACACTATAGGCAGTCTGCCTCTGTTTCCTCATCTTCAGGGCCCTTAAAGTTCAAAGGTAGTTCAAACTATTTCTTCCTGAAGCTCAGTTTATTGAGTCCAATCCCTGTAGTGCCTACAACAATAACAACAGTTTCCCCCTTTCACTGCAAGAGAAATTTCCTGCTCCTTTTATACTGGAATAGCCTGATTCCTCTCAGGTAAGGTTAATTCTGTAATCAGGATTGTCTTAGCCCCAGGCTTTCCAGTCCATGCAGCAAGCCAACCTGTTTCAGGAACGATGTAATAATTGAGCAACATGCAAAATGCTGACTTTACAGTGGTAGGAAGCTGGCATTCTGGGGAACTTCTAATTACACATCAGCTGCTGATGTGCTGCTATTCATAACAAGCTGTTTCTTCTTTCTGTATAGAGCTTTGTAGCCCTTGATTTGCCTATTTCCATTCCTCCTCTTGCTCCATTGATCATCTTGAGTGGAACAAGTTCTTCCCCTAAGTTCATCTGCTTGCACTTCACTTATGTTCTATTCCTTACCACGCAATTTCACAGGCAGACACTAGCTGATAGCAGTCCATCCTTTGGGTAGATACTGCTTTTAACATTAGCCACTGCAGCCTACTCGCTTTCCATTGACAATTTAAGCTAAAATCTGATATATAGAAATGGTGACCTCCAATGACTTTCATTTCTCCAAATTGGATGACTCATATGTCCTAAAAGCATGTAAGGACACTCAAATGGCTGAAAAGTGCTCAAACAGATAATGCCCTTTGAACTCAGGCTAAGTTCAAATGAATTCAAAAACTGATATGAATGTTCCTTGCCTCTCTGATTTGCATGCACAGATATACACACTCTGCCTAGCTCCTCCCTCTCTCCCGAGCTTACTAACAACATAGGGTGGGGAGGAAAAACAGCTACAGTACAGATGTTAACCTCTGTGTGTACCTGTTTGCTTTATTTTATTGTTAAGGGTTCATCTACATGCAAAACAGATGGAAAGAGGAATTGTGCTAGTGTATCTCTTTTGCAATTTTGGAGCACAGATTTGTTTGAATTCCAAACACATGATTTCTTTTCTGGTGGACAGAGGACCTCGTGAAGAAAATGTTGATGAAAAATGTAGTTGTCACTCAGCATGCAAAAGGTTCAAGCGGAAGAGCAAAGGAAGTCAAAGTGGTAGTGTTGCTTACTCGCTGTCTTTCAAGAACAAATTTCCTATATCAATCAACTGTTTTCTTTTACTTCACTATCTATTCTAGAGGAGTGTTTCATGCTCAAAGCATTTGATTTCTATGTCAGCCTTAAGAGTTAGAATTTTCCGATACAAAGTCTGCAAAACGCCTGCCAATTATTGTATTGAGAAGAAAGAATGAAAACAGTGCATATATTGTATTACTGTACATACCCTCTGATATACCTTCATAACCCATCTTCTGTGCTTTTGGGAACATTATAACCAATTGAAAAACATTTCTGAAAACAATGAACATTGAAAGGTGTGTGTACCGTAAATGAATCTGAATCATTTTGGCCCCATGTTAATGTAAATGTGAACATACCAGTGATAGCCATGAATGGTAATGATTGCGCCACCTACTGGTGCCAAAATAATTGAAATCACAAAGCTGAATTGTGGTGTATGACTTAACAGACTGATTAGTTTGAAATGGCGCTGCTTGGTACATTGATGAGATTTTTTTTTTAACCTTGTAAAGTTAGTCTTTATAAATTGGTAGGTTTCAATACATCCCTATCCCCTACTCACCACAAACACACACACACACAGAGGTAGACAAGTGCATATGCATACAGATAGATGGACAGATAGGAAGTTGTGCAGACAACATTAAATGAGATTTAGAAATACAATGTGGAATAAAGGAAGAATGCTTACCACGCATGCCCACAATGTTTAATAGTTGCTGGTTATATCCAACAAAGGGTTTGAGTCATGTGAAAGAATATGCATCATTCTTCAACTTTTGATAGAAGTGAAGCTTATCTGAACACATTTTACCAATGTAACGTATACATGGGCCAAATTGTGCTCTAATATACACTTCCATTAAAAAAATCCATTAATATAATAAGTATGAGTAATTTAATGGATTGATGTTGTGAACTATTCCAATATTTTTCAAGTTTTAATGATTCTAAAGCAAAGTTCCTACATGGAAAAAGGTGTTTTAATAGAAAATTACTCAGCATGCCAATAAATAAAAATAAAAACCTAACTAGACTATTTAAAAGCATTTTATATGAAAAACAATTAAGAAAATCCTGACAGATCCATTAGTTAAATACATTTAAAAGCATGTCAATGGCATTTCATGTCTGATCTGCAAGTCTATAAAAATCAAGAGCATTTGCTTTTTGAGATTAGGTAGCTATCAGGGAAAATGACTGATTATAAGGAATTTGTATAAAATATTCATTCATTTAAGTATTCAGAACCAGCTGAGCCATTCAACCATCCAGCCAAAAAGGTAATATCCTGGAAGTAGAGGTATTGTTGTTATGATAATATACACAAAACTGAATCCTTAAGCAACTTCATTTTTTCTAATTTAGTGACGGCTCTAAGGACCACATGATAATAAAGTATAGTTCTGCTCTCAGTAATCCCAGAGTGTTTTAA
The DNA here is from genome assembly GCF_965140235.1 of Caretta caretta. NCBI lineage: Eukaryota > Metazoa > Chordata > Testudines > Cheloniidae > Caretta > Caretta caretta. Next base: position 302,258,391 of record NC_134206.1, on the reverse strand, counting down.
TGGGTCTGAGGTACTATGAGCACAGAAGATAATCTGTTGTTCTTTCAGCAGAATTATTAACACACTGTGGGACTGTAGCGAGGCGGTGTGGCTCCCCGCCGCCCTGGAGAGGGTCGAGCCCCTCCAGACACCAGAGTGGGTGGAGCCAAGAAGCTCTGAGCCCGCCCCTCAGAGGGACAGGCGGCAAACCCGGAAATAGAAAGGCACATCCCAGAAATGCCAATGGCATTTTGGGATGTATAAGTAGGGGCATAGCGAGCAGATTGAGGGACGTGATCGTTCCCCTCTATTCGACATTGGTGAGGCCTCATCTGGAGTACTGTGTCCAGTTTTGAGCCCCACACTTCAAGAAGGATGTGGATAAATTGGAGAGAGTCCAGCGAAGGGCAACAAAAATGATTAGGGGGCTGGAACACATGAGTTATGAGGAGAGGCTGAGGGAGCTGGGATTGTTTAGCCTGCAGAAGAGAAGAATGAGGGGGGATTTGATAGCTGCTTTCAACTACCTGAAAGGGGGTTCCAAAGAGGATGGCTCTAGACTGTTCTCAATGGTATCAGATGACAGAACGAGGGGTAATGGTCTCAAGCTGCAGTGGGGGAGGTTTAGATTGGATATTAGGAAAAACTTTTTCACTAAGAGGGTGGTGAAACACTGGAATGCGTTACCTAGGGAGGTGGTAGAATCTCCTTCCTTAGAGGTTTTTAAGGTCAGGCTTGACAAAGCCCTGTCTGGGATGATTTAACTGGGAATTGGTCCTGCTTTGAGCAGGGGGTTGGACTAGATGACCTTCTGGGGTCCCTTCCAACCCTTATATTCTATGATTCTATGATTCTATTCCTGCATTTAAGTGCTCAAATTGGCACTGAGATGTACTAGCCCTCTACCCCGTCTCCATGTGCAACATGAGCAAACATATTTTATTTTCCTTAAGCTTTTTTTCCCCAAGCTAGCTAACATGGCAGATCTGTGTTGTTTGGTTTGCTTGTTTTACTCAAATGAGAAGTCGAGACCTTGTATTTCACTTGACCCAGATTTTCAAATATTTCATTAGAACCTTGCCATTTGCTGAACTGTCATAACTGTAAATGCCGTGCTATGAGATCCCACTCACTCTTTTAAAGAGAAGGTTCACATTTTCCACAAAATGTGACATATCAGGGTCAAATAACAAGACAAAGATCTTCAAGCAAAAATATGTAACTACACTGTCTGTATTTACAATGTAACAGTAGCAGAATGATACATCGTAAACTCATAGCCATTAGTATGCTAGGAAAGAACTGATGTGGCTGTGAACTATAAAGCTATCTCCCTCTCCCACCCACAAGAACTACTTACTAAAGAAAGCTTGAATTTAAAGCGGGTTCAGTTTTTACAGACTAGTTCTATCCCTTAGAGAAAACTACTATGAAGATTTTAGTACTACTTAATATTCAAAAAAGTTTGTCTCAGTGGGCTGAATCCTAAGACATTTATTCAGTCCTACTCAGACAAAACTCCCATTGACATCAGTGAGATTTAATTTTTCTTCAGTGGGAATTTGCTGGAGTAAAGCCTTCAGGATTTGGCACAATATGTCTTATTTAGATGATATATTGCATTGCTAATTTCTCTTTTTATATACAGTCTAATTCTTATTGCATCCTATTGCATTCAGATTCTTATATTATGTGCATCAATTGTTATATAACTTTCTATTCTATTCTGTTCTATTCTAAATAGAACAGAATGGGAATGCCCTGGGAAAAATCTAGTGGCTTTAAAGTAGGGTAGCTTCTTCCAGTTCTTTTAGAGAATATTCCCCCAGTTTAATGCTTGTCTACATAGTCAGTTAGTGGACAGTGAACTGGGTGTAAATAGGTCTAAATAGGTCTATAGGTCCCTAGCACTAACTGGCCATATGGATTCTGCTAAAAGCTGTGTAGTGCACTTTGATCTACTCCCATTTCAGAGCACAAGACCTGCCTGATTGGTTTCAAAGTGGAGTAGATTAAAGCACACTATGGAACTGTTGGTGCAGAATAGCAGGGTTCATAGAGCCAGTTGGTATGTAAATTTTAACTCCAGCTTGCTGCGCACTGACTATTTAGACAAGCACTTAGTCACTCTGGTCATTTTCAATGTCAACCAAGCCTGCAGGTAATATTTCTTGTTTACTTTGGGCAAGAGTAGGATCTGGACATCCTTTAACAAATGTGTATCTTGTCAAAATGGTCGGGGAACGATAGTTTCTGTAACAATTTATAACACTCTATTTCAGTCTGGTTTTTTTTTTTTTTTAAATCCATGAGCATATATATCAAAGAAATCTTTCTTTACAGTTGCCAAGAAGAACACAAGTGGTGAACACAACTAGCTAGGCAGGTGTTGTGCAATAGTGTCTATTATTGAACTGGTTTCTCAGGCTATTGATGTTGGGTCTGAAATTTGGTGTGGGTCATTCTGCCATCTCATCTCAGTTGTATGATTCTTTAGAATCCTTTATACTTAACTGATTTTGTCTTGTTTAACATACAACATTGTTTTTTATGAGACATGCAGATGAGGTCAGAAAAGCTATTCCAATCACTCAGGGGGTTTACGCAGAAGACACACTTCTTGCTGTAGTGTGAACCGAACTCAGAATGAGTCATGTTATGCCTTAATTAAGTTCAACGAGGATAATATTCTTGTCTAATTGTCTGAGTTATCTAAACAGTATCTATGCCCTGACTAAAAGAAAAGGAGTAGTTGTGGCACCTTAGAGACTAACAAATTTATTTGAGCATAAGCTTTTGTGAGCTACAGCTCACTTCATTGGCTGCATGCAGTAGAAAATACAGTGGGGAGATTTTATATACACAGATCATGAAACAATGAGTGTTACCATACACACTGTAAGGAGAAAGAAAAGGAGTACTTGTGGCACCTTAGAGACTAACCAATTTATTTGAGCATGAGCTTTCGTGAGCTACAGCTCACTTCATCGGATGCATACCGTGGAAACTGCAGCAGACTTTATATATACACACAGAGAATATGAAACAGAGAATATATATAAAGTCTGCTGCAGTTTCCACGGTATGCATCCGATGAAGTGAGCTGTAGCTCACGAAAGCTCATGCTCAAATAAATTGGTTAGTCTCTAAGGTGCCACAAGTACTCCTTTTCTTTTTGCGAATACAGACTAACACGGCTGTTACTCTGAAAACTGTAAGGAGAGTGATCAGGTAAGGTGAGCTATTACCAGCAGGAGAGAAAAAAAACCTTTTGTAGTGATCAAGGTGGGCCATTTCCAGCAGTTGACAAGAACGTGTGAGGAACAGTGGGAGGGAGGGGGGGAATAAGCATGGGGAAATAGTTTTACTTTATATAATGACACATCCACTCCCAGTCTTTATTCAAGCCTAATTTAATGGTGTCCAGTTTGAAAATTAATTCCAGTTCAGCAGTCTCTCATTGGAGTCTGTTTTTGAAGTTTTTGTTGTTGAAGAATTGCCACTTTTAGGTCAGTAATCGAGTGACCAGAAAGATTGAAGTGTTCTCAGACTGGTTTTTGAATGTTATAATTCTTGACATCTGATTTGTGTCCATTTATTTTTTTTATGTAGAGACTGTCCGGTTTTACTGTCTGCCAGTAAAGTACTACATTTATGGATCTGAAATCCAGTTTGCATCCACTTCCACCAATTTATTTTTGGATAGGTCATTTGCTCACCTTAGAATTTATACTGAATGTTAAAAACCTTAGAAAAATCACTGAAATGAACCAAATATTTTTTTTCAGCAGTTGAAATCATATTCTGTACCTGTCTTTCACCTGCCAGAAATCCATGGACTCAAAGACTAAGATAATACAGAAGAGACCAAGTATAAAATCAGAATTTTAAAGGGCTTTTGAAATATTAACATATCATTGTCAATCACTATACAGCCCTGTGAAGAAACCCCATTTGTGTCTTCTACTGGTCACACAATACCTTTCGTTAGTGAATCTAATAATTGTGTTTAGAAAGTCCTTGCATATTTTGGGTATTACTGCAATCTAAATAATAAATAGTAATAACTGATTGTAGTCATTTTATTTTTCATTCATTGTATGTCATTTAACAGATTGGCTGATACAAGAGCTTTTACAATTGCCTTTTAAGCTGACGAGTGCCTACTCCCGCACTGCTGACTGAAATTTCAGATGTTGTAGTAAATTACTCCAGATTGAGCAGCTGAAATGTATTGGTTAGAGAACCCAGTGTTCTAGCTCTTGTTTGAAGTTTGTGAGCTCACACTGGTTTTGAAAAATGCCGCCTGCCCTATGTAGTAAAAACCCCCCTTTTCTTATTAACCACACATTTTCCCTCAAAATTCTTGCATGTATAGGGAACGTGTAGGAGAAAGTTTTAGTGGAGTGGTGCCTTTTTGGAAAAGTTGTGGGGGAGTGCAAAGTGAGCTAATATTAATGAGTTATGAAAAACAACCTAAGAAATTCCTACTTCATCTCTATAATTTTTTCAAAACAATTTTTAATATTATCTGTCACTGTTTCACTATCTTCAAAGCTATTGAAGTAGAAAACATCCTACAACTTTAATTACAAATGTTCTTTAAGGGCAGAATTTTCCACCTACTTGAAGTTCTCTTATTTAATTTTTTAAAATAAAGGGACCACATAATATTTTTGAAAGCCTTAATTTTCTCTGCCATGCAGAAGTCCTATCTTTGCTTTGCATAGCACCTACTTTGTATAATCAGTATGAATGCTTATTTTATGTTAATTGGTACACACTATATTTAAGAAATGTAAATGGTTTTAGTAAATTGCTTTTCTTTGTAGTTATATGAATAAATTAGTCTTTCTATTCCTTCACCACCAATGTTTATGTACATTGGCTGTAAGAGATATCAAGGTATTTTGACCAGCCATGTCAGCAGTTTTCTGATGACACAGATTCACATCTCCTTTTTTACCAAATCTAGATATTGCATCTTTTCCCAGAATCTGGCAGAGATAGGGCACTCAGACACTAGGACATTAACAAGAGACATATAGGTGTCTAGATAGACAGGCCCAAACTGACTTACGCTTACTTTGGATAAGTGATTTGATATTGATAAGCATGGGAAAATATCTAGAGGAATGGGTTGGGATATAATTGTACTTTTCACTGAAGGTACATGTATTTATACTCTCTGAGCTACTTTACACAGCTTACAGTCTCAGGGTTATACTGGATCCATTGCTGCACCTGAATTCTCAGGTTTCAGTGGTATCATGTAATGTCTTTTTTGCACTAAACCAGAGCATTCCAGGCCTTTCAAACCTCAGATATACTGTGTAAAGTTTACTTACAGTCACCTTTGCACATAAAAACAGAAAGTATTGGTTATGATGTACAGTATAATACCATAATGGCATGGGGCTCAGCTCTCCAAACCCCTGGGTAATACTTGCCATCCATTCTAGGAGCAGAACTCAGCAGGACCCTAAGTAGGTATTCTCTGTGAATGGGGCGTACTTCTTAAAATGTGTTGAAATTGGTGGAGTGCCAGAATTATATTTAAGTGTCTTCAAGGAACAGTAAAAGACACCTGGGGACTCTGCTTTCATGTTAGTTTTATTGTGACCTCATTCTGATAAGCACAGCTTCACCCTTATTCTTCTGTTGTGTCAACATTTTCCATCCAGCTATTGTGTACTGTCTGGTACCTAAATTATAAACTCTGTGGGGCAGGGACTGTCTTATTCTTGTTTGTTTTGTTACAGTATCTAACACAGTCCCTGATCCTTGTTGTCATTCCTATGTGCTACAATAATAAATACTAGTCTGCCTGTTCAAACCTATGACTGACCCTGAACTCTTATTTTCAGTAGGAGCAGGTCATGGGATATAATATGCAGGCTTCTTGTCTGCTTTGTAAAAAGATTGATGATTTCTATATGTTTAGTTCTTGAAAGGTGTCATAAATATAAAGGGAAGGGTAAACCCCTTTGAAATCCCTCCTGGCCAGGGGAAAGCTCCTCTCACCTGTAAAGGGTTAAGAAGCTAAAGGTAACCTCGCTGGCACCTGACCAAAATGACCAATGAGGAGACAAGATACTTTCAAAAGCTGGGAGGAGGGAGAGAAACAAAGGGTCTGTCTATATTCTGTCTTTGCCGGGGATAGACCAGGAATGGAGTCTTAGAACTTTTAGTAAGTAATCTAGCTAGGTACGTGTTAGATTATGATTTCTTTAAATGGCTGAGAAAAGAACTGTGCTGAATAGAATAACTATTTCTGTCTGTGTATCTTTTTTGTAACTTAAGGTTTTGCCTAGAGGGATTCTCTATGTTTTGAATCTAATTACTCTGTAAGGTATCTACCATCCTGATTTTACAGGGGGGGATTTCTTTATTTCTATTTACTTCTATTTTTTATTAAAAGTCTTCTTGTAAGAAAACTGAATGCTTTTTCATTGTTCTCAGACCCAAGGGTTTGGGTCTGTGGTCACCTATGCAAATTGGTGAGGCTTTTTATCCAACATTTCCCAGGAAAGGGGGGGTGCAAGTGTTGCGAGGATTGTTCATTGTTCTTAAGATCCAAGGGTCTGGGTCTGTAGTCACCTAGGCAAATTGGTGAGGCTTTTTACCAAACCTTGTCCAGGAAGTGGGGTGCAAGGTTTTGGGAAGTATTTTGGGGGGAAAGACGTGTCCAAACAGCTCTTCCCCAGTAACCAGTATTAGTTTGGTGGTGGTAGCGGCCAATCCAAGGACAAAGAGTGGAATATTTTGTACCTTGGGGAAGTTTTGACCTAAGCTGGTAAAGATAAGCTTAGGAGGTTTTTCATGCAGGTCCCCACATCTGTACCCTAGAGTTCAGAGTGGGGGAGGAACCTTGACAAAAGGGTTCGCAGATCCTGGGTGTCATGTGTATATATAAAAAAAAATTACACTTCAATTTTCTTTTAAAATTACAACACATGACAACTTTCTTCAAAGACAGACATCAAGTTAGCTACGTTAAGATGTTTCTGTCTAAAATATTTACATTCTAGCTTTACTGCAATTCAAAGTAGAATAGAGTAGGAAGCATTTACTAAGTAATCCCCACACACATTTTTAGGAGATGTTTTGAATATTTTCCCAATGTATACAATCTTTTTAAGCCACAAACATAATAGAAAATGCTTTTTTTTTCATTTTAAATTTCTTTTGCCTCCACAATTGGAGAAATAAGTTATAGACTGAAAAGTTAACATATCCAGTGACTTCTGATAGGATAGTTTTACATTTCAAGTTAAATACAATGTAAATCATACATTTATGTTAATCTTTATGTGACATGTTTTTGAGAAAACAAAGAGTCAGGCTCACAGTCATGTAACTCCATTTGAGTTGAATACAACTATGCAGATTCACACCAGGTAAGGACCTAGCCCAATGTTGTCATTAGATAAGCATCACCTGGTTTGATAACTCCATGCTTTTCATGAGTGCTGAGTTAAGGATGTTTATATAATCCTCTTTAGAAAAAAAAATGAAAAATAGTGAATAATTTAAGGTCTGGGAATGAAATATAAAAGCAATGGTAATAAATTCCACTAAGTGCGGAAGTACTGAGCATGGATAGGAATGGCAAGCAATACAGCCTGGATATTAAAAGGAGACTATGGGGTTCAGATGTCCAACTCTCATAGGATTACAATGGAATTCAGGTACCTAACATATATATACTGAAAATAACTCCCCATTCAGATGAATAGCAGGTATTGAACACAGACTTCTGAGACCAGGACAAGAGAAAAGAATTAACTTCATCACCACTTCAGACATCTCATGTGAGGAGCTTTATGAAGTGCTGGAATGTTTTTCAACCAGTTATTGAAAGCTAAACAAATGATGTTGGGTGCTGGGGGTGGAGGGAGCAAAGCCAATAGAGATGTGCCATAGAGGCATCCAGGACTTAAAAACATTGCGCCAGATCCTCAGCTGGGGTAAATCAACATAGCTTCACTGGCTTCCAGTTTATACCAGCCACGGAACTGGCCCATTCTGTCAGAAATGCAATGAAACTAAAGCAGAAATTGAAATTAAGCAGACAAAGTTATTCGCTAATCTTTGAAGATTACATTTAGCTGATCCATTGGGCAACACAGACATTCTTCCCATGTTTTTATTTTTTCCTAGGAAGAACAAGTTTTTCCATCCTGAAATTTTGTTTTTCATTCCTGTTCTAAGAGGCTGCTTTAAAGGAAATGTCTCTGTATGATACTGCTAGCCTGGTTTCAAAATAATGAGACACCAGGTTCAGAGTGGCTACTTGACTTTCCAGCATCTAACATTTTTGTTGCTGAGATGTTGCTCACATAACCAGAGATCATTTATTGTGTTAAGAATGAACAATTCTTTAAATACAAGATACATTATTTTTCACAATTGGATAAATTACACCTTTAAATTGACATCAGGACAGAGACAGAGTGATCACTTGCATGAAAGATATGAATTTTCTCTCTATATATAATAGGTCTAATATCATATAATTGCTGATTTTGAACAAGGTGCAAAATACAGACATCTAGTGCACCTACAAAAACCCAAGTTTAATTTCCTAGTCAGGGAAGGGGTCAATTAAACACAGAAGAAAAACATATTAGACATAAAAAGAAAAGGACTTGTGGCACCTTAGAGTCTCTAAGGTGCCACAAGTCCTCCTTTTCTTTTTGTGGATACAGACTAACACCGATGCTACTCTGAAACCTGTCATTATGTTAGACATAAAATTCTACCTTATGTGTATACACATTAGGATATAGTGTTGAATTACATGATCATTATTATTTCTAAACAATGCATTATAGTATTATTCATTTCTTTCTACAGTCTTAAATACATATGTGGCATCTTCAAATATTATGTACTACTCTGTGATACCAAACACAATACAGGAAAATCAGTTTTATGAAAGTTTTTTATCCGTAACCATAGTTACACAACATATGCTGTGTATTAAATATACATACATAACTTTTCAGATAAGTTACATTTGTAGTTGCCTCATCCTGTGATGGTGTACTTAAGGAATACTGCACTGTGGATGTGTGTGGAGAGTAATAAGCCTCACAAGTAACTGCTTCATCTTCTAGGTTGCATCTAAGAAAGGATATGTTGCACAAATGTGTGAACTGCATGCATCAGGTCACTCCGTATTCAGTCTCTTCATCTCCTGTACCTAAGGAAGGCTGTATTACCAGGTGAAAAGAAAATGCATAATACATAGGTGCTTACAAAAAATGTTAAAATATGCAACTTAGAGGGATTTAGACAATATGTGACAAGTAAGACAAATATACTGGATAATTATGACAATAAAAATAGTGTAAGTATACAAGAATGAAAAATATTACAAGATGCTGTGTGTGTGTAAGGATGTAGATAAATAGTTGTAAGTTATATTATTTTAGAAATAGAACGTGATATTGTGATTACACACTGTACAATCTGTCTGGAGTGTAAGATGAAAGAGTCACAAGCCCAATCAATTTAGGTGTAATCAATTTTCACCATTATTTATAAATTTTCAGACAGAATAACTGTCACATTTTTTCTGAACATATAAGTATGTCAGACAAAGAGAAAAGACAGAACAGGTAGAGGCCCAAGTTACTGAATTCTAGGGTACTAGGAAGCTTTTCTCCACTTCATGATGGTCATCTTGGTCTCTGGTCTGGTCCTTCAGTTTCTTATCTGGTATTTCTCTGACTTCGGCCCCTTTATTCACTGATTTTATACCTTTGAGTACTATTATTGATAATAATATTGATTAACTTTCCTCCAGTCAATGTTATTTAACATTACATGAACCCAATTATCCATGTACCAAACTTTCATAATTTGTTTTTCACTCTCCATTCTATGTTCTTAAAAATCATTAACATAACATCAACATTAAGCTAACACACAGTTCTTATTTTCTACCATTCAGCAATTTCCCCCATATTTTAGTATATGTGTATACATAGATAATCCTAGATTCATCCTTAATATAACCTTTATGTTTTATATAAATAAAGTTATGGCTCTTTCTGCACCCTTAATGTTTTTACTTTTTTCAAATATGGGTTTTCAGGGAACTTTTTCTCAAAGCTTAGCATCATGCTGTCAGCCTTGTGCATCATTAATCAATATAATTGTGAGTAATTTTACTTGTTGCATTTTGGTGCTTAATTATTAGATCCTAAATAATTGTTTGGACCCCAATAAATCCATACACAAGGGGGAAGATTTACATGATTTACATGCCATCTTAATTTTGTTATTTCCTAACTTCTGTGTGCTTAACTGCTCCATATTAACAACCTCTTACTCCATCTTTTGTTGGAATATTTATAGAAAGTGTTTATCTTTATATACATGGGTTTTCAAGGATTTTTAAAAGTCTCACTCACACACTTTTTATGTGTATAAGATATGTAGTATCAGATATGCCACAGCAATTAAATACTTGTAACATAAAGAATTTTATAGAAATGATATGTGAATAAAAATACTTTTCAAAACCTTTTCTTCAAAGCATATGTTGGAATATTCAAAATATTCAAAAATCAGGTTTAAATTAATTTCTAGTTCTACAAGTTTGTTGTGCCAATCTAGATACAGGACATAATTTCCCTAGTGAGAAAAGAGAGAACTCAACACCAGTCAAATTTTGGGTTTGCTGCTATTATTCAATTAGATGGGCACAGTGTATAGCACAATGGGTCCCTTATCACTGACTGGGACCTCAAGATAATATCACAATACTAATGTCAAATAATAAATAATGTTCTTGTTTCTAATTGTCTAGAAAAAAGAAGAAAATATGGTTGAGTATATTATCCTGACAAAGAGCACAAAACTCTTCTGCCTGATGACTAGAAGTCTTTGAAACTTTTGTCCTATTTTTCATCTGAGTAACATACCAACCAGTGGGAGATTTCTCTGTAAGGAAGATTAATTCATAAAACAGTACATTAGAGCATAGATTTGAGCTACAATGAGTGTTATGCATGCTTGTAAATTCTTGCAGGATTATTAACATTTAATCATTTTCAAGGTTTCAACAAATGATAGAAAATAATATCAATCCATCATGTTGTGCTGCATAGACTTCTGCACATGAGATGTAGGATGGAAGTTGTCATATGACAAAACTATTCTGCTTAAACCCTTCTCTGTCACAAGCACACAGATAAAAATTACCATGGATCATCAATAACTGGCAGGTGAGCTATGAGCTATACAGACCTGCTGATGTAGCAAGAAGGCTGTTCTAGTTTTTAACAACTCAGCAGTCTTGGACTATAAAATTGTCCTTTTTAGCTTAGCATATGTAGTACTCTTGGGGGAATTCTATGTCACTGTGTGCATGCAGAACTAATGTCCCCCACAGATTTGTTTCCCCACAGAAAAATGACTTCTGATGGGGAAGCAAAGGGAAGCTGCAAGACCGGTCACACACCCCTCCCCCGCAGTGTGGGTGTGTTGTTTCAGGTGCTTGGAGTAGCTGACAAAGAGGTAAATTATGGCGAGGAGTGGGGCTGGAGATGCCCTGACTGGTGGCTCCTACCCTGCTCTGGGCTCCACTGCTAGTGATGGTCTGGCTGGGCTGGGCTGGGCTGGGCTGGGCTGGGGAGGACAGGACTTGATTTTGTCCTGCAAGAATGGGCCAGGGCTGGGTCAGACCCACCCTCAGAAACCGTCCCTGGTCACAGGAAGCTCTGTGCGCACACACGCACACACACCTGATTTCTGCCCCCATATCTCTTCAGACATGGGGAAAGGCATCATTCTGCTGAGAGCTGCTCCCCTATCTGCACAAATCCCATGTATCTGGACCCCCTAGACCAAGACCGCCCGCCAAGCCTCACCCCTCACACCCAGAGCCTCCCCTACCAAACCCCCTGCACCTGTACCCCCACTCCGCCAATCCTCACCCCCTTCATCTGAATCCCCACCAAGCCTCACCCCTGCATGCAGACCACTCCCTCTAAGTCCCCTGCACTCAAACCCCCACCCCAATGAGCCCCATCCCCTCCCTTACTTGGATCCCCACCCCACTGAGCCCCAACCAGCTGCACCTGGACTGCCACCTCACCAAGCCACACTTCCCCAGCGTCTGAACCCCGCTGCTGAGCAGGGGTGCTGTAACAATTTTTATATGGGGTGCTGATGCTGGAAACCATGGAAACCGTGTATTTGGTGTTTGTTATTACTACTTCAAGCCAGGGGGCTTGAACAAGCATCCCTAGTTTCAGAACCATTGTCAGAGCCCCCTGCACCCAGACCCCCCACCAAGCCCCATCCTCCCACACCCAGTCCCCCCTGCTGTTCCCCAACCACCTTCACCTGACCATCTTCATAGTCCCATTCCCCCTGCACCTGGAACTCCCCAATGAGCCCCTGTGCATCCATATTCCCCCACACCCAGACCCCTTACCAAGACATTCACACCCAGATTGCCCTACACAGAACTCTCTCACCCCTCATGTGGACCCCCCCACACACACTAAGCCCCCCCCCCCACACACACACTTGGATCCTGCTGGGCTGAGCCTGCCTGCCCCACACTTGGATCGTGAGCCAGGTCTGGGTGTACATGCGAGACACTGAACTTCTCACTTGCTATCTTGGTGCACCTGGCACTGAGGGCAGGGACACAGGGTGTTTCAGGGTGCACCTGGCACTGAGGGGCAGGGACTTGCGTTGTGTCAGGGTCAGGTTCAGCCTCAACACCAGTCCATGTCCCTGGGAGAGGGCGGAACTGCAGGGTGATCCCCCATCTCCATGCAGCCAGTGGCCTGTACTCCGCACTGCCATGCTGCAGCCTCCAAATTTATGTACTGACAAATAAAATATGCAGAATTTTAAAATATTATGCTGCACAGAATTTTTATTTTGTCAGCGCACAATTTTTAATTTTTGGGCGCAGAATTCCCTCAGGAGTAATGTAGTATAACTTAGAACCATCCTTTTTTTCTTACGAGAACACTGATAAAAAATGTGGACAGATGGTAATATGCCAGTGCCTTCAGACAGAAGATAATTCAAAGCAAATTGTATTCAGCAGGGCAAAGAATCTGAACAAGCCTGAAGCCGCCAAACTGCAGGCATTGCATATGGTAGACCCATCAGCCATGTCTGAGCCACCAGCACAACTGCCTGTGGAGCCTGCCAAGAGGCCAGATGTCACTTTTTGGAAAGCTATATTACACAGCTTGATATTTGAGTCTTTTGATGGCAAACCATGATAAGTGGCCAGATTTTGATCTCAGTTACAGTGGTGTAGATCTGGAGTAGACTCTGTTGATTTCAGGTAAATGACTGAGGCTTTGCTCAGTATAAATGAGATCACAATCTGCTCCAGTGGGTGAATGGATAGTAGATAGACATGGTTACCTACTGACCCTCCTGAAAAGAAGACAATGAGAGAGGAAACTGCAAAGGATTGTTTTAATGAACTGCTTTCTCAATTTGCAGGAATGTCTTTTTTTTAAATAAAAACAATCTCTTAAATCTATAGATTTAATAATATAGAATGAAAGAATTATACAAAATACAAAAATAGTTATACAAATACTACTCAGAGTTTAACAGTAATAATTCTTATTACAGGTTCTCCTAAGTAAATGAGTTTTAATATAGTTAATATCCTTGCAAATATGGATGTGTTACTGAAAGTCTAATGAACATGATGTACTTGGCCATGAAAAATTTTAAGTATTTTTGAAATAGTCTGTTCATTAGGAGATTATCTGTACAAAGAACCATATGAAATTATAGGCTAATAAAAAGAATTAAAACAAGATATAATATAGTCTAATCCCAGCCTGTTCTCCTTATGATGTCTCTCATACAGGCTCTGTGAAAACAAAAAACCGACATACCAGCAACACCATAGACCAATGAGAAACATTGTGAAATTCACCCTAAGGGACTTGGAGGGTCTGTAGAGTTTACTGATTACTTGTTTATACAAAACCTAAGTTTAATCTTTTAAGGAGTGTGCAAATTGTATTCATACTTCCAGGTGGTTCAAGACTTTTTATTTTAGGAATGTTCCTTCTTTTTCTTTTTTTGTAGAAATATGAGCAAACTGGTCAGCAACATTGTATTATCGCTGAAATTAAAATACAGGAGAAATAACGCCTTCAAACGTTTACCTTTGGGGGTCTTCTTTCACTGCCTTTGTTTTGGCTGCAGAAATCTCATGAGGCTTGAAAGCTTAGCCCCATCCCAATGCCTTTACTACAGCCTAATCCTGATGAAGGATAAAAAATGGGGACTGCTCATGAGGTTCACTCCATGACTAAAAATCTGGAGGGGTCTGACTGGGAAGAAATCACAATTTCCAATATGCCCAAATCTTCCGGGTGAACTCAGAGAGAACAATAAGATCCATACAGTACATGCTAAAAGACTCTCAGATTGACAACATCATAGCAGATCTTTGTCTTAAAGGGAAAAACAGATAACATATTTATCTCCCTGAAACCTGCCTGAACACTGCTAATGGTATTTCCAGAATCTGGATTATGTTAATAAATATCAAGGATAATAAATTTTTTTCTGGGGCAAACTGTGGTAGGAGACAGAAGATTTTTCTTTGCTTAAACTATTACCTCTGTTCTAGAATCAGAGGCAGTTTTAAAGAAACAGAAGCGTGGTGCAATTGCTGCAACTTATGATCAATAGACTGTTCAAAATCCATTCCTATCATGGACTATGGAGTTAGCTTTTGGCCTCATCTCTATTGGCTACTTCTGGAAAAGCTACTTTCAGTATTAAGAGACCATGAAAACACAGGAAAGGGAAGAGAGGGTATCCTATATCCTGTTAAATAATTAAGACTATACATGTCCACTGGGTGCCATTTTTCCAAATTAGAGAGACAAGCTGAAAGATACAAGTTTTTGCACTACATAGACCTCCTCTTCAGGTCTGCTGAGCTCTGTGTAGCTTGAAATCTCATCTCTTTCACCAACAGAAATTGGTCCAACAAAAGATATTATCTCACCCACCTTGTCTCTATAATATTCTGGCACCAACACAGCTATGAGAATGCTGCAAACAACATTCTCCAAATTCATCCTTTACATACTTCTTTTTTTGTTTAGTTGGTCCTTTAGAATGCTTCTGCTTATTAGGTCATGCTTAGCAGAGCTGGTTGAAATATTTTAACAGAATATATTCCTAGTGAAATATGGGGTTTCATAAAAAAATGCGATGAAAAATTAGAATTTTGGTATTTTTTCAGATTTTATGGGAATATTAGAAAGGAAATGCTTCAAGTTGACATTTTTACACTTTGAAATGTCAATATTTTAAAATGAAATTGACATTTTTTGTTTAGACCTTTCCAAATCAAAATATTTCAGAATTTTTTGTTTCATAATTTTTGTATGTGTGGATATTTTGATCTTTTTTGCTGTTTTAGGATGACATCAAATTTCAGAATTTCATGCAGGGTGGAAAACCAATTTTTCAAATAGCTCTAATTCTTAGCTATATTGTATATATTCTACTGCTTCAAATGTAGTGGTTTGCATGTCATTTCTGTAGTCTGACTGCTTTGTTCCATGCTATTTGATAACATCCCAGGAAAGAAACACTATAATATGTGAAGTGGCACAGATTAAGCGAGTCACACAGGTCATAAATCCATTACTTCACTATAACACTCAGTGAGAGAATAATCCTATTCATTTTCCACCAAATTTAAAGTCTAATGGTCTTTTTGGTTTAAAATTCATTTAAATTTTATTTTACAAAAATTAAAAAAAATGTTGAAGGAAGGTTGAAACTGCAGAGAAAATTTCCATTTTCTGTTAAAAGAAATGTTTTGCCTACTCAAAACAATGGGTAATTTTGGAACTTTTTGCTTTGTCAAAATTTTCCAAAAAAATAACAATTATTTCAGATTGATTCAAAAGTAAAAACAATTTTTGGAACAGCCAGTAAACCAGAAAAATCAGTCATTGTCAGAGCTCTACTCAGAATACTGGAATGGCCGTACTGGTTCAGACTAGTCTGTCATTTCTTCCAGTCTTCTAACCCAATAGTGTCCAGTAGCAGCTGCCTCAGAGGAAAAAACCTTGCAATAGGCAGCTATGAGATAACCTTCCCCCAGGGATGGGTAAAACAATCTCCCCATATACTCCAAAAATGCCAGTTGCAGTTGAGGACAATAAGACTCCGATCCACTTCCTTTCAATGTCACCTCTAGAGGGGTGGGGCATTTACAGGTCCCTCTGGCAGTAACTGAGATACCTTTGCTCCTGACCTCAGGTCCTCACCTCCCCAGGGGCAGAGCTGATCTGATTCTAGCCTCAGCAAGCAATATGTCATTCTTTAAATCTAGAGTCTTCTTTCAGTGGGGGCTGAAGTAGAAGCAGTTCTTTCCCTTCTCATAGGTCTGCAGCTGGAAGGCAGGAGGTCTCATGGCCTCAGCACAGATGGTTGTAGTTCATTTTTTAGCGTTTAATTATCAGCCACAATTATACAGTCATGGGCATGCTGGAAGATGGATTGGCTGAAGATGCTAAAATTCTGAGAAACCCGTGAAATTAGCTAGAAATGCTACAAATCATTTCTGATTTCAAACTTTTTATTTTTTTTGTTTTCTCCAGTGACAGATATTTATTCTACCCTTCTGACAGTCTTCTACGTAATAAGGTTGCAAGCTACTGATGAGAACTTGCCTATTACAGGCATCCATGTACGATAAAAAATGGTGTATTAAAGTATAATAAATTGCTGCAAGGAATGACAACTTAATTACCTAGACTGAGCAAAGGGCTGCATTCAAAATACCTGCTACCTGGGGATAATGATACAGTTAACTTGATCAGCATATTATCTGAAAAACTGCAGGTGGAGTGTTTGGCACCCAAATTAATCACCTAAAAATAACTGCCTGAAATGCAAACAAATATTGTTGTGCCATTAGAATTCAGCAACATGATCACAGAGAAACATAGACATGGAAGAAGAAGATACCATATAATAGCAGGAAGATGATAAAATGATAGATCTACAAATTCCATATCAGGAAATCTTTTATCTAGGTTCGTCTATGGTGTTCATCAGCATGGTATCTGAGCCTCTTGGAAAAATCTTCACCACACAGAATCATGAACCTGCTCACATAGAATGGATCAGCACAAAAGTGACACACTACCGCATATGCCGTATCCAGTAGGCAAACACTTATGTCTACATCTGCAATATGACAAAACAAAGATATTGATGTAGGGAAAAGAAAGGGACAAAGAGAGTAACCAGGTATTCCCCTAGTGATGGATGAGACTCAAAAGGATCAGATGAGAATCCAAAAGTTCAAACACCTAGTCAGACTTCTTGGAGCTGCAAAACTGAGCTATCAATATCACAGGAACGTCCTTTGTCAATGTATTTTGACACTTTTTCTTCTGCTGCCAAACAGAACTGAGATGTGCAGCAACAGATAAGACTAAAAAAAGAAAATTATCCAAACCTTGAGAACCCTGGTTCAAGGGCTTGTGTTCGGATTTGGATTACAGCTTGATTTGATATTGCTTGTTGGGAGCCACTGATTTTATGGTACTGTGCCAGTGTGTCTGTGTTACAGGCTAGAATGTTTTAAGTAAAAAAAAAAAAAATATGCGCATCAAAACAGTTTGTCAAGCACAGGAATGTAATCAGTGATTCACTGATAATTTAACATCTTGCTTGTCCCTCTCACCACCAAAGCCTCCAGTTTTTCAGTAGCAGGACTTCTGGGAATTATGCCAAATTGTGGTCAGATAACTGGTACATCAGTGAGGATATGTCAGGATCAATACATAAAATATGTGCTCACTACTAATTAAAGGAACTATGACCCTATGAAACTAATTATAATACAAAGTGTACAAAAACTGGCCTGTACTATAGGTAATTGGAAAATATTAAGAACATTGAGTCTAAGGCCATAAGACACCACCAGATCATCTAATCTGACCTTCTCTACATTATAGGCCACCAACACCAGTCAGCACCAGCACACTAAATCCAGCAACTAAAATGAGACCATTGCCCGAGGCCCCTAAAATGGCACAGTAATGTTTAAAAATACCCAGATAATCCTGGCAAGTGACCCTCTCCCCCATGCTGCAGAAGAAGCCAAAATAATAATAATAAAAATTAAAAAAACCCTAAGCTCTCTGCCAATCTGACCTAGGGGAAAATTCCCTCCTGACCCCGCCTATGGTGATCAGTTAGACCCTGAGCGTGTGAGCAAGAGACAGCCAGCCAAGCACCTGAGATAGCAAATGCTTGGTGTCACCACAGAACCCTGGTGTTTCCTGCCCAATGTCCGGTCTCCTGCCATGGACATCCCGGATGTTTCAGAGGAAGGAGACAAGAAGAAAAACTACCCCCAAACAAGGAAACAAATCACAGAATACATGCTGGGGGGAAGAGGGGTGGGAGGAGGGAGAGAGGGAAAGGATACCTTCCTGACTCTTGCTGGTAGACAGCTGAAGCAGGACCTTTTAGGAACATAATGTTATTAAAAACAAAAGTAAATAAGCACAGTCTGTAACAGTCACAATATATGTGTTTTAATGCTTACATTGTAATTAAGAGTTAACCTTTAACCTCTGTTACACACTAATATAAATCAAAAGAAAGTAGTTTTTGCCTACTAGTCTAACAAGAGGTATTTCTTTTTGATATATTTCAGTAGACAGGATTATGGACTTCAAAAGACAACTATTTTTGGAGGCAAAAGCCAAGTAGTGGGGTTACTTAATAATTGTTAGTTAATTGTCCAAAATTATTTCACTGCAACTATCAGGTAACAGAAAAAAAAATCTGCAGGGGCTGAAAACTGATAGGTTAATTTATATTCATGCAGCAACAGTAGTTTGTGTAAAGTGGTAGTCATCATTTATCTGAGCTAGGAACAGTTTTGTATTGACCTTGCTTACTTCCCAAGCTGTGACTGAACAATTTCTAACTGGCTCTGTCTTTAGGATATGTGGTAGCTGGTGAAATCATGTAACATGGGAGGAATAATAAAAGAGAATAATATGACAGCAGAACTTTAAAGCCTGGGTCCACAGCATGGCATCACACTAAGAAATTGCAAATTTCACAGGATTCTTAGCTAGAAATTGTGTGTGCTTTCTCACCCCCCTCCATGAGAAACCACTGACAGTTTCTTACACTTAGTTCATTTGAGAGAACAGCATGTCACAGCTATTCCAGTTTTAAGGGAAATTTAATTTCCATAGTAGTCAACAGCACTGGGATTGCTGCACCCAAAGTATTAAATAAGTGAACCTGCATTAATGTAATAGCTCTCTAATACTCACTTTGGTTAGTATGACTCACCTCTCCTTTGCTGATTTACACTGTCTGACAATATTGTTACACACTAGACAGAGTGGGAATATAGGGTCAGCAATCATATAAACTTCCGGTGTAACTCAAGGTATGTCTCCACTTACAGCAGTGTGGAGAGTACAGATGGGTATAAATAACATTGTAGAAGGTGAGGCACATCTTGGGTGAATAGAGCAGAGTGCCCTACTTGCCTGAATACTAGGACATATCCCTGTATGTCTCTCTACACACCCAAGCAGGGCCTCCCACCTCCACACTGCTATTTTTAGCAGTGTGGTGTCCCACTGCTTCCCCATTTCCAGAGCCTTTCCCTGACACATCCCCCACACCAGAGCCTTTCACGGCTTTTTGTAGCTATAGTCCAGTTACAAGTGTGTACGTGGCTGCCTTTCACTGTGATGTGTAGTTACACGTGCCCTGCATGCCACCATGAGTGTGGACAAGGCCACTGTGCACCTCAGTCCTGTTATTCCAGTATTTGTCTTCTCCTGAGAAGAGTCCACTGATTGTACTGGCCTTATTAAGCTATTTCACAGTTTTGAGTGGACCAACATGTCCTGGAAACAGTGCCATAATAAGATAACATGACATGATTATGAAATCATTATACATTATAATCAAATACATTATATTACTGAAACTGATATAACTTATTGAAATCTTTTGGCTTGAGCTACAAATACATTTACATTCTCCATGATGAAGAGGCAATTACATGTGATTCTAGCATAAAATATTTTCAACCAATCCACTCAAAGAGTTTCCCTGCATTTACGGATATTATTACTATTGGGTCTGTCTTGTCTTTGAATAAGTTGATTATGTTAAAAAACTAGTCTATTATTGTTGCAGGATAGATCATTCTTAATAAATCCAATTTGACTGAGCTGGAAGAAGTTTGACATAACATCACTACATCTGTAAAACTTTGGTGAGTACTTTATAGTCCACGTGAATTAGGGATACACGTTGAGGATTTGTATATAACTCCAGGCCTCTGCCAGACTTGTGAATCATTGTGATGAACAATTACTAAGTTTGAGCTAACTTGCTAATAGCAACCCACTACTCAACGCAGTGATAGGATACAGCTGGAACATCACACAGAGTAGGAGTTGGTGACTGGAGCAGGGCTGGATGTCATATGACCCAAGGAAGAGTAAACTGAAAATGTACTCACAAGGGCTCAATTATTCTCATATTTTACTTCATATATCTTTTCACCATTGTGTACCTGAGAGCAGAATTGAATCTTCAAAGTGCTGGATTTCCCTTTTAGCTTGGCAATCAAAAATGTGTATCACATGGAGCTACAGCTGAAGAAATATGAAGGCCTCATGCAAATCTCCCATGTGCAATGTTTCCTTTTGGATACAGCATAGTTACCACTGTTACTTCTAAAGCTGGACAAACAATTTTCTATGAATCTTCTCTTTTAAACAGATGATCTTAGCCTGTATACACATCACTTCTGTGTTCATTTTTTGTGCCCATTCTAGCAAATGACCAAATTGGTTGGAATATTTGCCAAACTGGCCAATCTTATGAGGATATCAGAATATTAATGGAAAATGAATCTTGAATTCAAAAACCCCAAAATTTACACCATAAATCTGATTCTATGCTCATTCAGCCAGGGAACAGAAACATACTATGTTTCCTGTGTGTCTAATCAAAATAGCATTGGCCCAATTTTGCCCTGGTTGACATGGGTACAACTTTCATTAACTTCTAAGGGATTGTTCTGCACCATGTAAATACTGACAGACTTAGGTTATTTAAATGTCAAATATCAAATACCTGATACAATGAACCTCTTGTAAACAAGTGACACCAAGAATTATTTACAGAAATTATTCTGGGAATAATGAATATATTAGGAGAAATGTAAAGTCTGTTTGCAGACAAAGAAGAACGGAGGTGAAATAAACAATTTAATTATTTGTTACAAATTATACATTCAGTACTAGGGGTCCTGTAAAGGTAGCCAGACAATCAGGCAGTGGGAAGAATAAGAGCCAGGCAAAGGAACAGACAGGCTAGTGAAGGGAGTGTGTGGTGTTCTGGCAGTGTTTTGGTGCTTGTTGGGGGTTTGTTTTGCTGTGGGTGGTGGTGCTTTGGTTTGGTTTGTGTTTCCCAGATGAACAGGACTTAGGTGAAAAGGCTATGACAGATACAGGGGCAGCAGTGGTAGTGACCCAAGTAGTGGAAGACACAATGAAGATGACTGGATGTGGAAGGTGCAGCACGTACATGATCCTGGAGGGGGTACCTGAAAAGAATTTTGTCTGCATGAAGTGCTGCCTGATAGAGCTGATGGAAGAGAAGATCCGAGGATTGGAGATGCAGGTGGAAACTCTGGTTGAGTTTAGAAGGGGGTCCGAGCGGATGATGGAGCAAAGACATGAGGAGGCTGAAGGGAAAAACTTGGACTTGCAGATGGAAGCAGGACCAAAGAACTGTGAGAGGATACTGCTTGGTGAGGAAAGTGGACAGTGGAAGCATGTGACTAAGAGAACCAGGCAGAGGAGAAGACTGGCCAGTGAAGGAGAAATAGAGCTCAGGAACAGGTTTGCAGAGTTGGAAAATGAAGAAGGGGCACAGCAGGTGGTCACTGAAGGTGAGATGGCAAGGAAGAAGAAAAGAGCAGATAATCCTATAGGAAGAGGGCAAGAGGCAATGGAGATAACACCAAATATGAGCCCCAGGAGGATACGGGATGGGTTGCAGAGGATTGCAAGGGACAATAGGAATCGAGAGGACTTGCGGCCAGATGGAACAGAGGATAGACTGCAGAATCGCACCATCGCCAGGAAAAGGCAGGTCTACGTGATTGGCGACTCATTACTGAGAAGAATAGACAGGCCTGTAACAACAGCTGATTCAGAGAACAGAAGGGTGTGCTGTCTGCCAGGTGCTAAGATATGGGATGTGGACCTGAGGCTGAAGAGGATCCTAACGGGAGTGGGAAAGAATCCATTGATTATCCTTCATGTGGGAACAAATGATACGGCTAGATTCTCTCTGGAACGTATGAAGGGAGACTATGACAGGCTTGGGAAGATGCTTAAGGAAATCGAGGCTCAGGTGATCTTCAGTGGGATTCTACCTGTTCCTAGAGAAGGGCAACAAAGGTGTGACAAGATTATGATGCTCAACAGATGGCTCAGGCAGTGGTGCTATAAGGAGGGCTTTGGGATGTATGGCCACTGGGAAACATTCATGGACAGAGGACTGTTCTCTCGGTATGGACTTCACGTGAGTAAGGAGGGAAATAGACTTCTAGGATGGAGGATGGCACAACTGATCAAGAGAGCTTTAAACTAGGAATTCAGGGGAAATGGTTGGGAGATGTCCAGGTAATCTCCACTCCAGATTTTCTCTTTGAGAGGGAAGAAAATGAAGTAAGAAAGGATACAGCCATGGGTAGGAGAATGGACATAAGGCAGAAGGGCAGTGTACATACCAATCTAATAGGTAATATTGGTGGTAGAATGTCTGTGCCCAATCGGGTAAAGAATGTGAGCGAAGCCAAACAGCAAAACGTAAGATGTTTGTACACCAATGCGAGGAGCCTAGGTAACAAAATGGAGGAACTAGAGCAACTGGTTCAGGAAGTGAAACCAGATATTATAGGGATAATAGAAACATGGTGAAATAGTAGTCATGACTGGAGTACGGGTTTTGAAGGGTATGTGCTGTTTAGGAAAGACAGAAATAAAGGCAAAGGTGGTGGAGTAGCATTGTATATCAATGATGAGGTAGACTGTAAAGAAATAAGAAGTGATGGAATGGATAAGACAGAGTCTGTCTGGGCAAAAATCACACTGGGGAAGAAAGCTACAAGAGCCTCCCCTGGGATAATGCTTGGGGTGTGCTATGGACCACTGGGATCCGATTTGGATATGGATAGAGACCTCTTTAATGTTTTTAAAGAAGTAAATACTAATGGGAATTGTGTGATCATGGGAGACTAACTTCCAGATATATACTGGAGGACAAGTGCTAGTAATAACAACAGGGCTCAGATTTTCCTGGATACGATAGCTGATGGATTCCTTCACCAAGTAGTTGCTGAACCGACAAGACGGGATGCCATTTTAGATTTGGTTTTGATGAGCAGTGAGGACCTCATAGAAGAAATGGTTGTAGGGGACCACCTTGGTTAGAGCAAGCATGAGCTAATTCAGTTGAAACTAAATGGAAGGATAAACAAAAATAGATCTGTGACTAGGCTTTTTGATTTCAAAAAAGCTAACTTTAAAAAATTAAGTAAATTAGATAGGGAAGTGGATTGGAGTGGACCTAAAGGTGGAGGAGGCCTGGGATTACTTCAAGTCAAAGTTGCAGAAACTATCAGAAACCTGCATCCCTAGAAAGGGAAAAAAAATCATAGGAAGGAGTTGTAGACCAAGCTGGATGAGCAAGCACCTCAGAGAGGTGATTAAGAAAAAGCAGAAAGCCTACAAGGAGTTGAAGATGGGAGGGATTAGCAAGCAAAGCTACCTTACTGAGGTCAGAACATATAGGAATAAAGTGACAAAGGCCAAAAGCCATGTAGAGTTGGACCTTGCAAAGGGAATTAAAAGCAATAGTAAAAGGTTCTATGCCATATAAATAAGAAGAAAACAAAGAAAGAAGAAGTGGGACCGTTTAATACTGAGGATGGAGTGGAGGTTAAGGATAATCTAGGCATGGCCCAATATCTAAACAAATACTTTGCCTCAGTCTTTAATCAGGCTAATGAGGAGCTCAGGGATAATGGTAGGATGACAAATGGGAATGAGGATATGGAGGCAAGTATTACCACATCCGAGGTAGAAGCCAAACTCGAACAGCTTAATGGGACTAAATCGGAGAGTCCGGATAATCTTCATCCTAGAATATTAAAGGAACTGGCACATGAAATTGCAAGCCTGTTAGCAAGAATTTGTAATCAATCTGTAAACTCAGGGGTTGTACCGTATGACTGGAGAATTGCTAACATAGTTCCTACTTTTAAGAAAGGTTAAAAAAGTGATCTGGGTAACTATAGGCCTGTTAGTTTGACATATGTAGTATGCAAGGTCTTGGAAAAAAATTTGAAGGAGAAAGTAGTTAAGGACATTGAGGTCAATGGTAATTGGGACAAAATACAGCATGGTTTTACAAAAGGTAGATTGTGTCAAACCAACCGGATCTCCTTCTTTGACAAGGTAACAGATTTTTTAGACAAAGGAAACGCAGTGGATCTAATTTACCTCGATTTCAGTAAGGCATTTGATACGGTTCCACATGGGGAATTATTAGCTAATTTGGAAAAGATGGGGATCAATATGAAAACTGAAAGGTGGATAAGGAACTGGTTAAAGGGGAGACTACAGCGGGTCACACTGAAAGGGGAACTGTCAGGCTGGAAGGAGGTTACTAGTGGAGTTCCTCAAGGATCGGTTTTGGGACCAATCTTATTTAATCTTTTTATTACTGACCTTAGCATAAAAAGCGGGAATGTGCTAACAAAATTTGAGGATGACACAAAGCTGGGAGGTATTGCCAATACAGAGAAGGACCGGGATATCATACAGGAAGATCTGGATGACCTTGTAAACTGGAGAAATAGTAATAGTAATGAAATTTAATAGCAAAGTCATGCATTCAGGGATTAATAACAAGAATTTCTGTTATAAACTGGGGACGCATCACTTGGAAGTAACAGAGGAGGAGAAGGACCTTGGAGTATTGGTTGATCATAGGATGACTATGAGCCACCAATGTGATATGGCTGTGAAAAAAGTAAATGCAGTCTTGGGATGCATCAGGTGAGGTGTTTCCAGTAGAGATAAGGAGGTGTTAGTACCGTTATACAAGGTACTGGTGAGACCTCATCTGGAATATTGTGTGCGGTTCTGGTCTCCCATGTTTAAGAAGGATGAATTCAAACTGGAACAGGTACAGAGAAGGGCTACTAGGATGATCTGAGGAATGGAAAACCTGTCTTGTGAAAGGAGACTCAAAGAGCTTGTCTTGTTTAGCCTAACCAAAAGAAGGCTGAGAGGAGGTATGATTGCTATCTATAAATATATCAGAGGGATAAATAGCACAGAGGGAGAAGAATTATTTAAGCTCAGTACCAATGTGAACACAAGAACAAATGGATATAAACTGGCCATGAGGAAGTTTAGACTGAAATTAGACAACCGTTTCTAACCATCAGAGGACTGAAGTTCTGGAACAGCCTTCCAAGGGAAGCAGTGGGAGCAAAAGACATATCTGGCTTCAAGACAAAGCTTGATAAGTTTATGGAGGAGATATGATGGGATAGCCTAATTTTGGCAATTAATTGATCTTTGACTACTAGTGGCAGATATGCCCAATGGTCTGTGTTGGGATGTTAGATGGGGTGGGATCTGAGTTACTAGAGAGAATTCTTTCCTGGGTATCTGGCTGGTGAGTCTTGCCCACATGCTCAAGGTTTACCTGATTGCCATATTTGGGGTTGGGAAGGAATTTTGGGCAGATTGGCAGAGGCCAGGGGGGTTTTTCACCTTCCTCTGCAGCGTGGGGCACGGGTCACTTGCTGGAGGATTCTCTGCACCCTGAAGTCTTTAAACCAAGATTTGAGGACTTCAATAGCTCAGACATACGTTAAGGGTTTGTTACAGGGGTTGGTGGGTGAGATTCTGAGGCCTGCGTTATGCAGGAGGTCAGATTAGACAATCATAATGGTCCCTTCTGACCTTAAAATCTATGATGCTATGATTCCATGATTCTACTAGTTATTCCCTGTTCTAAGGATAGAGAAACTGTAGTGTCTCAGATACCATGGAGTAGTAAGTGTTGGCAAATGATGAGTATTTAATGTCACTAATGTAGATGGTTTTAGTTAGACAAATATTTTATATAATATATTTATACATGTCGTGTTTATCTGCTGATTTGCCAATGGATAGAATACAAATTTTACTATTATCTGCAGATTTTATACTTCCCAAAGTATCTCTTATTAGTTCACAACCTTTGTTTGTTTACAGTAAGAACAGTACAAATAAACTGACACTTGTTATCTTGTGTTTAACAAAAATGTTAATCACTTAACAAGGTCACCTTTTTTGAAAAATAACTTGCAGTGATTACAGAATTAAAGAAAGGAAAAGAAGTGAAGCATAGAATATGCAAATTAAATTTACATTAATTACATTTCTCTGCATGACAAGTACTAATGATATTATTTGGAAATGAGAAGCGGTACTCCTGAACTGGTTTTACACTGCTGACCTTAATTGTCACGGTAATTTTATAATGAATCTTAATGATATTATAGTCACAATACCAGCATGTATTTCAAGTCTGAGTGCAAAAATAATTCTGTTAGATTCAAGACCACCTTTTTTTGTATATATCCCACCACAACTCCAATCAAAACATCTTCCCCCCTCAGAAGTGAGACCAAAAAGGACTAGATTCACCAGGGGGACTTAGGCTCTGCATTGTAATGCCTAACTTTTAGGTGTCCTGCTGTCGAATGGAATTTACAACCATGAGTAAGGTACCCAGACTCCCTACAGAATGCAGAGAGAGAGATAGGTATCTTTAAATGTATTCACAGAAGTCAGCACACTAAGCTACGCTGGCCAGTAGGAAATGCTAAGAAGAGTGTGGTGTAAGACTTGCTCTTCAAAAGGAGTTATATTGGGATTACAGCTGTAAACTCTCTCCTGGAGTTAGGCGCCTAAGCCAGGTCATCCCTTTCTTAAGAAAAAGCAAGGAGCAGGAGGAGGAACTGGTGGTGGTGGGCTTCCTCTCATTACATTCTCTATTGACAGGGCTCTTCCCTCAAAAAAGGCAAAACAATATCTATGGAATTAAGATATTCCTTTTGATTCAGGTAAACACCTAACCACAATTAAAAAATATTTCTAGGTACCTTAGATCAGTGGTTTTCAAACTGTAGATTGGGACCCCAAAGTGGGTCGTGAGCCCTTTTTAATGGGGTCACCAGGACTGGCATTAGACTTGCTGGGGCCTCGGGCTGAAGCCTGAGCCCCACCACCCAGGGCCAAAGCCAAAACCCCAGGGCTTCAGCCCTGGGTGGCAGGGCTCAGGTTACAGGCCCCTGCCTGGGCTGAAGCCGTTGGGCTTCAGCTTTGGCCCCCCTGCCTGAGGCAGTGGGGCTCATATTTTGGCTTTGTCCCTCCCGCCTGGGGCTGCGAGTTTGATCCCACCTCCTAGGGTCATGTAGTAATTTTTGTTGTCAGAAGGGGGTCATGTTACAATGAAGTTTGAGAACCCCTGCCTTAGACAAATAGATGAAACACAATCATAAAAATAGTTTTCAGAGTAACAGCCGTGTTAGTCTGTATTCGCAAAAAGAAAAGGAGTACTTGTGGCACCATAGAGAGTAACCAATTTATTTGAGCATAAGCTTTCATGAGCTACAGCTCACTTCATCGGATGCATACTGTGGAAAGTGTAGAAGATCTTTTTATATACACAGAAAGCATGAAAAAATACCTCCTCCCACCCCACTCTCCTGCTGGTAATAGCTTATCTAAAGTGATCACTCTCCTTACAATGTGTATGATAATCAGGTTGGGCCATTTCCAGCACAAATCCAGGTTTTCTCCAGGCATTCTTACAACTACAATACCCACCTGCGGAAGTGAAGAAACAGATTGATAGAGCCAGAAGAGTTCCCAGAAGTCACCTACTACAGGACAGGCCTAACAAAGAAAATAACAGAACGCCACTAGCCGTCACCTTCAGCCCCCAACTAAAACCCCTCCAACGCATTATTAAGGATCTACAACCTATCCTGAAGGATGACCCAACACTCTCACAAATCTTGGGAGACAGGCCAGTCCTTGCCTACAGACAGCCCCCCAACCTGAAGCAAATACTCACCAGCAACCACATACCACACAACAGAACCACTAACACAGGAACCTATCCTTGCAACAAAGTCTGTTGCCAACTGTGCCCACATATCTATTCGGGGACACCATCACAGGGCCTAATAACATCAGCCACACTATCAGAGGCTCGTTCACCTGCACATCCACCAATGTGATATATGCCATCATGTGCAAGCAATGCCCCTCTGCCATGTACATTGGTCAAACTGGACAGTCTCTACGTAAAAGAATAAATGGACACAAATCAGATGTCAAGAATTATAATATTCATAAACCAGTCGGAGAACACGTCAATCTCTCTGGTCACGTGATTACAGACATGGAAATTGCTATATTACAACAAAAAACTTCAAGTCCAGACTCCAGCGAGAAACTGTTGAATTGGAATTCATTTGCAAATTGGATACAATTAACTTAGGCTTGAATAGAGACTGGGAGTGGCTAAGTCATTATGCAAGGTAACCTATTTC
Organism: Caretta caretta; assembly: GCF_965140235.1. Classification (NCBI taxonomy): domain Eukaryota; kingdom Metazoa; phylum Chordata; order Testudines; family Cheloniidae; genus Caretta; species Caretta caretta. The sequence continues at coordinate 302,229,668 of NC_134206.1, read as the reverse complement.
CCCTTGTTTTTTCCTACCTCCCCCCCCAGATGTTCTTGTTAAACCCTGGATTTGTGCTGGAAATGGCCCACCTTGATTATCATACACATTGTAAGGAGAGTGGTCACTTTAGATAAGCTATTACTAGCAAGAGAGTGGATTTGTGTGTGTGTTGTGGGGCGGGGTGAGAAAACCTGGATTTGTGCTGGAAATGGCCCAACTTGATTATCATACACATTGTAAGGAGAGTGATCACTTTAGATAAGCTATTACCAGCAGGAGAGTGGGGTGGGAGGAGGTATTTTTTCATGCTTTGTGTGTATATAAAAAGATCTTCTACACTTTCCACAGTATGCATCCGATGAAGTGAGCTGTAGCTCACGAAAGCTTATGCTCAAATAAATTGGTTAGTCTCTAAGGTGCCACAAGTACTTCTTTCCTTTTTGCGAATCATAAAAATAGTAAAACCCATACCGCATCCTTGTCCCTGTCATAAATATAAAAGGAAGGGTAACCACCTTTCTGTATACAGTGCTATAAAATCCTCTTACCTGTAAAGGGTTAAGAAGCTTAAGTAACCTAGCTGGTATCTGACCAATAAGGGGACAAGATACTTTCAAATCTGGGAGGGAGGGAGGAGGAAAGGCTTTGTCTATCTGTGTGATGCCTCTGTTGGAGACAGATCCAGAAAGCAAGCAATTCAACTCCTATAAAGTTAGTAAGTAATCTAGGTAGAAAATGCGTTAGATTTTATTTTGTTTTTTGGCTTGTGAAATTCACTGTGCTGGAGGGAATGTGTATTCCTGTTTTTGTGTCTTTTTGTAACTTAAGGTTTTGCCTAGAGGGATTCTCTATGTTTTCAGTCTGACTGCCTGTGAGATTATCTTCCATTCTAATTTCACAGAGGTGCTTCTTTTACTTTTTTCTTTCTAATAAGTTCTGTTTCTTTTAAGAGCCTGACTGATTTCTCTATGATTCTAAGACCCAAGGGTTTGGGTCTGTGATCACTTTGTAACCAATTGGTTAGGATATTATTCTCAAGCCTCCCCAGGAAAGGGGGTATAAGGCTTGGGGGAATATTTTGAGGGAATAAGAACTTCAGGTGGTCCTTTCCCTAATTCTTTGTTAAATCACTTGGTGGTGGTAGCATACTGAATCCCAGATACAGAGAATTTTGTTTCTTGGGAAAGTTTTAACCTAAGCTGGTAGAAATAAGCTTAGGGAGTCTTTCATGTGGGTCCCCACATCTGTACCCCAGAGTTTAGAGTGGGGAAGGAATCCTTGACACCCCCAAAACTGGAAATTACCAATCAGGAAACAAACATTTAAGGATAAAAGTGGGGCACCCTTAACAGCAATATTGTACCATCCTTCAGCAAACCTCTCCCCAAGGTGTGGGGAAATAGATGGGTTTTTCCGAATGCCCTGAAAGTCAACTGTTTGGACCAAAAGGTGAAGGGGAGTGAATTACAAAGTCAAGAAACCTGCATGGAGACTACATTTCTGGCAACCTCCTCATTTTTAAATGGAGGGCCGCCGGCTGGAAAGCCACCATTGATTGCACATGCAACAATATCATAGGAGGAGCAAAAGTGGTCTCTTAAATAGTCATGTGCCATGCCATGCAGGACACCTTACACTCCCCATTTGAAAACCAAACAACAAATGCAGATCCCAGCATACTGGTGTAATCTGTTCATAGTGGCAAAAGCTGCTTAAATGAGTGAACTACCACCTTCTGCACTAACTTCACTCTCAGTGGATCTGTGGGGTAGCCCCATATGAAGCATGTTGTATAGTCTAATGTGGACGTTAAAAAGGTATGGATGACTGTTGCAAGATATGCATCTGAGAAGAAACAGTCACAACCTTGGAGTCAGCAGTATATGGAAAAAATGTCATCCTGGCTATTGATGCTAACAGACCCTCAAACTGTGAACTGAAACAACAGGAGTCAGGCACACACCTACTATCAAAGGGACACATTTTCCAGTGCCTTCTCCCAACCTACCAGTATCATTTCTGAATTATCAAGATTAAGATTCAGCTGACTAAACCTCAACCAAGCTTCCAATTCAGCTAGACACTGGATGAGATTTTCAGCTATGTCACTGAGATCAGAGGAGACAGAAATAATAGGTTTGGGCATCATCAGCATATTGGAGATAAAGCTTTCACGAGAAAATTCATGACGATGGGGTTTGAAATGTATATTAAAACAAATAAATGGAATGTATTTGGGATCACTTACTGGATTTTATATTAACTCCATATATGGTGATAGCATAACAAAAGAGAGAGTGAAGATAAATAGAATCTAAGGACTCAAATAGATGCTCTGTTACTACAGAACCAATAATCCTTTCCCATCTGTTCACTCAAAACAATACTAAAATACCAATTTTTATTTTTGTCCCAAGGTGCAACAAAGTGTCTTACTTTACAAATACCTGTACACAATACACAATACACTACACAATACAAGGTCTAGAGTAATATACCAAGGTGGTATGAAAAAGTCAATCAACATATCTCTTTCCTTTGCCAGGATTGTGGTTATCGATATCTTTATTCTATGAGCAATAATCAGCCCCTGACTCTTACACCCATTGTGGATGATTCCAGTACAGACTTTGAACTGATGAGAAGACTCTTAATTCCACCTCTCTCGTGTGCATGGAAGATAAGGTGTCTTTTATTGAATCAGATAATACTGACTTAGATTTGTTAGTTAAATAAATTGTAGGCATTTGATAACTTTCTAGGCATTTGCTATCTAGGACTTCTATTTGAATTTAGAGAGCGGTAAGCATTTACACCCTTATCCTTTGTACTATACCACTTTGTACCTTAGTGATATAATACACGGTGGCTATGAATAATAATGGGACCTCAGGAAAAACATGCAAAGAGATAGGTAAGACTGTTTTCAAAAATTTTCCTGGATTTTCTGATACAAAGAAGTATGAAATGCCACAAAGATTAATTAATAGAAATTCCTTATTATAAAAAATACGCTATGAATTAAAACTGGTTAGCTGAGGCAAATGCCCCCTGCATCATGATAATTGCTATGTTGCTATATTTTTTTCTTCTCCAACATTGCATTCTGACTTTTGGAGAACATATTTGATTGGCAGATGTGATAAATGCTGTCAGAAAGATGGATTAGGGTTAAAGGCACCCACAGTTTCCCTGTGTCATAAATATAAAGGGAAGGGTAACAACCTTCCTGTATACCAACTACTATACAATCCCTCCTAGCCAGACGCACAAAATCCTTTTACCTGTAAAGGGTTAAGAAGCTCAAGTAACCTGGCTGGCACCTGACCAAAAGGACCAATAAGGGGACAAGATACTTTCAAATCTGTGGGGTGGGGTGGGGTGAGGGGAAGGTTTTGGTCTGTCTGTTCTGTGTGCCTGCCAGACACAGATCAAGGAAGCAACCAATCCAATTCCATTAGAATTAGTAAGTACTAGCAAGGGAATGCATTAGCTTATTTTTATTTTGGCTTGTGATTTTCTCTGTGCTGAGAGGAAGGTGTATTTCTGGTTTTTCTTTTTGTAACTTTAAAGTTTGGCCCAGAGGGAAATCCTCTGTGTTTTTGAATCTGATTGCCCTGTAAGATTATCTTCCATTCTAATTTTACAGAGGTGCTTCTTTTACCTTTTTTCTTTCTAATAAAGTTCTATTTTAGAATCTGATGGATCCAAGGTTAGTCTGTGCACATCTTGTTTATTCTCAAGCCTCCCCAGGAAAGGGGGTGCAGGGGCTTGGGGGGATATTACAGGGGAGTAGGAACTCCAAGTGGTCCTTTCCCTGAGTTTTTCTAAATCACTTGGTGGTGGCAGTGTTACCTAATCCAAGGTACAAGGGAGAATTTGTGCCTTGGGGAGTTTTTAACCAAAGTTGGTAGAAATAAGCTTAGGGGGTCTTTCATGCAGGTCCCCACGTCTGTACCCTAGAATTCAGAGTGGGGAGGGAACCCTGACACCCTGTGTTTTGATTAATATGATCTTAAGATATATTCCAATCTGGTGGCAATAACAGTGCCAAAGGAAGAAAACCTTATGATACTAAAGTTTTATTAGAATATAGGTACAGGAGTTTTTCATCTTTTTTTATCTAAGTTTAACATTTTTGCTTTTTTGTCTATGTGTTCCACCTCTTTGATAGCATGGTCAAGTTATTCTATTCAGTTTCTTTCCCCATAAATATGCCTGTAGAAATTAGACTAAAACATGCATTATTAAAAGAAATGGCAGCTCACCATTAGAGATGGATGTACACTGAAAACCCAGGTCTGCCTGGCTGTCAGTGGCCCTTTAGGCATGTGAACTACTGTATCTATGGTACTTTGGATATCAGGGGACTATTATGTTTCATGTTTTTATGTTAGTCTCAAAAATACCAGCTATAGGCAGATCTTCCCTGACCTAGTGCAGTCCATTTTCTATTACCATGACAAATACATGCTGAAGGAAAATTGCTTCTTTTCCACTTTAGAGCCAATTCTAGCAGCAAAGGCATGTGGCCTTCTGGGGTGTACATGCTCCACAAAGCCATGCATTTTGGCTGCACAGCAGGCCAAATTATTCCAGAGGAAGTTTGGCCTGATGGGTAAAGGAAAACAGCTCTACATTTCCATATAATGATCTTCTCACAAAGAAAACTGAGCACTGTTACTCTTTATTTTGAGTCCCACATCCCCACTGTGCCAGACAGACCATAAAAGTTACCACTATAGACACACACAGGAATTCCTATGGGCAGAGGAGGGACGAATCTCAGCTACTTTTCTTTTGGGTAGAAAGATTTGCCTCTTAAAAGCACAGGATCATTCCTCTAGCTCATTCCTAGTCCATCTATCTAGGTCACTCCCAGGGCAGCTATCTTAAAGTGCAGATAACAAAATCATAATTTCAATCCCCAAAGTAATTGATTCTGTTATATTTATCACAGCCATGCCAAGAATGCAGTGCTATAAACGGTCCTGCTTGTTTTACGCACAGTGTTCTCAGGCAAAACTCCCACTGGCTTTAAAGAGAAGTCTGTCTGAGTTAGGAGTCCAAAATGGGTCTTTAATCATGGCTCTAGGACCCAGATAGGAAATTAATAATAAGAAGGGGCTCAGTTGTCCCATTTAGGCACGTTCTCTGGTTGAGCCCTGTAATGCATTTAAATATTAGAAACATACTATTTTTCTGACTTATTTAAATAACTAAAGAAGTCTCCAACCTTCTCCAAGGTCAAGAGAAAATGAAACTATAGCTTGAGTAAATAGATCAAGCAGTTTTTAGCAAGTTAACTAGGTTTTTCCTAAATTTGACACTGCAACAGGTCAAACCTTTGATGATAAGAATAGAGTACTTTATTTCCTCTCAGAAAGGCTCTATTTATGTTCCTACTTGTAACTAGAATCGAAATACCTATTATTACTGTTACAGAACTGGTCACTCATCATGGTCCTCCATTTGGATCCAAACACTGGATCCCACATGCTTCTAAGCCCACTGAGTTTGAGCAGTGTCCAGGTGCTGTTTCTGACACTGGCATTCTAGGGTGCAGACTCCTTCTCAGAAGTGTGACTCGTAGTCCAGCTGCCCTGGGCCCCAAGTCTCCTGAAAACCCCTCCCTCCTGTGTCTTCACTACTCTGAGAGCCCTTTGGGTTTTTGCAAGTTATTTTTGGTTTCAGGACCCTTCTCTCATCCTGCTCAGCCTTTGGGTTCTCTCTCTGGAACAATCTCTTGTTATCTTTTTCAGGTCCAGCAGCCAATAGGTTCCTGATAGCTCAGAAAGCATGTGTCTTTTAACAGCACCTGGAATCCCTCTTTCTTTACTCCTTTTCTGCTGGGGAATTTCCGTTGCTCCAACCCCACTCCCTGCAGACAACCTGGTGGAGAAACCAGTCACCTTTAGTCTAGCCAATTTCTTTAGCAGATTAATTGTTCTACCAGCACAGAGTCATTCTATGTTGACTACTTTTTCATTTGTCCAGCAGCTTATTTCCAGAAAGTATGTGTGATATGTGATGTGGTCTCTATCAACAAATGGCTGATTCAATACACATTGTGGGTTAGAGTTATACACAGAATTCATAAAATGAATTATAATTCAGAAGTTGTACATAGATAACCCCAACCATCACAATTACTTTACAACACACTATAGCTAAGGGATAAATATATGGAAGATGGTACTTCTAGATCGGTCTCCCAAAAATCAGCATTTATGTCAGCATACCTCTCTTTGTTAGTGGTGACCTGAGTAAATCCTTTGGCAGTGAATGGCTGTTGCATGAATCCCTGTGGCTTTTTCCCTTCAGCTTTTAAACATATTTCAAAAATTAAACATTTGGAAATAATCACATTGGTAAGGGCTTCATAAGACAATCCTGTATTTTTGGCCTGCGAAACTGTATTTCAAACAAACCAAAATCAGAATTTCTTTCTTCTTATTTTGTATATCTAATCTAACTATATCTATCTTTTCTTTAAAAAAAATGTGTCACTAGGTGATTGGCTCATTTAAGAGGGAGCAGAGCCAATGCACCTATGACTCGTCAGCTGACTCCAATTAAGTTTAAAAGAGGGCACCTGGGCCTAGAGGGGCGTGCGATCTGATGAGTCTGAGTGAGGGAGTTGCAAGAAGCAGTAATTTTCTTGTGACAGGCTGCCAGAGTGTCCCCTTCGGATGGGAGGCAGTGGGAACTGCTGGGGAAAAAGGCCCTCCAGGAAGAAGTTTCAAGGCTTGAATGGCATTTCCATGGCACTCGGTATACATCCTATAATTGCATAGTAGGCAGGACTCAGGATAGATATCAATCTAAGGGTACATCTACAATTGAACTGGGAGGTGTGATTCCCAGCTCACATACATGTATCTGTGCTAGCGCCTAAAAATAGCAGCGTGTCCATGTCAGCACGGGCAGCCATTCAGGCTAGCCACCCACCTACAATCCTGCCAGAAGCGCTGGGTATGGACTTGAGTGGCTAACCTGACCCTCCACCCATGCTGCGGTGGACACACTGCTATTTTTAGGCACTAGCATAAGCAGAGCAAGCTCAGGTATGTCTATGAGAACTGGGAATCCTACTTCCCAGCTCAAAAGTAGATATATCCTAAGACACTTACATGGCCCCCATTACCATATTATCTGAGTGACTTACAGTTTGTGGTGTATTGATCCTTTAATTCAAAATAGAAACAAAGATTACATGCATATTTTGGAGACAAATACATTTGCTGTTGGGAACTTTGGCCAACAATAATGGACAAAGGTTTAAGAAAGGGGTAGAGTTAAAAAAAACCTGAGGACACTGGTCAAAAATATCCTAAAATAAAAAAAAAGTGAGGAAATAAAAATGGAAGCTAATTGCCATAATGCAGACATTGAAAACATACACAAGTCTACAGATAAAGTGAGTCTGGAAATCAAGAAACACCAAGCATGATAACTAGCAAAGTTTAAGAGTTATTTTCCAGGTATCCTTAAGAAAATAAAAATCCAACCCTAGCGAAGCCAATAGGAAGAAGCAGGTAAAATAATTGAGAATTGGAATGGTTAAGAAGAAATTCATGACCTGATCGAACTTCCCCTCAGAATGCCACCTACCCATATAAATCAGTGGGGGCACTTGATGTGGCTGGCAGTGAAAGGGGGGCAGTCCCAGTGGCAAACGAGGGGGACACTTGCCAAGGGACAATAGGTCACCCCTCCCCGTAGGAGCCTCTGGCATCCATTGGCTGTCTTAGGGAGAGGGTTGCTGATTGGCCAGCATTCCCCAACTCCCAGGATTTAGCCCAGCACAGAGGCCACGTGGACCCTCTTTTGGTTCTGTTCCAGCAGCCCCAGCCTACCCATCTGAACTAGGAATGGGAACCTGGGCAAAGAGATGTTGCAGATCTTGTTGATCACCTGTTTAAGGGGTCAGGAAGGAATCTTTTCTCCAATGGGACAATTGGCAGAGGACCAGGGAGTTTTTTGCCTTCCTCACAGTACCTTCAAGCCACAGTGGGTTGAGTATGAACACACTTAGTACCAAACTGAAGTACTAGGGTTGAGTTGTTTACTTGTTGCAACTTGGTTTCCAAAATAGTTAAGAGAATAAAAAGAATGGCTCCCAGAGCTAAAAGACCTGGGATTTTGGTGATTGGCCTTGGGTTCAAGAGATAGGAGAGACCTTGCAATCCTTGGGGGCTGCTGCACCCTCAGTCCCCTTTGTAGGGGGGATGGTGCTTGGACACAGAGAGAGCTGAGTCCTGGGGTATAGGTTGAAGAGAGTCTACCCCGCATTATGGATTATGTGGTAAGGAGTCCTGCAACTCTGGCACTAATTACAGGTGGTATGGTAAGAAGCCCTGTAACCCCACACTGGAATGAATTAAATGGCTGATATAGGAGGGTGTGGGTGATGGATAGGTAGCTCCCTTCCTTTGTATTAAAGGTTAATAAAACTTGTGGTCTGCCACTTAATTCCATGCATGTGTCTGTCCTCATTTTGCTGCTATGTCCACATCAGTCCACTTCCACTACAGTTGAAAGGGAGACTCCCACAGAATTCAGTTGGAGACAGGTGACAAAACCACTTAAAAATGTGGAAAGTCTCCCATATGAAGAGTAGCTGAAAAGGCTGTGATTTTTAGTTTAGAAAGACGAATAAGAAGGGACTTGATTTAGTTTCACAAAATATGAGTAATACAGGAAAGGTAAACTTGGTGCTTCTACTAACTTCTGTTCATAATATAGGAACTTTTCTTGTACAAGACATAATTAATTTGTGGCATTCATAACCAAAGTCTCACTGAGGCAGAGAGCTGAATAAGATTGAAAAAGGATTATATACTGACATGGACAGTGACAACATCCATAATTACATTACACAGGATATGCATTTTAAAGGGAGGGATTATAATCCCTCAAATTTCAGGGCCCTGACTGAAAGATGCTAGAAAGAAACTTCCCTTATTGGTGGATTACTTCATAAGGGTTGACTATGAAGCATTTGGTTCTGGCACAATTAGGGAAGGATACTGTACTAGCTGGACCACTGCTCTGTTGCAATATAGCAATTTCTATGTGTGCACACATACACCCACACACAGAATGAAATCCCAGTTCCATTGAAGACAACAGGAGTTTTGCTACTGCCTTCAATGAAGCTACGATTTCACCAACTGTGTGTACATATTTCCCTTTCCAGATTTCAAAAGGGCATTTATATTAACGACATAGCTCTTCCCTGTCTTGTACTACTGGGCATAGATTTCATTTCAGCTTAATACCACAGGCGCAAAAAGTATATATTTAGATCTAATATATACTTCTGGCTTTGCATATATTTTACTAAATCACAAGCTACAATACGTGTCTCTAAAACTAAGCTAATCCTGCCTTTTTACTGTGCCCTTTCAATTTTTTGTCTGTGTGAGTGGCTGCTTGCATGAATTCTAAAGGTGAGCAAAATCTCATCTCCAGTCCTCAAAGCCATAAAATGCAAGTTTACAATATGCTTAGTCTTTCAGAAATATGAACTATAATGAAAAATAGTAAATCACAAAATAAAGTTGACCACAGCCATTATCCTTCATCCACCCCTTCTTTGTAGTCTCTGCAGATTCCTCTGGTTCATCAACCAAACCTGAGTTAGACATGCTTGTGCAGCTGCTGTGTAATCTGTCCAGTCTCATTGGGGTACCATCTATCAAAGGAACTCGTCTTGAAGAACAGCATAGTGACAGTGTTACCTATGTACTTGACTAAACCAGAGTGCAGGAGAAAACTGTCTTTTGCCTTAGGGAATACTGTGTTTTCAATTTTGGCAGAGCAGAAACCTGCTGACATTCGGGAAAATGTTTGCAACAGAACTTTATTTGGGGAAAACTTTGAAATTTCATTTAATCAATGAAAACTTCACAGTAATAGGAGGAAAATTAATGTGAATTTTGCTCTAATTCAGACTGGACAAAAATGTGTTTGCATGTTCAAGTAGATTATAAAGTGAACATTTGAGTATAGTTCTGTGTGTTCTTTCATGTGTGTATTTCTAAAGATATTTTAGTGGAGCAAGAAACCAGACCCCTCAGAATATCTGAGTTTTGGACTAAGCTCTAAATTGGTTTGCATCACATTTATGTAGCATAAACTCTGCACATGACTGCACTGCACCTTTAAGCAGGGGGAATTTGGCTGACTGGCCGAATGAAGGGAACAGTGCTCTATGGCTGGGTGGAAGGGGAGAAGAAAAACTGCTGCAGAAGGTAGAAAAGGTCAGCGTGCTTGCTGAGCCATCCCCTGGGAATGAAGGGCTTAAAAGGGACAATCCTGTGCCTGAAGCCTCCCTTTTACACGGAGCAGGCTGAGGCAGCACCCACTCTCCCTCCCCTTTATGTGGTAAAATACCAGGTTTGGTCAAGACCTGCTGTGGGCATTGTGCTGGCCGCCCCTTTTTTAGGGGGCTAGGAAGGAATTTCCCTTACCACCATATTGTCTTGGGTGCAGTTGGGGTTTTTTCGCCTTCCTCACAGCAGGTTCAGGAAGGGCTTTGTTCATGCATGGCATGAAGGGCAGTAAGCAGCATGTCGCAACTCATTATGTAAGTGTAGAGCAGATGACTAGTGCAGGGACTCCATAGGGAAGGTATACAGTGACCGTTTAAATGGCTTGGAAAAGGACTTAAAAAGGAAGTGTTCATTAAAGGAATGAACAGGGGGAAGGAGGGAGGGTTGAGGACTCCTATCATTGGTACAGCAGGGAGCCAACCCCCGTTTCTGATTAGCCCACCTTAACCCTCCTAAGGGGAGGTGGGGATGGATGGTAAGGTCCCAGCAGTGGATTGGCTGGGGGACCTGGATGGAAAGAAAGGGGGAGCTGGTGCAAGTTCCCCGAGTAATTATAGAATAAATGTGGGGTTTCCTACACTGTACACTTTTATCTGCCGGGTAGGCCCAGACATCTAATAATAAAGTCCTGATTAAACGCATATCAAATGTCACATGTCCTTCTTTCAATATAGCCAGACAAAGGGAAACAATGGGTATGTCTGCACTGCAAACTTCTTGTGGCAGTATGTAGGGTACGTGTGGCTGCCAGGCACAGGGCAAAGCAGGCTGTGTCCATACTGTGATGGGTTGCTGCACATGTCAGTAGACAGCTCTGGCAGAGGGAAGTGGTGCGGAAAGGCTCAGCAGCCAGAGTCTTTGCCCCCTGCTAGAGCCTTCAGGAGTCTTTCTCTGCAGCAGGGAAAGATTCTGGCAGTTGCCCCTTTCAGGAGTGGTTCCCTGCTGCTGGAGCCTTTCTCTGTGGTATAGAAAAACTCCAGCAATGGGAGGCAGTGGGACACTACACTATTAAAAACAGCTGTGTAAATGGAGAGGCACTGCTTGGTCAAACAGAAAGCTATGTAGGGTATATACCTGTTCAGGTGTGTCTTTGCTCTATTTGCCTTAGCAGTGCCTCATTGTTGACACTGCTGTACTGGGGGGCTTGCAGTGTAAGTACTCTACATGCTGCCAAAAGGAGTGTGAGGTGTAGACATACCTAAGAAAAGGAACAGTGACAGAGATCCGATTCTAGAGGTACCTCAAAGTCATGTGAAGCATGGGAGGCACTGGGTAAGGGGCTGAATTGTGTTTTCATTTCCATTGGTGTAAATTTGGAGAAACTACAGTAATAGAACTGAGATCATAATGTGTCTCAAGCATGTGAAGAAGCCCAAATAGGAGAGAAAGGAAGTAACATACCTGCAGTACATACTCCATCCAAAGAATGCAGAAATTTTCATCTAAAATAGTTTCTGTTAATATCAGTGTCAAGGCTGATTCCCCACTCTGACACTTCAAGTGCAGAAGGTGGGGGCCCGCAAGGATTCTAAAAATTAATATGTGCCGCTCCAGGCTTGTATTAAATGCCCAAGCTTACAGCTTCTCTCTGACCTTGGATGGGTAGATGCTGACACCACCCAAGTGCAGAACCCCTTTGAGAACCCAGGAAGGTGCACTTGGGAATTCCTTCCTGTGAGGTACCCTCAATTCCCCAACCCCCGGGGAAGAGCTGAAGAAGAAAAAAAAGAAATCAGCTGTTGCCACCAGCTAGTTAAACAACATGTGCACAAACCTCTTAAGACACAAAAATCTAATTCTGTTCTTAAAAAAGGTAAATTTTATTCATAAAAAAAAGAAAGAAAATACATCTGGGAACTTAGGCATTGGCTAGATTTAAAAAAAACAACGACAAGGATTAATCATCAAGAATAGCTTTCTTGAGGTCCAGCTTAAAGGTTACAAACAAAACAAAAAGCACCTGGGGTTAGCACAGAGGAATCCACAAGCCATAAAGAAATAAAAAGAGAGAAACCTAATTGCATCTTCCTTGACATTTCCTGATCTATTTACATATCTGGAGTTTCAAATGAGTAGTTTTTAGGTATGATACTGATGGGTTTTCATACCTGGCCCAAGCTCTTACAGCATAGCTGCTCTGTCTGTCTCTCCCCAGAGAACAACCACAGACAGACAAAAGGGGAGTCACCCGCCTTGATTACAGTTTTGGGCTTCCCATCTAGGATGTTCCTTTCTATTTCCTCAGGAACACCCTCTAAGAACTGCTCCATTTGTATTAGGAGAGACAGATCTTCCAGAGACTTAACATTTGCTCCTGATATCCAGGCATCCCCATTTTTTACAAAGTGGTAGGCATGTTGGGAAAATGTCACATCTGATTTCCACCTTAGGGCTCTGAACTGCCGACGGGCATGCTCGGGTGTTAGTCCAATCCTCATTCTCGCCTTTTGTTTAAAAAGTTTGTTCTCGTTCATGTGTTCTTTAGGCATTTCAGCTACCACCTCTGCTAAGGGTCCACTCAGTTGAGGCCTCAGCTCCACCATATACTGGTCTGGAGGGATGTTGTACCCAAGGCAGGCTCTTTCAAAATTTTCTAAGAAGGCTTCTGTATCATCGCCTACCTTGTATGTGGGGAATTTCTTGGAATGGGGAGTAGTACCTGGAGGAGGACTGCTAGGGCTACCTGGTTGACCCAGCTTAGCCCTTTCCAGCTCTAAGCGCTTCAGCTTCATTTCCACCTCCAAGTGCTTCGTCTCTCTACTCTCCTCCACCTCCAAGCGCTTTGCCTCTGCTTCCACCTCCAAGCGCTTCATCTCTAGGAAGAAATTCCTGTCTTCTGCAGTTAGAACTTGGTCTGGGTTAAGGGCACCCCTCTATCCTGGCACCTGGATCTCGGGTTGGGGAGGGCTGACCCTTCCCTCCTGGGAAATTTCCAGTCCCCCATCTCCTCCCTGCATTTCTGTCATGGAGCTGGATGTCTGGGCTTGATCTGGGTCTGTCTTCTCCATGGCGAGCCGCTTTGGGAAGACTCATTGCTCTAGGGTTTCGGTGCCCGACCACAACCTCATGCACAGGGCTGCCCTACTCTAGCCTTGCCATTTCATTGCCACGAAGCTAGAAAAAAAATAAACTGCTTGTTGGACTCCCTGGCTTTCCGGGCTGAACCCTTTGCGGGCCTGTTCCCCCTCAGGAAGCAAAGAAAGAAAGAAAGAAAGAAAGAAAGAAAGAAAGAAAGAAAGAAAGAAAGAAAGAAAAACTTCCTGGCTTTGCAGGCTGCCAAAAGGGAAAAAAAATGTCCTTTTAAAATCCTGAGGTCTGTGCCCCTGGTTCAAAATGATCCCACCACTCTGCCACCATGTCAAGGCTGATTCTGCACTCTGGCACTTAAAGTGCAGAAGGTGGGGACCCACAAGGATTCTAAAAATTAATACTGGTCACTCCAGGCTTGTATTAAACTCCCAAGGTTAAGGCTTTTCTCTGATCCTGGATTGGTAGATGCTGCCAGCATCCAAGTGAGAACCCAGGAACATGCACCTTCCTGTGCGGTACCCTCAAGACCTTTTATCCTCCCGCCACTTCAGGGAAGAGCTAAGGAAGAAAACAGTTGTTGCCACCAGCTAATTAAACTACATGTGCACAGACCTCTTAAGACACAAAAATCCTTGAGGTTCATCTTAAAAGTTAGAAGCAAAACAAAAAGCACATGGGGTTAGCACAGAGGAATCCACAAGACATAAAGCAATAAAAAGAGATAAACCTAATCATGTCTTTCTAGACATTTCCTGATCTACTTGCATATCTGGGGTTTCAAATGAGTGGATTTTAGGTATGATACTGATGGGTTTTCATACCTGGCCCAAGCTCTTACAGCATAGCTGCTCGGTCTGCTTCTCCCTGGAGAACAACCACAGACAGACAAAAGGGGAGTCTTGTTTCAATTTTAAAAAGTTCTAGCCTTCCCACTGGCTCTTTTGACCAGATGCCCACTCACTTCCTTTTACCTATGCATAGCAGTGAGACTTTTTAACCCTTTACAGGCTGAGCAATTAGAGAACCGCTATTAAGAGGGATTTGATAGCTACTGGCTGACTGGGTGTCCATAAAAGGGAGCTACCACACCTTCACTTATCACAATCAATTTTCCTCATCAGCTATCATTATATTAGGCACAACATCAAAAGGCCAGTATTGTGAAAATGGCAAAAATTTCGCACTGTTAAATTCTTCTTTGCCTATGCTCACAGACACTATCCCCCAGTATTTCATAGCCTTTTGAAGACTTGCAGTAAAAATAAATGTGCTAGGTAAAGCAAGTTAAGGGTTGTCATAGCAGATAGTCAAAGCCAAGGTAGGTGGCATGTAAATGAGGACACATTGGGTAGTGTAGTTTTCCAGAGTATCCGTTCTGCCCTTGCCAATGCAAAGCAAGTAGCTTTAGTAGTGTCTCTGTGTATTCAGAAAATTTTACAAACTTAACCTCTCATGAGCAGTGCAGAGGCATCTTCTGTATTGCTAGTGAAAGAACTAAAAAAGAAACCAATGTTTTCAAAAGTGATTTTGGTTGTCCAACTAGACATACCTTAACTGGCCCTGATTTTCAGATGCTTGGGTCTTAGCGTGTGCTGAAAAGCAAGCCCCTTTAAAGTGTCTCAGGTTGGGCACCCAGATGAGATCTTACAAGTTAAAGCACTGTATACCCTGAGTTTACATTAAGGGTGGAATTTTCAAAAGCTATTGAAGGACATAGAAGCACAAGTCTCATTGACATGTTTCAGAGTAACAGCCGTGTTAGTCTGTATTCGCAAAAAGAAAAGGAGTACTTGTGGCACCTTAGAGACTAACCAATTTATTTGAGCATGAGCTTTCGTGAGCTACAGCTCACTTCATCAGATGTATACCGTGGAAACTGCAGCAGACTTTATATATACACAGAGAATATGAAACAATACCTCCTCCTGTCCTGCTGGTAATAGCTTATCTAAAGTGATCATCAGGTGGGCCATTTCCAGCACAAATCCAGGTTTTCTCACCCTCCACCCCCCCACACAAATTCACTCTCCTGCTGGTGCTAGCCCATCCAAAGTGACAACTCTTTACATAATCAAGTCAGGCTATTTCCTGCATAAATCCAGGTTTTCTCACATCCCTCCCACCCCCATACACACACAAACTCACTCTCCTGCTGGTAATAGCTCATCTAAACTGACCACTCTCCAAGTTTAAATCCAAGTTAAACCAGAACATCGGGGGGGGGGGGTAGGAAAAAACAAGAGGAAACAGGCTACCTTGCATAATGACTTAGCCACTCCCAGTCTCTATTTAAGCCTAAATTAATAGTATCCAATTTGCAAATAAATTCCAATTCAGCAGTTTCTCGCTGGAGTCTGGATTTGAAGTTTTTTTGTTTTAAGATAGCGACCTTCATGTCTGTGATTGCGTGACCAGAGAGATTGAAGTGTTCTCCGACTGGTTTATGAATGTTATAATTCTTGACATCTGATTTGTGTCCATTTATTCTTTTACGTAGAGACTGTCCAGTTTGACCAATGTACATGGCAGAGGGGCATTGCTGGCACATGATGGCATATATCACATTGGTGGATGTGCAGGTGAACGAGCCTCTGATAGTGTGGCTGATGTTATTAGGCCCTGTGATGGTGTCCCCTGAATAGATATGTGGGCACAATTGGCAACGGGCTTTGATGCAAGGATAAGTTCCTGGGTTAGTGGTTCTGTTGTGTGGTATGTGGTTGTTGGTGAGTATTTGCTTCAGGTTGCGGGGCTGTCTGTAGGCAAGGACTGGCCTGTCTCCCAAGACTTGTGAGAGTGTTGGGTCATCCTTTAGGATAGGTTGTAGATCCTTAATAATGCGTTGGAGGGGTTTTAGTTGGGGGCTGAAGGTGACCGCTAGTGGCGTTCTGTTATTTTCTTTGTTAGGCCTGTCCTGTAGTAGGTAACTTCTGGGAACTCTTCTGGCTCTATCAATCTGTTTCTTTACTTCTGCAGGTGGGTATTGTAGTTGTAAGAAAGCTTGACAGAGATCTTGTAGGTGTTTGTCTCTGTCTGAGGGGTTGGAGCAAATGCGGTTGTATCGCAGAGCTTGGCTGTAGACGATGGATCGTGTGGTGTGGTCAGGGTGAAAGCCGGAGGCATGCAGGTAGGAATAGCGGTCAGTAGGTTTCCGGTATAGGGTGGTGTTTATGTGGCCATTATTTATTAGCACTGTAGTGTCCAGGAAGTGGATCTCTTGTGTGGACTGGACCAGGCTGAGGTTGTTGGTGGGATGGAAATTGTTGAAATCATGGTGGAATTCCTCAAGGGCTTCTTTTCCATGGGTCCAGATGATGAAGATGTCATCAATATAGCGCAAGTAGAGTAGGGGCTTTAGGGGACGAGAGCTGAGGAAGCGTTGTTCTAAATCAGCCATAAAAATGTTGGCATACTGTGGGGCCATGCGGGTACCCATAGCAGTGCCGCTGATCTGAAGGTATACATTGTCCCCAAATGTGAAATAGTTATGGGTAAGGACAAAGTCTCATTGACTGTCTCTAGGATTTGTGCTCCTAAGTCACTTAGGCACTTTTGAAAAACCCACTCTAAACGTTCTGTGGAATTTTGCATGCTCCAACTGGCATGAAAATATTCGGTTTGCAACCAGAATACCAGGGCAGATTATAAATGGTTATACAAGTCTCTCTCTATATGCTATTAATATAGGAACTAATCCCTTAGTCCTTTTCAGATAAAACTCCCACTGACATCAGTGGCTCATCACCACAAACAAAACATTTGAAGTCAGTGTGACTTTTGTCTAAGTAAGGATTGAGCTGGTGTTGTATACGGCTACAAATGTACAAGTCAATAACATGATTGTTCAAATATTTACTGCTAGAAAGTAAAAACAACCTTGCTATATCATATTTTGTCCTAAGACTTTTTGATATGCTAAAAATCAGGAATGGATTCTGTTACCATTCAAACTTTCACATTCAGTGGGAACAGAACAAGCCTTTGGATGGATTGCACTTTGTTCCTGAGGCTTCCTAATACAGTTGTGATACTGAACTTTGTCACTGATTTCTGGTTCATGGTCTGTTAAACAGGCACGGTATTTAAATTAGAAGGTGACATAATGAGCAGTGAAAGTCATCAATAAATGGATTCTGTAGACAGCACACTTAAGTAGGATCCCATTTGGAAAAGAAATGGTATGAATGAGACATCATTTTTGTATGGATGCAGTTATTTCTCACTATTAATTGATATTAGTAACACCACTTAAGACCATCCTTTCCTTTATTTTTCCTAAAGAAAATCAGTTTTACATCTTCTAGACAAATTCTACTTTTCTCATTTTGTAGAGAAGTGCTTTGGAATCTTTCAAGGAGTGAATATGGCATATGGGTTGGCATCTGGTATCTGTTTAAACATTGCATTCCCCCATCTCTTATCCATAAATTCTTGAAGAATTTTTGGAACAAAATAATTGATCTTGTAAGCCAGTCACTTCCACCCTTGAGACACAGGTTCCTTATTTCAATGCCAGAGTGCACCGATAAAGCTTGGCATAGTTTTTATAAAGCATACGTTTCCTATTTTATTAAAAATCTCCATTTTAAAAGCATCTATGAACAGCACACACATCTCAAATGCATTCTGAAAAAAACCTTTAAATTATCCTGCTTGAATTCTTCAGAGAGATAACCTTAGTTTTCTAATATATTGTTTCTGGATCAGCTGTTATATCTGCATCTGTGTCAATTTCTAGTCTGACTTTATAATTTCCAGGAATACAAGTAACCAAGCAGTCAATTTGTTCTGTAGTATGAAGGTGCCTCCCTCAGGAAAAAATATTCTCTTTCTGTGATAAAGTTTTTGGTATCACTAAAGTCTATTTTATGGGGGAATCTTAACAATTGAGTTCCTTAGCTCTTAACTAACTTGATTCAAGAGGAGAAAAAAACTAAACATATTACCTATTTTTGTATGTGAATGTAAACATACATACATTTTCTATGGAATTTTGAGGTTATTATGTTTCATTTAGAGTTATGCACCACAGTAAATGAAGGGCCAAAATCCATTTGCTGTGGATGTAAGATCTTAACTACAGTTTCTGCTAAGAACTTTTCATATCGGCCCAGAGTCCACAGCTTGGCCTGGGCCACAGGGGCTGTCTAACAGAGAATGATACATGGCTAAGAGAAAGCTGGGGTAAACAGATAACCTTGTGTGTTTCAAGTCAGTAAGCAGAGTCAGCATAACTCTGAGTGTAATTGGGCATCCTTATGGCGAGTTATAGACACATGAAGCGCTGAGAAAGGCTTTACAGTTACTCCCTAATGCTGGGAGGAAATAGTGGTACAATACCCCTCAGATCCCAGACAGAATTCGGGGAGAGGCCTAATATGAATGACATGAGTTATGACATCTTCCCCTCACAGATGTATGCCAATCTTAGGCCACAGAAATGCAAGGGTAAACTTATAAACAATTGTTATGGTTAAGTACTAATTGCTGCTTTTTTGCTTTAAATCTCCAGGAATGTACCTGTTGGTCAACTGGGAGAGCTGCTACCTCATTCCCCTGGACCCAAAAATTAGGATTTAACCTATACACTTTAATAGATATAGTTTGGGGGTAATTCAGCAATATGTTAATTTGAGCCTTGGGCAGAGCCATTATGTAATCTTTTAGACCATTAGCTTATTGTGCTTATCTGGTCTTGCTGCTAGAACCCATCCAGGGGCTTGGGAAAACCCATCCCGGTTGCTTCTCTCCGCCCAGTGAGCACCCCATATAATCTAGTGTAATAATTTTTCTGCAGTGTCTCTGAGCCTAATAAGCGAAGCAAGACTCCGCCAGTGCTGTGCGTAGTAAACTCCTGTGCTTGACTCTACATGGTGTGAATTAATGTTCCTTCAATAAACAAACAACTATTTGTTTTTCTTTTGTTTAAAAGAAATCAGAAGTATTCAGCTTATTTTCTTTCATCTCTTCGAGACCCAAAATTACACATTCTTTTTCCCTTTCTTTCCTCTGGATTTTCTTGATCATGTTTCAGGACTTTTTTCAAGGGATTCATAGAACAACTCCCTGTAGCCTGGAGAGTGAGAGACCTTAAAGAGGAATCAATTTCAATCTCCTGCATGGCAGTGCAAAACAAAACCGCCAACCCAGCTTTTCATGGGTTGACTGTGCTGGGTGGAATGCTGGCGACATGTTCTCCAAGATATAGCACTTCTCCCTACATCCCCCAAGAGGCATTTTGCCCTAACTTTCAAAGTTCCTGAGCACCTGCAGCTCTCATGGACTTCAGCTGGAGATGTGTGTGTTCAGCACATCTGAGAATCAGGCTCTATGCCTCTTCCTCCTGTGATTCAGGGTTTGGGGATCCATAACTGAGTCTACAACTTGTTCTTTCTTACAACCATTAAAATCCTGACTTATCAGTGGATTATTGGCTGATATTAAATCACTGTCTAGATACTGAAAACCAGCTTTATTTAATGTAAATTTACCATTTTTAAAGTTAGATTGCAGAATTCACTGTGGATTAGATGCTTGTTTTGTGATCTCAGTGTAACAGAACATGTAATGCTCTGACTTTAGATAGACTGGCCAGCTGATTTAAGAATGAAAGGCATCTCTGTGAGAGAAGTACAAAAAGGTGCGGAACCTTATTCCATATTATTCAGAACACATGTGCTGCAATGCATGCAGACACAAAGTTGAGCTACTCTTTGTATTTTGAGTTTTAAAAATGGGACAGAAACGGTCTTTTATTATTCTTGACTTTGATACAATAAAGTCCATATTTTCCTTGTGTATATAAGGGAAATCTTCGCCTTGGTATTGATTCAGCAAGCATGAGCCTAACTTTAAGCATGTGAATAGCCCTAGTGACTCCAAGGGGAGTATTCAAGTGGTTAATGATCTGGTTGCATGGGGGCCCTTTTGAGCAAGTTGTTTGTTGCAAGTTACAACCGACATCATCGAGAAGTCATGAAATAGCTGCAGTATCTCAGATATCATTCTGGTGATAACTTTTTAATGACAAAGTGCTGGGGTTATGGCTTTTCCTAAGTATCTAAATGTTGGTTTCACAGAAAAAAAAAATGCTGTCTTCTCCTTCAAAAGCACTTCTACAATAAATGTCCTTGTGCTATTGCTTGGCGTAGAGTAGCTATTTTTTAATTACATAGCCAGGTATCTGAGCATGTCTGTATGTCAGATATTAAGGAATACACAGATCAATTCAGTTTCCTGCTATGGAGGTACTTAGCATTCTTTTATTTCAATAAACTCCACAAAGATGTATTGGATCATTGCTGAATAGCGTGTGGTACTAAAGGTATCCATATTTAGTGGGAAAGTCCCAAAGCATGGTAATATAGGTTAATGGCTGTAAACTTCATAACGGATATAACAAAAGTGAAATTACCAGTGGATTCATTGGCCATGCTTGTATATGTCCTCAGTATAAACAGCTAATCAGTCTCTAATAAAAAAATTACTCTTACACTTCCTGTTATCATCAACATGTGCTCTTGCAAGATTTTGGAGTGCCTCTTGAAAATAGGTCATGGTTTAGTAAATAAATGATAAACTCCTGAATGACATGAGACATAAGGTCTCAGACATTATAAGGCCTGATTCTGAACTTACACCAAACTGCATCAAGAGTAACTCCATTGAAATCAGTTGAGATAAATGGTCATAAGATCAGAATGAGGACACATTTCTTCTTTGTGATGTAAAGTGGTAATTCAGATCAGTTGAGATTCTTAAGTTAATAGTCCCTTTATAAGTATGTCTGTGGATCAGGCAATATGCGTTCAGTAGGGGGCCCTCAACTTTGGAATTTACTTTGGTCTGAACGAGCCTAAATTAATTGACTTTCATGGCAAGTTGCGTGTTTACTCAGGAATTTTGTGAGGGATTTTTCTGAGGTGGAAGGATTTGAGTGTTTTCTGTTGCAATAATGAGCACAGTAATCCTGTTCATTATTATCAGATGACAATGTGCCTATTCATATTGGCTGAGATTTAAAAGCTGTCTAATGAATTTGGCTGCCCAAATCCCCATAATTTAAATGGAAACTAAGCATTCAAATTTCATAGGCAGCTTTGAAAAATCACAGTTAATCTCTGTGATTCCTTCTTTTTGCTTTTATTCATGCATCAGAAATTGATAGATGCATACTTATGGACTGGAAAACAATGGAAATGGAATACATTCATCAACAATTTACTGACATTTTACTGTCTAAATGTATTTGCTATCACTTTCTTCTAAACATTGTTAATTCCTTTTTTTTAAATGTAATGTTCTGCAGTAATTAGCCAAACTCCTACAGTGTTGCTACTGTGAGTTACAGTGTTTTGTATTGTTCCTGCAGAATTCTGTTTTTCATAGGGGATGTAAACAATGTTATCAGAAATAGTGTCTGTGTTGGGAAAGGTAAATTAAGATCAACTGAAAAGTGTCTCGCTAGTTCTTAAATATTCTATCAGTGACATCTGATAAAAATTCATTCACTTCAGATCAGTGCTCAGTCTGGTCAAGGGATCCATTGTTTATGCTATATGCATGCTTCTCATTACTGCTAACTGAAAACAGGGAAACAGTGTTAAGTAAAGAAGGAAAAGTTGCAGAAGTTGGAGTCTGCCTTCAGGTAAATAAAACTCAAATGGTTCTGCAAGGAACCATAGAACATACTACAGAAACACTGTATCCAAAGAACTTTCTCCATTAAAATGACTTAAGTGTATGAAAAGAAGTCTTTGTTACCTTAGGTACCTCAATGGTAATGAGTTCCACAGTCAAATAGTAGCTAGAAGCCTCTCTTCTTAGAAACCCCAACCCCTCTCCCAGGAGCATGTGAATTAAACATTTCGGTGTAAATTACATAAGGCTATCGGGGTATCAATTTGGTCCAGGCCTGAGGGAATTAACACTTCCTAGGAGCCAGCAGGAAATAAGAGTAAAACATATCCTCAGGCACTGGACTACAAGGTCTTAAAGGCACCAATTCGATCCAGATCCCAGGGCATTAAATCAAAAAATATCTTTGGCACCAATCTGATCCAAATGCTCAGGCATTTTGTTCTTGGAATTTACAGTATATCAGGATAAAGGGTCAAGGATACTTTAAGAGCAACCTAATAGGGCATACAAAGTGATCTATTTAACCCCCTTTCACTGCTCCCTATTAGTTACAATATATAGCACATTGAAGCAAGTGGCCAGCTGCAACACAGATGGCATTATAGAACCTGAGTTCTATAATATTAAAACAATACGGAGTCTGGTGGCACCTTAAAGACTAACAGATTTATTTGGGCATAAGCTTTCGCGGGTAAAAAAATCACTTCTTCAGATGCATGCATTTTACCCATGAAAATTTATGCCCAAATAAATCTGTTAGTCTTTAAGGTGCCACCAGACTCCTCATTGTTTTTGTGGATACAGACTAACTCTGATACTATAATATTAAGTCTCTTTAAGTAATTACTACAGACCTGGGTTTGCTGTCATTGAAATTAATGGCATTTTAGCTATTGACTTCAATGGGTGTCTTTACATGGACTTCAATGGGCTTTGGATCAGGCCTTATATGCTGAATGGCACCCTAAGCCTGATTATTAGCTGCATTCACAAGATACTGCTTAAGTTATTGGGGTCGAGGACATTTGCAACAGGGTGTTAACTTCCAGGACCTTACATAAGAACATAGGGCTCTTTTGTAGTCTTATCCTGCTGCACCCATAGAGATGTAGTGAGTCAGCAAAAAAAGCTCTTCTACAGAGAAGAGGTGAGTTATATTAATTGCAACCAAACCCTAAAAGAATTTGAATGTTTCTATAAACAGAAGGAATTTGAGACAGTGATGGAATATAGGAAATTCCATACTGGATCTGACCCAGCATTCATCTAGTTCAGTGAGGCCAACAGCCAGATGCTTCAGAGGACGGTGTAAGGAACCCACAGTAGGTAGGTGTAGGATTGTTTGCCTCCCTCTCTCCCCCCAGGGTATTTTAGCCTGATCTCTAGTCGTTAGAGATTGGTGATTGGGTGGGAGAGGGGTGCTTCAGAGTTAGAGAATCATAAAAAAACAAACATCCTTGAAAAATTGTGTGACACTGATTTTTTTTCCAATCAGCAACAGAAATGCTTCTGTACCTCACGCACTTGACAAACATGTACAGCATCACGTAGGTCTGACAGCGTGTCTGAAGGCCACATAGTGGTCAGTAGTGTAACATCCCTCACTGGAGTAAGGGAGGGGCCTTCCCCTCCCTCAGGGTACTACTTGTCATTTATATTATTCTTTTACAAAACACTGACGTCTCAGTTTGGCAAAACACTAAAGCATATGCATGGCTTTCAGGTCCCCTGAAGAAATGTATTTACAAATAAGATGTGCTTAAGTGATTTGCTGGCTCAGGGCATGACTTGTTTCTCACAACAGCCCGGTGATGTAGGTAAGTAAACATTATTAATTCTATTTTACAGATAGGGAAACTGAGACTGAGAGATTAAGTGATCTTCCCAAGGTCAAAGAAATGATCATAGCTGGGATTAGACTTTAGGAGCTCCTGAATGCCAGTTCTGTGCTGAGATCACTACACCATACCTCTAGGTCAAATATTGTCTCTTGTCATCCGGCACAATTTACCTCTATCCTTGTTGCAGAATACTTAGGATGATTGAGACAGCCTAGCAATGAGGGAACTGGTGAGATCATTTAAGAGGGCTAGAACTTTAAAGGGAAGAAAAAAGTTTTCTCTAGCTCTCCTTTTTGTTTATCCTACTTGGCTCGGAAACAAACAGATGAGCTCTAGTGAATGCATGAGCAGAGCATTAGGGGTTTCTGTGACCAAACTGAGATCAAGGTAATTTGTGTAATTAATTTTCATTTATCATAGAAGATTAGGGTTGGAAGAGACCTCAGGAGGACACCTAGTGCAACCCCCTGCTCAAAGCAGAACCAATCCCCAATTAAATCATCCCAGCCAGGGCTTTGTCAAGCTGGGCCTTAAAAACCTCTAAGGATGGAGATTCCGTCACCTCCCTCCTAGTGAAAGTAACCCATTCCACCCTCCCTCCTAGTGAAACATTATGTTATATTTATAAAATATAACCACCCTCCTAGTGAAATATTTGTTATAAAGCTCTTTTGTTTTTATGGATTGAAAATAAAACAGATATTTAATATCTGCGCTTTTTTATGCAGTGTTGTTGACAAAGTAACTCTGATCAATAGCTCCTATTCGATCCCAGCTACACCTAATTATTAAACCATCAGATTTGGATCTGGATTTAAAACATTCCTACACTTGGAGCATTTAGATTTAGGTTCGATTACATCGATTATAAATAGGCTTGGCAGACTCTGATATAAAACTTTAGAGCCTACAATTCCAATCAGTCCTACTTCTTGTTCAGCCATTCACAAAGAGAAACAAGTTTGTTTACATGCCGTCTGCATTGCCGTAGTGACTTCCAGCTCTGTGCTGTATGTGGAACTGGAAGGGTTGGAGAGATAAGAACCATCTGGTCACCTTCTCATTTTTTTCATTGTTCTGCTGCAACCTCTGAAGAGGGGCGTGGTCAGTCACGAGGACAAACTGCCTCCCTAGCAGGTAGTAGCACAGTGTTTTCATGGCCCATTTAACGGTGAAGCATTCCCTCTCAACCACCGCATATTTCTGTTCCCTTAGGAGGAGTTTCCTACTGAGGTATAGAATCAGGTGTTCTTCTTCTCCGACCATCTGGGATAGGACAGCCCCCAGTCCTACTTCAGCTGCGTCTGTCTTCAGGATGAACCCTCAGTGAAGTCTGGGGCTGTGAGTACAGGGTTACTGCAGAGAGCTGTCCACAGAACTGTAAATGTCCTCTCTGCTGTGTCAGTCGATTGTACCATCTCAGGTCCCCGAGCTTTTATTAGGTCGGTCAGGGCACTTGCCCTGGTGGCGAAATGGGGGATAAAGTGTTGATAGTACCCCAGTACCCCAAAAAATGCCCAGACTTGTTTCTTGTGAATTGGTTGGGGCCAGTTTTGGATGGCCTCTAATTTATTGAGTTGGGGTTTTACTACTCCTTGTCCCACAACGTAGCCCAGATATTTAACCTTTGTTAACCCTATGGCGCACTTGGTGGGGTTTGTGGTAAGGCCAACACGCCTTAGGGTATCTAGGACAGCTTCCACCTTTTCCAGGTGGGTTTCCCAGTCTGAGGTATGAATAACCACTTTGTTCAGATAGGCGGCCGCATAACTGGCATGGGGGTGCAATAGCTTGTTCATGAGGCACTCAAAGGTAGCTGGGACCCCATGTAGACCAAATGGGAGGACTGTATATTGAAAGAGACCCTCCAGCATGGAGAAAGTGGTCTTCTCTTTTTCATCTTCAGCAAGGAGAATCTGCCAATACCCTTTAGTCAAGTCTAGAGTCGTCAGGAACCGGACATTTCCCAGTCGGTCCACTAACTCGTCTATGCGGGGTATAGGATATGCGTCGAACTGGGACACCTCATTCAGCGGATGGAAGTCATTGCAGAACCTCGTAGAACCATCCCGTTTGGGTACGAGCACGATTGGGCTAGACCACTGACTGTAGGACTCTTCGATTATCCCTAACTCCAGCATTTTCTTTACTTCTGCTCTGATTTCTTCTCTTTTGCCACTGGCACCTGGTAGGGCCTCATTGTTACCTTGGCCCTGGGGTTTATAATGATGTGGTGGTACGTTTCAGTTGTTCAAACTGGCTGAGATGAGAACACGTCTTGGTTTTGGTTGATCATCTTGGACACCTCCTCTCTTTGGGCTGGTGTTAAATTGGGAGCTGCTCGTGGGTTTTGTTTTCCTGTGGTGGGTTCTTTCGGACAACTACACACACTTCTTGGGTATGCCAGGGTTTTAGAAGGTTAATGTGGTACACTTGTACTTGTTTTCTATGTCCCGGTTATCATAGCTTGTAATTTACCTCTTCTATAGGTTCAACTATTTCATAGGGCCCCTGCCACTGGGCCAAGAGTTTACTCTCTGACATGGGTACTAACATCATTACTCAGTCTCCTGGCTGAAACTGCCAAATCTTTGCTTGGTGCTTGTAGTGAGATTGTTGGGCTTTTTGGGCCTTCTCCAGGTGATCCTGCACAATGGGGGTAACCCGGGTTATACAGTCTCTCATTTGCAATACATGCTCAACTGTATTCTTCCCCATATTGGGCTCCTCTTCCCAAATCTCCCTGGCTAGGTCTAGTATGCCCCGGTGACCATATAATAGCTCAAAGGGAGAGAAACCAGTGGAGGCTTGGGGAACTTCCCGGATGGCAACATACGATAGGGCAAGAGGGTATCCCAATCCTCTGCCATCGGCCGTGGTGTCCCGCCCCGCTGTTCCCTCCACCAGCTCTGAGGGTTCCCCTCCCCAGCCCCCAGGGTGTACGCCCAGGTGGCAGCATCCCCCCCACCTGCCACTATGTCCTCTCTCCCATCCACCGCCTCTGCTACCATCTATAACGGCCGGGGCCCCTTCCCCACCTTGACCAGGAAGCACGGCTTCCGTTGCCTCCTGGTGCCAGCCTCGCCCCACATAGAAATCTACTTGCAGACGTTGGCAAAGGTGGTGGGGCCCACGCGCATTGTGGCGGCCTCCAAAATGTGCGGAAAAGTTGTCTTCTTCCTAGCATCGGAGGCTGCCACTCAGGAGGCGGTGGAGAAGGGCCTGGCGGGGGGGGGTGTTCGTCCCCCTAGAGCCACTAGAGGACCTGGGTGTCTGACTAGTCCTGACCTCTGTCCCTCTCTTTCTCCCGTTGCCCTGTTACCTGCCCTCTATACCCTGGGGAAACCCATTTCTGTTGTTAGCCCTCTCCCACTGGGCTGCAAAGACCCCGCCCTCCAACGTGTCCTCTTGTTCCGCCGGCAGGTGCAGTTTCAACTGCCGCTGGTGGCACGTGACAGAGAGGCGCTTGAGGGGCCATTCCTGGTCCCCTACCAGGGGGGCCATTACCGGGTGCACTATTCTACAGGGGAGTACCGGTGCTACCTCTGCCGGGCGATGGGGCACGTCCAAAGAGATTGACCCTGGCCTGGCAAGGAGGGGCATCTGGGACCCCTGAGCCCTGGCAGGGCGCTGGCCCCGTCATCACCGGTACCCCTGGCTGCCCAGCACCCGGAGCCACTCCTCCTCCTTCCCAGCCCACCACTGCTCCTGCTTGGGCCCAAGGGGCACCTCCCCCACTATGTCCAGATGAGCGGGAGAGCCCTGCTGCCACTGCCTGCAATCTGGCGGGGCCTGTGGAGAAGGGTGCGGCGGGGATACTGCCAGGCATAGGAGAGGGCCCGCCCCAGGAGGAATCTTCCCTCCCTTGTGTTGCCCCACCGTTACCTCCCCGAGGCCCTGAGCCATCGCCTCTGCCCCCGACCCGACCCCTGCTAGCCAGCCCCCAGATGATGCCATGGAGGGCTGGGCCCTAGTACAGGGGAAGTAGGGCAAGTGGAAGGCTTGAGCTCTACTCCTTTCCACCGATGCGGAAGCCCCCCTGAAGACCAGGAAGGGGGGCACTGATGCCGAGCCTTCCACCTTGCCCACAGGTGTATTCCACCAACTGGTGCTGGCTGGGGAAGACGTGGCAGCACCGGAGAGAAGTGCTGCCCCTCCACGGGCGTCCCTTCCCTCCGAGGCCCCCGATGGAGCCCCTCCTGTCCCGTTACCACCTGAAGCCCCTGTGAGCCCCGAGGTGACTGTCGCTTTGGGTGCCGGTGAAGAGAACTCCGGGGTGGTAGAAGGCAATCGCCCCTCCATTTATGAGGAGATCGAAGCCCTGGGTCTGACCCCGGTCACCCAGGGGGAGGACGATCCTCTGCCAGCGGGCCTCTATCTGGGCGACCTCACTCTGGCCCCCCTTTCCCCATGCTCCCTCCCCCTAACCGTTGCTTCTGCTCCTGCCTCCGAGAAGCCCCTGGACTCTTCCACCAACCTGGCTGCAGATGGCACCCCACTGACTGCCACTGAGCCTGTTGAGGTGATGGCCAGTGCCACATGGCTGGGACCTGAGCCACCAGAGGCACCCCTCATTGGTGTGGAGCAATCGACCTCCTACCCAGGCAGGGGCCCTTCAGAAGTCCACCTCCTGATGCCAAACCCACCATGGAACCTGCGCCCGGCATCACTGAGAGCCCCCTTCCCACTCCCCGAACCTCTGAGCATGACCAGGAGGTGCCACTGCCCAGTTGCTTGGCTTTTGGACCCCAAAATCTTGCCTCTGTTCCTGACCCCGGCCCTGCCCCTGTTGCCGACCCCGTTCCTATTCCCTCCACCTCCTGCGATGTTATTGCTGCTCCTGGGGCTGTCTCCTTCCCTTTTCCGGCAGATGACCCCCAGGGAGTGGCCTTTGTATTTCCCTGTCTCCACCCACTGGGACTGCTATCTTCCCTTCGCTGCCCCCTTCTGAACCAGGATTTTAGGTGAGCCATGTGGCGCGGCCCATCGGGCGCCATGTCGGGGGTCCGCCCCTTGCCTGCCCATCTTGGTGGGCCACAGGGCCGGGGCCCCACCAGAGGATGGTCAGAAGCCAGTAACTCCACCCCCTCATGCACTGTGAGAGGAGCTGAGGGAGTTTCTTGAAGATGTCCGCGGCGCCCACAAAAAGGTACAGCTTGCTCTCCAGCGATGGGGGGACATTCATCAAATCCTCCGGGCCACGAGGACCCTTATGCGGGAGGGTAAAAGGACCAGGAAGCAGGCCACCGCAGCCTACCAGGGGGTCCATGGCTTCCGTGACTCCTTGCTCACCTACGGGGTAGGTCACAGTTTGCTGCGCGGCTCAATGGGGACCATGAGCAACCCTGCAATCGAGGATCCCCCCTAGCCCTCCTCATGGTACCCATCACTATCGCAACATTGAACACCCAGGGCTGTAGGATGGGTTTCTGCAAGAGCCAGGTGCTCTCCTTCCTTCGGGAAGGGGGGTACTCTGTGGTTTTCCTGCAGGAGACCCATACAGATCCAGCGGCTGAAGACAGCTGGCTGCTGGAATGGGGGGACAGGGTCTACTTTAGCCATCTCACGGTTCATATGGCTGGAGTGGCGACCCTTTTCTCCCCCGACCTGTGGCCTGAGGTGCTGGGGGTCGCCGAGGCTGTGCCGGGCCACCTACTGCACCTCCGGGTCCGTATTGAGGGGCTCGTGGCCAACCTCGTTAACGTCTATGCCCCAACATTGGACCCGGAGCGGCTGTGTTTCTATCAGCAGGCATCCATCTTCCTTGGCACCTTGGATCCTTGCGAGTGCCTGGTCCTGGGCGGGGACTTTAGCACCACCCTCAAGGAGTGGGACTGCTCGGGGACCAAGCAGTGCCCGGCCGTTGTGGACGTCCTCCGGGAGATAGTCGAACACCACTCCCTGGTGGACATCTGACGTGACTACCACCGGACAACATCTCAATGTTCACCTTTGTCCGGGTGGAGGCCCATTGGTCACGCCACTCCCGGTTGGACTGCATCTATTTATCACGTTTCCACCTTTCACAGGCCCACTCCTCCAGCATCCAGCCGGCCCTGTTCTCTGATCATCATTTAGCCACCGTGCTGGCCTCTCTCTGCACAGAGAGGCCGGGGCCGGCCTATTGGCATTTCAACAACAGCTTGTTGGAGGATGTGGGCTTCATGGCATCCTTCCGGGAGTTCTGGCTGGCCTGGCGAGGGCAGTGGCATGCCTTTCCCTCGGCGTGGCGGTGGTGGGACCTGGGGAAGGTGCATGCCCGGCTCTTCTGCCATGACTACACCCAGGACGCCAGCCAACAGAGGGATGCGGCGATAGAGCAGTTGGAACGGAAGGTCTAAGAGCTGGAGAGGAGTCGGGCTGCCAGCCCCGAGGATCCATCCCTCTGCAGAGCATGCCGGGAGAAGTGGGAGGAGCTCTGAGCCCTTGAAGACCGTTGGGCCTGGGGCGCCTTTGTTTGATCCCGCATCCGTCTCCTTTGGGAGATGGATTGCGGCTCTGGCTTCTTCTATGCCCTGGAGAAAAGGAGGGGGGCCAAGAAGCACTTCACCTGCCTTCTGGCAGAGGATGGCACCTCCCTCACGGATCCGGTGGAGATGTGCCGAAGGGCCAGGGCCTTCTACACAAGCCTTTTCTCCCTGGATCCAACTGATCCTAACTCTTGAAGAGTGCTCTGTGATGAACTCCTTACGGTCAGTGAGGCCGTCCGAGACTGGCTAGAGTTCTATGGCCGAGTTCTCGGAAGCCCAATAAATCTCCGGGCATGGACGGGCTGACTGTGGAGTTCTACTGCGTGTTCTGGAACGTCCTCGGCCCAGACCTAGTCACTGTCTGGGACAAGTCCTTGCAGAGCGGGGTCCTCCCTCTTTCATGCCAGTGAGCCGTGCTCACCTTATTGCAGAAGAAGGGGAACCGCTGTGATTTACAAAATTGGCATTCCGTCTCACTCCTCAGTGTGGACTACAAAGTTGTAGCGAAAGCCATCTTGCTGCGGCTAGGGTCTGTGCTGGCAGACGTGGTCCACCCAGACCAGACCTACAACATCCCGGGCCGCACCATCTTTGACAACCTGTATCTCATCCGGGACCTCTTGGAACTTAGGTGTAGGGATGGTCTGTCATTTGCTCTCCTGTCCTTGGATCAGGAGCAGGCATTCAACAGGGTGGACCACGGGTCTCTCCTGAGCACTCTGCGAGCGTTTTGCTTCAGACCCCAGTTTGTGGGTTTTCTCCGGGTGCTATATGCCTCCACAGAGTGTCTGGTCATGCTCAACTGGACCCTGACCCGGTTAGCTTCGGGCGAGGAGTACGGCAGGGGTACCCCCTCTCGGGCCAGCTGTATGCTCTGGGGATTGAGCCCTTCCTCTGTCTCTTCCTTAGGAAGTTGACGGGGTTGGTGCTGTGTGAGCCGGAGCTGTGGCTGGTCCTGTCGGCATATGCTGACGATGCGCTCCTTGTGGTCCAGGACCCGGGCAACTTGGCATGGGTGGAGGCTTGCCAGGCCATCTATTCGTCAGCCTCCTCCATCCGGGTCAACTGGGTCAAGAGCTCTGGCCAGGTGGTCAGGGATGGATGGCAGGTGAGCTCCCTCCCACCCGCGCTTCAGGCCATCGGGTGGAGCGTGGGTCCGCTGCTATCTCGGTGTTTACCTGTCTGCCACTCATCTGTCTCCGCCAGAGAACTGGCACAATTTAGAGGGCAGGGTGACAGAGCAGCTCTGGAAATGGACAGGACTACTCTGGTGCCTCTCCCTTCGAGGGATAGCTCTGGTGCTAAATCAACTAGTCCTGTCCATGCTCTGGTACTGGCTCAACACCCTGGTACCAGCCCCAGGTTTCCTGGACAACCTCCGGACATCTATTCTGGAGTTCTTCTGGTCAGGACTGCACTGGATCTCTGCAGGGGTTCTCCATCTACCCCTAGAAGAGGGAGGGCAGGGCCTGAAGTGTCTACACACTCAGGTCCATGTTTTCCGCCTCCAGGCCCTGCAGAGTCTCCTTTATGATGCAGGTAGTCTGGTGTGGAGCATACTGGTGAAAACCTTCCTGAACCACTTCCAAGGGCTCTGATATGACTGGCAGCTCCTTTATCTCCATTTGAGAGGTCTTCCGTGAGTCTTCTGCCGGTCTTCTACCAGGACCTCCTTTGGACCTGGAAACTGTTCTCAGTGATCAGGTCTGTGGCAGCCACCGTTGGGGCAGATCTCCTCATGGAGCCCCTGCTACACAACCCCCAGCTCCATGTGCAGGTGGTGGAGTCCCCCTTGGTGCGCCAGAAGTCGGTCCTGGCAGAAGTCACAAAAGTCGGAGAGCTCCTGGACTACGACCGGGGAGACTCACTGGATCCCCTGATGCTCACTCAGCACATGGGGCTCTCCAGGCCTTGTACTCCCCGAAGCGTACTTCAGGAGGTGAGGGCCACTTTGCCACCCACTGCTTGGGTTTACCTCGACCGGATCCTGCACGCCCCGCCCACCCTTCACCCCAGGCCCTCTGGACCTTTTCATCGGGCCTCTGCCCTGTGGGCCCAACTGACCCCCCCACTCTTTCACTGTGAGCCGGCTGCACAATCAGCAGCCGGTCTGCTTCCAGACCACACCAAGGAAGAATCTATACATGCTCATGCTCCACACCTTTCACATCCTCACCCTCGCGTCCCGCCCCAACACAAAATGGCGGGACCTCCTGCCACCTCTAGAAGGTGAGGAGCCCCAGTGGGCCAGCCTATATTCCACCCTGGTTCCAAGGCCCACCGGGGATTTCAGTTGGCGGCTCCTTCAAGGGGCCGTGAGTATGGGCATGTACTTGGCGCAGTTCACTCCTATCCCGGACACCTGCCCCTTTTGCAGCGTGAAGGAAACCCTGGCGCACACATACTTGGAGTGTGCCAGGCTGCAGCCCCTGTTCTGCCTCCTCTTAGATATCTTATTAGGATTTTCGTTACACTTTTCCCCTCACCTTTTTATTTATGCACTCCCTATCCGTGGCCCCACAAAGTCACGGGACCTCCTGGTCAACCTCTTCCTGGCCCTGGCTAAAGTGGCCATCTATAAAACCAGGGTGAGGAGGTTGGCCGATGGAGTCTCCTGTGACTGTGGGGCCTATTTCCGATCATCCGTCCATTCACGTATCCGGGTAGAGTTCCTCTGGGCAGCGTTCACTGACTCCCTTGATGCCTTTGAGGAGCAGCGGGAGCTGTCTGCGGTTCTCTGCTCGGCATCCCAGTCTGGTTCCCTTCATTTGACCCTTTGACTGCACTCCTGTCCCTGTTATTTCATTAGTTGTCCCCCATACTTATTTGGTTTCCAGGTCCTGTGGACCTGCCTCTTAGGCTGGGGGAGGGGGGGAATCCTTCACCCACCCACTTCCTGGATCCCAATAGGACCGCTCACTTATATCCTTCTGATCTGAGTCCATCACAGGTGGAAAAGACTGAGTAGAAAACTACAGCATACCCTCTCCCACCCCTCTGCTCCTCCCCACCCTCCCAGCTTTTCATATCTTTCTTCTTGCACTTTGCTTTGTCTCATTCAGAGGTGTTTAGTTGCCAAGGATTTATAGTCTACACATCTAACCCTTTTTAAAGAGACTACTGCACCTAGCATTAGTACTCACCTACCCATGCCCTTCCACACCGATTGAGTCTGGAGAATAACAGCTCACTCTGTACTGCACACCCCATAAGAATTTGAAGAACAAAGCCTTAATAGACTAGAGTGCTTCTGCAATCTCAAAAGCAATTGTCTTCTGGGGGCTGTGATGAATTCTGTGAATGTAAAATTCACAGTCAGAATAGGGGAAACTATTATATTCTGTGTTTTGGTGACATATCTGTTGGATAAGTGGATTCAACCTTAACAGTCCAGCCAACCATTATTTATTTATCACGAAATGCTTGTTACAGTTATGACAGTGTGTGCTATGTCCAGGAGAGAAAGACATGACAGCCTCTCGAGACTGAAAACTAAGCAGTGGGCACAAAAACACATGGTAGATTTAAAAGAGCTTTAGGGCATGTTTTCAAAGGAGCTGACCACAGACTGCTACCATTGGCTTTAATTAGTGTTTTGCTTACTCCACTGACAACTAGGCCCTTAGTTTACCATTACTGAGTGACCGATCATAGTTGGCAGAAGAACCTCGATAAAAACCCCACTCACATGCAGAACAGAATGCTCAAATTTAAAAAACAAAAAAAGAAATAATACACACACACACGATCTGGATTTTATGTATTATGCAGTAAAATCAAGCTGTCATCACAACACTTCGCTCATCCTTATTCTTTTGAGTGTCATATCATTTGACCTGAATTAATTTTTACATGAATTTGTAATTACAGTAATTTCTCAAACTATGATTAGTTTCTTTATTGCCCTTTAGTGTCAGGGATGTGTAATGGCTGATGCTGGCCTCTTTCAAGATGATTTTGCTTAATTGGTCAATTAGCATATGGTCTCAGATTATGAGTATCTGAAGAAAAATTGTCTGCCAGATTCCAGAATATGCTGCCCAATTTTGTGTTTTTTTATCTTCTGTAAGTGAAGTCACGTTTTGCCTTTTTTCCTTACCTCTGTTTCCACACACCCCCCAGCCCCCGATTTGCGTAGCCTGTCCCAGTGTAAATGTATTGCAGTTTTGAATACTGACAGACACATGGATGTAAACAATGACTCATCTGGCAAAGTTAAGGACAGGAAAATGTAAAAACAAAAGCCCTAGAGAAAGATAATACAGCCTTCCTGATGCAGGCACCATTGAAATATGAGTCTCTGCTAGCCTGAAGAGCCCATTATCAAATATTTGTTCCCCATGTAGATACTTAAAGACTATGATCAAGTCACGGCTTATCCTTCTCTTTGTTAAGCAAAATAGATTGATCCTTGAGTCTATCTTTTAATCACTCTTCCCTGAATTCTCTCTAATTTATCAACATCCTTCTTGAATTGTGGACACCAGAACTGGACACAGAATTCCAATGCTGAATGTAGAGGTAAAAACCTGTCATCTACTCTTATTTGAGATTGCCTTGTTTGTGCATCCCAGGTTCACATTAGCCCTTTTGGTCACAGTGGGAGCTCATGTTCAGCTGATTATCCACCATGACCCCCCAAATCATTTTCAGAGTCACTGCTTTGCAGAATAGTCCTCCATCTTTTAAGTATGGCCTACATTCTTTGTTCCAAGGATGTATACATCTAGTTGCATTAAAACATTGTTTGCTTGCGCCCATCTTACCCAATGATCCTGTTTGCTCTGTATCAATGACCTGTCCTCTTCATTATTTATCATTCCCCCAATGTACGTGTCATCTACCAAGCTTATCACTGATTTTATATTCTCTTGTAGGTCTTTGATAAAACATGTTAAATAGGATCAGTTATCAAGTTTTTATCCATTTGTGCCGTATTAATTTTGTATTCTAGTTTTTTTAAAATCAAAATAGCATGAGGTACCAAGTCAAAAGCCTTACAGAAGCCTACATTATGTTACATCAACACTAATAACTTCATCAAATTTGTAGTCTCACCAACAAATATCAGGCTAGTTTTACAGGATCTATTTTCCATACATCCACATTGACTGGCATCAGTTGTATTACCCTCTAATTCTTTATTAATCTATTCTAGGGCTGTTAATTGCAGTTAACTCACGTGATTAACTCAAAAAAATTAGTCATGATTAATCTTAGTTTTAATTGCACTGTTAAACAGTAAAATATCAGTTGAAATCTATTAACTATTTTGGACGTTTTTCTACATTTTAAAATATATTTATTTCAATTACAATATGGAATACAAGGTGTACAGTGCTCACCTTATTTTTTTTATTATAAATATTTGCACTGTAAAAATTATAAGAAATGGTATTTTTCAAGTCAGCTAATACAAGTACTGTAGTGCAGTCCCTTTATCATGAAAGTGTATCTTACAAGTGTAGATATTTTTGTTACATAACTGAACTCAAAAACAAAACAATGTAAAACTTTAGAGCCTACAAGTCCACTCAGTCCTACTTCTTGCTCAGCCAATCACTAAGAGAAACAAGTTTGTTTACATTTACAGGAGATAATGCTGCCCACTTCTTATTTACAATGTCACCTGAAAGTAAGAACAGGCATCACATGGCACTTTTGTAGCCGGCATTGCAAAGTATTTATGTGCCAGATATGCTAAACATTCGTATGCCCCTTCATGCTCATTAAAAATTATGCATTAATTACTTAGTGACTGAACTCCTTGGGGGAGAATTATGTCTTCTGCTCAGTTTTACCTGCATTCTGCCATATATTTCATGTTATAGCAGTCTCAGATGATGACCCAGCACATGTTGTTCATTTTAAGAATACTTTCACTGCAGATTTGACAAAATGCAAAGAAGGTACCAATGTGTGAGATTTCTAAAGATAGCTACAGTACCTGAACCAAGGTTTAAGAATCTGAAGTGCCTTCCAAAATCTGAGAGGGAAGAGGAGTGGAGCATGCTTTCAAAAGTCATAAAAGAGGAACACTCCGATGCAGAAACTACAGAACCCGAACCAGAAAAAAAGAAAATCAGCCTTCTGCATTTGACTCAGATGATGAAAATTAACATGCATCAGTCTGCACTGCTTTGGACTGTTATCAAACAGAACCTGTTATCAGCATGGATACATGTCCTCTGGCATGGTAGTTGAAGCAAGAAGGGACATATGAATATTTAACGCATCTGACATGTAAATATCTTGCAATGCCAGCTACAACAGTGCCATGCCAAAGCCTGTTCTCATTTTTAGGTGACACTGTAAACAAGAATCAGGCAGCATTATCGGCTGCAAATGTAAGCAAACTTATTTCTCTTAGTGATTGGCTGAACAAGAAGTAGGACTGAGTGGACTTGTAGGCTCTAAAGTTTTACATTGTTTTGTTTTTGAATGCAGTTTTTTATATAATTCTATGTTTGTAAGTTCAACTTTCATGATAAAGAGATTGCACTACATTACCTGTATTAGGTGAATAAAAAAATACAAATATTTGCACTGTAAAAAAAATAGTAATAAAATAAAGATAAAGTGAGCACTGTACCCATTGTATTCTGGGTTGTAATTGAAATCAATATATATGAAAATGTATAAAACATCCAAAAATATTTAAATAAATAGTATTCTATTATTGTTTAACAATGCAATTAATCATAAAATTTTTAATTGCTTGACAGCCCCAATCTATTCCTGTATCAGCTGCTCCTTTTTGTTGCTCAGGATCGATGTCAGACCTACAGGTCTATGAATACCGGGGTCATCCCATTTAACCCTTTTAAATAATAGCACAATGTTAGCTTTCTACCACAATTCTGGAAGATGCAGAGTTCCAAAACTTTAGGGGGAAAACAAGAAAAAACAACAACCACCAGCCCATTAATGATCCAATGGTATCCTCAGCCAGCTCTTCTAAAACTCTGGGACTCAAGTTATCCAGACCCACTGATTTAAAAATATCTGACTTCAGTAGCTGCTGTTTGATAGCTGCCCACATTACTATTGGAAAGGCAAAAGGGTTATCCTTATCACATATGACTACATCTGTTTTTCCCTAAATACAGAACAGAAATGTTTATTGAACACTTCTGCCTTTTTGTCATTAATGACAAATCTAACATCTCCATCTAATAAACCATTCTTAACTTATACACACAACAACAACAAAAAAATCATTCAACTCTCAACTTTTTCTGTCTCCCAATATGCAACAATTCCATACTTTCCCATACCAAATCCATTAATCTTTCCCCTACTAATGTAGTTCTTAATTCACCATATGTCCCAATCCTTGGTACTTCACTGAGGCGTTTCTGTGTGGCTCCCTACCACCCTGCAATCAGTTCATAATGACAACAGTGATGTCAGCAGCAGACTTGTCCTATGGATTCTGGCTTTGGGATGGTTGATCAGCTAGATTGTAGATCACCTTGACTGGTAGTCTGTAGGTTCAGCTGGGAAATGGGTCCCCTTCAGCTCTTGAGGAGGTATGTCTCTTCCAAATGTTGGAGGTTTCCCCTGTCTGGGATGGGTAAGAGAGTGTGGGAGGGAGAGAGGGAACAGATCTTTGGAGGCTGGGCTGAGCAAACAGGCACTGGCATTAAGACAGGCAGGCTACAGGACTTCAACTCAGCGTAGTAGCAGCGTCACTGTCTTCTCTCCTTTCTTCCTTCTTGGGTGCTGCTTGAGGGGTCAGTGTGAGGGACAGGTTGGGCACGTCCCAAGAGGAGTTCCTCTTGCCACTGACAGAAACTGACACACATTCAGATAGCACAGCATGCTTTAGCAATCAGATCTGTTTAGCAAGCAGTTTGGGACGGTCGTGAAACAATTTTTTGCCACCACCACCTCCTCCCCCCATATACCGTTAATGTCTGTCCATAATTTCCACACAGGGTCAGCCCAAAGATCTGGAGAAATATTCACCCCATGTACTTAACTGACTCATTTCCACAACAGCTATATGTTGGGAAAACTGTAAAACCCTTTGCTGGAGAAGAGGAACCCACTGCATATTCCTTTCAGTTTTAGCAAATGGTTAGCATGGATATGTTTTCAAGGCTGACTTTTTAAAGGATTGAGTGAAGGTTTAATTCATGCCTGCACTTGAGCTGAGCCAGTTAGCTATCTGAAACAACGCCAGGTCTGGGAATAACCAGGGTGTCATAAATATAAAGGGAAGGGTAAACACCTTTAAAATCCCTCCTGACCAGAGGGAAAACCCTTTCACCTGTAAAGGGTTAAGAAGTTAGGATAACCTCGCTAGCACCTGACCAAAATGACCAATGAGGAGACAAGATACTTTCAAAGCTGGAGGGGGGGGGGGGGGGAGAAATAAAGGTTCTTTCTGTCTGTGTGATGCTTTTTCCAGGAACAGAAAAGGAACGGAATCTTAGAACTTAGTAAGTAATCTAGTTAGATATGTGTTAGATTCTGTTTTGTTTAAATGGCTGATAAAATAAGTTGTGCTGAATGGAATGTATATTCCTGTTTTTGTGTCTTTTTGTAACTTAAGGTTTTGCCTAGAGGGATTCTCTATGTTTTGAATCTGATTACCCTGTAAGGTATTTACCATCCTGATTTTACAGAGGTGATTCTTTTACTTTTTCTTCAACTAAAATTCTTCTTTTAAGAACCTGAGTGCTTTTTCATTGTTCTTAAGGTCCAAGAGTTTGGGTCTGTGTTCACCTATGCAAATTGGTGAGGATTTTTATCAAGCCTTCCCCAGGAAAGGGGGTGTAGGGTTTGGGGAGGATTTTTGGGGGAAAGACGTTTCCAAGTGGGCTCTTTCCCTGTTATATATTTGTTAGATGCTTGGTGGTGGCAGCAGTAAAGTCCAAGGGCAAAAGGTAAAATAGTTTGTACCTTGGGGAAGTTTTAACCTAAGCTGGTAAAAATAAGCTTAGGGGGTTTTTCATGCAGGTCCCACATCTGTACCCTAGAGTTCAGAGTGGGGAAGGAACCTTGACACAGGGTTTCAAAACACCATAGCCGTATCCCCTTCCTTTCAGGAATGTTTCCACATGCCCTCGCTGCTGAGGTTATCATGATCAGTGTG
Source organism: Caretta caretta (assembly GCF_965140235.1). Lineage (NCBI taxonomy): Eukaryota > Metazoa > Chordata > Testudines > Cheloniidae > Caretta > Caretta caretta. The sequence continues at coordinate 302,190,262 of NC_134206.1, read as the reverse complement.
TGGTAACATCTACTGTACCATGGCTGCCTGATGCTGTACCTACATCAGGGGAAATCCACAAGGGAGCTGACTGACAGCTTTATGTCTTGTCAAAGGTAGCCATGGAGCACTGATGAACTGACCCATATTATTATAATGAAAGCTTTCCAGGACTGAAAAGCAGGCTCTGTTAACAATGGGGCCCCAGGCTCCCCTTCCAGCTCATCACTGCCCCAGTGGAAATCTATCCACTGTACTTCTGTTAGAAGTCTCACGCCTCGCTTTGATGAAATATTTATTAGTAAATAAACATGTTGTATTCATGAGGATAAAGCCTCTAGGCCAAATTCACAGTTCGGTATTATTTCAGGATAACACTAAAACAGCTACTGCATTCCCAATGCAAATTTGTTTGGGTGTTAGCTAAGACTGAAGGTAGGCTTAAAATATTTAAATTGTAGAGTACTAACATCCCCTCTCTCCATACAGAGATATTCAAAGGGCTATATTCACTCTAGGCTATGCCAATTTCCATTGAGGTAATGCGGGAATCCTGGCAGTGTCAAGTTTGCCTTGAAAGTAAGTAGTGGCAGTGCAAGGCACCTGCAGCACATGCTCTGCTGTGGGCCTTGCAGCCAGCCAACACTACCGCCAGAGTGGGAAGAGTTGGTTGGAGAAGGATGATGGCGGTAGCTGTGCAAGGTTGGACTGTCTGCACCAAAGCTGACATATATCCATGCAGGACTCCCAGAAAGGGTGTCAGTGCACACATGCTTGCCTCCTTTCTCTGGTGGTAGAAACTCTTTACAGCTCAGATGTCATGGGAAAAAACACACAAACAAGATATGTGATGCCTGGATAGAAAAAAAAAAGTGCCTCTCCAAGTAACACTAAGTATGCTCTGAAAATAAAGCCCCAAATTTAACACCATTAAGGAACATAAACCCATACTGGGTCAGATCAATAGTCCAGCTAGCCCAGTATCCGGTCTTCTGAAAGTGGCCAATGTCAGATGCTTCAGAGGGAATGAACAGAACAGGGCAATTGTCGAGTGATCCATCCCCTGTCATCAAGTCCCACCATCTGGCAGTCAGAGGCTTAGGGACACACAGAGCATGGGGTTGCATCTTTGACCATCTTGGCTAATAGCCATTGATGAACCTATTCTTTTTTTAAAACCCAGTTATATATTGGCTTTCACAACATCCTCTGGCAACAAATTCCACAGGTTGACTGTGTGTTGTGTTTGTCTGAAACCTTCTGCTTGCTTATTGTGTTACGTGAAGGGGTAAATGACACTTCCTTATTCAGATTCTCCATTCCATTTATGATTTTATAGCCTTCTGTCATATTAGTTTCTTCTTCTCCAAGCTAACCAACGCCGGTCGTTTTAATCTCTCCTCAGATGGAAATTGTTCCATACCCCTAATCATTTTTGTTGCCCTTCTCTGTACTTTTTTCAATTCTAACATCTTTTGAGATGTTGTGTCCAGAACTGCATACAGTATTCAAGGTGTGGGTGTATCATTGATTTAGATAGTAGCATTATGATCTTTACTGTCTTATTGTCTATTCCTTTCCTAATTGCTCCCAGTGTTGTTAGCTTTTTTTGACTGCTGCTGCACACTGAGTGAATGTTTTCAGAGAACTATCCACAACGACTCTATGGTGTTTTTGTTGAGTGGTAACAGCTAATTTAGACCCCATCATTTTGTATGCATAACCGGGATTATGTTTTCCAGTGTACACTACTTGGCATTTATTAACATTTACTTTCATCTGCCATTTTGGTGCCCTGTCACCCACTTGTGAGATCCCTTTGTAATTTCAGGATTTAACTATCTTGAGTAATTTTGTATCAACTGCAAGCTTTGACACCTCACTGTTTGACCCTTTTTCCAAGATCATTTATGAATGTTGGACAGCACTTGTCCCAGTTCGGGTCCTTGAGAGAGGTAGATAGTGGGCTTCTCCCATTTTGAAAAGTGACCATTTATTCCTTCCCACAAATCTGTTCACAAAACTACAGTCTATACATGGAAGCATTTTACAGTGCCTAGTAATTTAGTTGCTTGTGCAGTGCTCCAAGTGCTGCTGCGGGGGAGAGGGGGTATGTTCAAGCAATAAAAGTTATTTGGTATGGAGTTGAATGGAGTGGACAAACTGGTATAAGAGGGTTTGTTTCTATGTTTTAACATTTTATTGATTTTCAGGCAAAGAGGAATAATGTATTACACCAAGATGAAGCAGGGGATAGCAGACAAATAAAAACTAAGCACAGCTCAAGTTCTTTTGTTGTCAACATCACTAACTAGTTTAGCCAGATTCTTCCCCCAAAATGAGAGACAACGTTGGTGGTTCTCTTCCCCATCTCTGCCCCGCTCCCCAGTACAATGGGTCAAATCAAATGGAGTAGCTGGTCTGGAAAGCCTCAGGGAAGAGTTTGGTAGCTGTAATTAACTTTCACAACTGTTCAAAATTAATATTTTTTTGGATGGATGGAAGTGTGGCTTAAAGTTCTGCTTTTCATTAGAGAATGGAGTGGGGATCTAAGTTTAAAAGTCACCACACACTGAAATAAGATATCATAGCCTTGTTTCCTCTCGCCTCACACCTACTAGTAGAATGGAGCAGAGTGAGGAGTGAGAAGCAGTAGTCACAACAACGGTAAAACCCAGGCGGCATGATTTGCCCCACACTCATAATACCCCAAACCACATTTTGTTGAAAAAACGCACCTTAATTCCCTCTCCCTGAAACAGTCATTCCTACAGAAGGTAGAAATATGACCCTTAAATCCACACAAAATAGAATCAGAGTTTTAAATCCTGCATGCTTGGGTTTTTTTAAATGCAAAAATGGATATTTGTCAATGCACAGGAATGTTTGAAACCTGACAATGATAGATGGGAGTTATCCTTTGAAGAAAATTGGAGAAGCACTATCTCATGAGACAAGTAAAGTAAGAATAGAAAAGGCACTGGAAATACATTGTAGGAAAAAATAATTGAATTAGACACACTGATTATCTGACTTCATAAGTACTCGCCTTAAATATCTATGCTTCATATCTCCACTGAACTGAGAACAACATAGATGCATACAGCAGTCACTACTGAAAGTCACCCGTGTATGTCTCGAGTACCTTTCTTGAAGTCATGGAGTTACTCAATTCCTACTACTTTTATATCAATGTATTAAGCCGAGCATCTCTCACTAGATACTACAAAATTTCCATTTCCTTACAATAGGAATCAACTGCAGTCTATCTCCACCATGAGGTAACTGTGAGTAAATCCTTACTATTTCATACCGTCTGTTGTATGTACAATACATTGTTCAGTCAGATGAAAAAATAGGCTTAATTCTCTGCTGGTGCAAACTGGCAGAATTTCATTTACTTCAAAAGACCTCTTCATTCACAGCAACAGAGAATTTGGCTCCATGTGCTTGGTGTTCTTTGCAAGAAACTTAAAAAAAAAATAGAAAATACACCCTGCAGAATGCTTTACTAATTAGTTTAGCTTGGCTACACTTTTAACACTATTACAATAAAAACAATTGGAAAACAACTTCTGGGCTTGGCAACAGTTCTATAAACTTTAGTGAAGAAAAATACAGAGTTTCTCTGGAAGTGACTCAGCTTTCTGAAGTATTTGTTAGTTTGGACTGTGAATTCCACAGGAAATATTTGATGGTTTCCATTTCTTTTTCTTTCTTTCTTTCTTTCTTTGTGTGTGTGTGCGCACGCACGCACACAAAATGCAAGAGCAGGTTTCCTAGGCGTGAGAGCTTACCTGAATGTTCAGTAGTGAAACAGAAAAGAGCATTGTTCTTCAAAGCTAGAACAAAACAGCTTTTAGGACTGAGACAAGTAATTTTATTTCATGTTTATATATAAAGTGAGGGGACCAATGACAAAAAAGAGATCCATGAGAACATGAAAAAGGTGGGACATGAATAAAAATAATAATAATAAAAAAACCTTACAGGGAGAAGCAGCTCTGACACGTCTACCTCATGCTTCTCACAATGGGCCTACCCTTAGAAGGTGTTTTTAAGTGTCCTCAGCACCCATCAACTTCAGTGGGAGCTGAGGACACTCAGCACATCTTCGGAGGCAATCAGCCCCACACAAGTAAGTGGAAAAAATGTTTTGTTCAAGCCTAGGTAACCCTTTTCTAGGTTATTCTATTTGCCGTTCACAACTCTGGTTTTTGTTTCAGAGTAGCAGCAGTGTTAGTCTGTATCCGCAAAAAGAAAAGGAGTACTTGTGGCACCTTAGAGACTAACAAATTTATGAGAGCATAAGCTTTTGTGGGCTACAGCTCACTTCATCGGCTGCATAGAATGGAACGTATAGTAAATTATTTATATTATATATATATACATACACACACACACACACAAACAGATAAGTTGCAAGTTTCCTTGGGGCTTTCTATTGCATTATGTAACTTGCTTGGTTAAGTTTGCACACTTTGGTCTCTTCCTGATACTACTGTCTCTCTTCTGTGCAAAGATCATTTTGAAGTTCTGTTCTGTAGTATCTTCACATCCTTTGTTAATATTATAAATTTATTCAGTTTTCTATATTACAATAGAAGAGTTACCTGGAAGTTCTACCTCATAGCTGAGGAATGGACAAATAGGTGCTGAAGCAGAGGTTAAAGATACAACATTTTCATCATTCTGGTCTTGAACAAAGAGACTGAACAGGTAACTTAAGCGATCTTTATATTGCAGAATAATAATAGAGAAGAATAAAGGGACCACAGGGTTTCTGCACTCCAGAAGGACAGTGAAAAATTTAACATGAAACATTTATTCCATATTTCAGTATAAACCAGGACAATAACAATATCTCCTTTTTCACTCGGCACCATGAGTTTGTAGTTCTCAAGCTAGTTGTTTCCCAATCTTAAAACTCATTGTTAGTACATCAAAAACAATGCTGTTTGCTGTATCACCCATGGTGCCTATATTCCTATTGTAAACATTAACCTTACTACAGTATTAACATTTAAAAACATAATTGATGGTGTTGTTTTCACAACTCCAAAGCAGAAAGAGAAAAAGGGTAGTATTCCTCTTAAGAAAGGATGTCCATCAACCCTTAGTAAATAAGAAAATAGTGCAACATCTTATTTCTGCCCTTGCTCCTGCTTTTGTAGCAACTGTATCAGTGTATTTAGTGCTGAAAAAGAATCCAAAGCTTTACCTTTTCAGCTTGAAAAAAATGTAACAAGGGTTATTGCAAAAAATGTAGGATTATTCTCCCTGATCTTATGAAGTTGTTGGCAGTTTGTATATATCACCACTATGTGGAACATACAGTGCTTAGAAACGTTTAAGTATTAGAGATATATAAACCTTGTTACTTCTATTACCAATATTTTGGATGTTATTATGCTTCTATAAAATTGCTAAAATATGCTACAGCCATATCCAGAATATCCATTACACACTGATTTTACACACACAAAGGGTAGTTTCTGTACAACAGGCACACTCAAATGTTATATGGAATAGTGATTTCATCCTACTGTAGGAACAGTTGCATGTACTTGCCAGCTTCAGTTCTTCGCATGTGTTGAAGTAATGGAATATAGTGCCCTGACCTTAATTTCCAAGTCTAAATAAAACTGTTTGTCAAAGATAACCTTTATGACAAAATCCACAAGGACCTCAGATTAATGTTCCAGTGAATGGACAAACATGGGTTAAGGAAGTAGCTTTGGGGAATTAATGCTTTTAGATATGCTACTGTACTCTTGGAGCAAAAGCTGTCTAGAAGGGGAATTTAAGAGTGACAGCGAAGGAGACTGTAGCTGGGTGAAAAGATCACATCAGGCTTTGGAAAAGAATTTAAGGTTTCTTCTTTCTGTGAAAAATATGGCTAATGGTGTAAGGATTGTTCTGTAGCCACCTGTATTTTACATTCATGCCAAGGTGTAGCTCATACTAAACTGGGAGGAGTGGTAGATACGCTGGAGGGGAGGGATAGGATACAGAAGGACCTAGACAAATTGGAGGATTGGGCCAAAAGAAATCTGATGAGGTTCAATAAGGATAAGTGCAGAGTCCTGCACTTAGGACGAAGAACCCAATGCACAGCTACAGACTAGGGACCGAATGGCTAGGCAGCAGTTCTGCGGAAAAGGACCTAGGGGTGACAATGGACGAGAAGCTGGATATGAGTCAGCAGTGTGCCCTTGTTGCCAAGAAGGCCAATGGCATTTTGGGATGTATAAGTAGGGGCATAGCGAGCAGATCGAGGGACGTGATCGTTCCCCTCTATTCGACATTGGTGAGGCCTCATCTGGAGTACTGTGTCCAGTTTTGGGCCCCACACTTCAAGAAGGATGTGGATAAATTGGAGAGAGTCCAGCGAAGGGCAACAAAAATGATTAGGGGTCTGGAACACATGAGTTATGAGGAGAGGCTGAGGGAGCTGGGATTGTTTAGCCTGCAGAAGAGAAGAATGAGGGGGGATTTGATAGCTGCTTTCAACTACCTGAAAGGGGGTTCCAAAGAGGATGGCTCTAGACTGTTCTCAATGGTATCAGATGACAGAACGAGGAGTAATGGTCTCAAGTTGCAGTGGGGGAGGTTTAGATTGGATATTAGGAAAAACTTTTTCACTAAGAGGGTGGTGAAACACTGGAATGCGTTACCTAGGGTGGTGGTAGAATCTCCTTCCTTAGAGGTTTTTAAGGTCAGGCTTGACAAAGCCCTGGCTGGGATGATTTAACTGGGAATTGGTCCTGCTTCGAGCAGGGGATTGGACTAGATGACCTTCTGGGGTCCCTTCCAACCCTGATATTCTATGATTCTATGATATACTTTTTTGAAAAATCAGATGTTTTGGAGGTTTGCAATGTGGTATTTGAATGAAAAGGTACTATAGTCCTTTACTATTTTTTAATCATTACCAGACAGAATATAAAGTGCTTAAGTCATTAACCAGTTTTGTAAACATTTCTATGGTAGAACTGAAAGCTGTCAAAATAAAACCATTTTATGATAATATTTCCATCTCCCCTTCCTTTGCAAAATGTAATTCATAACTCAGGTACCTGATAGCACAAGATAAACATTGAAAATGAAAAGCCTGGTAGGTGCTTTGAATCACGTTTAAGACAGAAACTTCAATAAGAAGGATCAAGCTACCATAAGTCCTATTTTCCATAGGTCTGGCAGTTCAGCTAGTAAGAAAGGGAATGTAGAGCTAAGGGTTCCCCCCTGTGTTTAAAATCTCAGTAATAAGCAACTTGTAAGCTGGGATGAAGTAGTTCCTTGATTGCAAACCAGCATTCAATGCAGTGAGTGACATTTTAGGAATGTTTGAGTCCTGTCAAAAAGCCACACATTTTTCAGGTACTTTGATTAAGACAATCAGGTGGAACTTCCTGCCCTCGGATAATTGTTGGCAAAATTCCACAGTCATTAGGCTGAATCAAACAAACATATGGCAAGTTTCAGGGGATTGGAAATATCTGAAGTGAAAAAAAAATCCACACACAAGATTTGGCTGATTTAGGTCATTATGCATTAAGATTTTGGCTCAGACAGACTCACAAAATACGTTTATTCAGCATGTAAATATCAAGTTGCTTGGATAAACAAAAGAAACCCGACAATTGAAACCTCATGAACTAAAACTATTTTTTTAATTAAAAAAATTTGAAGGGTTTCCCAAAGCAATTCTGTCAAATCTTTGGCACAACTATTTTATGTATCTCAAGGTTGATAGTTTAACTGAATGGTAAGTTAGAAAGTAGCTTCTCCTTGCCAAAGGTGAATAATAGCCATCAGCTGCTAGTTAAAATATATTTTTTGCAATGTGGTTAAAAAAAAAAAAAGTTTGCCAAACAACCCAAATGCAACTGAGAGAGCCAACAAGCTCAGGGATCCTACAGATTTCCACGTGTTCGTTCCAGCACTTTTCTTCTCCTACACACTCCAATCAGTTACCGTCCTTGTACCGCATTTAATGCTTTCATACCAGGAATCAACATTTCCTAATGCTATCTGCATGAATTCAAAATAAGTGTGTTCATTAGACTTAAAACTCCCGACTACCACTAGCATCAGGTTAACAGCTGGCAGCACAGCCTCAATGTTTTGTTGTTGTTGTTTTAAATGAACTATAGGCCTTTTGGTCCCTTACATGGACTATTTACAAGTAGGGGGCAGAAAAATAAAACTTGTCCTTGCAGAATTTTTAAGGCATCTTTTCCTTGGCAGGAAAGGGCGGGGGGTGGTGGTGTGTGTGTCTCAGGATTTTCTCTGTTACCTCTGCTCAAGTGGCAGGGCTCTGGCTCCCTGGCCCTTGTCTACACTGGATTTTAAAATGTGTGATACAACATGCATTAGCTAACAGAGGTAGCTAAAGTGTTTGAAAAGTCTAATGTAGACAAGGCACATGCTCTGTAACAAACTAAATAGTAAAGCCTAGCCTTTCCCAAGTTGGGCTGAAGCCTAGTGGAAGAGGCTAGGCTTTAATTAGACCAGGGCTTCACTGCCCTTTGATTTGGAACTATATTTATCATAACTGTGATAAGGATTTTAATTCTATGAGCATAAGATCCCAGGCTGGTCAACAATGCAGTCAAGGAAACAAGGAGACCAGGTGAGGTGAAAAAATAATTAACATGCAAATAGAACATTGAGAAGGCTCTCTAAGGTAATGCTCAAGCTCTCCCAGCTGTTAATACACAAATTATAGATCCCTTGAAGTGACCAAGTGTACTGGAAAGACTAGGTATCAAGGGATACTTATCACCATTATATATTTGGTAAATATACAAGGGGGATTGTGTACTCTGAGAAATGTAATTACGGGGATGAAGTCCTATCTCAGAGGTAATTGTACAAGGCTGTTTGGTTAGAAGCCTGAGGACTGTTAATGAGGATTATTGACACCTCAAGACAAAAGAACTTTGATCTATAAACTCAAACAAGCCAAAGGGAACATAATGAACTGGGAAAAAGGGATCGTGTAACTGACTCATAAGAATGGCCATACTGGGTCAGACCAAAGGTCCATCCAGCCCAGTATCCCATCTACCAACAGTGGCCAATGCCAGGTGCCCCAGAGGGAGTGAACCTAACAGGTAATGATCAAGTGATCTCTCTCCTGCCATCCAGGTCCACCCTCTGACAAACTGAAGCTAGGGACACCATTCCTTACCCATCCTGGCTAATAGCCATTAATGGACTTAACCTCCATGAATTTATCCAGTTCTCTTTTAAACCCTGTTATAGTTCTAGCCTTCACAACCTCCTCAGGCAAGGAGTTCCACAGGTTGACTGTACTCTGAGTGAAGAAGAACTTCCTTTTATTTTGTTTTAAACCTGCTACCCATTAATTTCATTTGGTGGCCCCTAGTTCTTATATTATGGGAACAAGTAAATCACTTTTCCTTATTCACTTTCCCCACACCACTCATGATTTTATATACCTCTATCATATCCCCCGAGTCTCCTCTTTTACAAGCTGAAAAGTCCTAGCCTCTTTAAGCTCTCCTCATATGGGACCCGTTCCAAACCCCTAATCATTTTAGTTGCCCTTTTCTGAAACTCTTCCAATGCCAGTATATCTTTTTTGAGATGAGGGGTCCACATCTGACGCAGTATTCAAGATGTGGGCGTACTATGGATTTATATAAGGGCAATAAGATATTCTCCGTCTTATTCTCTGTCCCTTTTTAAATGATTCCTAACATCCTGTTTGCCGCTGCACTGCATGGACGTCTTCAGAGAACTATCCACAATGACTCCAAGATCTTTCTCCTGATTAGTTGTAGCTAAATTAGCCCTGATCATATTGTATGTATAGGTGAGGTTATTTTTTCCAATGTGCATTACTTTACATTTATCCCACATTAAATTTCGTTTGCCCTTTTGTTGCCCAATCACTTAGTTTTGAGAGATATTTTTGAAGTTCTTCGTAGTCTGCTTTGGTCTTAACTATCTTAAGCAGTTTAGTAGCATCTGCAAATTTTGCCACCTCACTGTTTACCCCTTTCTCCAGGCTCAACCCTGCACATTGTTGGCAAAAGCATTGAAGATGGTTGCTGTGACTATAGAACTTTGAATTTTGCTTAAATCAATCATTTGTAACTATAAAGTTCAGCCTGGCTAGCTAGGCTTTCCATAATCTTCAAACTAGTCACCAGAAATTTGACTGTTTTATTTTGTATAAGTTTTGAATACTTTTTTCTTCCCCTGACCCCACATTCATAAATAAATCTTACTTTATTTAAAGTAATTAGGTGCTTTACAGATATTGGGATCCTATATTTTGAATATGAAGGTGCTACAGCTCTTTACTACTATTTTTATCATTACCAGACAGAGTATATAGTGCTTGAGAGATCCTTAACCATTTCGTACATTTCAGTGGTAAAAATAATTGAAAGTGTGAAAATAAACCCTCATGTACATTAAATGGCCACTTCTATAGAACCCTCTTGCAGTGAGGGCAGAGAGAGGAAGGAGAGCACGTTTTACAGTGTGAAGGGGAAAGTGGGCATTATGTACTGACAAAGGTCCCACAGGGATGTGAAGGGATATGGATACCATGGACAGCAGCCATTTCCTGTGCCCACCTCTGATCACCCCTTCCCTGCAGAACTTTAACTCCATAGAGAACCTATGGGTTTGGGAAAGGTGGTTGGGTAGAAGCTGAATTCTTCTATGCTGCCCCCTCGCATATTAGTCTGTTAAACATCTCCATTTGTGTTAACAGAGAGGAGCTATAATCCTATATTATTATTCTCTTTCTTGGTGCCATGAAGTGTCCGGCTCACATGACACAAGGTGGTCTAACTGTTTATGTGCTATACATCTTTCATATGGGATATCTTGAGAAACATGATCTAGTCTGCAGAAATTCTGTAAACACAAGCTCAAAATTAAACCTGCATCTCACTCAGCCACATCATGTTAATTTTGTATTTCTTATTCTGGTCTGTCTTTCCCTTTCCTTATCAAGGTTCCCCCTACCTCATATGATCCCCATACCTCGTGCTATCTGAGCAAGTAATCTGGAATTGCCCCTGAAGTTAGTGTCTTAATTCCAGGACTTTTAGTTGTTGCAGTTCTGAGGTGTGACTGCAAAAAATGGTAACCCCTTGTATTGCACAGAACTTGAGGCTATATCAGAATATACCCTTTGCGAAAGGGTTCATTTTTCATGAACTATGACAACATTTATCCCTCTGATCTCGTTTTAACACACTTTATGCTTTCATCACACTGAATGTTTGTTTTGAAAAGCCTAAGTTTTACATTTTTATGTGCATTTCACAAGTCATTTTTTGACCATTTTTGCCCATGGATGAACAAAAAAATAAAATACAATTTTTCCGGGGGGCTTGTTCCTTTCAGATCCTCACAAAGGGTTCTCTTCTGCCATTGTACAATTCAAACAGACACACAGCGAGCATGCACAATATTCTTTTTAAAAAATATTTCTGTGCTGTTAGCAAATGCTCTTTGAAGCATTTTTTGCGGTTTGTAAAATTTATGACACTAATAAAACATTACACTAAATATGACTATAGTTTGAGCTATGATTTCCACTGAAACAAAGGGATAAAAGCCACAAACCTACATTCAAAACAAGGTTAAATTTGAATAATTCCAAAGATTATATGAAAGGTGAACAATGGAGGCAGCATTATGGTGACTGTGGTTATTTGTTAAAGTATCCCATTACAGTGGGCACAAGCTGGGTACAGAGAGCATCATTTCTTCTTGTGCCACTGCATGGATGCTGCCTGGAATCCTGATGGCGAGAATAGCCTCTCTTCCCATCCCCTTGAGCTCAAGGTGTCTGAGGGGGACGGGAGTGACAGGGCTATGAGTCCACCCCAATCCCAGCACTGGCCAGATGGATAAAGTGCAGGAATATGCTGTTGTGGTGTAGCAGGCACAGAAGCATGGGTTCCCAGGTGCTCTCGAGAGGAACTGTGGCTGAGTGATCCAGAATTACTCTTCAGGAATCTGGCTGCTGGGCCTCTCTACTCCCCCTCTAACAGATCTGAAGGCACATTGGCAGAACCTAGCTGAGTAGCTGTGGCTACTCTAAAAAGAGGTCATAAAAACTAGACCACATCAGTTTTAGGGAGCCACAGGCACTCCACTTGTGCCCCCAGAAGCAGTAGTTCCAGGAATGATCGGTTGCAATGGCCAACACTCATTACCCACTACTGTGATGCAATTTCTGGAATTATGGCTTCTACCCCCACTATCTCATCTGGGCGTCAATTAGGAGCATGATGTCAAATTAACACTCTGAACACTGCTGAAGACCATGCCAACAAAGCTGAGACAACTTCAAGAAACTTTACCCATTGGTGAGAAGCTAAATTCCTGGTGTCTTGTCTTTCTTCCTGAAAAATCTGGGACAAAGTTCCTCAGCCTATCCAAGAGGTTACCGCTATATCCCTTCATCAACTCTCACCTCCAACAAAAACAGACAGAGGGAAAGGAGGACAGAAGGCTCTAGCCTAGGTAATATACCAAGTGGGGAAACTTCCTTCCTCAGCTTCAAACATGGCGTTTAGACCCACTGCATAACTGCAGAGCCAAACCCCAAGATACCATAAAGATGAATGTGTTCAACATATATTGCTATTTTAATTGATTGAAACTGTGAACATAAGTTTGCAGTGAATAAATCCTGCCCCCTCTGCCCTTGCCAGCTGTGCTCCATCTACTCCCACTGCAAAGGGGAAAGAGGTAGCAGCACTTCCCCTTGCCTCCCTCTCTACTCCTAGCTAGGACAGGAATTTATAGCCAGGCTCACTTGAATAATATAAGCTAGTTCTATGATATTGTGAGAATGTGCCTTCATCACTGATGATGTGGGACAGACTATATGTAAACCCCAGGACCTGAAGTCTGAGGGTATGTCTACACAGCAAAGAAAAAACCAGCAGCTGGCTCATGCCAGCTGACTCTGGCTGAAGGGCTGTTTCATTGCTGTGTAAGGCCCTGGAACCTGGAAATCCATGAAGTATTGAAACAGCCCTGCAGCCCAAGCCAGCTGGCATGGCCCACATGTGAGTTTTTCTTTGCTGTGTAGACATACCCTTAGAGAGCAAAGAGCTCTCTATTGTCATCTGGTGGCGAAATGGGACGAAAGGGAGAATGCTTAAGAACGGCAGATGTGCAGGCGTTCCATAGGGGACAGAGCTCTCTGCCAGCACCTGTTGGAGAGCAAAAGGAATTGACTGACTGGGCCAGGCATCTTTTGTATTTTAGCTCTGTGACAGTTTGGTTAAAGCAGAGTTAAATTTTGGCTTTGGGGGTAATGAAGTGCTATTAACCTGCTTGGGAATCACAAGGACAAGACACTGACATTGAATGTGCCTAGGCTCAGCCTGGCTGAGATTGCTATTGGACGCAGTTGGGTAAAAAAGACTGGACAGAGAGGAAGAGATGGGAAGAAAGAGGAGGAAAAAGGCTCTGAGCTTCAGCTAGGAGTGCCTCGCTAGTTGTGAGGACTCTGTAAGGGGTCCCAGATACTAATGACCTGTAAGCTGAGGCTGCTGAAGAACAGTGGATGGCACAGAGTTGAGGGTGGCTTCTAGGCAACTGATGCTGCAGTGTGGCAGCAGCAGCAGCTTTGAGGGGACAGATGGTGCAGAGCAGTGGTGGCTCAAGCAGATCCGAGATAGTTTGGGCCAAAGCCACAAATAGAGTCGTCTGCTTGAGGGACTCTGGTTCAGCCTCCCTATCCAGCAATTAAAGTTGCAATCACTACAGTTGGCCAGGTGGTAGAGCCCCCAGAGCAGGCCAGGCAGCATCCTTGGACTTCTCCAATTCAGGACAGCTGACTGTGAGTAGGGAGCAGAGGAGGAAGTGGCTGGAACACACCAGCCACTCAACTGCCAGGAAGACTGAGAGTGGGACTATGGTTAAGGCACCCAAGGGAGTGGAAATCTTATCTCATAGAATTTCAGAATGAATTGCTGATTGTCCCACATTCATTCTGTTGTCTCTTCCCCCCACACCCCAAAAAGTTTTGTTTTGACCTAGAAAATTGAATCCAGACCTTTTTGCTGTCAGAAGGGTTATGTGTGTAATGCATTGTATAGCCACCATGATTAAGCATGGTTTGATCCTGGCTGTGGCTGAATTGCCTTCTAGAACAGCTTGATAGGGTCAGGCCAGGCCATTTTCCAGCTCTTTGTAAAACTGCATGACAAGATTAAGTTAGAGCAAGAGCCAAAATCTTTTAGAAGTTAAAAGGCTGTTATAATCCTACATCCTGTCAAACTAGTGGGTATTTTTATTAGCAAGAGTGTTTGTTTCAAATGCCCAAGTTTTAATTAAGCCTACTATGAAAAAAAAGTTTTATGGGCCAGTTTATTATGCTGTTCTATCATGCTGACACATTTATATCAGAATATTTACTTATCTTTTAATAACAGAGGAGTTCATTCTATAAAAGACAAGGTTATTAGAGGCATATTATTTTCATATGGGCTACTAGAGAAAAATTCACATGCTAAGTTGTACATATACATAAAATGGGCAAGATGTTCTCAATGTCAAAACCTGTTCACTTTACATATGAGTAGTGCAATTATCATTTTTGGGAAAACTATCATTAAGGAGAGAGGCATTTGATCCGTAGTCTGTACATGGAAAAGGAATAATGATATCAGTGCTAAAAATAAGTGGCCAATAGCAGGTTCTTTAATATTTGCATATATGTTAAATGGCTCAATGTCAATGATGCAAGGGTGCCTAGTAGTTTGCTCAAGGTATCAGACATAGTATTAGCATTAATATAAAAAAAATAAAGCTCTTCAAAGAATGCTTAAAAACAGGGTTGGAAGAAAGTTTTTTGTAAACAAGTGGCCTCCTCCCAGGCACGCCCCCGTGGCAATCCTGCAAATGGCCCCTCACCTCCATTTCCCTTTGAATCACCAGTAACTTCATGGAATCTGGTCCTCCATTCCAACAGTTTAACAACAAATTCCATGCAAGTAGTCCCTAATAAAGTCACAAAACAGTCCACATCACCTCAGCGCAAGTAGTCAATAATATGTTCTCTTGGGCCTTAACATAAAGTCTAGCATCTTCTGCCATGCCCAGACTGTCAGTCATCCTCTGTCCTTCTGCCAGGACAGCAACCTCAGCCCTCCCTACTGGTGTGCAACCTTGCTCTTCCCAGTGGGAACTCCCACAGCCTCTCCACTGGGAATATCTTCCTGTCACTGTTCTCTGGGTCCAGCTCTCCAGCAAGAAGATGTCAGTGAGTATGCCCCTCTCTGGATCAGAGTCAGCAGGCAACTCCCTCTACGGCTGTGTAAGGGATATATGGAAGATAGATGCCGTCACTGGTTAATAACTACTGCTTCCTTCTGGCCAGTAAAAATGAGAAAAACTATCCACTTTTTTTTGTTGCTTATCCCAACATGGGATCCACCTAGGAAGACAATAAGAAAATGGTTCACATCACATCAGACACTTTGTCCTAAGGACCCACATATCAGCCAGGTTCAGGCATCTCTGTCCCCAAGAACAGAAACTAAAATGGTTATATGTGAGAATCAATCATCTATGCAAGACTCTTTCATAGTTTGCATATGGATAAAACCTCTTCTCTCCCCCCCCAAGCCAATCTAGCTAAAAAGAACTCCAAGTTACCAAGCAAGGGTCATACCCTGCTTTCCTAGGCAAAATGACCTATTGCACATTGAGTGGATTGAGAGATGGGTGGGGAAGCTGCAAGTTAATCAAAACAAGAAATGTGACTAAGATTGAAGGTCAAATTTGGTAACTACCTGTTACCCTAAGACATTCAAGGCACATGTTTTCACACCAAATGAGCTATACATTTTTTCACTGTAAATCAAATGATCTCTCTTTCACCTTGAATTAGAATATGCACATTTGGTTGCCTTGTGAGTCAAATCTACATCCTTGTACATGTGTAGAAAGTATCTCTTGTTCTACTGTAAGTCCTAAATAATGGAAAGTGCTTATGTATAATCAAAGAATGTATGGAGTATGACCTCCCAAATCCTTATTATTTAAGGATTTTGTTGGTTATTATTATAAATAATTGTTGCCCTTTAGAAATAACAGGAATTGTCTGGCACAAGGAAGAAATGTTAAAAGATATAAACCAGGGTATAACTTTGGGATATTGAGAAATTGCTTAGAAGGGGGGGCGGGGGAGGATCCCAGTCATTAGTGGGGGCAACTAATGAAATACACTCCTCGAAATGAACCAAACTTAAAAAGCCTCTGATAAGAAAAGGATTGAAGAAATTTGTTAAATGCCAACACTGTCTAATGAATACCAGTGGAAGCAGCAAAGAAACTGGAAGCTAAAACGTAAACACTCACTTGTCATATATCCAATGGAAATAAAAGAGTGGCCATGTGCTATGGGCCCTGAAACTAGGGTATATAAACTGAAGTCACCCATGTGCTCAGAGTTGACTGACTGCAACAGAAGAAGCTGCAGAATCCTAATTGTGACCAATGCCTGGACCAACCAGTGGAAAGGACTCTTCCCTATCCCAGGATTAAGAGAAGAAGTGGTGAGATTTCAGTTCAACTATTGTATTTCTTTTTCTATTCTTTAATATAAAGAACTGTAGGTTATCTTGCTGAGTCCACACTCTCTAGTGAGACCTCAAGTAACCATATTTTAGATTTTAACTCCTTTATATAGCCAAGCAATTTGGCCTAAGAGTTTGAAAACAACTTTAAGCAATTGCTTTTAATATTCCAAACTTGTCTCTTTCAGACTAGTCCAGTCAAGTTGTACTAACCAAACTTTTCAGAGTGCCTTAAAGGCAAGTGCACCCTTGGAGGTGAGATAAATGTGTTATGCATCAATTTTTTAGTACCTATGTGTAATAAAAAGCTTGGTAATTTGCAGTGTGTGTAAAGTGTGTGTGTGTGTGTGTGTATATATATATATATATACACACACACACACACACACAAAAGAAATACAGTCTTGCAAGCAGTTCTACAGAGCCTCAACTCTAGTCTGTGTGTGTGTGTGTAATACAGACCTAGAACATCAGTTGTGCCTGTACGTGAGTAGTGAAATACTGATGATTATATGTAATAAATTGTTGATTTACTTTATTTGTAACCAATGTCCTGATTTGAGAAACTCTGTTCAAGTTTGACCTGTAAAGAACCCAGATGATCTAGTAAGCTAATGCTCCCTGGACTCAATAAAAAAAAGTTATCCTATTGGATTCTATTATGCATTGGCAAACCTCGTTTGTTAGATTTCAGTGTTAAAGTGTAACTGGCACCTAGCAAATTCATAAATTGACCCCCTGTCACACTTGCAGCTACTTCCCCTGTCTTCAGCCTTCCTCAGCTCATTAGCCCTGGCTCTTGGATTTGGGGATGCCAGCCAGCAAACCCCTCTCGCTGGTTTCCTGCCTTTAGTCTTCCCCCAGGAACTACTTTCTGTCTGTGGCAGCTCTAATCTCCTACCCAAATCAATTTGCTCTCACCAGATCTCACCAGGCCTCTTATAAGACCCCCAGGTGCTGGCCCAACTGGGGGCACTTGCCCCATTTCATTGAACCAACAAGTTACTCCCTTAGTTTTCAAAAGTTCAAGTTTTGCAAATAAATAAATACATTCCATGACTATTGTTCATCTTCCAAACAGCTCAACTTGAAAACATTCAGGAAACTATGGTTTGTGTGTGGCTGCATCTGGGGATTTGATTGTTGCTTGCATCATGCCCCTCCCTACTCCAGGGCCTGCAGTACTCCCTCTTCAGACTGGAGGACTGAGTAATGGTCACCCTATAGTCTTCCCCTTCCAGAGTATCAAAGTCCTGAAACTGCTGAATTGGAATTCATTTGCAAATTGGATACTATTAATTTAGGCTTAAATAGAGACTGGGAGTGGCTAAGTCATTATGCAAGGTAGCCTGTTTCCTCTTGTTTTTTCCTACCCCCCCCCAGATGTTCTGGTTTAACTTGGATTTAAACTTGGAGAGTGGTCAGTTTAGATGAGCTATTACCAGCAGGAGAGTGAGTTTGTGTGTGTATGGGGGTGGGGGTGTGTGTGAGAAAACCTGGATTTATGCAGGAAATAGCCCGACTTGATTATGTAAAGAGTTGTCACTTTGGATGGGCTAGCACCAGCAGGAGAGTGAATTTGTGTGGTGGGGTGGAGGGTGAGAAAACTTGGATTTGTGCTGGAAATGGCCCACCTGATGATCACTTTAGATAAGCTATTACCAGCAGGACAGTGGGGTGGGAGGAGGTATTGTTTCATGATCTCTGTGTGTATATAAAGTCTGCTGCAGTTTCCATGGTATACATCTGATGAAGTGAGCTGTAGCTCACGAAAGCTCATGCTCAAATAAATTGGTTAGTCTCTAAGGTGCTACAAGTACTCCTTTTCTTTTTGCGAATACAGACTAACACGGCTGTTACTCTGAAAGTCCTACAGGGCAGCTGTCTGAATGCCATTCCAGACAATCTCCTATACCAAGGCCTGGTCCTATGACACTTTCCCAGCACCTGATAGGGAAACCCAGGTCCACTCACTACTCCAGGGTGCAGCTCAGTGAGCCTTGAATCAGCCGCCCAGGTCTGCACCATCCCAAACTTTACTGCTATTTCCCTAAGCCTTTTCCTACTCTACATCTATCAGGCCTCCCTACTCCACCACCTCTCTAGGTACACCCTTTTCTAAAAACCAGGATCCCATAGCTTCTACTTTCACCCTAGAATTTTCCCTTTTTCCCCTCACTAAACCCAGTAGCAACTACAGGCTTTCACACTGGAGCCTTGCTGTGTTTTCAGCTTGCTGGCTTTATACAAGCTCAGCCTGCCCATGCCCACCTGGGCTTCATCATCAATTAGCCTTTCTGGCCCTGGCTGTCCCCCAGGTGCAGCCTGTGAAGTTAATTGTCTTAACAACTTCTGCCTTGTGTGGGGTGGACACCCCATCACAACTTGGCATTAGATTAATTCTTAACATAAGAATTGCTAAACTCATGCTGAAATAACAGCACAGCAGTCATTCAAAACCCTGCTGTTAAGGGAATTCTTCTTCTTCTAGCACACTGTAGATGTGGTGATGGCTGCAAGATACAGCCATTGTCTGTGCTGAAACAAGCTACTTTTAGCCAAGGAATGAATTTAATGTACACAGTATCTGATCCACCCTTATGCTACCTACATGTGGGGAGCCATTTTCAAACACAGCTGCTGGTATTCTCTTTCAGCCTATTCTCCACAGTGAGCTACAAGCACTAAAACCTCAAAGCTACAATAATACAGTGGTGTAATTCCTCAATAGCCATTACCCTGCACTAAATAGGAATATTGATTTTAGAGGAAGCATTTATCCACAATCAAAGCAATTGCTGAAGTGCAATTATTGTCTTCCTCCCAAAATGTCTAAGCTAGCACAATGCAAAGTTTAAATACCCAGTCCTTTTTATTATTAAATGTGTTCACTACTGCTGAGCCTTTCTTTAGTTGCACTTGAATTTAATAATTCAAGATTGCCAAATAACAGGCTCAAATAGAATGATTTAATCAAAGATTATTAATCAAAGATGAATACAGCACTATAGAGAAAGAATAGATACTTTACCACCCTCTGTAGATGGTAAAGAGAAAGAAGCTCAGTCCCAGCCTCAGATAGAATGCTGATAGAGTTCATTCCCACTTTAATGTTCCAACCTCTTTCCTTTTGTAGGATGTGAGACAAAGAATCTTCTTTTTGGATGGAAAAGTCCTTTCCCAGTTTAATTTATCATGTGTTCTGCTTTCCTAGTTACTGATTAATTTCTTTTGTGGGTCTTAGTTTATCTGAAGGATGAGTAAAAAGGAATCTCTGATCCAGCTATTATTACAGCTGTGACAACTGACAGTTCTTAATGAGTTAAAAACATCTTTCAGTGAGTTATTTCCTCCATTACAGAACCCATCTGTAATAAGAATTATTTCTTATTGATCACCCAGTCCATAACACAAAACATCTGCCATAACAAGTGTCCCTTATCAATCACCCAGTTTTGTTTATAACATACTTTTGTAGATACTTTTATTAGTTTGAGAAGTCTTTTCCCTGGACACCTGTATTCCTGCAGACATGGAGATGCGGAGGATAATTAAATACAGGTCAACACTCAAACACATACAAAATTTCTGAGTACAGATCACTCACAGGTTAAGAACCAACCCCCTGGGCCTTAGAATTCAAACACACTCTTTGCCAGTATCATAAAGATTCTGGGAGAATCGTTAATATGCAAATGCATTTAATATACAAGAAAGAACTAAAAAGATTAATATTTACTAACACTTTTCATGTTTGATCTGTAAACAAATGAATAGAAAATGAATTTAATAAATCACTGGTGACAGGTTCAAGAGAACCCTGCTGTTCTTTTTAACTGAAAGCTAAATGAATATGGTTAAAGGTATAAAAGGAATTTGGTAATGGAGGGTACATTATTGCTCTGAACTGTTTGTAACCTTAGTGGTTCTTTTGTAAATTGTAATAAACATGCATTGCCTGCTCTGTCACACTGAAATCAGTATAATCGATGAAGCTGAACCCAGTATACATTTATCTTTCATTTAACTTGTTTTGTGAGTGATTCATTTTTTGATGGCCCGTTAACTCAGGAGGTGCCAAAGATATTCATGTATCTTCCAGCAGGGGAACCATGTTTTATCACTTTTGAGGATGTGTGTCTTATTCCCTCATAAGGCATATGAGATCTGACCCTGGGTGGCTTGCCATTGATTTCAATTACAGCAAGATCAGGTTTTTAAAGCCTGGGGAATATATTATCATCAGACCTATCAACGGATATTCAATCTATCTCTAAATGACCATTAAGCAGAAATGAAATATCTCCAAGCGAAAATCTTTGTTCAACAAGAAGAATTGAAAAGTGCTGATATAGGTCTTTCCTCCCCAAGGGTCAGATGCCTTTTCCAGAGTCCCAGTATTAGATTCAGTGGGAGATTTCCAAGAGTGAAGATTGTGGGATCAGGGCTACAATGATTTCCATATACAACTTCCAAGATAAAGCTGTTCATATTTTTATAGGTAGGCAGCTATTTCATATAAGATCCATATACTGGTATCCTGCAAAGTTCTTCTACTTATTTTCAAGGTCTTGGCTAAGGTGATTTATTTCTCACTCCCAGATTGTCCCCTCAGTAGCTCAGCCATGAACCTGAGCTCTCTTCCATTTAACTCCAGAGGAATTTGTCCCCTCAGTGACCTGCTACAGCTGTCCTTCTACTCCCTAAATAACAGAGTATGGGTATTCCCACACTTCTAAGCCTAGAGACTCGAGCCCTGCTCAGTGCAATGTCTACAGTAGGTCATGAACCACTTTGAAAGGGACCTGTCTGTTCCAGTGCAATCACTGATTACCTGGGTTTCACATGTATAAAACAATAAGCTTCACATCTGCTCTGCCCACCATTTTCTCTTGAGTATCAGAAAAAAGTGTGTGAATTTCTTAAGAGAACACTAAAACCCAAACTCATTGTATTTCTATTCTGTTTAACTGGGTCATGGATGAGCATGATTCAGGAGTTTGTATTCCTTTGAGATTAAAACAATACATCGGAACTCTACAGAAATCTAATCTGTCAGCTGCATTCCCATCTCCACAGTGCTAGCCAAACTTGATCAGATGACAAGACCTTCAGAGAACCCTGGAGACCCTCACATGTGGACAAGTAGAGGTTTGCAGCTCTGAGCCCCCCACTATGAAATGCTCCTTCACACTCAGATATTTTTCTTAGGCTTCCAAGGAATATCTCTACTCCTTCACAGCTGCTTTCCTGCCAATCTCAGTGTCTTCAGACTATTAATTCATGATGAGCTTGACTGTGCCCTATAAGCATATTCTATATTAAGGGACTGCATGGAGACACATTGCAACACAGGAAATCTCAGGTACCATGCTCACTGCTACAGTGCTCTATGGGAATAGTTTACTACTGAAAGAGCAAGGACTGTAAGTATGGGATTAGTCTGCCATGAGGGAATAGTCACATTAAAGTCAATAGGATTACTCATCTGGGTAGAGGTTGACCACGTGTATGTCTTAGCAGAATTGCCAGAGCCTGCTAATGCCACTGATAGAGCAGGATCATTCCATGAAATATGAAAACAGATTTCTTTTTATTTTCAGATAGATTATGCTGTTTAATGATTAGAATAATTAGATTAATCCCGCTCACAATATGCTATTATACAATAGAAATGTCTTAGTTGGGTACCCATGTGAACAGCCTATTATCCCAGTTACATGGTATCTCATTCTGGGGTGCAATCCGGACCAGTGAGGGGTTGTGTCACAAACTACCCTGCAACCTTGGGTGCCTCACAATGCTTTGCTGTTGTAGCTCCCAACCTGAGCCACTCACAAACAGCCTAACTGCATCCAATATGAGTGTCTGTGTATAGCTGTAGTCCTGGACCAACAACTTTGACCCCAGCAGCCTGGTTTGACCCCAGCTGTCACACACTGGTTTCTACCAGCCTTGGTGACTACATGCAGGGTGACCCCAATACACTCCCAGTTCTGAATTTTCCCAAAAACCTGTGTTCTCCAGTGTTCAGCTCTCCCATGGACAGTTCAGATATTAGAGGTTCATTGCCCATGTAAGGGATCAATATCCAACAGTTTGCTACTTTAAATGGAGTTACCAAAAAGCTCAGTTTAAGCACAGCTCTGGATTAGTTCTGATTAAAAAATAAAACAAGTTTATTTAACTACAAAGAGATAGATTTTCAGTGAGTATAAGTATAAGGTATTAAAATCAGAAATGGGTAAAAGAGAAATAAAGATAAAACAGTTTCTAGTAGTTACAACTTAACAAACTAGACTAGGTTCAAGGTAAAATCCCTTATCACATGTTCAAATGATACCTCACAAGGCATAATTTGTACAAAGATTGTTAAATAGTATGTACGGTGTGAATACAGGGTTGTATCCAGTCACACATGGCTCTCCTAATTACAGCAAAGGGTCATTTAAAAAAAAGTCTGAAAAGATTTTAAATGAGACTCTCTATGGGACAATAATACAATAATAAAATGACATTCACTGCATTTCAGATGAATTTAGTCTTTTTTCTTCTTTAATACAATGAGATCTGTAGTTAAAAAAATCCCATTAGTGTTCACAGTGGCACAGCTCTGCTTGCCATACCAATGGTAGATGTACTAGGAGTAGACACTCACACAACATGGTGTCTAGAATGTGTTGGCAGCCACAGTGCCTTGCCTACACTGAGGCTTCCATTGCTTCTAGCCCAGTAGAGTCACACCTGTATTATATTCAGTGAGAAACTTTTTCCAAAAGCCTCTAGTGTAAACAAGGGCATAATCCTTAGTTGTCTTTTGGTGTACGCGGGAGCCTGAATTCTGCTTCCATTTACACACATGGTTATATTGAGGAAATCTGAAGGCCTAAGCACATCATGACATGGGTCTCCACATGGCTCCACAAGTGTGGACTCACCCATACTTGAAGTAGTAATGGCTGGGGGCCCCCAACCCTTGTAGACGGGGAGGGCAGCAGCATGGGGATTCCTTCTCTCCCTCTAGGAGTATCATGGATCCCCTGTACCTCTCTGGAGAGGCAGGAGTGGCAGCCAGGTGCTCCAAGAATGCACCACAGCAGCTAGGTATATCTGTTTGTGTGGGCCTGAACTCACTGTATACTTCTTCTACTGACCCCACACAATCTTCTGTAGAATCCCTCCACCTTCACCCCAGCAGAGCAGTGGAACTTGGAGTTAATAACCCATTGAGATGCATGGGGCAGTGGACATCTCTCAGAACCATTGCTTCAGGCTTCCTGCAGACACTGGCAGACATCACTTAATGATCATGTTTGGTTCATATTTTCAAGCTTTTATCTGATAGTAGGAGAACTAGAAACTTTTTTTTATTTAAATGAAAGCTTAGATTCTGTTGTAATTACATGACTCCAGGAGCTGTGGGTTTAGGCATGGGCATGGCCTATAGTACTTATGTCTTTGTCCAGCCTGAGTTACACTTACAAAACCCCACTGACTTCAGCTTACATGGATGTAACAGATCACACTTTGCCTGGGAGTTTACAATTTCACATATATTTAACAGCTAGTTAAGCAACACTTAACCCCCTGAGCACTGTCTGTAACCCCATTAGTAGAATTTATGCTAATGTTGCACCTATTAAATAATAAGTCATTGACTGTCACTAGCATCAGGTTAAATGGATATCAGAGGAGACATCCCAATTAAGCATGTTTTCGAAATATGTCCAACTAAGTACAACGTACTGTATTAAGTAAAACATGTCACATCTTTTGGCCACCTCTCTGGTCCTCTTTCTTTCTTTAGGTTGCTGAAAGCTTCTACTTTGGTTATATCTAGAGCACCTGTCACTAGGATCTAAAGTCTCAGTCCTCCAAAACTTTTCCCATATGCTTAACTTTAAGCAGATTAGTGAGTGGCATTGAGTGAGTACCCACATGCTTAAAATTATGCACATAACTTAAGCATTTGTAGGATTACCCCTAAATGTTTCCACCCTTTCTTTTCTTTCATGCAGAAAACAAATGGTCTTAAACAACCCAGGTCACAAGCCAAACCAGAAAAAAAAGGCCAGATATACTTGAGTTTGAACAATAAAGAGGTTTCTCTGAACTGATATCCTGAGACCTAGAGGTGCTGAGAACTCAAAACTGCCAGTGAAATCAACAGCATCTGTGGGTGCTCATCACCTTTGGAAATTAGGCCTATCTTCTTGAGACGCTTTTGTGTCTCCAGCTCCACATTTAGTTCTGCAGCTTCTGTTGACTCCAATAGGGGTTGCATTTGGTCATATTACAGCTCACAAACGTTAAGATTGGAAGGGACCATCATAATCATCGAGTCTGACCTACACATTGCAGGCCACAGAACCTGGCCCATCAATTCCTTTAATAGACCCATAACTTCTGGCTGAGTTACTGAAGTCCTCAAATCATGATTTAAAGACTTCAAGTTACAAATAATCCACCATTTATACTAGTTTAAGCCTGCAAATGACCCGTGCCCCATGCTGCAGAGGAAGGCAACCCCCCGCCCCTCCCAGGGTTTCTGCCATCTGACCTGGGGAAAAATTCCTTCCTGATCCAAATATGGTGATCAGTTAGACCCTGAGCATGTGATCAAGACCCAGAAGCCAGACATCTGGGAAAGAATTATCTGTATTAACTCGGAGGGGCTTTCCCTCCCCATCTAGTGTCTCTTGTCCAGCCATTGGAAATATTTGCTGCTAGCAGTCACAGATCAGCTACATGCCATTGTAGGCAGTCTCATCATACCATGCCCTCCATAAATTTATCAAGCTCAATCTTGAAGCCAGTTAGGCTTTTTGATCCCACTACTCCCCTTGGAAGGCTGTTCCAGAGCTTCACTCCTCTGATGGTTGGAAACCTTTGCCTAATTTCAAACCTAAACTTATTATTGCCAGTTTATATCCATTTGTTCTTGTGTCAACACTGGCCCTTAAATAATTCGTCCCTCTCTCTTGTATTTATCCCTCTGATGTATTTACACAGAGCAATCATATCTCCCCTCAGCCTTCTTTTGGTGAGGCTAAACAAGCCAAGATCTTTTGAGTCTCGTCTCATAAGGTAGGTTTTCCATTCTTCTGATCATTCTAGTAGCCCTTCTCTGAACCTGTTCCAGTTTGAATTAATCTTTCTTAAACATGGGACACCAGAATGTCACACAGTATTCCTGATGAGATTTCACCAGTGCCTTTTATAATGGTACTAACACTTCCCTGTCTCTACTGGAAATACCTCACCTGATGCATCCTAGGACTGCATTAGCTTTTTTCACAGCTGTATAGCATTGGCAGCTCATAGTCATCCTGTGATCAACCATTACACCCAGATCTTTCTCCTTCTCTGTCACTTCCAACTGATAAGTCCCCAGCTTATAGCAAAATTCTTGTTGTTAGTGCTTATGTGCATGACCTTGCACTTTGCACTTTTAAATTTCATCTCATTTCTATTATTCTAGTTTTCAAGGTCATCCAAATTTTCTTGTAGCATATTCCAGTCCTCCTCTGTATTGGCAATACCTCCCCACTTTGCGTCATCCACAAATTTTATTAGCACCCTCCCACATTTTGTGCCAAGGTCATTAATAAAAATGTTAAATAAAATTGGTGTCAAGACTGAACCCTGAAGAACTCCAATAGTAACCTCCCTCCAGCCCCGGGGTTCCCACACTTGGTTCGCGGCTTGTTCAGGGTAAGCTCCTGGAGGGCCATGAGATGCTTTGTGTACCTGAGCATCTGCAGGTATGGCTGCTCGCAGCTCCCAGTGGCCGCAGTTCGCTGTTCCCGGCCAATGGGAGCTGCGGGAAGCGGTGGCCCGGCTCATGCCGCTTCCCGCAGCTCCCATTGGTCAGGAACGGTGAACTGCGGGAACTGGGAGCCACGAGCAGCCATACCTGCGGATGGTCAGGTAAACAAAGCGTCTCGTGGCCTTCTAGGAGCTTACCCTGAACAAGCCGTGAACCAAGTGTGGGAACTCCTACTCCAGCCTGATAGTTCACCATTCAGTATGATCCGTTGTAGTTTGCCCTTTAACCAGTTCCAGCTGAATTTGTCCCAATGTGTTTGGTTCTTCACAGGCACATGCTATAACAACATTTAAAAACAGAAGCTTATCAACTTGCAATTAAATTCCTATGGAATCGATAGCCAGTATGAATAATTTTACATGTTCTATATTAGTGTATGTTTAAGTAATGTAGGGCATGATCCTGCAGCCATTCCATGTGTAAAACTCTCAATGACTTCAGTGGAAGATCTGAATGTTGAATGACAGCACAGACAGGCCAAGTCTACAAAATATTTGCATGCTCTACCAGTATTAACAAGAAAAAAAAATATGGTTTTATATTTGGCTAGCAAGTCTGCTTTCAAGCAGTTAATAGTTATCTTGAAATATATAATCCTAAACATACAGTAACTCCTCACTTAAAGTTGTAGTTATGTTCCTGAAAAATGCGACTTTAAGTGAAACGATGTTAAGCGAATATAATTTCCCCATAAGAGTGAATGTAAATGGGGGGGTTAGGTTCCAGGGACATTTTTTTTGCCATACAGTACAGTACTATAGTTGGGAGGGGCCCCTGCCTTACCCACACAGGCACAGCCCACTGGCACTGGAGATGAGGCAGGCAAGGAGGATGAAGGTGCCGTAGGCTAGGAGAAGTACGTTGCGCAGTTGCAGCTTCCCCTACTCTGCAAGCAGCGGGGGTGGGGAGGGCTCAAGCCTCATCCTGGCCACTCCACCCCTTCCCTCAAGCCCCCACCCTTAACCCGCCTCTTCTTCCCCCCCTTCCATTTACTCCGCACGCTGGTCCTCCCCTCTCCCTCCTGCTCACAGCAATCAGCTGGCTTGCCGCGTTCAGGGGGCAGGAGGGAGTGGGGAGGAGTGAGGACTCAGTGCGCAGCCTTCCCCCTCCCTGCCTTGCCTCCTGCCCACGGCAATCATCTGGTTTGTGGCGTTCAGGAGGCAGGGGAAGGAGGGGGAGCCTGTGTGCCATGTCCTCGCTCCTCCTCCCTCCTTCCTGAATGCCGCAAGCCAGCTGATTGCCGCAGGCAGGAGGCGGGGGGAGGAGGGGAAAGGCGCTGATCCACGGGGTCTGCTGGCGGGCAGCGCTGTGGGAGGGGGTGTAGGGGAGCTGATAGGGGGGCTGCCAGCTGTGGACAAAGCAGGCAGTCAAACGATGTTATAGTGAAGCATTGCACAATTTTAAATGGAGCATGTTCTGTAATTGAGCAGGGATGTAAGATCGAAACGACGTTAAGCGAGAGGACGTTAAGTGGGGAGTTACTGTATTACTGTGTAGTGCCTACAGCATCTAATTTCCCTCAGTTGGAGCCCTGTCTCTTTAAGGGATGTCTTTCCTCAGTCCTTTGGATCTTGCTACATGCCTAGAATATAATAATTTGACTTGGATTGATTCTTGAAACAAATTATTGTATTGTACAGTTCTTCACTCATTCTAAGTCACAACTTACAGCTAACAAGTTACTATTGATTTCAAGAACAAGTATGATTGTAAGGGAATTTTTCTAAATCTACACAATTGTCTCCCCTAGCTTACAGTTTGAGGGAAGGGTTTATGGGATATAACTTTCCTGCATTTCAGAAACAAATTGGGCCTTCATACATTGAAAAATGACATGTATGCAATTAGGGTTTTTAAAAAGCATTTACATTTAAAAGTAGATTATGTTTTGTAATTTTATTCATACTCTGTCACTGGTTATATCTCTCAGGAAACCTATTTCCCCCTCAGTCCTTTTGCATCTCCATTTGGCTGTTCAAAATCTGACTTTATTGATTAATTCTTATAGTACAGTTACTTTGAAGTTAGCACAGATATTTTCTTTGAATACAAACATGGAATTTTTCCCAGGAAATCATTATTCTTTGTGTCACTGTGCCTTCCAGATGTCCCAATCAGATCATGGCCCCATTGTGCCAGGACCTGTGCAAAATGTAATAAGGGCCAGTCCCTGCTCTGAAGAGATCACAGTGCAAAGTCATGATCTGAAAACACTTATGCACATGCTTAAGTCCTTCGAACTGTTCACATGCATAAAAAAAAGCACAAAGCGTTCACAGGATTAGTTCCTAATTTGTAATGTACTCTGGGCCTGATTCACCAGTATCTTGCACCTGATGTAGTCATTTACACAAGTACAAATTTGGTGTAAAAATCCTGTCGCATCAGAATATTTGTATTTTACACCATCTTTGCCTCATCCTTATCACAAATATAAATGACTATATGGAGTGGAAGGCATTTTAGAAATGGACTGAAGTGTCACTTTGACTAATCTTTGTAAAAAAAAATGTCTTCAACTCTAGGACTAGGACTCACTACAATAGTTTCCATCAATCTTATTAAGTGCTAGAAATGTCAGAACATCTAAAGTATTCCAATATATTCTAAAATATCTTCACTTTAGAAATCTTGATAAAGGACTCAATTTCCATAACTGCCTGAAGAGTTGCACACTGGTATAAAATTGGTGTTATTAAGTGGAGAATCAGGCCTATATTTACATGGATAAAAATCAGACCATAATTTTGTAAGAAACGCTTGATTATAGTGTTCAGGATTTGGAAAAAAAAGAATAGACAGATGAAACTACATTATATTTATTCATATTCTTTTGTATGTGACTGGCTTTGATTTTTTTTCAGTAAATCTATCATTTTCCTTCAGTCAGCCTGAGCTGTTTTATAATGCCTCATTTGTGAATAATTCTTAAAAATACAAAGTTGACACTAGCATAATAGTTGTTTTTACTGGAAGCCAGAGTGATGTTTTAAATCAGAAAAGTATATATTGTCGTTCTGGTCCCTCTAAAGAACATGGACCCACCTACAGAATTTGCTGCAGATCTGTAAGCCTTCCAAAATTTGTAACTCATAATTTCCTTCTGAAGGGTAAGAGAAAATAAATGAGCTGGAAATCTGGTATAAGAAATGGAATGGAAATCAGTCTTTAACTTTTCCTTGTCCCCCTGCAATGAGGAATGTGTGGATCTGAGATATGAATTCACTGCTTTTGTATGTAAAATATATAGGGCCTGTATCTAGAGCTGTGTGAGTTTAAAAAAAAAATTCAGTAACTGACCTCACTTCAATTTTTATTGAACCGTCAATGCTAATTTCATTAAGCTTTCAGGTCTGAGGAAACTAATCAAATAGAAAAAAATGTATTTTTCTGATTAAAAGTTAAATTCATAAGGATTCATGGGTATTTGTGACAACATTCATGAATCCTGAAAGTTTCATGGCTACTCCAATGACACTTTGTACTGAAAGTGTGTTTATTCACGGTTGTGCTGTTTCATAGTCATTCTGTCCCCAGTCAGAAACAATACAAAGTGACTACAGTGACTAACCACACAACACAAATAATGAATAGCAAATGGCAGAAGCAAGCAGTTAGCAAACAGTAAGATGAAAGGTCAGAATCTAAAGTATTCAGTAACAGTAGGATTTTGCAGTTCGGACAGAGGCAGTGTGGACACTCAGGATGTAAGCAAGTGATATTATGCAAAAGTTCATTATGCAAATCAGCTCCATCTTTTAGAAAAACAGTGAAATGCACAATTTTTATGCTTCATATAGCCAATAATTTCTGAGATGCTAGCTGTCTTGCAAAGCAGCCCATTGTCTTTTCTATGAGTCTGTCAGTGTCTTAGGTTAACTCTGAATCAATAAACTTTAACACTAGTTCATTCAAATGGTCCTTAGTCAAGGTATTGAATCAATAGGCTTTTAACTAAGCAACAGTGATCCATAGTTTCAGTAACAGTATAGGTTATGGCTTCCTTTCCTAGCCAGTATTTTCTCTGTTGCAGATAGTCAATAGATACCTGGTGCTTATCATCAAGTAAATATGGTAAATAGAAGGTAACTAATTGTTCAAGCTCATAGGATTTGAACTGACTGAAATACAGTCTGCATGAAAATAAAACTGGTGCAATTTTATAGTAAGCTTCAGATCTGTCATTTTGCTGCATGAGTAAAGCTTCCACAAATGCAAGAAATAATGAAGTCTCTAGTAAATTTTGGTTGGGGAAAAGGGAAAGCAATTCCCTAAAAAAGGAAGTGTGTTTGCTCACACAACCTGTCAGCTTTCCAGAATGACAAGGAGGAGGATGACTATCCATCTATCTTAGGTTTTATACTGCGCCCAACACTGTAGTATGAGTGCCTTGCACACAAAATTAATAGCAATAGTGAAGTCCATGGTTGACTTCATGGAGTTTCTTGTGCTTCTTTCCTTTTGGGATAAAAAATCTGTTCAGAGGGAAGGTTTATGGTTTTAATCTTTTATATATTATTATCTCTATTTTGGTGGGAAGGGATTTAGTGTTCAGAAGGGATGTCAGTGTTGTGAGCACCATTCTTATAACAGAGGAAGGTTTTGCAGTTTTCTTAAGATGGTCAGACTCCATTTTTGCCTGAGCTCTTGAGAAGTTTGTTCCATAGCGGATCCAAAATCTGGATCCAAGACCTTAAAGTGGCATAAGAAGCCTGTGGAAGGACTTGAGCCCAGGACTGATGTGCTCATGGTAGCCTAAGCCATGGAGAAGTTGTGTAGCCACATTCTGGAGCAGCATAAGCCTGTGTATCATCTTCACATTTAGCTTCAGATTCAGTGAACTACAGTAATCCAGCCTGGGGTGACAAATGCATGAATCACTTTGGCTAGGTTCTTTTCCCAGAGGAAGGAACATAGTTTTCTAGTGTGCTGGAACTGAAAGAAGGCATTTTTAGGTACCAGTGTTACCTGGTCAGGACCCTGTGGCTTTGCGTCACTCTGAAAAATAGGGCTGTATGCCTTCAATGGAAGATGAAGACAATGTCTTAGCTAGTTCTTCAAAATGTTTCCCCTCCCAACCAGTATCACGTCAGTCATGCCTGGGTTTAGCGCTTCTCCAACAGCTAATTTCCTGTAGGCTTTCTCACTTGTTGGGAGTGGTGGTGGTTGCATCAACTGATATATAGTTGGGTGTCACTGCCATATTGTTTGCAGCTGAGCCCATGGCATCTCACTCTCTCTCCCAGTGGTCTCGTGTACACACCGAAGATAAGCAGGAATAATATGGACCCTGCTGGACCCAGCAGGCGAGGTCCTTCAGAGAGGAGGAGCAGTGATGCATCACCACTCTAAGTTCTGTTGGAGAGGAGCAACTGGCCCCACTGTAGCATCTGTTATTGCAATGTCACGTAGGAGGGTTAACAGTACCTTGTGGTCTACAGTATCAAAAGCTGTGGAGAGGTCCGGCAGTCCAGACGCCTATTAGTCCCCTGCCTCCTGCCCTCCTTTGTTCCCTAACCCTCAAAAACTCCTTCCTCCTTTTCAACTTCTTCAAATCATTCCTCCTCTTTTGTCCCCCTTGCTTCTGCCTTTCTTCTACTGTTCAGTTTTGCATATTGACTCTGTCAGAGCATCAGTTAAGGCCACAGGAGATCAGATGGGCTATGCATTCATTTCATGGACATGCCACATACATTTGTTCCAGAACACAAATGTTCCTCCCTGATCATGGGTCACCTGAGTCTACAGTGAACCATGACCTGGAATAAATATTTCTTTAGTGTCTAGATTACAGTTGTGTTAGTTAACTTGAATTAAATCAATTAACTCAAATTACAACAGGCTCAAAAGCCCTAGTATAGACAAGGCCTCTGGATCTCTGCAGATCACATTGGTTTCCTATACTGGGGTCTCCATTTGAAAAGGCAGGCTCATGTTCTCCCCTCCCGCTCAAGTCCCTGTCTGTAAAATACACTGTTAACAAGGGGAACATTTAAATTAGGGATCAGCAACCTTTGGCCCGTGGCCTGCCAGGGTAAGCCCCCTGGTGGGCCAGGCCAGTTTGTTTACGTGCCACATCCACAGGTTTTGCCGATCGCAGCTCCCACTGGCTGCGGTTTGCCGCTCTAGGCCAATGGGGGCTGTGGGAAGCGGTGGCCAACACATCCCTCAGCCTGTGCCACTTCCTGCAGCCCTCATTGGCCTGGGACAGCGAACTGCAACCAGTGGGAGCTGCGATCGGCCGAACCTGTGGAAGCAGCAGGTAAACAAACCGGCCTGGCTTGCCAAGGGGCTTACCCTGGTGAGCCGCCTGCCAAAGGTTGCCGATCCCTGATTTAAATTATCCTCCAGAGACAGCCCTCTCAGAGTGAACACCTCTGTGAGACAGCATCACTATTATTGCAGGATCTCTCCTTGCAGCAGACCAGGCACCGCACCACTTTGAACTCAGTTCATGTTTGGGAGATTTTCTTTCACAACCATAAGGGTTACAACATAGAATTAAAAATATATATCTGAGTTCTTATATTATAGCTTAGAATGTGCAGATGCTGGTGAACCACATGGGACAAGATGGGGAGCCACCACCTCCACTGTACTGAAATCCACCATTGACAGTATATAGACAATATTTATTACTTTAAGCCATATATGCTACTCCTTTGCCTCAGTGTGATTACTGGAAAATACTAGGTGTATTTTAAAAGGATAGTAAGAAGCATTGCTTCTGCACATTGTTACTGCACAGCCTTGTAAAGAGACAGCCAAGGGCAGCAAAGTTCTTTAGCAGACGTGCTGCGAGGGAAGAGGGTAGGCAGTGCAGAGATTATGGGAAGTGGCACAGGAAATCCAGGATTCTACCGGGCTGCAGACAGTGTCTTGTGGACTTACTCAATGTACTGGCTATGTCCTGATGACTGAATGTTAAAAAAACAGTGTGAACCAAGGGAAAACAACATCAGCCTACTATCAGTAAAATAACCACCAAAAGAATTTGGAAGAGTTTTTGAAGATCACCATTCTCTCACTAAAAGTGCATTTTAGATATCATTACTACAGTTTTTTTCAGATGAAAGTGGCCCATGTGAAGCACATACTGTATGACTGTTCCTGGTGACTCAGCCAGAGGCACAGGGATCAAATATATATGTTCTGGATGCTTGTCCTCTGACTATTCAGGGCATGAGTTTGGAGTATTATATGACATGTAATGAAAAGGAAGAAGGATTTAACTCACTTGAGTAATCCTATTTCCAAACATTCATTATCAGTAACTTCACAGCTGCTGTATGGCTTGCTTATTAAACTAAAAATTAAAAAGAGAACTCTGTTGATGTCAGATTTATTCAGTGTGTGGAGGCTTACCACCCAATCCCTGGGTAACTTGGAGTGGGAGGATGGCTTTAACAGAAGGTTAGAGTTCGACTATTATATAGGTTTCAGAGTAGCAGCCGTGTTAGTCTGTATTCGCAAAAGGAAAAGGAGTATTTGTGGCACCTTAGAGACTAAATAAATAAATTTAAATTAATATATTATTTATTTAACTATATATTTATATATATAATATATATTTATTTAAATATATTATTTATTTAACTCAAATAAATTGGTTAGTCTCTAAGGTGCCACTAGTACTCTTTTTCTTTTTGACTATTATATAGCTTTTATTGCGTGTCACACTGCATTGTAGATTTGGCTAATGCAAAGGATTTTTCAGTAATTTTCAGAACTGCCAATGAGTTGAGATGTTTAAACAGTTTCTCTCCGTTAGTTTCATGTTTATTCCAACTACTCCTTCCTTCATCCAGTTCTCTCAGAGGCCCCAGTTCCTTTACAGAGAAGAACTCTTTAGTGCATGCTTAAATATTTTGCTGAAGTGGGGATTGTGTCACCACTGAGGTACTCATTTTGTCCCTTCACTACTACAAATATGTAGGGGATTACAGACCAGTCAGCTTAACTTCTGTACCCGGAAAGATAATTGAGCAAATATTTAAGCAATCTTGACTTTAGTAAGGCTTTTGATATTGTCTCACATGACCTTCTGATAAACAAACTAGGAAATACAACCTAGATGGAGCTACTATAAGGTGGGTGCATAACTGGTTGGAAAATCATCCCCAGAGAGTAGTTATCAGTGGTTCACAGTCATGCTGGAAGGGCATAATGAGTGCGGTCCCTAAGGGGTCAGTTCTGGGTCCGGTTCTGTTCAATATCTTCATTAATGATTTAGATAATAGCATAGAGAGTATATTTATAAAGTTTACGGATGATACCAAACTGGGAGGGGTTGCAAGTGCTTTTGAAGATAGGATTAAAATTCAGAATGATCTGGACAAACTGGAGAAATGGTCTGAAGTAATATAGGATGAAATTCAATAAGGACAAATGCAAAGTACTTCACTTAGGAAGGAACAATCAGTTGCACACATACAAAATGGGAAATGACTGCCTGGGAAGGAGTACTGCGGAAAGGGATCTGGGGGCGGTCATAGTGGATCACAAGCTAAATATGAGTCAACAGTGTAACGCTGTTGCAAAAAAAGCAAACATCATTCTGGGATAATTAGTAAAAGTATTGTAAGCAAGACACGAGAACTAATTCTTCCTCTCTACTCCACACTGATTAGGCATCAACTGGAGTATTGTGTTCAGTTCTGGGTGCCTCATTTCAGGAAAGATGTGGACAAATTGGAGAAAGTCCAGAGAAGAGGAACAAAAATGATTAAAGGTCTAGAAAACATGACTGATGAGGGAGGATTGAAAAAAAAATGGGTATGTTTAGTCTGGAGAAGAGAAGACTGAGAGGGGACATGATAACAGTTTTCAAGTACATAAAAGGTTGTTACAAGGAGGAGGGAGAAAAATTGTTCTTCTTAACCTCTGAGGATAGGACAAGAAGCAATGGGCTTAAATTGCAGCAAGGGCAGTTTAGGTTGGACATTAGGAAAAACTTCCTGTCAGAGTCGTTAAGCACTGGAATAAATTGCCTAGGGAGTTTGTGGAATCTCCATCATTGGGGATTTTTAAGAGTAGGTTGGACAAACACCTGTCAGGGATGGTCTAGATCAGGGGTTGGCAAACTGCGACATGCATGCCAAAGGCGGCACACGAGATGATTTTTAGTGATACTCTGCTGCCAGCTGGAGTCCCGGCCACTGTCCCCACTCAGCCCACTGCCTGCCTGGATGAATGGAACCCCAGACCAGCAGCTGGCTCAGCGGCTCATCCCACTGCTGGCCTGGGGTCCCGGCCACCAGCCCCGCTCAGCCCACTGCCGGCCTGGGGTTCCATGCATCCAGGCTGGCAGTGGGCTGAGCAGGGCAGGTGGCTGGAACCCCGGCTCGCAGGGGCGAGTGGAGCAAACCCCAGACCGGCAGCGAGCTGAGCAGCCCTCTGCAGGGCTGGGGTTCCATCCGCTGGCCCCTGCCAGCTGGGTTCCGGCCATGGGGGTTCCATCCAACAGCCCCTGTAAATGTAAAATGTATTACTGGCATGTGAAACCTTAAATTACAGTAAATAAATGAACACTTGGTACACGACTCCTCAAAGGTTGCTGTCACCCGGTCTAGGTAATACTTAGTCCTGCCTTGAGTGCTGGGGACTGCAACAGATGACCTCTCGAGGTTCATTCCAGTTCTGTGAGTCTGTGATTCTACATTAACCTTCCTTTGAAGTAAAAAATACTTAAAAAAAAAGAATATCCCAAAGTAGCCAACTAGACATCTTCCTGAAGCAGGAATGAAGAAACCTGCATTGGTTTGGGCTGTGGGGATCTCTAATTAACTTCTCCTTTGACCTGCTCTCTGAGAGTGAAGTCCTGGAGATCAAAGCTGTTTTAGGTTGACCAAACTAGCCCTATTGTGTTAGATCCTCTGGCCAACATACACTTAACACAGGACTGAAGTGATAGGGCTTTGCCACAGTTGTCACTTTCTGATCCTGAGGCTGGCCAGGAGCCAGTTGAATCACAAACTGCAAATTAGAGTTATATCCAGCTACTGCTTGCCCCGATAGCCATTTTGGGAACTTGTTATCACAAGAGTGCATGCTCTGACCATGCTCCCTATTTCTGACCACATTCCCTATGCTGATGGCTGGTGGGGGGATGGCATAGAATCATTGCACCAGCCAGGGATTGCTGCACCACTGGGGGAATGCTCAGGAAGTCAGTTATGTAGGCTTTATGATCCCTTTGCTCCCCCAGAGCTAAGCAGCTTTAATGGAGAAGAACTGGAGGGGTCAAAGGTGGACTGGCTCTGAAGGGGGCATTTTTAGGCAAAAAGCTCAGGAGGGAAACTATTATTATTAGGAGGAGAGGTTATACACTGTCCTCCACTACTCTCAGGTTGCAAACTGTGGTCCTGTGGCTAAGAACATGAGCAGAGGGGCATTATTGGAAAGTCAGAAGGCATTTCTCGGTGGTCAGAGAAGTGCGGCATGGTCATGGAGTGGGCATTTATTCGGCCAGCTCTTAAGTGGGCATGGTAAGGGTGGGAGAGGCAGAGAAGGGCAGTTGTTGAGTGAACAGCTGTTAGAGTACCAGAGCTGATAGATGCCCTGCTGAAACAACATCCTCTTTGCTGTGGTCGGAAGGCTATTTAACCATGTGTCAGTCATCTCCAGCCACAATACACAGACAAATGAGCCTGAAGAGAAGGAATAGCACTCCCGTCTTTGAATACCAGAATCAGCACAAAGCAGGTGGAGTGGGGGCTAGGGCTGGCCCTTCATCTTTAGTCACTGGGCAGGAAACAATTTTTTTTTTGATTCAGTCATCTCAATTAATGATGTTCTCAGAAAATACAATCTGTTAGTGGTAAGAGTCTCATCTCTGGAATTTGAGTGATTTGAGAATTGAATGATAATTTTGTAACGATTTCTTCCCCCTGGAATGTCGGATAGAACATTTGTCACCAGCAGAATTTTGAGTGTTTAAAAACAAATCAAATATAAAAAAATCTCCTTTCTCTGAAAAAGAGGTGATTTTTATTTTTTTTAATAGAGAAGGGAAAAGTTATAGGAAATAAGCTCTAAAGTTGGAGAAGACTTTTAGTTTTCCTCGAAGGAACAGTCCTGCATTGACAGAGGTGAGCTGGATGATCTAATAGATCGTTTCCATCTTTAACATCTATAATTCTGGACAAAGACACTGATCTGGATGAGTGGTTCTCAATGTGGAAAAGGGGATAAACATCTTCAGCGTGTGTAGCTCATGAAGAAAATTTTTATAAATTAGTGTATCAGTGTATATATATAATTTTTATAAATTAGTATATAATTAGTGTATTGGTGTCTGACTCCAGTTAAGATACATCATATTTTTGCTACTAGGGAGACACTGTTGGAAGGGTGGCGGGCAATGGGAAATATACTTGCATATGTGGTGATTGTGTCCAGGAATTAGACAGTTTTGTGAGGAGATTATTAAAGAGATTTATCTTACAACCATATGCATGCTTCCTAGAGATTGCCTGAACACTTACTTAATGCTCCAATAAAGGATCTACATTTTAAACAGAATAACAAATTAATTTCTTTGTTATTGTTAGCAGCAAGACTTTGCATAGTATATTATTGGAAAATCTATGGAATTATGGTATAACAAACATGGACTGTCCTTATAATGGAAAATTTTCACACCAAGTACATACTCAAGAGAAGCACCAAAAAGATGATAGGTATTTAGAAAATTGGCCATCCATTTTAAGCATACTCAGAGGAGGACGGTTCCCCAGCCAGCCTCTTTAGCTACAGGTTTCAGAGTGGTAGCTGTGTTAGTCTGTATCAGCAAAAAAACAAAAACAAAAACAAAAAAAAAACCTGAGGAGTACTTGTGGCACTTTAGAGACTCACAAATTTATTTGGGCATAAGCTTTCATGGGCTAAATCATCAGATGCATGAAGTGGAAAATACAGTAGGAAGATATATATACCCAGAGAACATGAAAAAATGGGTGTTGCCATACCAACTGCAAAGAGACCAATTAATTAAGGTGAGCTATTATCAGCAGGAGAAAAAAAAACTTTTGTAGTGATAATCAGGATGGCCCATTTCAAAGAGTTGACAAGAAGGTGTGAGTAACAGTTGGGGGAAAAATTAGCATGGGAAAATAGTTTTTACTTTGTGTAATGACCCATACATTCCCAGTCTTTATTCAAGCCTAATTTAATGGTGTCCAGTTTGCAAATTAATTTCAGTTCTGTAGTTTCTTGTTGGAGTCTGTTTTTGAAGTTTTTTGGTTGGAGAATTGCGACTTTTAGGTCTGAAATTGTGTGACCAGGGAGGTTGAAGTGTTCTCCAACTGGTTTTTGAATGTTATAATTCTTGATGTCTGATTTGTGTCCATTTATTCTTTTGCGTAGAAATTGTCCGGTTTGGCCAATGTACATGGCAGAGAGGCATTGCTGGCACATGATGGCATATATCACATTGGTAGATGTGCAGGTGAACGAGCCTCTTTAGCTAGGTTCTCTGATCCTGAATAAGTAATGTATGATGTATGTTAACATTTTATTAGGAGTAATTTGGACAGTCAACTGTTTGGTTTTGATGTGCTTGTCTGCCTTTAATATATTGACTCTGTTATATTTTATCATATTTGATTTGCTGTGAATTCCTGTCAGATGCCTGCATGGCAGCATTCAACAGAAACTAGTACAGCATGAGTGTTCATCTTTTACAACTCTGCTCCTGCTTATTGCTGACTTAAAGCATACAGCATCTGATTAGCACTGTTCAATTTATTTTTAAAATTGTTCTTTAAGTAGCGCATTTTTATACCATTTATTTTTCCTGTTCCAATTTCAACCCCGAGATTGTTATTCAGCACAAAGATTAATTATTCTGTGTAAATCCCCCACAATCCTTTTTTTCTCTTGTAAATCTAC
This sequence comes from Caretta caretta, assembly GCF_965140235.1. Taxonomy (NCBI): domain Eukaryota; kingdom Metazoa; phylum Chordata; order Testudines; family Cheloniidae; genus Caretta; species Caretta caretta. Next base: position 302,150,965 of record NC_134206.1, on the reverse strand, counting down.
AATCTCTTGTAAATCTTGTAAAATTCTTGTCATGGAAATACTTCACAAATAATCATTCTAATGTATTCTCTTGATCCCTGCAAAACAAGAAGAAACATGCATAGGTCTAACTCTTTCAATGAAGTTGAGTAGGGCAGAAATGAAGGCTTGCATTAGCTGCAACATGGTATTGCATCTTCTCAGGAGGTTTCCATGGTCCAAAGAGGAATTTGCAACAACTGCAGTTGCGGAAACTGCTGTCCAAAAAAGAAGCATGTTTGGCCTCAAATGGAGGCATTCCTACTTCAGATCTCTCGTTTCTGATATTGGCTGAAATTAAGGCTCATTACATTGGAAAAAAGGTCTTCTACTTTTTAGGTAAAAATACAGGTATATAGAAGAACCCCTCGTGAAATTTCTAGGGAGACACATACTGGGAATTGACATACTGGGGTCAAATTTTCACAAATAGCTTCCTAAATCACACCCACAATTAGTTGACAAACTTTTTGCTACACCTGCATAGTCCCACTAATGTGCAGCTACCTCACTATGTGCACAATCAAAATTTGTGTATGCAAGTGTCTATTTGTGTATTCAAATGCAGATTATCTGGGCTCCATGTCCCAGTGAGAGCAACATTTCACAACTGACCCTTAGCTCAAACCCAAATGTCTTCAAGTTCACACACATCTACTAAATATATATTTCTACGTAGTGTTTCAATATTAATTGCATACATAGCATATCAACTGTTTGAGCATATGCCCTTATTTCACATTTTTTGGTGTGACATTAATTTTTTGTTTATGTTGTGAATATAGGGAGTGCAATGATTAAATATGGGCATATATCAGAAGTTAATTCCATGTTAGGACATTCAGAGCAGCCAGTATGTCTACAGTGGGCATTATGGATGCCTATGTGGTAATTCATATTCACCCTAATATCTTAACTGATGTGCCCAAGTTTGAAAATCAGGGATGAGTCTGTATGAATGCCTTTTCCTGTTGTTGACACAAAGAGATGCCTTTTACTATATTTTCCCCTTGTGAATGGCAGTGATTCTCATTAATGAAGCAAAAAGGGCTAAATCCCATTTCATGTTGTACTGTTGTATAAGAGGATGGTGGAAAAATGTACCAAATCTGCTCCCGCACAAGAAGCAGAGCAGAATCAACAGAACACCAGAAAAGATAGTCTTCTATGGTTGTGCTACATGCCTTGTGGAGGGATACAGAGTGTGCCCAGGACCCAGCCAATTAATACACATACTGTAATGAACATCAGACCCCAATATGGGAGATGCAGGAAAAGTACGCACCACATCATGTCTCCTCCGTTTTCTTGTACAGCTCTAGCATTAAGTCTGACCTTATTAAATATCTTCATTAATAACACAAAGAGAGGGATTAAACATCTCATCAATAAAACTGACATATAATATTGAAGTGGGAGGAGTTGTAAATATCAGGGAGGACAGAAAAATAATACAAGGAGAGAGATGAGAAATATGGACATAATGTAAACAAAGTGAGTTTGGGAAAAAATGAAAGTTGATACAGATGAAAAAAAAAATTGGAAACACAAATGTTCAGTTGGAAAGAGAAACGCAGATAGAGCAATCATGCCAAAAGACATTTAGCATTTAAGTGGACAATAAATTAGACTTTAGTTTTCAATGTGGTATGTCAACCACAACAACAATGTCAAGCTATTACAATGTTGGTCTCCATAAGCAAGGGCATCATGTCACAGAGCAGGAAGGTAATAATGCTTCTCTGTCCAGAGTGGTGTGACCACACTTGGAACAATGCATTCATTTCTGGGCACCTCATTACAAGAAGGATAATGATAAATTGGAGAGTATTAGTCCTGTGGTTATCAAAATGTGCAGCATCTAGTGAAATATATGCCTATTTGTGTGTGTCTACACTTGTGAGTGTACATCGTTACATGTGTGTGCTAGTGCGATAACCCCCTATTGTCCACATTTAAAGACCTGAAGCACATTCCTTAAGGACAGTGTAGTGCACAAAAGCTAGTATGCATGAGGGATGTGGATAGGTACACACCTCTTCTGTGGTATGGCCCCATACCAATTTTATAGTGCAGTGTGAAAGGGAGGAAGGGATGTGTACCAGCTCACAGGTATCGATAGTCCTCCAGGGCCATTCCTACAATGCATTGATCCCTTTAATGCTTGACCCTTACTCAAGATATAAAGGTTCCTGACCATCCCCCTTGCAGAGGTAGTAGAAACCAGTGCTGAGCACTTCAGAACAATTTTTTGCGGAAGTCTATTGATCAATACAGGTGATCATGGAACGTGGTTGACGGAGAAAACAGGGGTGCTGATCAATTTGTAATCAGAGTACACCATCCTCCACGACTTTACCTGAACTGGCAGGAACATTCACCTGTACCAGGAGATCTCACAAAGGTTGGAGGAGGTCATCATTCACCAGACTCCATCCCAGTGTTGTGAGCACAGGAAGTACCACAGGCTCCTGTATCTTAGAGTGAAGGACTCCAACAATCACTCCAGGAGGGGACCTAGCACATCCCCGTGCTGTGATGAGCTGGGCTCGGTGCTTTCTAGGAGTTGTGAGTATGGTGTTTTAAAAAAGCCTGAGTGGGGAAAGCAGAGTTGCATGATACTTTCTGGAAATATCCAACATTGCCCCTCTCTCACCTCTATCTCCATTATACCTTCCCTTTATGAACAGGAGCTATGCAAAGCAGGGTTGGGTGTTTGGTGGCTTGTGTGTGGGCCTGCCTAGGTATGGGAAGGGAAGAGGGAACTGCTTGGCTGTCCAAGTAAAGTCAGAGTGGTCCATTCTCCCTGTGCCCTTTTCAAATGTTTTGTACTATGCCCAGTCCCTGGCATGTGTCTTCTCCCTGCACTAAGCCACTCTTCAGAAACCGGGAGAAGCAATGGAAGGGGGCAGTGAGGCATCCGCTTCAATGGTTGCACAAACACAATGACACATCCCTTAGCAGCTGAGAGGCGACTGGCTTGTGGTATTAATCCAAAACTTCAGGGAAGAGAATGCACTTCCAGAGTCACTCTTTGTTTCCATGCCTCTTTCAATGCTGTTTGTTGGGCGCATGGGCCAGACTTTCTGGTGATGTGGGATGCGGGCAGCTTGGGAGTAGGTGGATGTTTTCTATGGTTTTCTGATCCTCTTCCATGGGAACCCCGTCTGCTAGAATATGTACAGTCAATTTCCTCTTGAATTGCCACCCACTCCTGCAAGCATAATTCAGCAAAATTTTGTGTAGCAGAAATTCAAGCTGGTTCTTCAGGTTTAATATCAGGGCAAATGTGCTTGGTACACCTTTGTAGCTCACCAAACCCCTCTACTCAGCAATGTGCAGAAGGATGATCATAGGGAGAAATATTTCTCTGGCATACTTGGTGGGTGTCCTCCTCAGGACTGGAAAGCCACTTCTCTTTTCTATTCTGGTACCCTGAAAATGGTTATATTGGCCAGCCTTTAAAGAATAAAAAGGTGACTTGGTAACGTTACCCCTGAAGGAACCAATGCCCCCAAGCAATACATCCATTCATGGTAAACATTACAACATTTAAATAAAAGTAATGCAGGTATCTTATCATTTTTAACTTTAGCTCTTTCCTTGTGGGCTGCAAAAGTAGTCTGAAGGGAGGAAGCTGTATCAGCTGCATTTCTGGGATTCTAAAAAGTATCAATATTGTGGCCTTCAACAGCACAGTTATGTTACGTGGGGAGATTAAGATGCCTTCCTAGGAAAAATGAACTATAATGCTACTCTTCTCTTTGACTTGGCAGAACATTCCAATGCCGAAAGGGAAACCATTCTGGTGGTAGGGCAGGAGCAAGACCACAGAGATAGCAGAGGAAGGCCCCTGGAAGATCTGTTCTTTGGCATAGATAGGAGAAGTCAGATGTAGATATGCCAGTAAGTTACTGTTCACATCACTTGTGTGTGCACCTTGCTCTCCAGGTATAATCAACATGATATTTTCCGTGTATTAGGAATGGGACAGCAGGACTCACAGCACATGATCATGGTTTCTGTGATATGTGGTGCTGGTGCCAAAGAATTGCAATGAATTCTGTCTCTCCCACACCCCCATCTCTCCTCCTGCTATGGATTTCCGAATGTTAAACCCTCCCACCAAAAACAGGTTTTACAATGAACTAAGCTGTGAAATAACAGTTGCAATCCAAAGCACCAGAATGGGAAAAAAGATAAGCAAAATGTCATGTCTTTTTGCCTTTGTTATAGACTTTGTTAACAATATAAACAAAGGAAACAAAAGTTAATTAACAGTGCATTTTTGACCCTTCCTCCCCCACCCCTACCAAACAATCACCATTGGAAACCATGGGAGGACTCATGCCATGGGAGTAATCATTCATAGCTGATTGGTGCACTAAGAAATGGTGTCATTGTGTGGAAGAAATGTGTGAATTCCCTCCAAAAACCTTACAGAACTTTTTTCTAAAGTACATTACCAATGCTTATGTGACCCCCAAACAGAACAAACCCAAACAGAGCTATTCATGTATAACAAAACTTTGCTCAGTAATGCCCCTAACATGAATTAAAACTCCCGTCCTGACAAAACCACAACAAAAGGTGATAACCTTGAAGGCACTCCCGCAGTTGTCTGTTTTCAGTTTGTATGTTAATGTCAGCTGCAGGGGCTCCAAATCTACTTAGTTGTCTCCCAACAGAAGTATGAGGCAATGGTCTATTGAACTTTTCCAGCAGCACCATAGCATCCAAATAGTGTCTCCGTACACAGTCCCAAGTCACCTTCTGGGTCCCCACTTTTCCATGATGTACAAGCACACAACATCATGAATTTCCCTAGATTGCCACGAACCAGGAGCGCTGTGCACATAGGTGGGATCTGGCTACCCATAGAAGCATTGAAATACGTGTCTCCTTTGCCCCCTCGCTGTGTAAGTATTCCCCTTTAGCCTCACATATGTTGTGCAAAGCATAACACACTACAATAATCTGAACCACCTTGGTCACGTTGACATCCAGAGCTTTCAAGTGCCCAAAGGTGCATTCTACCACCATTCAGCAGCTACTCAGTGTGTACTTGAATTCCTTTTTTGCGGGGCTTGGTGACATTGAGATATGGCTTCCTGAGCCATTGTTAAAATGTGTATGCGGGGTCCCTCATAAGAAGTGTCAGCACAGAAACACCATACATAATCACATCATTTCAGGGGAACAAAGTCATTTCTTACCCCCTGTGATACAACACCAACCTCCTAACCACCCTGGTATCATGGAGCTTTCCCCTGTGTCCAACTTTCATATTCATGAGCTGACCCCTGTGGTCCACTAAGCCTTCGAGAACCAGTGAATAGTAACCTTTTCAGTTCATGTATTCACTGGCCCCTTTCGGTGGGCAAAGTATAAGTATGTGAGCAGGGACAGATTAAGACCTGTAGAGGCCCTAAGCACTGAAAAGATTATGGTGCCCCCCATATGTAATTCAAAATAAAAACAATACTATACCGTAAAATAAAATTTTATTTTTCGAAATGACACAAAACTTACGTGTATGCTGAAATTAAAAGATCTTCTTTCTAGCTTCTTTCTGATTGCAAAATTCTGGATAAGTTCATCGAAGCTGACTTGACGAAGCATGTCCGCTTCCATACACAATAGGGAAAGTATGCATCCGAAGAAGTGAGCTGTAGCTCACGAAAGCTTATGCTCAAATAAATTGGTTAGTCTCTAAGGTGCCACAAGTACTCCTTTTCTTTTTGCGAATACAGACTAACATGGCTGTTACTCTGAAATAGGGAAAGTGAATCAAGTCTGTCCTGACACACTGTTGTTCTCTGAGGGTTTTTTATTCTTTTCAGCCGAGAAAAAGAGCATTCTGTGGAGCAGTTAGTAACCATCAATGTTAGAAAAATACGTAGTGCGATCTCTACATTTGGAAATACACATTGTATTCCGTCTTTCAATATTGTGTCATGAAGATCAATGTGACTGAATTTCATTTTTCCTGTTTCATTAAACTTTGTGCGCCTATAACAGAGGAACTGCCGTACTTCTCCACAGAGATTCATGTTCAAGTCAACAGGGTATGAGTCAACTAGCTTTTGGGAACCTTATGAATATTGTTTGTCAGATAAGTCCACATTGTTTAGAAAAGAAAATCTACTTGATACTTCTTTGTACACTTCACCTCTCCTCTTCATATGAACTTCAAGTGTATCAATTATAGCGTAGTAAGTAGATATGCAAAATTTGTCTCTAGGATTCAATGCTGTTTGTGTTGCACTGCTATCATTTGCTTTGTTTTTTCCTGATTCACTTGCGGGACTGGGCTTCTTTGTAGTTAGTATCAGGCAAGATATCTTTTGACATGTCTTCAAATCTTTTGAAATCATTCCTCGAAGTGTGTGAGTGGTCTGCTAATGATTGACAGAGGTCTGCACATGTTTTCAAATCCAATTCTTTTTCTTGGAGAGCTTGACTTGTGTGGTAAAAGTGTTGTAAAATTTCATTCCACATGGTCAACATAAATACAAACTCTAGTTCTTGCATATTGTTTGCAATGTTTTCTGCCTCTCATATAGAATCATACAACCATAGAATATCAGGGTTGGAAGGGACCTCAGGAGGTCATCTAGTCCAACCCCCTGCTCAAAGCAGGACCATTCCCCAATTAAATCATCCCAGCCAGGGCTGGGTTTCTCCCTTTTGTGATTGGTCTTCAGCTATACGCTCTAATGCATCCACAATCTTTGAGTAGGACTCCAGAATTGCACTTGTTACTACTGCATGTGCCTCCCAGCGAGTATTAGAAAAAGAGTTCAACACATGATCATTGCCCAAATATGTTTTAAGAACTGCCCATCGGTGTGTTGAGGCCGAGAAAAACATATAAAGTAACTGAACTGTTGAGAAAAAACTTACTGCCACCGGACAACAATCAACAGCACTGCGGCCAAACAGATTGAGAGAGTGTGCAGCACATGGTGTGAATATGGCATTTTGTTCTGTTCTAAAAGCTTCTTCTGCATTCCTTGATAACGCCCTGACGTGTTGGCAGCGTTGTCATAAGATTGACCTCTGCACTTCGAAACTTGGCACAGATAATGCAGTACTTGATTTGCCATTTCTTCACCAGTGTGGCTTTTCAAATTCAGGAATGTTATCAATCATTCAACTGGTTTTCCATCTGGGGGAGACACATAGCTTAGTACAATACTCAATTGATTAATATGTGAAACATCAGGTGTAGAGTCGACAGATAAACTGAAATACCCAGCAGAACTTATTTCATCCACAATAGCTGAACTAACTTTGTCACTCATTAGACCAATGAGTTCATCACATATTGTCTTGGATAAGTATAATGGGTTACCTTTGCCAGCATTCCCATATTTTGAGATATGGCCTGCTAAAAATGGGTCAGACTGAGCCACAAGATCCAACAATCCCAAGAAATTTCCATTCTGCAACGATCCAAATATGTCATTTGATCCCCGGAAAAGCAGACCAATGTCAGCTAATGTTTGAATAACAGCTATAACACTCTGCAAGACATGTTGCCGGTACTCTCGCTCCCCTTTAATTTGTTCTTCCAATTTTTGTGTCAATCCAAAGCCCTGTCTTCGATCTAAATTGTTTGCAAACAAAACAGTACACAGACCCTGTTGATGGTGAATACAGAAGCCATTCTCAAGTGTATTTCTCACCATTTGCTTTCATGCTGAAAAATATTTTTTGTGGACAATATCTTGTTTGTTTGCCATTGGTAAAAGTCCGATGTGATTTCTCATGTGGCCCAATGCGGTGTTGACAATCATTTGCTCCATGATCTATCTAGTAAGCTTCATCATCGTTACTGAAATCAACCCTTTTCTCCTATTATTTACAGCATGAGCAGGTTCAGTCTCTGACACATCCACACCTTCTAGAACAATGTCTGTTTTACCACCAGGAGTAGGATGATCAATTACAGTCTTTGACACATCCAAAAGTTCTGGAATGGTGTTTGTTTCACCAATAGAAGAAGGGTCAGTCTCTGAAACACCTATAGGTTTTGGAACAATGTCTGTGCTACTGAGAGAAGATGTTGCTTCTGATGGATTCGCTTTGAAAAATGATGTCAGTTTTGGAAGATTTTGGAAAATTTCACTAGTTTTTTGTTTCTTTTCTTCCACCAGTTTACGTTTCTGTGTTCCACTCAGTTAGTTACGTTTCATCCTGTCCCTTATCTCAGTTATCTGAACTTAAAAAAAAACAACAAATTATACAATGTACGCTATTTTTATGTGTATATGTATATATATATATATATATATATGAAAGAAAAAAATGAATCAAGTACATATAACTCAGAAGAATATATCAATAATAAAACATAAATTTATTGCAATACATGACAGGATCTGATTTCCTCGCATTATTTTGATCTATGTTAGTAGGACGCCCCCCTGGTTTAGGTTGGGATAAGTCATAAAAAGAGAACAGAAAAATGGAAGAGTGTTTAGTGGAGTGTAAGGAAGTCTAACAAAGTTCTGATTTTTCCCATGATGACTACTTCAATGCTTTTTTTGAAATATCAAATATCAAATTTTTCCCCCCAAAAATCTTTTTTTGGTGCCCCCTGCTTTGCTGGTGCCTTAAGCACATGCTTAGTCTGCCTTTTGGGTAATCCAGCCCTGGATGTGTGCTCCATTGATGCTTCTCTCCCCGTCCCCAAACCCAGTTTGGAAACCTCATCCTCTGAAATCCCACAGTAATTTCAAAGACTTGGGTTATGGCAACCACCTTTGGGTAGATCACAGTCTTGACAGCCTGGCAAACCTGTACAACCACTGCCCCAACAGTTGACTTCCCAATGCCAAACTGGTTTGTAACTGACTGGTACTTGTCAGGAGCTGCCAGTTTCCCAAGGGCAATAGCTACCTGCTTCTGTACAGATATGGGTTTCCGAAATGGAGAGATCTGACCCTGGAGTGCTGTTGCAAGTTCCTTGCACAAAGTTAGTGAAGGTCTGCTTCCTCAGTCTGAAGTTCTGCAGTCACTGGTCATCATCCCAGGTTTCCAAGATGATGTGATCCCACTGCACCATGCTGGTTTTCAGAGGCAGTAGTCCATCCATGCCCCATCATTGTAATCCTCGCACTCAACACATCTGTTCCATGGGACTCAAGTGGATTTTCATTCCCCCTCTGAGTCAGCCATCTTTTGCCACCTTAAATCTCTCTGGACTGATTCCATCCAGTATCCAGAACTGTACCGCATGAACATTTGTTCAGTGAGCAGCAGCAGAACCACATCTTCATGGACTTGCTCCATATCGCCCGTGTAGTTTGTCAGAAGGAAGAGATGAGCAAGTGCTGCCATCATCCAATGCGTGAAAGCAGTGACCAATACCGGCAACACACAATAAGGTATTTCTCAGAGTGTTTCCTAAGAGGCACAGGACTCTTGCATACTGCCCCTGAACGGGAAGCATTACCACTACAAATGAAAAAGGGGTAATGTGGAGGCAGGTATATGCCTGTGCTCAATGTGCACCCATTCCCTGCTCAGCGTACGTGAGCACTTGGCATGGGGATGGGGTACATGTGCTAGCACAACACAGATAACTACCCAGGGAAGCGTTGAAATGTAGACATGGCCGTATATTCCTAATTTATTTGCGAATGTGGAGATACTTGCCATTGTGCTGACAAAAACATCTTTTTTTTTTTTTAAGAAACACATTATGCTGTATTTTCATTATAACAATTTGAACAAGCATGAATTCCACACCTTTCACATTATTTCTCTCTCAGTGTCACCAGTTTGCTGCCCATGTCGACTTAGTTTATTTTATTTCCTGGAGCTAAAGTCTATAAACACAATACGGTGGCATAAAAAGTGGATTTTTAGGGTTTTTTTTAGTTTTTCTTTTTGATTTTTTTTTTAAGGAAGGGAGGGATAGGGCTTGACATATATTGAAAAGGCTAGAGTACCGAGTGGGCAAGAGACAAATGGAGTCATCAAGAGTTAGGTGGGAGGAGATAAGCAGAGGCTGGAAAGCTCAGAATTTGAGGCTATGTTTCAAGGAAGCACTTAAGCACATATTGAGTCCATTCCTTCTCAGGAAAGGAGTTAAGCACACACTTAAGTCCTTCTACTGAATCAGGACACTTTTGTGAATTGAGTCCTGAATCTTGAACACAGTGATAATGTAAAAGAACAAATACACAAAATGTCCACTATGCAACTATGCTGCAGCTGTCTTAAAGAAAGTGATGTTATTTCAGGGCTGATCAGAGGGAAAGTACATCTGTATTTTGAGAAATAATTGTGCCTTCCTAAAATGGACATGGTTAAGTCTAGAATCTTCTAATGAAATTCTAATCTCATTTTTATTTGGAATGTTCTTGTTCAGATTGGTAAATATAAAATTATTGATGTACATAGAATGTAGACATCTGAAGTGAAACTATTGCAACATTTCCGATAACTAAGATTACAAAGTAAGTTGTGTAAAAACAATTCACAAGCTTTATTATAGAAAACCATAGTTAAATATTCTTAATATTTTTTCAGTTACCTAGTGGTCTTTATAGGATTTTAAAATATTGACACAAGTACATGTTGCGATATTATAATGGCCATATATGTCAACTTTTAAAATGTCTTTCATTCTAAAACCTGGAAGAAAATCAATGGAACTTTAATACAGAAAAGCATAACGGAATAATAATAATTGGATTGATTTTGAACGGATGATGTAGCTTTCCATTTTCTCTGCATACCTACTATTGTTTTGTTTGTTTGTTTATTACAGAACTTAACAAAGCCCTCCTGGTAAAGACTACGTGGCACAGAAAGTGACTGCAATAGAGTTTCTTTAACCTCAAAAGCCTGGGTCCAAAATTTGCAATGCGCTGTTCTTGTCCACACACAGTCCATTTTCAATTAGTGCTCTGAGTTCCTTGCTCTAACTAGTTACAGATTAACACAGGGCCAGAATCTCCACATGCAAAGATTCCTTTTTGTGTACAGATCTCTGCTTTCTCATATAGAAAAGAATAGAGATCAGACATTTCCATAGCAGTTTTCCCCTTACTTCACAACCCAGAAGTTGACATTTGTGGGCAATGGATCTAAATGTAGTTAGGAAGTCATGGGGGGCTGCATATCATCCATTCCCTGTTGTGTCCAGTGGTGATCAGAAAGGAAAGTTAATGCATTCAGAGATGAAGTTTTTGAAAACTCCCCTAAAAGGAAGGACCTAGAGCTACAGAATGGCTAGGGAATGGGATACACTCTCTGTCTGCCTGCCTGCCTGCCTTTGTCTCACTCCACACACACATGAAAACATGACATATAGTAATCTTTGAGATATCCCACGTGAGCTCTTTGATGCAGCAAAGCAAAAATACATAATAGGAACGGGACAGTACCATGTCCAATCAAAGTTGCAGAGGAAATTTACATAGGCAGAATATGATGATCCAAACATTCCAGCACCAAGGTGGAGAATACCTAGCACCTTGAGGGAAGAATGCTACCTAATATTTAGGTTTTCCTTCATGGCTTCCCATTAAGAAACACCCAATGACTGATGCTGTTTAACCTGTAAGAGTTGATGGGAGCGAAGATGTAGATTCAAAAGTTGTCAAAATTGAAAGTAGCTCATTTTTAAAGGCTTCTTACTTTTTAAAATAAAATTGAGGGGAATTTTGAAATGAAAAGTCATACTGAACTGAAAAATCAAAATGTTTAATTTTAAAAATGTCAAAACAAAAAGTTTTGACTTTTTCCAATTTTTTTCCCCAACAGTTTCACCAATTTGCAAATCTTTTTGGTGTTGCTGAATCTGCATTTTTAATTTGAAAAAAAGTTTGGGCGAAAACAATTCACCAAGCACTGATCAGAATACATTTCCCAAATGAATTGTCTTAATTCTTATTTTCCTAAGAACACGTTTACTTTTATGCAATCCCTATTTTCTTCTGTCTTTAATAGTTCTATTACAACCTGCCATTATACCTGCTTCTGTTCTAAGGTAAAGAATATTGTAACAATGATTGTGAAGCTTTATGATTATGACAGTATGACTTGTAATCTGGCTTGATAAAACTGGGGAGTTTTTAGCAGAGATAAAAAGTCATCTCTGTCAAGCCTTGCAGCTCTAATTTATTGATATTTTATAAGCAACCATATATATATGTTTGTGTCTCAGTTGTTTTTGGAAATCAGAGGGTTAAAAAAAGATTGTCACAAATATGCCTGTGTCAGATCCTAAGACCAAATCACACAGTGTAAATAGAAGAAATACAATGATGAGAATGATGAGCCACAAGATTAAGGGTAAACATAAAGAAGATGATAATGGAACAGACACCAATACATGCATATTACTAATGGCAAAGAGATTTAAGGGTAAACGAGGAATGATTCAAAAGGACATTTGTTTATCATTTATTTTACATTCCTGATAGAATAAGTAATTATGTGCAATTTGGCATTGATAAAAAATGAGCATGAAATTAAAAAATACCCACAAAAATAGCTTTTAAAAATTTATAATGCTCTTCTGAGAAAAAGCAAGAAGCACAGTTGGGAGTCACAGACTAGGTGTGAAAATTACAGCAGCAGAAAAATCCATTTACATGAGAGATATCATGTTTCTGCTTTGAAATGGCATGGCACCTCAAGATACCTCGCAGGTGTAATGTTCTGAATAAGAAGAGTCAGGAATGCAGTCAGAAGGGACCAGCGACTCAGCTATTTGTATGGTGTTTGGCCATGTTATATTGACACAAGTTGCTTGCTGGAAGGACTGGAGAAAAGGGGTCTCCATTCACTGTAGTTAATCCACCTTCCTGAGAGGCAGTAGCTAGGAAGAATTCTTCCATGGACCTAGCACTGTCTATACTGGGAGTTTTCACACTCCTGAGAAACATAGCTATCCCAGTGTAAGTTTTCAGTGTAGATCAGCCCTCAGCTTTGTAAATCTCTGCTTCAGAAGCACAACCCAAGTTGCTTTTGCACCTCTCTCATCCTGTACTTTCTTTTGACTATTCCATGTAGAGCGGGTGGAGGAGAAGCTAGTCCTTCATGAAAGACAGAAGCAGAAGTTTTAAATATAGTAAACCTTTTCAGAACAGTATAAAGGTGACTAAATCCAGCCTTAGCTTTATGTCCAAGGATTGTTTGATTATGTTTGATCTCAAGGAAGGAATATGAATTAGATTTTGGGAGGTTAAAGTTAGATAACATTTATCAAAGACGTGCGGTTACCCTTCTTCATTGTGTCTGAAAGAAAGCCGAATCCCTAATGAGACAAGATCGTATCTCACAAGATAACCATGAAACGGGCAGCAGATTTTATTAGAGACTTAGGCCTCATCCTGCATCAGTGAAGCTTTCACTGGAAGCTTTGCCCAGCAAATCAGTGCAGGATCAGGCCTTCTCCTAATAATATCTGCTGCCTTGTCTTCTTTCCAGGTACCCCCAAATCTCCATTCATGAAATTACAATGCCAGTGAATCTTTGTTTCAAAGGCAGAGAGGCAGCACTTCTGGAACCAAGGGGCAAATCCATCCATGATTTTATCCTATTCTCTATGGGCATGACATTGCCTTCGGTAATCAGCTTATAAGAATTTGCTCTTATGATGCAATATCTGTATCTTGCATTTTGCTGCCAAGTTTAGATGGGAGTAGAATTTCTATGGATTCAGACAGAAATGAAATAGTCTCTCATTTCCTTTGTTATTCATTTCCATTAAGATAATATGAATTCATCTCTTGCTTTTAGCAAACTCATTTGCTTATTTTCCCTAATTAGTTTTGGAACCCTTTATTAACTGTTACTCCAAACAATAATATCAGAATTGTGGCTAGCTGGTAGAAAAAACTCCTTCCTGATTTACCAGCTGTCCGGGTCCAAAACTGTGGGGTGGGAGAAAAGGCATACCCACAACAACTCTAATTGTAACATATGGGTGTTAAGAAACTGAAGAACTATGTCCTCACAATACAGGGTCGCCATCAACATTTATGTAGAAAAAGTTTTGTACATGAAGGCAGAAGACTGCCTGCAGTGCTGTTGTTAACCATATGGGGTTAGATCATGAATCTTGATGTCTCTTGCACAGGGGTGCAAAGAGCCTCCTGCCCCTCTCACTATCTATATTCTACTCCCCTGCAGTGCAGGTGGGTGGATAGTGATCAAAGCCTTGGCTATTCTCCACAGCACACAGCCAGTGCAGCTGAGCCAATGTAGGAGGGGAAGTAATTCATGACAGGAAAAGCGTCTGAGTCACAAGTTTGTCCCTGTTCTTTGCCTAAGGCAGCACAACTACATTGACTATCAGACTAAAGCCTAGCCCATATTTGGAGAGTAGATTATATATAATGAGTTCAAGACAAAGCTGTATAAACTCTTGAAACAAATCAAAAGCTCTCTGTAGCTTGAAAGTGACAAGCTACATAGGTAATGCAAGGAGAGGACTACATGGACATTTAGTTGTCGCTATCTACACAAACAGTGTATCTTTATATTAAAAACTCTACATTCAAATGCTGGAGCTATTTAACACTTTGAGGGTTTAAAATGGAGTAAATTGTGCTTCAAGTTTTTAAATTAATGAGAGATAATAAGTGAGAAATCCTTATAGAATAGGACAGAAATTTCCGTTTGTGGCTGATAAAATCCCTCATGTGTCATAGTAAGTAACCAATATTCTTTTCAGCTAAGCAATCCCTATTTCTTTTCAGGTAATTGTAATTTCCATTAACAAAGTGTGGGATTTCTGCCTGCCCAAATAAAATCAACAAAGAGTTTATCCAGTTCTCTTAGATTCTTGCTTGGAATAATCAGACAGCATTTGCATAGGGTAGAGATCAATCAATTTAAGTAGGTACAGTACAATATGCCCTCACTAAAGGAGAAAGGTGAAAAATACTCCACTTACAGAGATTGGCTTTAATGCTATTAATTAAATGGGGAGGCAGTTAAAAAGGTGAGACAATTCAAAGAACATATTCAAATCTAAATATGTCCATTTCTGGACTAATTAAAAGGAAAGCCTGAAATCCCCTAATAAATAATGTTATTAGGAAAAGAAGGAGTTTCAGAATATCCATATAGGCAGTTTTTAACATAATTGTTCTATATTTCATAAAAATCAAAGTCTAATGGTTAAAGCACAGGACTGGGAGTCAGATGAGCCGTAGTCCCAGCATTGCAAAGGCGTGCTGTGAGAACTAGGACAAGTCACACAACCTCTCTATGCTTCTCCTTTTCTAGCGGTAAAGTAGACAGTTCACACCGCTGGTGTGAGGATTATGCATTAGTCTGTGACTGTCGTTACAGCAGTTGCAGGGTAGCTACGCTGGGGGCTGTGAACACACACTAGTACTGCTGCTGTGATGGACTTATCCCCACACTCATGAGATCGTGTGGGCTGCACAACACTACAGCCTTGGTTCCCACAGTTTTCCCAAATTTTGGGGATACCCCAAAACTGCCTTTTCAGTCATGAGGGATGCATCATCCCTGTTCTCCTACTTTAACGAGAAAAGATAATCATACGGGGGTAGTCTGTTAACTGACGAACAGCCATTTATCCTTTACTCCCTCCAGTGGTCAGTGGCTGATCAAGTAATAGAAGAAGGCAAATACTCTTACCTAGTGATTCGATTGCACTTGCTAATGTACAAGAATTTAATTAAAAAAAGTAATAAATATGGCAGACAGCAATGGTTTTACTTATGGATGGGGATATCACTTGCAGCAGGCTGCTTGTTCACTGCTGAGTGTATGCAAACAGGCTCAAACACCCAGCAGATCTAAGGCTATTCCACGTGCTGCACTGGGTTGGTTACAGCTCACTCAGCCCTTACTAAGGTTCTGATCCTGCTTCAGGATCAACGAGTGCAAATCCATACCTTAATGAGGCTCACTAAAGTCAACGGGATTCCACCAGGGTACAGAGATCGGGACAAGTGAATCCTGAGGCAGGATCAAATGCCCAGGTATTCCACCTTTAACACATAATGTCTTTTGCTAGCAGTATGTACTGTGCCTTTAAGAGCACAGCACATGTTAGAGGAAACTAGATTGGGGCTAGTGAGAACCAGCTGGAAGTGGTCTCATGACAGCTTGACTCAGCTAGAGCTCATGGTGCTCCTTTAGCTTAGGTAACTCTGGCGTTGTTCTAATAAAGCCTTACTTCTTAAAGCCTAGACTGTTTCTCCTTCTCATGAATGCACAAGACAACACATGGCACCAGAGAGGGACAGAGAAAAGAGGACGGTAATGAAGAAGTAATGGAGTTATTGTGCAGATGGAGCAAGTAAAAGTCCCCCAAGGAGCTGGAATACTCAAGTAATGCAGCAGATTCCTGGAAGAGATTCCAAAGAGAGTTTTGATAAATTAGATAGATAGATGCAAGCAGCTGGCTTTGGTGAGAAAAAAGATCACCAGAAAATAGCAATCTTCTTTAACATTGCAGGACTGGAGGCAATGAATGTCTTTAATAGCATGCAACTATATCATTCAGAGAGAGCAAGTTATGATGAAATTTTGCCAAAATTGGAAGAGTATTGCATATTTTAAAAGACTGAAACGTTTGAAAGGTATAAGCTTCACCTTAGAAAGCAAAAGGAAGGAGAATCCTTGGAAGAATTCCTAACAGAGCTGAAGTTAATGAGCCAAACTTGAGCCTATGGACACTTAACAGATTCAGTTATAAGCGATCAAATTGGAACTGGAATCAAAGATCCAATGCTGCAAAAAAAAAAAAAAAGATTGGAAGATATGGATCTCACTTTGGATAAATCACTCTGACGAGAATAAAACCAGGAAGGAAAACAGGACACTGGTAATCTGGATAGAGTGATATGAGAGAAAAAATCTGGCAAGCAGTAAATCCGTACAGGACAAAAAACAGAGAAGCTCGAAAAAAACAAAGCATGCGAGTTTGCAGGGAATAGCTTCAAGTATTTCACAAGATGAGGGCACAAATTGAGATCTCTACAATGCCCCGCTTTTGGTGAGCACTGCAATATTTGTAAGAAATACAATCACTTTGCCAAAGTCTGTAACCAGGATCAACAACTGCAGAAGAGAAAGCAAAGTCAAGCCAGCTAATGCAGCAATCCAGAAAGAGAGCACAGACAGCAATACGGAAGAGGAGTTCTACCTAGGAGCTGTATCTGAAGAGGAAGGAACAGAGGAATGGACAATTCCTTTAGGTACTAATGGACAATTCCTTTAGGTACTAATGGGACCCTTATAACCTACAAATTAGACACTGGGGCCCATGTAAATGTTGTTTCGGATGCTGATTTAAAAGGTTGAAGAAAAAACAGGCAACACAGTGAGCAAACTGATTAAATTGAAAGCATATAATGGGGAGTTCATTTCTGCTAGAGTACGTGTGTCAGCAGTGAAGGTAAAAGATCAAATAAAACTGATAAACTTTGTGTTAGTTAAAGGGAATAAAACACACATATTGGATTTAAAAACATGCCAAGCCCTTGGGTTGATTCTGAGGGTGCACATGTTAGAGGAGACACAGGACACAGACATAGAGAAACAGTATCAGAAAACTGAGGGCATAGGAAAATTAGCAACTGAATAGAGAATTGAACTAACAGAGCCAAATTGTCCTGCCCTACATGCCCCTAGAAATATTCATCTAGATATGAGAAAAAAAGCTCAAAGAATAACTGGATCATTTAGTAAGAACAATTATTATTAAAAGAGTCTACAGAATGAGTGCTCTCATTAGTAATTAGCATAGAACACTAAGATTATGCTTAGATCCTGAGGTGCTTAACAAATATATCAAAAGGGAACACGTTCAGTTACCTTAACAAGGAAGACTTTTTGATGATAGTTCAAATTATTTTACCACTTTAGATGCAACATCTGGATTCTGGCAGATTCCCTTAGATGAGACAAATTATGTATTTTTATTACACCATATGGCAGATATTGCTTTCTCAGATAACTGTTTGGTCTCAAATCCACTCCAGAAATCTTTCATAGAACTGCAGCAAATCTTTGAGGGAATCGAAGGCACAACATTCATATTTTGAAGGACGTATTCATCTGGGGCAGCACAATAGAGGAACATAATTACAGGTTAAAGAAAGCAGTGGACAGAGCTGGAGCAGTGGGTCTGAAGCTAAATAAATAAAAATGTAAACTCAGGCTCAGAGAAATTACCTGTTTAGGAGAAAAGTTAACTGAAGAAAAAATTAACTGGCTGTATTGATCCTAGCAGAACACAAGCTATAACAAATATGCCATACACAGAAAATAAAAAGGGAGTACAGAGGTTCACAGGAGTGGTTAATTTTGTTGGTAAATTTATGCCTAATTTGGCTTCACAAACCAGCAACCTCCGTGCATTCATGCAAAAGAATAGTCAATGGACATGGGTTGCTAACCAAAAAGAAACAGTTGATTCAGAATGCTCCTGTCCTAAGGTATTTTGACAAGAAGAAGCAGACCAAATTGTTCACTGATGCCTCCAAAGAAGCACAGAGGCTGCATTGCTACAAAAATATGACCGCCCTTGGAGACCAGCGATGTATGCATCCAGGGCTCTTACGAAAACAGGATGCCACTCTGCCCAAATTGAAACAGAACAGTTAGAAACAGACTATAATCCTGTGATACCATTTGCAAAGAAAGGGGTGGAGGCTACAATGACTGTTTCTCAGCTCCAGTTGTATGATTTATCAATAATATATAAACCAGGAAAAGAGTTATTGGTAGCAGACACATTGTCCAAAGCATTGGATAAAACAGTAGTAGAAACAGAGGAGGAATCAGACATAGTGAATGTCCACCTGATACTGTCACACGGTCTGGAGTAGTTCACGACCATGAGTACCAACATCAAGGCAGACTGTCAAAAAGCAGGGCAGAGACTCCAAACTGGTGGTATGTTCTATAATTAGATTTCACCAATCCAATCATAAATGTGAACTCCTGAAGCATTATAACAGTCTTACCACAGAGTCACAGATAGTCTCCTTTGGCATTCCAATCTATCTGGCCACCCAGGCAAGCTGCACTGAGTAATAAATGGTCATTTACACTAAAGATCACAAAATAGTCAGGTTGCTCCCAGTCTCAAAGGACCAGATCAATCTATACCTTAGATTTCACACCAAAGAGAACACTTGTAGCCAGTCCTAAAGTAAACTAGCTAAGGATTTATTAACTAGGAAAAAGAAATGAAAGAGTTATTTACAGGTTAAAGCAGGTGACATATATACACAAATGAATTGCAGTATATATTTCCAGGTGACAGAATTGTAGTAATCTGTCAGCACTGAATGTCTTTTAGGGCTAACCCATCTTGACCTAGGGGAGCTCTGCTTTCGTTTCCTAGTTCCAGCTCTGTGAGAGTCCAAACAGCAAAGAGATGAAGAGTTTTCACGTCAGCTATCTTTATTTTCTTCTTTCAGAATTCAATCTGATGGGACGAGCTTTCTTGCACATAATAGCACCTTTGTGGGTGTAAGAGGGCCATCCACCCAGTGTTTGCAGCTTGATGGTGTATCACCCTGACAGTGGGCTCTCAGATGATCAAATAAAAGGTTCTACAAGAGTTGACTGGTCTTGTCATTTTTTTCTTATTTCTGTACAGCGTCCCCTGGAGTGCATGCACATGTGCGTTTGCGCACACACACAGAGTCACATACAAACACACAGAGTCACATACAAATGACAGCCAGATGCAAATTTAGGCTCCCAAGGCACTTAGCACTTGCCACACACACACATACCCCCATCTCTGGCATTCTTTTCCACTCTAGCCATTATTAGTCAACCAGGCACACTGCAGATAGTGACTTTCCATCACAAAGACATTTATAGTCACCAATTTCTACATTCTTAGGCAAATAAATAACTTCAAGTAACACATTACCTAACTGTCTATGGCATTCAGGTCCCAACAGTGCAACATTCACTATTTGTAATTTTTTACTTGAGAACTGATGAACAAATTAAGTAACTTTACATGGTCAGTACAAGAGGGTAAAACATATTTCACAGAATATGAACATAAGCAATGTTATAGATAGCAGAAGGTCATCTGATCCGTATTTTTACAATCTTTCTAATTTTACAGAGGTAAAATAGTGTCTCCCAAACCACAATACCAAATAACCTCAGCTTCTGGAAGGGCAATATTGTGTTTTAGCACCTACGTTTCAGTAACAGGCTGTCAAGGTTCCTTCCCCACTCTGAACTCTAGGGTACAGATGTGGGGACCTGCATGAAAGACCCGCTAAGCTTATTCTTACCAGCTTATGTTAAACACTGCCACCACCAATAATAACAGGGGAAGTGCCCACTTGGAAACGTCTCCCCCTCCAAAATCCCCCCAAGCCCTACACCCCCTTTCCTGGGAAAGGCTTGATAAAAATCCTCACCAATTTGCATAGGTGAACACAGACCCAAACACTTGTATCTTCAGAACAATGAAAAGCAATCAGGTTCTTAAAAGAATAATTTTAATTAAAGAAAAAGTAAAAGAATCACCTCTGTAAAATTAGGATGGTAAATACCTTACCGGGTAATCATATTCAAAACATAGAGAATCCCTCTAGGCAAAACCTTAAGTTACAAAAAGACACAAAAGCAGGAATATACATTCCATTCAGCACAACTTATTTTATCAGCCATTTATACAAAACAGAATCTAACGTATATCTAACTAGATTGCTTACTTACTTTTTACAGGAGTTCAGACCTGCATTCCTGCTCTGTTCCCAGCAAAAGCATCACACAGACAGAGAGAACCTTTGTTTCTCCTCCCCCCGCCCCCCCCAGCTTTGGTATCTTGTCTCCTCATTGGTCATTTTGGTCAGGTGCCAGCAAGGTTGTCTTAGCTTCTTAACCCTTTACAGGTGAAAGGGTTTTTCCTCTGGCCAGCAGGGATTTAAAGGTGTTTACCCTTCCCTTTGTATTCATGACACAGGCACAAAACAACAAAGAAGGACAAAGATGGCTTTACTCCTTTGGGAAACCTCTAGGCTGATTGGAGGCCAGTACAACCTCCAGCACAATTTAGAGCACCATCCAGAGGTGCTGACTTTCTGATTTGCCGGGGGGTGCTTGACCCTGTCTCCGCCCCAGGCCATGCCCCCACTCCATCCCATTCCCCAAAGATCCACCCCTGCTCCACCTCTTCCCACCCCTGCTCCACCCCAGAGCTCACCAGCCCTTGGTCTGCCTCTTCCTGCCCCCATTCCTCTCCCTCCCCCCGAGTGCCTCCTGCCTACTGCTAAACAGCTGATCCTCAGAGGGCAGGAGGCACTGCGTGGGGGGTGGGGGGAAGAGAGGAGCTGACCGGCGGGGCCCGTCGGTGGGGGGAGGGGGGAAGGGGAGGAGCTGATTGGCAGGGACCGCTGGTGGTTGCTGAGCACCCACTATTTTTTTCTGTGCCCCGGAGCACCCACAGAGTCAGCACTTATGGCAACATCAGAAATAGCTCTAAGTCACCTGGCAGACTCTTGGAGAGACTGGGCTTCCAGGGTCTGTGGCTCTGGGCAGACTGCCCTATGCTCAGTGACACCAGGGCTTGATGACTCTCTGCTGTGGAGCTAGATGCCCAGAAGCCCTGGGAGCCCTGGCTTGAGATCCGGCTTGCAAGGCTTCTAGGCTCCACCTCAATTCCATGTTAGCAAGCCGTGCTGTCTCCAGCTCTGGGAGGGTAGTACTGGGCAGTCATGACTGCTGGCTGCTCCATCGGATTTTTTGGGGGGGAAATCAAATGGAAACATTTTATTTTTTTCAAAATGAAATTGTTTTGGAATTTTCCTTCTATGGGAAGTTTTGAAATTACTAGCTTTCATTCTAGTTCAGAACAAAATCTTTTTCAAAATGTCCTAATTTCCTGTGGAGCAGAAATTCCAAGTTTTGACTAGCTCTGCTTGTGAGTGTGCGCTCATGTCCTTTAGTCTTTGCAGCTTTGGGCCCTAATTCATATAACTCATAGATGAGGGCTCCAACCTTTCAATGCAATCTGTTTGCACTAAATAACGCCTGCATCCTTTTAGAGGACTTTGAGAGTATTTATTTGTATTACAGTAGTGCCCAAAAAACCCAGGCAGAATTAGGGCACCATTGTGCTAGGTGCTATAAAAACATATAGTAAAATAGTGTCTCTACACTTACAGCATAAAAAGGGATTTATGGTGGGACTTGACTCAGAGGTTTCATCACGGAGTTTTTTTGCAGGACTTGATCCAAGTGGCATTGGGAAGCAATACATGATTTAAAAAAACAGTTTTTAAAATTTATTTGACCCTTTATCTAATTGTCACTAGGTAACTGATGAACAAATTAAGTAACCTTACATGGTCAGTACAAGACCCAGTGCCTTTACTACTGCTATTTGTAATGTTTCTTGTGTTAAAACCTTGCCTATTAAGTTTCTTTTTGCTATTTAAAACCTAGCCAATTTTCTTTGTTTATTAGCTCTGTGTGACCCTATACCTCATTGTTGTTTAATATTTATGAACCGACATCTACTTGTTTCTATTCCTTTTCTTTTTAGTTACTAATTTATTAATTTTTCCCAGTTTTGTTTTTAACTTTTAGCCCTAGCCTACCTTTTGCACCCTCTCCAAGGCAACAATACCCTTCTAGATAGTTCATTTCCCCAGTAAAACCCAATGGTCTGCGTGCCTGTGTGTGTGTGTGTGTGTGTGTGTGTGTGTGTATGTGTGATTTTTTTATCATACATTATTATTGCACAAAAATGTAAACTTTTTCTACTGAATTCACCGAGACCTAAATAATGAAAATAAACAAATACATAAAAAACAGGAAGCAATTTTTGTCAGTCAGACTTTGTGAATTGAAAATTTTGACCCACTCTACTGTTAAGGGAAGAAAAACCAAAGAGTTCTTTTGGTAGCATTTCCCTTACATAGTTTTGTCACATAGGTGGCCTTTTTCCTTCCACAAAACAGACCATGGATCTGCCCCATCACTCAGTGGATTCTGGGGGACCTACAAAACGCCAGAGAAGTCCAAGAAGAGACTCTTTGCCTCTGGACTGGCTGCAGGTCCTCTGACAGTAATGCTCTAATTGAGACCTGGTATCATGGCCCCCCAGGATGATGACTGTTTCCAGCATCTTCTTTGAGAGAGGTTCCCAGCACAAAAGTCAGTGGGATAAGTAGTATTCTCTTTCCTGGGAAGCTGAGGTGCCAGTGAGATATGGGGGACAATGTGCACCTGTCACTCACTCTGAAATCAATGTAAGCCACACCCACTGTCTGCTCTTGTCTCTAACCAGTGCCCATCCTCTCCCCACATGAAATCACAACCTGGCAGAGGTCTCAGTCCCGGTGAGGAGGGTCAGGGGAACAGGACCACAAATTCAGCCAGCACCTTCCTCCCACCACCTTCCATGCAGTCGGGGATGAAAGCTGGACACAGAGGGTCGCTTCAGAGGGGTATGATTTGGCCCATCCTTCCTGTTGTGTGGTATCCAATAATGTACACTATACCAGAAAGGGCCGAACATACTCACTAAAGAAATGGATCTAATAAGACCCAATAGTCCATTTTTCTTGGTTTCTTCTTTACAGTTTATACTTAACCTTAGGGGTACCCTTTTACTTTTTGTCCATATAGCTCCATCACACTCCTGACATCATGTGAATAGTCAGTTACGATGATGATTGGTACAAAACCAATATGTAGATAGTCTGATAGCCCAATATGTAGATAGTTCCTGTAGTGAAAATATCCCTAGATGTACCCAATGATCCTTTTTCAGAGGGTTCATCAGAGTAGCAGCCGTGTTAGTCTGTATCCGCAAAAAGAAAAGGAGTACTTGTGGCACCTTAGAGACTAACAAATTGATTTGAGCATAAGCTTTCATGAGCTGCAGCTCACTTCATCGGATGCATTCAGTGGAAAATACAGTGGGGAGATTTTATATACACAGAGAACTTGAAACAATGGGTGTTACCATACACACTGTAACAAGAGTGATCAGGTAAGGTGAGCTATTACCAGCAGGAGAAGGAAAAAAAAAACAAACCCTTTTGCAGTGATAATCAAGGTGGACCATTGCCAGCAGTTGACAAGAACATGTGAGAAACAGCGTGGGGAGGGGGGGATATAAACATGGGGAAACCGTTTTACTTTGTGTAATGACACATCCACTCCCAGTCTTTATTCAAGCCTAAGTTAATGGTGTCCAGTTTGCAAATTAATTCCAATTCAGCAGTCTCTCGTTTTTGAAGTTTTCTTGTTGAAGAATTGCCACGTTTAGGTCTGTAATCGAGTGACCAAAGAGATTGAAGTGATCTCTGACTGGTTTTTGAATGTTATAATTCTTGACATCTGATTTGTGTCCATTTATTCTTTTACGTAGAGACTGTCCAATTTGGCCAATGTACATGGCAGAGGGGCACTGCTGGCACATGATGGCATATATAACATTAGTGGATGTGCAGGTGAATGAGCCTCTGATAGTGTGGCTGATGTGATTAGGCCCTATCATGGTGTTCCCTGTGGACACAGTTGGCAACGGGCTTTGTTGCAAGGATAGGTTCCTGGGTTAGTGTTTTTGTTGTGTGGTGTGTGGCTGCTAGTGAGTATTTGCTTCAGGTTGGGGGTCTGTCTGTAAGCAAGGACTGGCCTGTCTCCCAAGATCTGTGAGAGTGATGGGTGGTCCTTCAGGATAGGTTGTAGATCCTTGATGATGCGTTGGAGAGGTTTTAGTTGGGGGCTGAAGGTGATGGCTAGTGGCGTTCTGTTATTTTCTTTGTTGGGCCTGTCCTGTAGTAGGTAACTTCTGGGTACTCTTCTGGCTCTTTCAATCTGTTTCTTCACTTCAGCAGATGGGTATTGTAGTTGTAAGAATGCTTGATAGAGATCTTGTCGGTGTTTGTCTCTGTCTGAGGGGTGGAGCAAATGCGGTTGTATTGTAGAGCTTGGCTGTAGACAATGGATCGTGTGGTGTGGTCTGGATGAAAGCTGGAGGCATGTAGGTAAGTATAGCGGTCAGTAGATTTCTGGTATAAGGTGGTGTTTATGTGACCATCGCTTATTAGCACCGTAGTGTCCAGGAAGTGGATCTCTTATGTGGACTGGTCCAGGCTGAGGTTTATGGTGGGATGGAAATTGTTGAAATCATGGTGGAATGAGAAGTGTTTTCCCTAGTTGTGTGTACAGGTCTATTGTGTGGCTTGATTCTCCTTATCACTTCTGAGATAAACTCCTTTATACATTCTGAACATTTCTGAAAATGAGGTGTTAGTCATTTTCTGTTACCTCTTTTCCCCCCACTCATGATTTTTTTAATTTATGCAAAAACTGTCAGAGAACTAAACCTGTTGTTACAAAACCAGGCAAGATTAGAGCTCTGCCTAATCATTCATAGCAAAATCCTGTGTAGGTCTGCATTCAGAACCCAACACTTGGCCCAGGTTCGCTAAGATCTGCAGGACGAAATCCTACCCTGTACTGATGTCATTGGGTTAGGGTATCACCCAAAAATGTTTTGACAAACCTGTGGCAACGTTTCAGACAAACATGTCTCTGCAGAAGACATAATTTCTGGATCAAACCTTAAATTCTTTGAAAACAGCCTTTTTTCCTTCAAATCAGGCATGACTCAACAGTCTTGGATCAGTTTCACTCTGAATTTTTGGGTTCATTCTAGCTGGCAGTCTAACTGAAAATCAGGAGGTGCGAACAAAGATAAGGATTTAAAAAAAATACATTTTTGCATTGACAGTGTGCCTTTAAAATAAACCTGCTATTTTGGGCTTTATTTCCATACTCTAAAGCTCTGCACTCAGGCTCTTATTTACACTGACAGCCCGATTTTTGTTTAAACATTTAAATGGGTGCTACAGTATACCTTTTTGTCTTCAAACCTGTTCAGTGCTGGTATAAGTGTTTTCTTGATTTGTACTTGACCAAGTTTATATGAGGACGAAGGGTATGACTAAGCTGGAAAAAAAAAAGAGGCAGCTAGCCGAATTGTATAGACACGAAAAATTGTTGTTTGTGAAGTGACATGAAAAATCTCAGTATGCAATGCTGTCATCTCTCATCATTTTTTCTGCTCTACCTGGACTAACTTTGGGATTTTTTTTTGTCTTTCTAAATTTGAGGATTTGACAACTCAAATTAATACAATCCCTTGAAGATTACCCTGGTCTGCTGTTGTGGGCTGCAGTAACTCTTTACAATGCCAAGAGTTCATATCCTTTCTGTGATGTGAATCCTCTTTCACTTCAGCATGTGTCTTCAGACACTCGTGCTCTTGAGCACACATTAGGATAACTTTAATTGCAAAAACATTCATAGTGAAGAAAAGTAAACCTACTGTAGCTTTTCATGCCAAAAGGCTTGAGAAAGCCACCTTCATATTAATGGAATGGTACTGTCAAGAAACTGTCAAACAGGATTTCTGATGCGGTTAATGTATTCCTTTGGTGTTAAGGAATAACTTGTAACTATGCATGTTAAAGAAAAGTACTTACTAATTCTGCTCAGCACTTTATTGAGAATGAGTTCTGTTAATTGCCAAAAGCTCTTCAGGTCAGGACTTTTCTACCTTGGTCTGATAGGAAACTATGGAATGTAGTGATGGACTGGAAAGTATGGGCCAAATTCTGATCTGATTTACATCCTCATGCAATACCACCGATGTCAATGGGACTGCTCAAGTTTTAAGACAGTCTAAAGTTTGGTCTTATGTATTCAATCTGTTAATCAGATACCTTTCAATATTTACATGGATATTAAAGGGAAGAAACAGTGAAAGTAGCTTAATAAAATACTGAATATTGTCTCACTAGGCTGATAATAACTGGGTTTATTGAAATAGCAATATAAATGATACTTGCTTAAAAATTAGCTATTCACATGTGGAACTTATCTGAACTGAATATGTCATGCTTGAATTCCAGTATTTATGAGAATTATTGGAATGTATAATATCTCATAAAAGTGTCTTTGGATTCAAAATGCTCTCACTCAGAATCCTATTTTCTTTTGCACAACCTGCATACATTTTCCCCACATATTTTATTAATATCCATAGATCTCTAATGAAGGAAAACAGAGAAGAGGTTGTGCTTAAAGGGACACTGTCAACTTAAGAATCATACTTCTTTCTGAAAGCTTTTTATCTTTTATGTCTACAAGTAACATCTCATATTATTATAACCGAAAGAGAGAGAAAAATAAAATATTGCCCCTTAAGTCCTCCCCCTCCCCAACAATTTTTTATTTTACCCTCTGTATTTAATAGCGCTCTGGGCCTGATCCATAGTCCCTTGAAGCCAATGGAAAATCTTTAATTGATTTCAGTGGGGTTCGGATCAGGTCCTTTGTGTGTAGCCCATTTCATCCTTTCCTTCCATTGATTCAGTCATCTTCTCCTGTTTGAGAATCTTTCACAAAGCTACTGGAAAAATCCTTTTTTTAAATAGGAAAATGTGAGTGTAAAAAGAAAACACTTCACAATAATTAGCACGAGGGACTCTGAAGCAGGTGTAATATCCAGTACAACTAAACATTTTTAATTGAACAGATTTGTTGTCAATGACCCTTTGCTTTCCTCCTATACTACTGAGTGCTGTTTTTTTGTTTGTTTGTTTGTTTTTTTCTATGAGAATGAGCTAAAACATAGACTGTCCCGGAAAGAAGCATATCCCACCACACTCACACAGTGTGGCCTGACACTGTTGCTAAAACACAACTCCTCCAACAGTGGTAGCATCAGCAGGAGGGCTCCTGTAGACAAAGGACTGGTGACCTCCAGCCTTTGACCACCACATCTAAACCTGCTTTAAGGGCTAGATGACTTGCTGGTTAAAAAGCTGCGGGATCCTCATCTACACTTTGCTATCACCTTGTGAGACCTTTGCTGAGTTCTACTGAAAGGTTAATGGAACATTATGGCTCAGATTATCTGAAACTAATTTAGTTCATTTTACCTTTAAGTATGTTTTTAAATGGCAATTTAGAGTAAATGAAGGCAAGCCCCAGCACCCTTGTACAGCCCCATTGATTTCAAGCTGTGAAGAATGCATTTCTGGCAGAACTCTAGATTGAATAAACTTTGTGTTATGATTTGAGAAACTTACAGGATTTGAGAAGATTTTTACATTACCCGGCAGCTGTCTGAATACTAATGAATAATATCAGCCTTCAAATCATGGTGAACTAAACTGGGCGCATTCAAAGAGCCATAAGAATCCATTTATTTAATGTTTGCCCAGCTCTACTGAGGAAGATTGAATATATGCCTGGTTCCTGTTATCAGTTTAAATGATAATATACTGTTTGTAATTATGCATGGTGTCAAGGTTCCTCCCCCACTCTGAACGCTAGGGTACAGATGTGGGGACCTGCATGAAAACCTCCTAAGCTTATCTTTACCAGCTTAGGTCAAAACTTCCCCAAGGTACAAACTATTCCACCCTTTGTCCTTGGATTGGCCGCTACCACCACCAAACAAATACTGGTTACTAGGGAAGAGCTGTTTGGAAACGTCTTTCCCCCCAAATACTTCCCAAAACCTTGCACCCCACTTCCTGGACAAGGTTTGGTAAAAAGCCTCACCAATTTGCCTAGGTGACTACAGATCCAGACCCTTGGATCTTAAGAACAATGAACAATCCTCCCAACACTTGCACCCCCCTTTCCTGGGAAATGTTGGATAAAAAGCCTCACCAATTTGCATAGGTGACCACAGGCCCAAATCCTTGGATCTGAGAACAATGAAAAAGCATTCAGTTTTCTTACAAGAAGACTTTTAATAGAAATAGGAGTAAATAGAAGTAAAGAAATCCCCCCTGTAAAATCAGGATGGTAGATACCTTACAGGGTAATTAGATTCAAAACATAGAGAATCCCTCTAGGCAAACCTTAAGTTACAAAAATGATACACAGACAGAAATAGTTATTCTATTTAGCACAATCCTTTTCTCAGCCATTTAAAGAAATCATAATCTAACACGTACCTAGCTAGATTACTTACTAAAAGTTCTAAGACTCCATTCCTGGTCTATCCCCGACAAAAGCAGCATATAGACAGACCCACAGACCCTTTGTTTCTCTCCCTCCTCCCAGCTTTTGAAAGTATCTTGTCTCCTCATTGGTCATTTTGGTCAGGTGCCAGCGAGGTTACCTTTAGCTTCTTAACCCTTTACAGGTGAGAGGAGCTTTCCCCTGGCCAGGAGGGATTTTAAAGGGGTTTACCCTTCCCTTTATAGTTATGACACATGGTAAGTTGGGCATAATCAGATCTCAGGCTTCAGGTCACTGGAGGGGTCAAGTAGGAATTTTATGCCTCACATATAGCATTGCACAACTACATGCGTGCATTATAATTTCTCTTCACCTTTCCCAGAAGCATTAGTCATCGGCCTTTGTTGAAGGGAAGATACTTGAGTGATGAACTAATGGTCTGATCTACTATGGCAAATCCTATGTTTCTAATATAAACTCAGGGGAAGGATTATGCTAAGATAAAATTAACAGGTATTTCTCACATTTGTCCACATGTGAAACAAAGAAAAGCAGAAATGTTTATTTCTCCTCTTCAATTGTATATTGCAAAAGGGAGAGTAATGAACGGTTGTGAAATAAAAGAAGAACAAACCTCATATTTCATCTCCTACTTTAACTCCATTTTGTACCAAGTGATGAAGACAAGAGAACAGAGAAATAAAACATTTTATAAGAAGTATATTTGTTTTAAAATTCAGTTACTGCTTAAAGGTTTGCTGTGACCATTGGGAAACTGATATAAAAGCAACAGCACTTTTGCTATTTTTCCCCCCTGTGTTTTTGAGGCACCGTAAAAGATTTTCCAGTTGTGAGAGACCCAGCATATTAAAATGAAATCTGTGGCCCCTGCAGATGCCCACCCATAGCACACATGCAGAATCACAGCTATAGGTTTGTCTGAGATACAGTTTTCTTTTTTGAAACTATGTAGAATAGAGAAGAAAGAGTCATTCTAACACTCTGAGCGTAGGATTGTCAGCCATGAATTTCTAGTTCTAATGCTAGTTCTCATACTAACTATAGCTGTGGTCTAGTACAAATCATTTATTCTCTCTGCCTCAGTATCTCCATTTGTAAAATGATGATAACATTTACTTACTTGTCTAGCATGTTGTGACTGAGATTCGGATTCTACGTCTTCAGAGATTTGTGACTAAGTATTGTTCCTGGGTCAGATTTTGGTCTTTCCCCCCTCTCTCTATATCAGAGGCCTGAACAGCCCAGTGGAGAACTCACCTACTGCAGAATCTGCACAGGGCATTCACATCCCTACACCATTCCCCTCACAGCCCCTCATATAGGGCATGCCAGAGGGAGGGGGAGGCCAGAAGGGTAAGCTCACAGAACTACACTCCCTTTGAACTGTGCTCCAAAGCAACATTCTGTCCATTTCTGCTAAAGTACTTTTATGAAACCAAGTCCACTTGGCAAAATATAATCCGAGGTGAATACATAAAGACTTACATCCTTGTAAGATGGAGAAACCGCGGGAATGTGTGTAAGATTGCTAATCAAAGCTATGATAGAACACTGCACAGAGACTCATAGATTCTACTGTCAGAAGGGACCGGTGTGATCATCTACTCTGACCTCCTGTACAGTAATGACTGTAGAACTGTCCCAAAATAATTCTTAGAACATATCCTTTTGAAAAAACATCCAATCTTGAAAATTACTCTCACTGTTAAAAATTTACACTTTATGTCTAGTCCGAATTTATCCAGTTTCAGCTTCCAGACACTGGATCATGTTACACCTTACTCTGCTAGACTGAAGAACCCATTATTAAACATTGTTCCCCATATACTTATAGACTGTAATCAAGTCACCCCTTATAGACTGTAATCAAGAACCCATTATTAAACATTGTTCCCCATATACTTATAGACTGTAATCAAGTCACCCCTTAACCTTTGTTAATAGATTGAGCTATTAAGCTTATAGATTGAGTTCCTTGAATCTATCACTAGATTCAGCCTGTTTTTTAATCCTGTAATCATTCTTGTGTCTTTTATCTGAACCCTCTCCAGCTTATCAACGTCCTTCTTGAGTTGTCGGCACCAGAACTGGACTCAGTGTTCCAGCAGCGGTCACAGCAGTGCCAAATACAGAGATAAAATAACCTCTCTGCTCCTACTTGAGAGGCCCCTCTTTATGCATCGCAGGATCCCATTAGCTCTTTTAGCCACAGCATCACACTGGGAGCTCATGTTCAACTGGTTATCCACCATGATACCCAAATGTTTGTCACAGTCACTGCTTCCTGGGATAGTTCCCCATCTTGTAAGTATGGCTTACATTCTGTGTTCCCAGATCCATACATTTACATTTAACTTTCTAAATATGCATTGGTTTGCTTGTGCCCAGTTTACCAAACAATTTAGATAGATCTGAATCAGTGTCCTGTACTCTTCATTATTTACCACTTTCACCATTTTTGTGCCATTTGGGTCATAAATACTTCTGTAACTGCTTGCACAGTTTATTTAACTTAGGAAATTTGAAGTACTTTAAAGAGAACCAAACATCTCTGCAGGAAATCTCCTCTGTGTTAGAACCCTCCAAGGCACCACAGAAAAGAGAGATCAATATTTTTCCTATTTCTACAAAATGATTTTCATAACTCACTGTGTTGATGATAGCTGACTTAAACTTTTTCCCATTCAGCTTCTTTTGCTTCTCCTTGACTTGTTGTCCGAGAGTAAGAACCCAATTGTTACTAACCCTTAACCAAACACTAACTTCAATAGTCTTTACAGCCTTTGCCAATAGGGCAAGAAATAAAAGTGAGTTAGGTAGAACCTTCCTCTCCTTGTCAGACATAAGCATCTGTAGCCCTCAGATTGTTAGGTTAGGCCACTGCCTTTGAGTCTTTTTAGACTCTTCAATACTACTGATTGCCCTAAGAGCCTTGGCAGCAAAACTTACTTATTTCCAAGTGTGACTTACCAAGGATTATACCCTTCCTATGGAGCACAAATCTGGTCACAGTAACCCAGAACTAGGAATGCAGCCACACACCTTGAAAAAAACAGGTACAAAATGCAGCAGCTCATTTCTCTTAGTGTCACCTTTACTCTTGGTATTGTTTCCTCACTGACTACTGAGTTTGGCTCAAGGTCTCTCCTGAATTTGTGTCCCAAATCAGGCTAACAGCCCATCTATTCCAGTACCCTGCTTCTGGCAATGTCAATCACCAGGCACTTAGGGGGTTGGTATAGAGACATTATAATAGAGAAGAATGTACTAATCTGTCCATAAACAGATCTTCACTACCCCCTGTCAGTTAGTGGCTTCTGTATGTACTGAAGCATGAGAGTTTATTGCTCATTTTTTATAAATTCTGTAACTGTGGATGTTCTTAGAACTGGTCAGAAAATGTTTTTTTTCTCAACCTTAGAAAATTTAAATGAAAACAACAACAAAATTGCTTTCCGTGAAAACTCCCCCCCACCCAATTTTTAACTTTTTAGTGAAAAATTGAAAACCAAATAGTTCAGATTGGAAATGCCACTATGATGCTTCATGGGAATTGTAGTTGGGGTGCCTCATAAGTCTTCTATGGGCCATGTTCCTAGTTGGACTACATCGTCATCTCCCTTCTCAATGCATTATGGAAGTATCATGGCTGTGGTGCATCATGGGAGATGAAGTCTGATTGGCAGCATGGCCCATAGAGAGAATGAGGATAGGAGGCAATTGAATTATAGCTCTCATGAAACACCACAGTGACAAAGTTGTTTCTAAACATTTCAGTTTTCAGCAATATATTTTAGCTGAAAGACACTTAGGATTTTAAATAAAAAAAAATGAAAAAAAAAATCCATGAAAAGCAGACTTATTTGTAAATCCAATTTTTGTTAAAAGACAGTTTTGACATAAACATTTCACCCAGCACTACTTATTACCCATACAAATATATAAACTTTTTTTCCCAATTTTGCTAAGTTTTTGACATGAATAACATTATGTGGCAGTGGGTTCCAGAGGTTCATCTTGCAATACCTTGCAAGAAAAACTGTCTTCTTGTTTAGGAAGTGCCTGTTAAAAAGTCATCTTTCTTTAAGCCAGAAGGTTAACATTAATTCATTTTTAGTTTTCCGTGCAGACCTTGGCTGCTCTTATAATCTTGCATGTTTCCACATGTTTAAAATGTATTTTTCCAGAATAAAATTGTAAAGTGGCCAATGAGTATGCATTCATTTAACATTCTAACAATATAAATTGTTATGAGCTAATTTTCTATATGAAAGAACAAGTGTTCCTCTACTGTAATTCTATTGTTATTTATTATTTCATATACAGCAAATGCACCATTACACTGAACATACTGTCCTTAATTGAAGTGTTTGTAAATGTCACCATTTACTAAGGGCATGCCAGGAGCTAAAGGTGAACCCATGACAGATGTGCTAATATAAAGGTATTTAATTCCCTGTCAAACTGTACTGAAAAGTTCATGTAAGTCTTTTCCACTCACTCACCACCATCTCTGAATGTACAGTATTGGACGTTTAAAGGTCTATATCCCTATTCAAAAATGTAACTGCCCCCTTAATCTTCTTCATCCCCTGTTCCCAGCTAGCTGGTGTCAGGTCACCAGATCAATCTTTTCCAGGCTTGCTGCTCCCACAATCATTCCATATCCACTTCATCTCCTGCTACACAGTCTAGCCACTCTTTTCTTGTCCATTCTCCTGTTCTCTGCCAACCAACTGTAGTCTCAAATGCCTCCTGAATAGGATTCTCTTCCTCCATCCTTCATACATGCCTATACCATCTCAGCTTTCTCTCTTGCATCTTCTCTTTGATACGATACTGCAGATCTTGGTCTCACTACTGATGATATTATTCCACCTGTGGTCCAGAAATGTCACCCCCTCACTTCCCTAAAACATGTCATTTCAATGGCTTCCAGCCTTCTCAAGTGCCTCTCTTTGGTTGCCCATCTCTCTGATCCATACCAAAGATGTGGTTTACCATCATTTTATGTAGTTGTCTCTTAAATAGTCCAGGCACCACTTATCATAAATCACTCCACCTATCTTGCAACAGACGTCCCCCATGTTTAGCAGCATTGCTTGCATTTCTTTGCTGTTTTCTCCATTTGCTGCTAACCAGTCCTCAAGGTATTTAAAAGCAGAAACCTGATTTAGATGCTGACCCTTGACATTGCCTTCTAAAGGCTTGCCATGGCCTGGGTGTGAGGCTGAGCAATAAGTCTCTATAAAAATGATCCAGATGGCCAATGTAACACATAGCCTGTGAAAACTAAATTCTTACCACTTGCCTTCTCATGGCAGAGGTGTTCCAATGAAAAAGTGTGGGTGTGAAAGGCAAGTGTCTCTCACCGTAAAAGAAGGCTGCTCAGGGTGGGCCTCTTTAGTCGAGGCAGACAACTCACTTAGGAGAAGCAAATCTCTGATTTTTAAACCCTCTGGAGATGGGAGAAATGTTCTTTTAGAGTACTGGGCAGCAGCAGGAGCTCTGAAGACACAAGCAGTAACTGCATATACATGCCAGAGAACCTACTGGATTGTGCTGTGCCCCACAAAAGTGAGAAGTTGCTGCCAGGCCATGGGTCTTGTCAGGCCTTCCAGCTGAACACCTAATCATGGTGCTTTGTGACATGCTGGATCTTTGTTCTTTCTCAATTTGCACTTAAAGGATGAGAGTAGTTACTGATTTTAAGGGGTAGCTAGTCCAGCCTACATATTGACCCACCAGGAACTCTTGTAAATGGTGGGTAGGAGGGCTGTTTAGCTATAGACCAGAAGTTCACCCACCTCAAGCCAGACAGCCCGGGGCCAATAGGATTACCAGTGGCAGTGTCTGGTAGAACAGCCCCAAAAAGTGAATTACCAGATGAAAAATCTGATTCATAAAACAAATGCCTAGGAAATCTTTGCAAGTTGCCACTCTCAATTTGTTGTTCTTAACAGGTACTTTGCACTGAGAAAGGTATGACAAAATTGTCCTTTCTACTGTTCACAAACAGATCATAATTTTCTCAAATGTATTTGAAATTATTCACCACATTTCTGCAAATGACTCTTGATCCATAATTTCATTATTATTATTATTATTCATATTCAATAGCACAGAGAGGAACCAACTAGAAGCATGTGGGAAATTTTATGATATAATAGTTTTTCATCCAAAACACGCTTGTTCATTGAAATTTTGACAGAAACCTGCCTGATTTCTTGCCAGCTCATCTGCCTACATGCCTGCCACCCTTCCCAGGCTTTATGGCTCCTTAGCATTCTACCTGGTCGGCTATCTGGGCATTTGTGAGCTTCCAGGTTCCAGGCTCTTCAGCAACCCACCTGGAATACTCCTGGGAGACCCACAATTTTCACATTGCTGATTTTTTATAAAAATAAAAATCTTGTAATTTTTCATGGCCAGGGAGTTCCATTTTCTGGTCCACTCTAACCCCAACCAAGATTGAGGCCCCATTACACTAGACACTGTATAAGTATGTAAGGGAAATTGACCTATGTGAGTGAGGCCTGCTATAAACTTCAATTCAATTTAGAATGTATAAACTATACTTCTCTTTCACTTCAGTGGGATTTAAGTTAATAGAAACAGAAGCAGCTCCGTCTCCTAGCTTTGCTGTTGAGAACAAGGTGACCCTTTACTCAGTCAAGCAACAAACTGCTGGTACTCCTGTTCTTTACTGGTAAATGGACCCTAGGAATATTTTAAGAAATGTTGAGAGGGTTAAATGTATAAGAAGTACGTGTGGATGAGGGATAGTGACAATTCTTATGAGGTCATAATCATATCCAGAAAGTGTGTGGGCGCTGAGCAATTGGGTACCAGTTGCCCCTCCAACTGAACTAAAAGGAGGAAGGGTTGAAAATGCATCTGTGAAGTCATCTCCTGTTAATACCATGATTTTTATATTTTTAAAATATGTGCTAACTCTGGGTGCTTTTCCTTTGCTTGTAACCTTTAAGCTGGACCTCAAGAAAGTTATTTTGATACTTAATCCTTATAAGTGGTTCTTTTTAACATCTAGCAATAGTCTGAGTTTTTTAGATGCATTTTCTTTCTTTTTTGTTTTTAATAAAATTTATCTTTTTAAAGAAGAGGATTGGATTTTATGTCCTAAAGATGTTTGTGCATGTTGTTTAATTAGCTGGTGGCAACAGCTGATTTCCTTTGTTTTCATTCTCAGCTCTTCCCTGGAAGGGGGGTGGGGTGAAAGGGCTTGAGGGTACTCTGTAGGGAGGAATTCCCAAGTGTGCCTTCCTGGGTTTAAAGGGTTTTGTCTGTTTGTTTGTTTGTTTTGCATTTGGGTGGTAGCAGCATCTACCCATCCAAGATCAGAGAGAAGCTGTAACCTTGGAAGTTTAATACAAGCCTGGAGTGGCCAGTATTAATTTTTACAATCTTTGTGGGCCCCCACCTTCTGCACTCAAAGTGCCAGAGTGGGGAATCAGCCTTGAAAGGGGCTCTGTCAGGGGTAATTCAACTGCAAGATTGCAAACTACGTGGATAAGAGCTGGGAGAAAGGAAGTATTATTTCATTTTCCTAGATGGAGAGCTTAGGCACAGAGAACTCAAACATCTTGCCAAAGTCATAGAGGAAGTTTGTTGCAATATTGCAAGCCAGGGATTGAACTCAGTTCTTTTAATGCCCAGGCCAGTGCTGTATCCACCATCCTTTCTCTCATGAGTAGTTTATTGCAAGTATTGGATAGTCAAAGTTAGAGCTGTTTCAACTGAAGAAGCAGTTTATGGTGGATATGTTTCTCTTTCTGATTAGATTAACATAATTTGCAGCACAAATATTTGCAAGTATCTGTTTGAAATTCACCTTCTGTGAGTTTTCTGCAGTGTTTGCAGAAAATATATGATATTAGCAAACATTCCCAGTTGTACGCCCAATTGATAGAGTATTCACAAAAAGTGAACACAAATAGTGTGAGCACAGTTTAAGCAAATTCATTTACAAGTTTGAATATTCATGCAACTTTTCAATTTATGAGTTAATCCTTGATTAATTTAAAATGTATATACACCTTTAAAATATATTTAATTTCAGAATAGAACATATTGTTTGTGGCATGAAATCACATGAATTTTATATATCACATTTATACATGTACAAACATTGAACTAAATATGACTGAACCATTTCCCCATCCCAACCCCCATAATTTGGATAAGAATTAGGGTCAACCTGCTCTCCATGTCCTAAATTTTCAAAAACGGAGGTTCAGAACGTTATGTACACAAAAATGCACCCAAGATTGCACAATCATAATAGTGTGGGGAAATTTGGGTGATTATATATGCAGCCTACTAGGCAGGTGGCTAACTAGCCTTTTGCTCGTGCTTTACCTTATGTTTTGTATGCATGGATATTTGCTTGTAGAAACGTGTGTAAGATCTCCTGGGTGGATATTTTAATGAGCGGTAAGCATAGCAAGTTTAATGTTTGGTTTGTAATACAGATTGTACCCAATATCGATATGAGGCTCAAAGGGGCCAGCTCCCAGAAGTAAAGTTAAGAAAGAGAGCTGGTGGACTAGTTAATCTATAGGGAGAAAATGAGCCCTGAAGTCTTCACAGACTCAAGAACCCTTCCTGTGTATCGTCAATCTCCCTTGCATGGGAGAAATTGATAAGATTAAGAGGTGAGCCAAATCCTAGAGGTTAGATGTGAGGGATTTAACTTTGAATACTAGCTATTTTGCATGAGGCCATTTAACACTGTACTGGACCCAAGTAGATGCCTAGTATTTTGGAAGTAGGGTTTAGCCTCCATCCCATTAAAATTGATTTCATAGTTATGGCTTTCTACCTTGAATCCATCCCACTGCCTATGTCTCATTCTTATGGTGGCATGATCAATCCCAATTTCAGTTCTTTACTGTTTGTACATTCATAACCTTAACATTGTATTCACAGAATTTTTTGTATCTAATATGCTATGTACCTGTCATATAGTTTAAGCAATGTTCTCATTTAAATAGAATGATAAAACGGGAACTAATTTAGCCTAATATATTTCTATATCTGTTCATAATAGATGAATAGCAAATTTTATTCAGGAGAACCTGTTTAAAGCTTCTCATTTGGCAAACCTTTTAATCTAAAATGTGCAGATGTTAGTTGTATCTAATTGTTTGACTCCTCCATCACAGGGCACTCCAGAGCCTGATCACTGTCTGCTGCTTGCCTGCATGCCTTGTGATGGCTTCAGCATGAGTTACTGTATTATGTGTGGGAAAATGTAATTGCTTTCTCTCATCACAGAAGTGCAGCCACTTCTAGGGTGCAATACGGTTGCTGTTCAGGAGCACACATATAATTGCTAAATGATAATTTAGATTAAAAAGCAGAACCTTCTCTGCACTCGCCTCTCCCCACATTGTACACAATTGAAACTGTAGGGGAAATTTAGGTGGGTACAATGTTATTCAAATTTGAAGTTGATGAGGTAGCAAGACCTATATATAGACTCCAGCAAAGAATGATATGGCATTTTTAATATTGAAAGTGGTCAGGGCCTCTGTTTTGTATCATACTTGAAAGACTAGATGTATAAAACAATCTATCGTCCCTCTATAGTCATTGAAATATATTTCAATTCAATTCTGATAAATTAGAATATTTTATTTTCCAGCAGCATCCATGCAAATGTATTGATTCTAATACATTTATAACTTCATAAATTAGTATCTCAAGTCACAAATGTTTCTTTATAAGTAATCCATTAGGGGTTAATTGTCTTCTGTTACAGAGATTGTGCATAAATAAGAGTAAATGGAGACATTTCCGCTATATCTACTGAAGAAATACTACAGTTATTTTCTGTTTGCATACATTCCTTAAAGGTGGAATAGTGAGAAAGAGGCTGAGAAGTCAGGGGAGATATGCAGGATTTACACCAGCTGAATATTGGTTCCGTAATGTTTAGGAGACACATGAGCTTGTGAAAAGTTCAAACCAGAACCAAATAGCCAGGCCCCCCATATACTCTATGGGATCAAGTACCTTCTCAACTCCTTACCCCCACCCTTCTTTTATGGCAAGATCTCCTAAATTCTGCCGCAGTGTTAGTTTATTGTATCGCCATGAAATATCCTTCATTCCAATCCTGCTCACATCTAAACACAGCCATCCCCCACCAAAGGCTCATAGCTGAAAATACTTGTTGGTGTATAATTTGTCAAGATAACCTCAAAAGGGCGAATGGAATGTTACTGATGCCTGAGCTTGCCAAGGGCCTGAAGCAATCGCTCTGAAAAGTGTGAATTGCTTCAATAATCTAACGCAGGGACCCAGGGACTCTGATTCTGCAGCTGCAGAATTTGCCGTTTTCCCAAGTTACCACAGACTTCAGCATTTTTACGGCATAGGTCATTATTGTGTGGCAGCCAGGCAGCCAGCATTTTGTTTTCTGTCTACCTGCCTCATTAGGACCCCCAACACACAACCACCCTCCCATAGTTACTTGTTTCTTTGTGTCTTTCCCCACAAGAGGTCATTACAGTACATGCTTTCTTCAATGCTGTGCAGAATCAAGGAGGCAGAACTAGAGACCAGCTTGAAGTGAGGGAATGGTGGGAGCTAGAAGTATAGGCTGGGCAGGTAGGCTGCCTAGAAAAGAGAGCAATAGCCAAGGCCTAAGGAACTGAAAGATAATAAAACTCTCTTCTTCCTTTCCTGAAT
Organism: Caretta caretta; assembly: GCF_965140235.1. NCBI lineage: Eukaryota > Metazoa > Chordata > Testudines > Cheloniidae > Caretta > Caretta caretta. The sequence continues at coordinate 302,111,212 of NC_134206.1, read as the reverse complement.
GAGGTGGCAGAAAAAGATTTTGAGCTGGATTATCCAGAAAACACTGTAACTGCTGAATTTTACACAATTGGTCCATTTGGAAAACATAGGGAAAAAATCCAGTGTTGAAAATCATGATTCACAACTATCAAAAATTAGAATTTTTTTCAAATAAAACTGGAACATGCTCCTGCAGCAAGGGGAAAATTCTGTGGCAAATTCTGTCTCAGAATACATAAGGCCCTGCATACAGCAGATCTTGCTGGTATTCTCTCGAACCTTTTAAATAATGCCCAGAGTCCAAGGCACACACTGATCCCTCTAAACAGATGTTTGTAGATCTTATAATTGAGAAGGAATTTGAAAGAACTGATGGGGTTTGAATCTCTCAGGGAGATGGATCAAATAAGCAGGATAAGGAATTTTAGAAAACATGTTAAAACTTTTCCTTTTTGGGCCACACTAGTCTGGCCAAAGTCCTGTTCCTAGGAAAATAAGTCTTCTTCAGGATTATATGGATGCAGATATTGCATTTAATTTTTTCTTTGCATGTTCATACAATGTAATTGCGGGTGCATGTGAAGTTTTAATTGTGAAGGGGGCATTCAGATCCGTTTGGGTTATTTAACTGCTTCTTTGCAGGGCCATGGTATGGGACTTGGGGGGTTGCAGCCAATTGCTTTTCCAAGAATTCTCCCATCCCAAGAAAATAGACCAATTGTATTTCATTTACTGGTGTGTCATTTTCTGTCATCATCACAAACACTACCAGAGTAATTGCACAGGTGCTATTAGCTGTATAGTTTGCAGTCGGATTCTTGTCTAGCTTGTCTCTGTGAGAGGACTCTGGTGAGTGGTTTTAGAAATTTGAGTCATCTCCTGTGGAAAATAGTGTCCCATCCCATAAAATTAACATTTCTGGTACCAATAAAAGTTAGGTTTAAAATCTATTCACTTTGAATGCAAAGATGTCACAGGGTACCTGGCCCCTTTTGGGGAGATGAGCCTCAGTCCTACCTATGACAAGATCTGCTCACCTCTCCAAATGGGAAAAATGGAGAAGGCCATGTGACCAGTCAAGCCTGGGGTATATATCAAAAAAGGCCAGTGGAGAATGCCTGGGGTCCTTTCCAGGACAAGAAAGCCAAATTCCAGGGCAGGAAGGCCTGGGAATGACTGGGAGGAGAACAGGAAGACACTCTCAAGAAAGACAGGCTGTGCCCAGAAGAACAGTGCACAAACTGTGAACGGAAGACAGCATCTCAGGGAGGAGAGGTTGGGCCCAGCCTGATACTGGGGTGAAGACTCTTTTGTTTTGATTTTCATCTGTTTTATGCCACCGCATTGGCAGGAGGTAACAAATTGGACTTTAGATGTGGAGTCTTTTAAATATTGTTGGAATGTGGTGTGGAGGGTTTAAGAAGCCCTGAAAAAAGGGAAACTGAAGCAGGGGTCTGCAGAGCCACCACAGGTCACAAGGGGGTGCATGTTACATGGCAACCCATTTACAAAGGGCAAAAACTTCAATTCACTTTTCGTAGCTACTTATGTAAGTTAGACATATTGTTGCAATGTTCAGAGAGAACAGAAAAGAGGCACCCAAACAACATAAACAAGTTCATTTTAAAATTCAAGTAAGTACTTACAGAACAATTTTTTCAATATTCATCTAGTTGTAGTTGCATAAGCAATTTTAAGCACAGTGTTTGGAAATGTACCACTCAAACACAGTTTGCTTTAAGGCTCTTAAACCTACCAGTACTGAATTTCTGCCAAACCCATATGTTTGGCCCTAATAAATATGGTATTAAGAAGGCAATTATTTGGTTGTGACTGAAAACTATACACTGGGTAAATCCTTCAGCTGTTTCTTCACTTAGTATTTCATATTCATATACAATGTGACAAAACCAGTATTCAAATATAAACATATTTATTATGCATTCAAATTAACTTCTACTTCAGTTTTCCTGAAATACAGGAAGGCTAAAAGAATTATATTGAGACTATTACTGCTGAAATGCAGGTGTGAAGTCTTTTCATGTTGCTAGTTTACTATCAACAGCATTCAGATGGTTTTTGCAGCTTAATTCATTTTGCAGTGAGTGCACTCAAAGTAATAAAGGAAACATCTAAATAATGCTCCTTCTAGGCTTTACACAGTCACTTTCTGGTTTGCCTTAATAACAAATGTTTTTATTATTAATGCATATGATAAATATTAAGGGCCACATTCAACAGCCTTCGAAGTAGATGGAAGAACAGCCCCCGTATGAACAGAGTACCTAAGTCTATAAAAGATTATAACACTGGGCTCCTTTGTCTTCGAATATGGCTTCTTTTCCCCTGTGCCAATCAATCGGTAATTTGCTTGTCCATTATGAGCAAAGTCCAAGCTTGTATCATATGAATGATCTCACTTATCCATTGATTCAGCATTTCTTTTCCCATGCTAACAAAATTCTACTACTCTTGGTGGGTTTGCACACATTTATGGTCAGCATTATGCCAAACAAGCAGGATTTTGAATCCTGAAGGATGACTGTGTTGGATCAAGATTTTCAGAAATGGGTAGCTTAGGTTAGGCTCTAAGCCCTCATTTAGAAACATGAATAGGTAGCCTGATTTTCAATGACCTGAGCACCTACAGCTCCCTGTTAAATCAATGGGAGCTGCTGGATGCTCAGCATGTTTGAAGAAACAGGCAACTTATTTAGGTGCTTAAAAATGGATTTAGGGTTTATTTTTATGTATTGAGCCAAATTTACCCTTAGCGGAAAATGAGCATTTTTTTTATGTCATCCTGCAGTGGGTTAGACAATGCACTTCTTCCAATATCTCTGATTTGGACCAGATATCTATAAATTGTGGAATAGCTTCCAAAGGAACTCAATTCATTGATTTGTTTAAAACTGGACAGTACAAATACACAAGACTTCCTAAGGTGCTGTAGTGAACCATCTTTCTTTGGCTGGGGTTGGACTAGATGACTTAACTAATCTTTTCTTAACTTTCATTTCTGTTATTACCTCAACAATAATTTGCAATATTGTATTGAATGGATTTGTGTTTTAACACCTCCCAGCAATGCTGAAATAAAGTACAAATATCTGGAATTTGCCATCTTGCACTGAGTGTTAGATTTGAGTTTCCAATATAGTTGTTTCAGAGTAGCAGCCATGTTAGTCTGTATCTGTAAAAAGAAAAGGATGCATACAGTGGAAAATATAGTGAGGAGATTTTATATACACAGAGAACATGAAACAACCCTCCCCCCCCCCGCTCTTCTGCTGGTAATAGATTACCTTTCCTGATCACTCTCGTTACAGTGTGTATGGTAACACCCATTGTTTCTTGTTCTCTGTGTATATAAATCTCCCCACTGTATTTTCCACTGAATACATCTGATGAAGTGAGCTGTAGCTCACAAAAGCTTATGCTCTAATAAATTTGTTAGTCTCTAAGGTGCCACAAGTCCTCATTTTCTTTTTTCAATATAATTGTGACTGGCATTAAGTTTTATATTATAGTTGTCTTTGAAAGTTGGGAGGAGTTAATCAACTGAAGAAAGCTAGGATAGAAGACACTAGATGATAAAAGGACAGGATGATAACAACCATTAGATTAGAACCAATAAAAGCGGTTGGGTCTAATTTACCGATAACAGTTAAGGCTGGCTATAATTGGTCTGTCATTTTTTATCACTGCAAAATACATTCCATTCTCATTACAAGACTTGTTGTTACAAGGCAGTTCTGAGCTGCCTTACCTTGATTCATTACTCTGTTGAATTCTATTAAAACCATAACCTTCATCTTCAGCAGAAGAAAAACATAATGGGACAAACGTATCCCTGATGTAACTCGTCAGAAGTAAACAGCTGTACCATGGATGCATATGGCCCAGTGTTTCTTAACTACATAGTATCTTCAGAGGATGTAGCTGCATGCCATTCAAGATTAAGAATTGCATTAAGGTTCAAATACTAAAGTCACATACCCATGTTTGAAAACTAATTCTTGAGGAAAGTGTGAGGGGTGGATGAGGTAAGAGAGGGATGGGGTAAGAGAGGGCTTTGAAACGCTTCTGCTTCAATTCTTTCTTTGCTAACAGACATAGCCACTAATTGAACCATTTTTCTCACATCAACCCATGATTTTTTTAAACTTGGCTCCTGTTATGTTTCAGTAACGTGCCAGGCACAGAGAAGACAGCAGAAGCTTTCAGAAAACACAATACAAAGGGAAGGCAGCTGATGTGCTGGAGCAGAGAAACACGATATGTTTCCATCCTGACAATCACCACCTCACCTCTTCATTTAAACAAAAACAGCTTTACTATGAGGCTGTATTCTAATTAAAGCTTTCTGAGAATAACTCACACTGTTGATAGGTACTAAATATTCCCAGTGTTGCAGGTAATTAACAAAGATGCCGTACTGTACAGCAAGAAAGTCAAGAAATCAGGGCAGCACTTGAACTAAAATAGGAATAAAGGGAGTAAAGCAGGTTATCCTGGGCTGGAATTTGAGTCTTTAGGCAAACTTTGCTGCTGAAGCCTCTTGTTATGTTACAACATTCTGTTTGAGATTAATAATGGAACATTACATTGTTATTGCCTGTCATTTTAGTTACTAACTTTTTATTAAAGATTAATAGAACTGTTGACAGTTCAGATTATTCTTACATGAGTATTAAACCAGTGGATGAAAAATACCAAAGATAATGGATACAGTGGAGTTGAGGCAGCACGGGTGAGGCTCTGAAACTCATGCTGTAAAGCTCATGCTCTCTTTGTCTGTAAATAGGGTCAACAAGCAGCTAGTGGTTGTATTGTTAATTCTGTTAATGTAAGAGGTTTTTGTAGCAGTTGAACCACAGCAACCCAATGCATATTTTGCATGACTTGTTACTTCTACAGTCTCACAGAAAATAATTGGATGCCATGAAAACTTAGCGAGCCTGAGACATGAGGCAATCATGGGATACAAGAATATTCAAGGCTTCACTGAATCCATTTACACTTTGAATTATATGCCTGTATCTATAAAATGCATTCTGGTGGTGTGCGAAATACAGCTAGCAAAAGTGTAGAGCAGGGCAAATAATGAATAATGAATAACATATCTAAAGAATTCCAGCTTTTTTTCTGTTTGTGAATTGTCTGTGAACAGATTGTTTTATTGAATATGTTTATTCCAAATTAGTCCCAGAATACTTTGAGAATAATCCTTGCTCTGTAGCTTGTACACGAGCAGTTCATTGAAAATATTCACTATTCAACACTGTACTATTTAGCCAGGGCACATAGATCAGATGGTACATTTCTGTCCCTAGAAGGGATGTCGCTAATTCTGAGAATCAGTGCAAATAGTTGAATTAAATATCAAATTCACTTTCTGATGTTTCTGTGGGAAAAAAAATACTTCCCTTTTTGCTCCTCTGTATATTAGCAGCTCAATTATCAGCTGCTCTCAACAGCTCAAAATGCTTAGAAAGGAGTACGAAATGGGAATCCTTGGGTGATATAAATCTAAGGTAAGATGGTTCTATGCCATCAATTGCTGTCTCCCCATTGCTGCACAGGAGTGTGTTGAGCCAATACGACACTAAAATATTCCAGGCTGATGTTGGGCCTGAACCAACATCGGGGGAGTGGAAGAATGGCTTAGAGGCACTTTTCTCCCTGCTTTCCTCAGCTGTTCAGCACTAAGCTATGGTAGGAACTGGCCTGAGATTTTAGTCTGTGTTCAATAATGATGTCTAAAGGAGCATTTAATTCTGCATGTGAAAAAATAAGTCTATTTTCCCAAGTAAACCCAAAAGTCAGCTGTGTGTTAACAAGGTTATTAGGCCAATGGGGTCTTTAACATAAACTTTACAGACAAAGATTGTTAAGGAAAGAGACATATTTGCTATTTTTAACCTGACACTGTCAGTGAACACAAAAGAGATAGTGTCAATGTCACTTCAACTTTAAGGGCAAGTTACTGCCAATTTGATATTAAAACTTCAGCACAATGTAAACAGAAATGGAATGTCATGCACCAGTAGGTGAGTTACAGCTGAATTATTCAATATGAGTTTGATCTAAAAAGGGGGAGAAATAGTAATGCACAAAATGGTTCAGGAAAAATCCTTAACATTTAGTTATCAGATTCAATAGTTTCAAGCTGTAATAAAAGGGTCTCTTAAAGATAAAAGTAGTGTTTTCCTATGAAACGTGAAAGTAGATATTTTGAAATATCTAAATAAAATATGAAACCCAACATAGCCAATATTATACCAAAAATTACATTAACAGAATGTTAAGATTGCAAAGTCAAGCACTCGAAAGTTAGGAAATGCTCAAATTAAGGCTGCCCGTGCAACCTGAATTTGGCTCCCATGTGCATATGCATTATAAAACAATCTCTGATTACATGATCACAGTATCATAGGTTGCACAAGCAATCTTAATGCTGGTATTGGGGAGAGGGATAGCTCAGTGAGTTTGAGTGGTTGGCCTGCTAAACCTAGGGTTGTGAGTTCAATCCTTGAGGGGGCCATTTAGGGATCGGGGCAAATATCGAGGATTGGTCCTGCTTTGAGCAGGGGGTTGGACTAGATGACCTCCTGAGGTCCCTTCCAACCCTGATATTCTATGGTTTCCTAAATTCTGACTGTTTGCTTTGCCACCTTAATAATGTTCTTTTTATATAGTGTTTGCGTGCAGTTTCCTAGATTTTTATGGAAGAAAGCTAAATAGACTGAAATTCCATCAAATGGCATCACACTGAAGTGACATAGGTCATCATAAGAACATAAGAAAGGCCATACTGCGTCAGACCAAAGGTCCATCCAGCCCAGTATCCTGTCTACCAACAGTGGCCAATGCCAGGTGCCCCAGAGGGAGTGATCTAATGATCTCTCTCCTGCCATCCATCTCCAGCCTCTGACAAACAGAGGCTAGGGACACCATTCCTTACCCATCCTGGCTAATAGCTATTAATGGACTTAACCTTCATGAATTTATCCAGTTCTCTTTTAAACCCTGTTGTAGTCCTAGCCTTCACAACCTCCTCAGGCAAGGAGTTCCACAGGTTGACTGTGTGCTGAGTGAAGAAGAACTTTCTTTTATTTGTTTTAAATCTGCTACCCCTTAATTTCATTTGGTGGCCCCTAGTTCTTATATTATGGGAACAAGTAAATAACTTATCCTTATTCACTTTTTCCAGAACCTTTAGATCCACTGCACAGACCTCTGCCACTTGAACTAATGGACTAACTGATAGCAATAGTAGGTTGTCATCCTCTATGTGGACTAGCTCTAGAGGATTCACTTTACCAATGAATTTCACAGCTGAATGCTGATAGCAGAGGAATGTGGCAATTCAAGAGGAGTATCCTCCACCAAGCATAGACTTTTCTGCCCATTTCCCCCCACCGAAGCCTGACCCCTTCTGTTCCATTTCCTCTAGCCTGTTCCTGTTCCAGTTCTGCCGTACACCACATTTATATGCTCACCCCCATACTAAAAACCTAGATATTTAACCTTACACGAACTCTCTTCATTGTAAAACTGTCTTGTAGGCCAGATTCTTTCATGCAGTTTGGCCACATTGCACTATGCCAACAGCATAATCTGGTCCTAAAGCCTGGGAGAGTGATCCTCTGGTAGTGTACAGCTGATGTACAGGCTCTTACACCACTCACCCTCTTTGTTGGTGGCAAGCAGGATGGAGGGGTAGTGGTTAGTGTACTCAGACTCTGCATCAGTACTTGGTTGCAGTTTGTTCCCTTGTGGCCTTTGCAGTCTGGCGTAAATTAGGACAAAGCTTGCAGGAAAAAACAACCCCCATTTCAATATTTTTAATGCTTCTTCCCTCCTAAAATTATGGATATGTATTAACTTAAGGGTTACTCTAGAAATTCTTGGGTTTTTGATCAAGTTGTCAAGGCAACTAATAGCCCAGACAAATGGAATGATTTTTTTCCCTTCTAGAAATACGCAAATTTAATCCTAAATGACAGCCATGATTATTAACCAACATTGTTCTCCTGCTTCCTAAAATGGTACCAAAATATCTTCAAAGCTACATTTGCCAATTTCCTAGTGTTCTTTAACTTAAACGCTTTTGCTTAGGAGCTCTGCAGGCCTCTGCACTTGGCTTAGCACCTGTGAAAGTTTGCAGAATTCAGATGTTCTAAGTTCTGTAGTAAGTAATTCCAAAATTAAACACTGCAGCTTTTAGGTTAAAAAAAAAACAGAATGTCTGAACCAGCTAAGATAAGAGGGAGAACAGCTAAGGAGCCATTTACTAACAGAGGACAAGCTAAGTTAGAAATGTAAAGAGGAGTTCGAGCGTGGACAATGCATAGACAGAGCATGCTGCACAGGGATTGCTTCCTGCAAAGGCAATCCAAAAAAATGTGTGATGTAATGTATGGTAAATGTAATGAGATGTATATGAAGGGAGAGGGATTTCTGGGTAACTTTGGATGTGTGGTATGCCCTGTACCCACCCCCTTATGCTTGAGTCTGATTAACTCAGCGTAGCTTTGCTGTGCGCCAAATAAAGGAACCCAAGTAATGGAATCTGGAGTTGAATTGAGCTTTTTGGATTCCAGAGAACTGGATGAAGTGTTCTCCCAGAACTGGACAAGGTATTCTGGATAAGCTACGTGGAAAAGTTCTCAAACAGTATATTTAGACATGTGATGTTGACAATTTGTGTTTTAATGGTTATAAAGCTTTAGGTTTTTGAACCTCAACATCTACTGTCTCTAAATAATTATTGTCTGACCCTCTCTCCCCAATTTTCACAACTGTGAAAATGTAATGGATTAAAATCTAAAAATCTGCTTAATTGATATTATACATCAAAATTATAAAAATAATTGAATTTTGCCTAATTATAAGTATACCCCAGAGAAGGAAAACAGCGACAATGTTATCCTCTGTTTTCAGAGTAGCTTTGTCCATTCTTTCCAATTTCAGTATCAGAGCTCTCTTTTGATTACATAAGTTACAAAATGTTAGAGTGTGTAGAGAGAAGTGTTCCTCAACACTTCCCTTTATATTTGAAAGGCTATTGTAACCTTAATTATGTGGAGGCTATTGCTTGATCATAATATATCTGGTAATTTCTTTATTGCTGCGTATTTAGTGCATTTTAAAGAGTGGGTCAAAGGATAACCAAAGGAATTTAAAGCTGAAGAAAAAGAAGCCTTACCAACAAAAACAAAATTATCAAGAGTGTTCATTTGTTCTGAACTATATTATCTCCCAGGCAACAGCCTCCCTCATTGCTGACATGAAAGCATTGTTATTGACACTGCCACTTACTAAAGGAGGTTCTTTGGTCTACTAGGTCAAATCTGCTATCAAACCGAATAGGTCTGGGTTGTTGTCGGTCTCTATCCCTCACACATGGCTTCAAATTATACACCATGCTATATTACAAACACACAGTACAGCTTTCAGGACCAAAATATAAACATTTTCAGCAAGGTACTAAATAAAGGTTTGTCTGCAAGTGACGTTTCCTTCTTTGGTTATGGAAAAGCATTTCTTTATATGGGACAAGAGCTTAATAAATTTCTCAGCTGGTCAGCGATTATACATAGAATCATAGAATATCAGGGTTGGAAGGGACCTCAGGAGGTCATCTAGTCCAACCCCCTGCTCAGAGTAGGTCCAGTCCCCAACTAAATCATCCCAGCCAGGGCTTTGTCAAGCCTGACCTTAAACCTCAAAGGAAGGAGATTCCACCACCTCCCTAGGTAACGCATTCCAGTGCTTCACCACCCTCCTAGTGGAAAAGTTTTTCCTAATTTCCAACTTACCTCCCCCACTGCAACTTGAGACCATTACTCCTTGTTCTGTCATCTGCTACCACTGAGAACAGTCTAGAACCCTCAGCCTCTCCTCATAAGTCATATGTTCCAGTCCCCTGATCATTTTTGCTGCCCTCTGCTGGATGCTTTCCAATTTTTCCACATCCTTCTTGTAGTGTGGGGCCCAAAACTGGACACAGGATTCCAGATGAGGCCTCACCAATGTCAAATAGAGGAGAACGATCACGTCCCTCAATCTCCTGGCAATGCCCCTACTTATACAGCCCAAAATGCCGTTAGCCTTCTTGGCACCAAGGGCACACTGTTGACTCATATCCAGCTTCTCGTTCACTGTAACCCTAGGTCCTTTTCTGCAAAACTGCTGCCTAGCCATTTGGTCCCTAGTCTGTAGCAGTGCATGGGATTCTTCCGTCCTAAGTGCAGGACTCTGCACTTGTCTTTGTTGAACCTCATCAGATTTCTTTTGGCCCAATCCTCAAATTTGTCTAGGTCCCTCTGTAAATACACACCCACCTACCCCAGTAAGGGTATGTCTACACTACGAAATTAGGTCGATTTTATAGAAGTTGATCTATAGAAAGCGATTTTATACAGTCGATTGTGTATGTCCCCACTAAGCGCATTAAGTTGGCAGAATGTGTCCTCAATACCATGGCTAACATCGACTCATGAAGCAGTGCACTGTGGGTAGCTATCCCACAGTCCCCACAGTCTCTGCTGCCCATTGGAATTCTGGGTTAAGCTCCCAATGCCTGATGGGGCAAAAACATTGTCGCAGGTGGTTTTGGGTACATGTTGTCAGTCTCCCCTCCCTCCATGAAAGCAATGGCAGACAATTGTTTCACACCTTTTTTCCTGGGTTACCCATGCAGCTGCCATAGCATGGCAAGCATGGAGCCCGTTCAGCTCACCGCTGCTGTTGTGAGCATTGTAAACACATTGCGTATTATCCTGCAGTATGTGCAGAACCTGGCTAGGAGCCGCCAGCATGAGGACGATTTGTGGGAAGGACATGGACACAGATGTTCCTGAAAGCATGGGATGTGGCAATTGGGACATCATGGTGGCAGTGAGGCAGGTTGATACAGTGGAACGCCGATTCTGGGTCCAGCAAACAAGCACAGACTGGTGGGACCGCATAGCGTTGCAGGTATGGGATGATTCCCAGTGGCTGCGATACTTTCACATTCGTAAGACCACTTTCCTGGAACTTTGTGAGTTGCTTTTCCCCACTCTGAAGTGCAGGAATATCAAGATGAGAGCTGCCCTGACAGTTGAGAAGCGAGTGGTGATAGCCCTGTGGAAGCTTGCAACGCCTGACTGCTACTGGTCAGTCGGGAATCAATTTGGAGTGGGCAAATCTACTGTGGGCTGCTGTGATCCAAGTAGCCAATGCAATCACTGACCTTCTGCTAATAAGGGTAGTGACTCTGGGAAATGTGCAGGTCATAGTGGATGGTTTTGCTGCACTGGGGTTTCCTAACTGTGGTGGGGCGATAGGAGGAACACATATTCCTATCTTGGCATTGGACCACCTTGCCAACCAGTACGTAAACCGCAAGGGGTACTTCTCAATAGTGCTGCAAGCACTGGTGGATCACAAAGGATGTTTCACCAACTTCAGTGTGGGATGGCCGGGAAAGGTGCATGACTCTCACATGTTTAGGAACTCTGGGCTGTTTGAGCAGCTGCAAGAAGGGACTTACTTCCCAGACCAGAATATTACTGTTGGGGATGTTGAAATGCCAATAGTTATTCTTGGGGACCCAGCCTACCCCTTGCTCCCATGGCTCATGAAGCCTTACACAGGCAGCCTGGACAGCAGTAAGGAGCAGTTCAACTATAGGCTGAGCAAGTGCAGAATGGTGATAGAATGTGGCTTTGGACATTTAAAAGATTGCTGGCGCTGTTTGCTGACTAGGTTAGACCTCAGCGCAACCAATATTCCCATTGTTATTGCTGCTTGCTGTGTGCTCCATAATATCTGTGAGAGTAAAGGGGAGACATTTATGGTGGGGTGGGAGGTTAAGTCAAATCGCCTGGTGGCCGATTTTGAGCAGCCAGACACCAGGGCGATTAGCAGAGCACAGCTAGGCATGCTGCGCATGAGAGAAGCTTTGAAAACCAGTTTCATGACTGCCAGGCTATGGTATGATAGTTGTGTGTGTTTCTCCTTGATGCAAACCCGCCCCCTTTGTTGATTTTAATTCCCTGTAAGCCAACCACCATTCCCCCTTCGATCACAGCTGGAAATAAAGTCACTATTGTTTTGAAACCATGCATTCATTCTTTATTAATTGAAAAAAAAAGGTGAGATAACTGACAAGGTAGCCCAGTTTCAGTGTGGGAGGAGGGAAGGACAAGGCCACATTTTTGATTTGCAGCCACACTACAAATGAAAACTGTTTGAATGACAGCCTTCTGTTGCTTGGGCCATCCTCTGGAGTGGAGTGGCTGGGTGCCCGGAGCCTTCCCCCCCCCACCATTCTTGGGCTTCTGGGTGAGGAGGATATGGAACTTGGGGAGGAGGGCAGGCTGTCATACAGAGGATGCAGTGGCAGTCTGTGCTCTTTTCCTTTCCTGCAGCTCCACCAGATGCCTGAGCATGTCCGTTTGCTCCCCCATTAGCCTCAGCATCGCCTCCTGCCTCTTCTCATCGCGCTCACTTAATTCTTTCCTGGCCTCTGTCACTGTATGCCTCTATGCATTCAGCTGTGCCCTATCAGTGTGGGAGGACTGCATGAGCTCCAAAAACATGTCATCGTGAGTGCAGTTTTTTTCACCTTCTAATCTGCAATAACCTCTGGGACGGAGATGATCAGGGGAATGTAGAAACATTTGCACCTGCGGGGGGATAAAAAGGGAGAGTAGAATTTAAGAAGATACATTTCTGAGAACAAAAGGGAGACTTTCACAGTGAATCAAGCAATTCATAGCAGACAGCACGTGCTTTAGGTACAAGGTCACATTTTCCCTTTTATATTGAGCTCATGCTGGTATGCTGACACATTACACACAGCTGGTCAACAAAATTCAGTTTCCAGGCAGCCTTGGTAAGCCAAAGGGTACACAGGGTTGGCTTCTTCCGCCTTCATAACATGTGGGAATGGTTTCAAACTGCAGCACCCTCCTTTCCCATAGCAAGCAATGCTTGTTGGGTTTCACATTTAAAAGGAGGGGCTGTGGTTTTTGGGTGAATGTGCAGCACACCCCTCCCCCCACCCCACCACATGGCTATTCTCAGGGATGATCCCTTTTAGCCAAGCGCAAACATCCCAGCATGAATGGGGTCCTTTTACTGTTCCCTTACAAAAATTCCCCTATTTCAACCAGGTGACCATGAATGATATCACTCTCGTGAGGCTAACACAGAAAGATAAAGACTGAATGTTGCTTGAATGCAACCAAAACTCAGGACCATTTACTGCCATGCTTTGTGCTGCAATGAGTCCAGACTACTTGCTACTGGCTTGGCATGGTAAAGTGTCCTACCGTGGAGGACGAAATAAGGCAGCCCTCCCCAGAAACCTTCTGCAAAGCCTTTCAGAGTACCTCCAGGAGAGCTTTGTGGAGATGTCCCTGGAGGATTCCCGCTACACCCCCAGACATGTTAACAGACTTTTCCAGTAGCTGTCCTGGCCGCGAATATATCCCGATTCTTCAGGGCAAATCAAACATTAAACACAATTGCTTTAAAACCCTGTAGTGTAGTTACAAATGTGCACTCAGCAGAGATGCCTTCTCCGGCTTCAGGGTCTGGGAACCCGCCTTGGGAGGGTATTGGCTCCAGGGTGATGAAAAGGTCCTGGCTGCCAGGGAGAACGGATTCTTTGCTTGCCTGCTGCACATTCTCCTCCTCCTCCTCCTTCTCCTCCTCCTCCTCTTCCTCATCCAAAAAAACCTCCTCCCTGTTGTGTGAGACTCCTCCCTTGCAGATGTTCACCGATAGTGGTGGGGTAGTGGTAGGGTCCCCCCCTAGAATGCCATGCAGCTGATCATAGAAGAGGCATGTATGGGGCTCTGATCCGGAGCGACCGTTTGCCTCCTTTGTCTTTTGGTAGGCTTGCCTGAGCTCCTTAACTTTCACATGGCACTGCTGTGTGTCCCTGTTGTAGCCTCTCTCCACCATGCCCTGTGAGATTTTGGCATATATATTAGCATTTTTTCTTTTTGATCGGAGTTTGGCCTTCACAGATTATTCTCCCCATACAGCAATCAGATCCAGTGTCTCCTGTTCAGTCCATGCTGGAGCTCGTTTGTGATTCTGGAACTGCATGGTCACCTGTGCTGCTGAGCTTGCCATGCTGACCAAACAGGAAATAAAATTCAAAATTTCCCGGGGCTTTTCCTGCGTACCTGGCTAGTGCATCGGAGTTGAAAGTGCTGTCCAGAGTGGTCACACTGGAGCACTCTTGGATTGCTCCCGGAGGCCAATATCATCCAATTGCTTCTGCACTACCCCAAATTCGACCCAGCAAGGTTGATTTTAGCACTACTCCCCTCACCGGGGAGGAGTAAAGCAGTTGATTCTCAGAGCCCTTTAGGTCAACGGAACGGGGTTGGTTGTGTTGACGCATTGCTTATAAAATTGACCTAACGTGGCTAAATTTGACCTAACCTCGTAGTGTAGACCAGGGCTAAGAAAGATTTATCATAAATTAAGAGGGAAATTGTTAAAATGTTGACAGCACTGCCACTGACATAACAAGAAAACATTGACTGAGGGAAGTGAAAATGGTCCAGTATTATTACATAAATAAATCCCAATGGATATTTACAGATACTTATTTAAAGTAGGAGAAATGCTGTTTTGAATCGCTAATTTTCCAATCTCACCGATGTATATAGCACTGCATGGGAAATGTGTCAATGCAGAGCTTGATCCTATGTGCCTATAAGGAAAGTACTAACCTAACCAAAATGTAACAGTGAAACATTGATAGCAATATTTTGGCCAAAATATTTACATAATGGACTATGTGATTCAGAGGGTAATTATTCATTCATATCTACCTTGGTATGACTACTTAAAATGTAAAGGAGTTTTTTATCTAATCAGTCTTAATGCATAGTGCCCAAGTACACTAAATAGGTTATATTTATAAAACACCCATGCACCATGGTGTCCTAAAACAAAATCATGGACTGAATTCATGAAATGTACAGTTGCACTTTGCCATTATTGCAAAATTAAGTGACTTCCCTTCTTCACCATCACTTGCCCCTTTGTGAAGAAGCCTTCTGTTGGCCTTTATTTTGAATGTACGCTGCATATATGTAGGGGCTGGTCTACACAGTGGGGCAACGTGCTCTACAGGGGTATGATTTCTAGAGCGCACTAACATGTTATGCTTTAATTGGTCTGTGTAGATCCTGCTGATGTGCTTTAATGTAGTGTTGTTTGAAACAGCACTACGTTAAAGCACATTAGGGAATCTGAAACTGTGGGAGATCAGACTATTGTTTTTAAAACAGCGGTAGATCCTTGGGATAGCCAAGAGACACGAACACCTTCTGTCTTCACATTGCAAATGCCACAACTGCTGTGTAAAAGTGAATGGATGGGAAGGATACACCAACACAAAGAAAAGTGTGGTCTTTAGCAGTGTATGTGGGAAAATGTGGGGCACATTTCGATGTAGAACTTGATCCTATAAAGAAAATCCCGACCTGAACAAAATGTAGCAGTACCAGTGGAGCAATGATACCAGTAAAATTTTTGCCAAAGAGTTTTACCTAACAGAATTCCACTCTCATTATGTCAAATCTTACAAACCTTTAATCACGGGTTTAGCCTGAGTAAGGTTTGTATGATTTGGCCCTCTCCGTATAAATGAAACATTTATTGTAAAGATTTACTAACTTTTTAAAGGAAACTGGCAGTGTGTTTACTTTATAGTCATTTTTAAATGTTTTAATTCCACCACATACAAAGGTGGTTTTAGTTTCACTGTAGGGCTGTCTCCTTATGATAGAAAGTGTACCCGAATAGCCTTAGAAAGTGAACAGCAAGAAGCAAATATTTAAATGTGTTACCAGTTAAAGAGGCACCAGATAAATACAGAAAACGGAATCCTTTTTGAAAATAAAAGATTGTAAATCCAGAGGGTAAACTGTTGAAATGGCCTTACTTTAATATCATCTCTGCCCTGGTAGAATTATGTTGTGCTGTAATCTATGTGATAAAAGTTTCACATGAGAGACCAGAGAAAATTATTTTGAAGAAGCAAACTATGTATGCACTGTAGAATGATAATGATAAACTATCATTGTTCATGACTAGATTATTACCAAGAAGTGACATTGGTTATGCATCAAATTCTATTCATTTATATTCATTTATAACCCATAAGTGCCTCATTCATGCTACAACATCTTATAATGGTGTATTTATAGTGGGCTGCCTTATGTGAGAAGTATGAAGTACAACCTAATAACAGTTGAAATAATATGACCATATTAATAAGGATGGTTCTGCTTCTTCTCCATAGTTTGAAGGTATAAGACACATCAATATATTTTACATTCATTGAATAATACAAACAGGTGGAGGCCCAGACTGTATATGCACATAGACCATTTGTGAGTCTAAGTCAGGCCTGTAAAAAGTGTGCACCCAATTGGGTGCACTTAACTTTGACCAACATGTCTCAAGTGTCCACAGCTGAAGAAGGAGTGATGTAACTATTGGGTTGCTGCTGGACAGCTAAAAACCTCTTGAAGAATAGACGTTAATGTTGCATTCCCCAAGTTCAGAAAGCAAATGAAAGCAAAGCGTCTACTCTATCCTTTTCCTCACTTGTTTAGAAAATTAGAGACCAAAACTTGTTTTGAAGGATGAAATAAGAAGAAGCCTGTAAATATTGTTGTAAAGTTGTGCTGAATGTCATGGTCAAAGCTGGTCATAAGTATGTGCCAAGTGTGAGTGTAGACAGGGTTTGGGGGTACCCGTCTAATACCATCCTTCACCCAGTATGCCCAAAAGGGGGGCATTACAAGAACCAATGGCTAGAAGAGGAAGTCAAAAAAGTTCAAATTGAAAATAAAATGCATATTTAACAGTGAGGGTAATTAACTACTGAAACAGCAAGTTCCAAGGGGTCTGGTAAATTCTCCATTACTTAGAGCCTTTAAAAATCAAGTTTGGATGACTTCCTAAGAAATATGTTCTAGTTCAACTACAAGTTCTTGGGCTAAATGCAGGAATGACTTGATGAAATTTTATGGCCTATGTTATGCAGGAAGTTTGACTGGATAATCATAATGTTCCATTCTGGTTTTAAAAATATATGAATCTACAACTCCACCTGCCTACTTTTGAAAGACTTCTTACTTTTGAAAGATTATCCCAGCTGTTCCTGAAATTTTCCATGTTCTGTCACCTTCCGGAAGGGGGGACTTCTAAAAACCTCCTATATCTTCTTAAATTACAAGTTTCCACACACTCTGAGCCAATCCACACAGTTGCCAAACTCTCTCATTTTCCCAACTTTGATATGTTGGTTATGAAAAGCTATCAGTTACCCCGTTTCTTTTTTCAGATGGGGCAGTGCAAAAAAATTTTATCCTTGGTTATTTTACTATTTGTTTTCTGATTCAAAAAATAAGGTTTCTTACTGAATAGAGATGGGCTTCAACTGAAATCACTAAACTGCTCAGTTTTGATAGTCCATCTCAATAGATAAATGAGAAGCCTGATGTGTGTTCAGGAACCCTACCAAACATTGGTGAAAGAATGACATAGAAATAGTATACAAGAGACTAAGAAACTTTCTAATCTATTTACATCTCTTAGATCATAAGACACTGTTACCCTTCCTACATCATGTAGCAGGAGTAGGCAGCACAATACTACAATAACTTAACTCATTTTGTTCCAGAAGAACACAGAGAGTGGTGAAGAAAAGTCCTCTTCTTCTCCAAAGGCTTTCACCTGAAAGATTCTGCAGGGATGCATACCACCTCCCCTTCTCTTCAAAGTCAACATGAGATCTCTTGGAGAGATTCTGAGACACTGCGGTCCCTACTGTCAACAATATGTCAAGGATACCCCCTTGTATATCTCAGTTTCTACTGACTCAAGCAACAGCTATGCTAAGATGCAATCAAGGAACTCTGGGTATGGATCAAGCTTCTAGAAATGATTAGACTATACCATAGTCTGACCACCTTTAGGTCATGCTGCAAGGCCTTCATCTCTGAGAAAGCTTTTCCATCATAATATAAAATGAAATTTATAAACAACTTCATCTGCGACTGCCCCATTAAAAACAAGCAAGAACTTCCCATAGGCAGGGGAGAAGAGTGGCAGACTTCATAAAGTCCACTAAAGACCTCGCTATGCCAGTCTATTAACCTTTGTGACTCAGATATTATAATTATGGGTGCTCGTCCAAAATGATAAAGATATACTCTGATGTAACTGTAACACTGAGCAGTTTTCACACAGGACCTAATTTTCAGAGGTGTTGAGCTCCCACAACTCCAGTTGAAGTTAATGGGGCATCTCTGAAAATCAGGCCTATAATGTACAGTTTGTGTTTTAAATAGCTACTTAATGATTAAAGCATTGAGCACAGATTAGTTTTGCTTTTGTAGCATCTACAAATACCATTAGGACAAATACTTTTTTATTGACACTTATGAATAGAACCTGATATTTCAAAATAAGACCTGTTTTTAGATTGTTCTTTGCAAGGTTTCTATATGCCTGAAGGCATAAAATAATGTCCCGTTATGAAAGTACTTTTATAGACACAAGGTAGGTGAAATAATGTATTTTATTAGACCAACTTCTGTTAATGAGAATGACAAGCTTTCGAGCTTACACAAAGCTCTTCTTCAGAGATGTACGCAGTGTCACAGGTAAATGCAAGGTGGAACAGATTGTTTAGCAAAAGTGGTCAACAAATACTTCAAGGGACCCCATTGGTGAAGTGGTGAGTTAACACCTCTCCAGTCAAGGGGTGGGAGGAGGACAGGGAAGAGATGGGGGGAAATTTTTATAATAAGCCATAAATCCAGCATCTCTATTCAGTCCATGATTTTTAGTATCTAGCAAAGTTATGAATTTAACAGGCTCGTGTTTTGAAGGTGTTGTGCAGGTTTCCTTTGAGGCTGAGGAGAGAGAAGTCAGATATAGAGTGGTTGCTTTGTGAAAAGTGTTACCCACAAGTGAGGTGGTGTTTTTGTCTTATCATTTTTCTGTGTGAGTTCATTTGAGAACGTAGTTAGAGTCTCGTTTTACAACAAAGTTGTTGTTGGGGCATTTAATTATATTTACAAGATCATGGAGAACCCTCTGATATCCCCCTCAAATACACTGTCAAACTCATCCATAACAATTTTACATGCAACCAAAAACACTTTGTCAAAAAACCATAGTTACTAGGATGACTCCCCAATATTCCAACCTGTTTATGAACCACCTGGAAGAAGAATTTTTGGAAAAATGCACCACAAAACCAGTGATATGCCTGAGATGCATCAATGATATTTTCATTCTCTAAACAAACAACCTAAACTCCCTCATGGATTTTCATCACATTTTATTAACTTCCACCCATCCATTAAATTTTCGCGAGGACATTCTCACACTAGAATCATCTTAATGATACCATGATCAGCTTCAACAATGGAACCCCACAGATAACTACTATATAAGAAACCTGGGGATCACCACACCTACCTTCACAGATCCAGTAACCATCCCAAACACACCAACAAATCTGTTATCTACACCCAGGCACTCAGATATCATAGAATATGCTCCAAGGACAAAGCCTGGGATATATTCCTGGATACACTCAAAATTGCCTTCACTAAACAAGGACACTCCCCTACAGAAATCTCATCATTGAATGAGCCACCCAAATACCCTGAGAGGACCTGCTTCAATATAGGGGCGGAAAACACTCTCCGACCACATACATCCAGTTGTCACCTACAATACTGAAACCTATATGGGGTGTCATCAAACAGCTACAACCCACACTCAATGGGGACTACATCCTGAGAGAAATCTTTTCTGAACCCCCTCCTCTGGCCTTCAAACAACCCCAGCCTCGCCAACCTAATTAGAAATAAGCTCCCTACAGACCGGGGCACAATAACTCAAAAAGGGACCAGACCCTGCCAGAACAACAGATGCAAAACCTGTAGACATCATTCCACCGCTACAATGATCAACACCCCTCACAACAAATTATCAAGATTAATGGATCCTACACACGCCTAACACAACCTGTGGTATACCTCATCTAGTGAACTAAGTGTCTCAACAACAACTAAGTGGGTGAAACCAGACAATCACTATATTTTCAAATGAACTCACACAACAAAATGGTAAAAGACAAAAACACCACAGCACCTTCAAAATATGAACCTTGGAGCTTAAATTCATAACTTTGCTAGTTACTAAAAAATCACGGATAGAATGGAGACAGTGGATTTATGGCTTATTACAAAATCTATAATCCACTTCACCCTTTCCACCCGGTGACTGGAAAGATGTTAATGGGCCACTTCATCTTGAATGGTCCCTTGAAATATATTAACTACTTATGCTGAATAATCTGTTCCACCTTGTGTTTAGCTGTGACACTCTGAGTACATGTTCCAGATCTGAAGAAGAGCTCTCTGAAAAGCTTGCGTCCCTCACCAACAGAAGTTGGTTCAATAAAAAGATATTACCTCACACACCTTGTCTCTCTAATATCCTGGGACCCACATGTCAACAACACCACTTCATACAAGTATTTTTATTGTTTGAACGCTGATATGCCGTATGTTGGATTTCTAAGGAAACATACCTATTTATACTGCTTGTGGCTGATAATGCCATCAGAACAAATTCTATTTACTGCCACATACATGGCAAATGGAAGCTGACACTTCTAGATAAAATTAATTTGGTTCTTGTAAGTTTCTTTACTACTATATCTCTGTGGCAGAAAGCAGAAATGCTTAACAATAAATATATATGAATGTTGAAACGTTATAGTTTAAGGTAATATCCATGTAAAATATAAATTGTAAATATTGTAATTCACAGTATCTCCTGCATCTGATACTGCCCACACATATGCACAGCCAGAGATTTTTTCAAGGTACCTGGCTTTGTTTGCTTACACAGACCTCAGATTACAATCAATACCAAAATATTTTCATTTATGGGTTAACACTGATGCCAGCCCCAGCTGTATTTTCAATGTAGTTCAGGAGAAATAGGGGTTGCAGCTGATCCAGAAAGGAACCTCTTTGGTAGGCAGCAGTTCAGAAAAGCATTACACTTCCCACCACAACACTGATGCACAGGAGGCTACCACAGCTGGCTTGTTCATGGGGAAGGAGAAGGGGCGGAATGGTTTCCTCAACTGGAAAACCCATTTATAGGTGCAGCTAGGGAGGGTCAGCATCCGGGTCTCCACCACCTTACATGTTCTACAGAGCAGGTGGAGACCTCTTTTGTGTCATCTCCACCTGCTTCTGAACACAGAAGTTCTAACTGTAGTAGCATAACAGTACCATGCCGTAGACACCCCATATGACATTTTAAAAGCATCTCAATTACTTAGCAGCCTAACTCCCACTTTCAAAAGTGATATAGGAGCCTTTGTCACTTACCTCTTAATCACATACTTCTGACAATAATGTAGGCCAGAATCATGGTCCACAGTTCAGGATTAAGGTCCAGAGGACAGATATACTATTCTTCCACAGGGGCTCCCACAGGAACCATAGTACAGAAGTTCACATAGTGGAGGCTAGGAATGATATGCTGCAACTCAAGTCAGTAGAGGATCGTAATGGGGGACCCAGACAAGACTATCCAGGTCAGGAGATGAACCAGTGGAGACACAGCTATGGCATCAAGCTCTCTAATATAGCTGCTCTAAGATGATGGGAGAGAGCTCTTCCACCAACTTAATCCACCCTCCATGATTGGTGGTAGCTATGTCATCTGGAGAAGCTCTCCTGTCAACGTAGCGCTGTCCACACCAGCACTTAGGTCTGTGTAACTTATGTCAGTCAGGGGGTCGGCTTATTCACACCGCTGAGTGACATAAGTTATGCCTACATAAGCAGTAGTGTAGAGACAGCCTAGCAAGGGAATAGATGTTGAAGAACACAGAATTGCCAGAAGAAAGAGGAATGCTAGCTAGAGATGTAATCCTCAAAAGCTGGGTATATAGGGTTCTCTGACCTGGAAGCTCAAGATAACCTTCCAGAGAAAGCTGTAAGCCCTGTAAAGGCAAAAATACCACCTTTTTACATGTTCTGTAAAGCATGCTGCACATTTACAGTTCCAGATGTTACCTTTGATCCCTCTCCCATACTCTAACTTTATTCTGATTTTAGAAAGATAGAAAATATATGGCACAGCAGGGGCACGCATGGAACTTTAAATTTGACCACTTTTGGAGGGGCATATTAAACACACACAAATGAAAGATTTGCATACCTCCCCCCATCACCTGCCTCATTTCTCAGGATTCCTGTGGCGGGGACACCCACAGCGGGGAGGCAGCGGCTCCCCGACAGTGTGTCCCTGCAGCCCAGGGCGGGAGGAAGCAGCAGGGCAGCTGGTTACTGCTGAACTCCTTCTCCCCTCACCCCTACAGCTGCTGCTTCTCCTTCCCTGCTGCTGGAGTCGCAGAACTGCTGCCTGCTTTGCAGACTGCCCACTAGGATGAATCAGGGCAGCGTGTGGAAATCCAACAGCAGGGAAGAGAAAGTTGGAGACCTGCAGTAGGAGTTCTGCTGAGCAGAAGTGGTCTGCTGTACGCTCCTCACATGGAAGCCCACAATGGCTATTCAGTTATAATAGTGGTTTAAACAACACTGAGACCTTTCTTCTGAATAGACCTATCTGTCTCTTCATTAGGCTTGTGCTCAAAAACAAACTGTAGTGGCTACTAGTTCCAGTACTTTTTATTCAGAATTATCGAGGCAATCTAGTCAAAACTAACTGCAACCTAATGTACTCTGCTTTAATTCATTTCACAATCATGTAGGTCACCTTAACCCACTCTGTAGCTTTAAGGAAAATCAATTTTCAATTATACTAGATTAATGATTGCAATATTTCTTTGTTAAGAATTTCATTTTCCCAGACGGAAACCAAATTATGAATAAAAAGAAACAGTGTTTATATTAAAAAAAAACCTTGAGGTTAGTAACAAGCTTCAGGTTCTCAAAGGTATAGCTTTAATGAAGAGTTTATATGAAAGATGTTATATAGAGAGAATTTTGGAAAGAATTTGGTACCATTTGTACTATCAATCATGCACCTAAAATATACCTCATTCTCAAATATTTCCTGTGTGAAGGGAAGTCACGCATTTTAATCCCAAAGTTACTGGCATTCCACACAAGTTTGGGCATGTCACTTTTATTGGAGATGTAAATAAAGAGCCATTTTAACTATAGGAATGACAATCCCAGAACTGAATGCCACACCATTTTAAGCTTCCTGCCTGGTAATTTTTTTTTCTGTCATTCTGGATCTTTGTCACACACAGTGAATCCCACATTTGTGTCTTGTGCAGCACAGATATCTATTTATAAACAGCACTGTCAATTTTGTTGGGAACATAAAAGGAAGTTTGGTTCAATTAAGTGCTTAGTTTCAGATGCTTGTCCGAAGTTTACCTGAGTTATAAAAATGTCTTGTCTGAATCTTGTAATGAACAGAATGTTGTTGCTTCCTGCTTTCAGTTGGGCCAGAAATACTTTTCTGTGGTATTTCAACACTTCTGCTTTGGGTTCCAACAGGAGCCCGAAAGGGCAGAGGTAAATGAAAATACAATGGGAAAGGTTTTGTGAGGTTTTTTGGTTTTGAGCATCAAGAAGAGTTCAGGACAGTTATCTGAATCAGATCCTTGCTCCAAAAATCCCCAGTCATACACAAATTGGGAGATGTGTGTCTTGGAATTCTGGAGGTAAAAACTTTATTAAAACATTACAGATACCTAGCAAACAATTATCCAAGTACACAGAACATACAGTTTCACCTTTTATAGCTAATGGTAGCTAGCTAGCTAGCAGATCGTGGCCACCTCCACACATCTATTTATGCAATTGAAGGCATTTATCACCACAGGATCTTGAGATGTTACTGGTCTGTACATTGTACAGTGCTGTCAAACTTCAGCAATCAGTGCAAGTTTCAGACAGTTGCCAGTAAGTTGGGCCTGGGGCCATACATTCTAGTTTATTCAGTTTGATCCCTGGCCTTGCACAGTTGCTTTATTTACTGAGACATGTTCATCCTGTGTACTGATAGAGGCAGAGGTACTAGGGGAAAAAATATATTGTGTTCAGGACCAGCTGGGGACCTACCCATGACCCTGACATATTTCATCACAGAAGGGGATGCAGAATTTAGGTTTCATCTTTACCCTTAATTTAGCCCCTTTGTATGTATGCATTTTGATACAGTCTTTGGTTATATGGTCACCTACTGCTTTTCCCATATGGCATGGAATGGACCATGCTCACTGAATGAGTAACTGTTCAAGGTTTTGTTTTCTCCTCATAGTTGACTTCTACAAAACAGACCCCAGGGTCTCAAGAGAGACACCCAGAAAATAAGCACATAATTAGTGACTACTGCTGAAAAGTTTGGTTTAATTGGCTTGCCTCACATTCCATAGGAAATCTGGCAGAGGCAGGGATACAATCTAGTTCTCCAGGGCAGTATTCAGCTGTCCAAACCATGAGACCCTCTTTTGTCCTCCTGCAGTCCTCATCCTCATTCACTACAAATACCCCTGTGAATGAAGCCGAGATCCTACAGTCAACAACCTTCTTCACCCTGATTCATCTGCAAAGCAGGTCCCTCCAGTGCACCAAAGGAGGCAGCGGTCCTGTTGGAAACAAAATAGCATGTGATAATGTGATGAAAGACTGTCATGATTAGAGCTGATTAACAATTTGTTGGAAATTACCCATCAAAAATGCCAATTCATCTAAATTGAAACTGTTTGTGGAAAAGGGTTAGGTTCGATAAATTTTCCGACATGAAAAAATGAGAAGGAAAAACTGTTGAAATGGTCAGAAAGTTTCATTTTGACTTTTCTAAATTAAACATTCTAGTTTTCTAGTCAAAATGTCTTTTCATTTCAAAATTTATGCTAATTAGACTGACAAAGGGCCAAGTTGAAACAGTGGTTTTGATTGACCTGAAATAAAAACAAGATGAAAAAACAAAAAGGTTTTTTTGGTCCACAGATATTTGATATTAGAAGAGAACACAAATAATACTAGCAGGAAACCCAGAGAGTTTCTGTAAATAATATAGCTCATAGTATAATATGAAATATTTGGCTTCTACCTCTCTATTAAACCTCACTGTGGGGATTTCACCATGCATTAGCATATCTGGATGGTTATGATATCAGCAAGTGTATGCCTTTTCTCATGGTAAGGCATCCAAATAAGGGACAGGGGAAGATACTATGAATGCACAATGCTTGGAATTTGTATTGGGCGATGTTTAGTTAATTTTAACATTTTACACACAAAATAGAAGAGAGTTCAATTAAGACATTTCACATAGTACAAGATATAAGACCAGAGTAGAAATTAAATTAGAAAATTGAATTTATTTTTTTCACTCCCACATTTTAATGTAACCGTCAAAATTAAAACACTCTCCAGAAAAACAGTTGCTTATATCAATTAATGGATAATTTCCTATATCATAGGACCAAATAAAATACAGCAAACCTAAACTTGTCACATTTGCAATCAAGTCTAACCAAATCAAATTCTACAGAGTCATTTTCCAATTTTGTTGAAGTGATTAATATTACTTCCTTCAAAAAAGCAATTTACATTTAGAATAGGTATTCCTATCAGGCCATCCTGAAAGATCCCCACCAGGCCCAGGTACCCCATGATTGCCCTAGGGCTAGTCTGTCACACATTCATATTTGGTTTGATACAGCTACTAATCAGGTCAGACTCTCATATGGAGAGCCAGTGGCACCTACATTCACTTATAGTTCCATTCGCTTTTGAGTTTGTAATCATCTCAAATCCAACAGCGTTTTAGGTAACTGAGTGGTGATGATATACCATTGCAATAAGCACCCTAGAAATACCTAAGCCCCAATTCTACAATGAAATCTGCATAGGCAGGCCCCTGCACTTGTGGGAGCCCCAGTGACTTCCTCAGTGAGGTCTGTGTAAGGCATGCACAACAGGGAGTGCACAAACAACACAAAAAGGAGTGCACAGTGGTTGAACTTTCTGGACAAACTACCCTCTGCCACCCTCCCCCCCCCCCGGTGTTCCCCAGAGGAGGAAGTTTTTACACACTCCCGGCACTTGCTGGTTGGGGTTGCTGTGATATGGGGGTGGATATGTTTTCTGGAGCTCTCTTTTCCTGCAGACCTCTGACACTCTGCTCTGTGCTGCAGGCGTGTACCGTACATTTGTATTGAGTAAGAATTAAAAATCCTGTGTTTTCAAATGACAGAATCTGCCCAGAAGAAGCTCATTGAGGATCAGGGCTTAACACAGATATTGGCCCTACAAAGGGAGTCAGAGCAGTTCCCCAGCTCTCAGTCACAGCTACATTTTATAAGGCGTTCTGACTTGTTCTCTACAGGTAATTACAGCAGCCTGGATAAGAGAATTCTCTTACTATTATTCTATCATTGGCTTATGCTTCATAGCTCCTAACCCATGTATATTTTTAAAAAAAACTTTTCTTTTTTTGAAGGATCAATGAGTTAGGGGCTCCACAAGTGGTGGAGAGCTCTTGCATGGCAGTGTGCCAAGCCCAGCAGACAATCTTCCGTCACTAGTGTCAACAACTACGGTTTGTGTTCCAAGGAAGTTTTAATTGTGTTTGCAGTAGCTGAAGAACAAGCTGTTTATAATCTATTCAAAGATTAAAGACATGCACTATCTCTGCCTGGGAGAGAAGAGAACAACCTGTAATAAATGGCTGGCGTATAATGAGTTGGTGGGGGCATTTTTCAAAATCTGTAGTATCAGTTGAATAGCATTTCTTGCAAGAAAGTGTAATATTACTGATTCAGCTCTGATGGTGTTTGGGTAATGTGAGTTTACTGACAGGTTTTAACTCCTTTGAGTCCAGTACTTTTGTGCTATTTGGGTCTAGGCTATTTTATATTTTGATGATTTGGTGCTATATTTGGAATAACACCAAAATCAGTTTTGTAAGGTTATTTTAATAGAGGGTTTTTCCTTTGTTTCCAGTGCTTTATCAGTGTCTATTCTGCTCACATGAGGCCCCCATAGAGGCAGTTGTCCCACTGAGGTCAATTAGGGTGACTAGACAGCAAGTGTGAAAAACTGAGACACTGGGTTGGGGGTAATAGGCTTCTATATAAGAAAAAGCCGCAAATATCGGGACTGTCCCTATAAAATCAGAACATCTGGTCACCTAAGGTCAATGGAAGCAATGCCTCCATCAAAGCTGAAGGATCCTACCTAGATGGAAAACAGAACTTTGTTTTTTAGCAATTTGAGAAAATGGGCCATTTATTACAGGTTGTTCTCTTCTCTCCCATGATAGCTCATGATAACATGAATGATATTCTTCACTGCAGTAACAGGGCTTGGATTTTTGGAGCCAGTTTGGTCCATCTCTAGTTCTAAGGATCAGTTTCAATAAGCCCCTCTTAATTGTTACATCAGAATTACTACCACTTTGAACACAGCCCACAGAACAGTTAATTTCCGCAGTCAGATATTTACATAGAACAAAAATGTTCATCTAGCTTTATTTGTAATAGCGGTAAATGGTTTCAATGAAGTAGGGTTTTTCAAAAGTGAGAAAGTAAAGGATATTGAAAATACAGATGTCATCCTATGAGACAGTAGGTTCTTTCCCCACCACCTCACAGCCAGCAAAATAAAGTCACTATTAGAATCAACATGCAACCCCCATAAGCCCTGCCCAATGTTAATGATACCTAAGAAGGAGCCTAGCTATCCTTCATGACAGCATCAATGTGTGCTGAAGAGGGGAGAGTAGGAAGTACTGAATGAAAACACCTAAGGTCTCTTCAGCTAGTCTGAGATTCGGAGATAATAAGATAAATCTCTTTCAATCTCATTTACTCTTCCCCAATACACAAAATCTTTGCTTGTAAGTAGTACAGGTGGGAGAAAATCAAACTTAGGAAAGAGCATAAATTCAGACTTCAGGTGTTTTTCTGCAGTCCTATTTTTATATCGGGCGGCAACAGATGATTGGACCTTGCACATCAGTTTTTCATTGGAGGAGAAAGCAACACCATGGAGTCTGCATATTTCCAGAATAACTTTATTTATAAACATACATCACTCCTGAAACAGAGTTAGTCACCAACAGTACTCAAGCAAACCCCTTTTTTGGGGATATCAGCCCAAACACAAATCCCTAGTTCCACAGGAGCAACTCTGCCTCAAGATTTGACTACTGTACTTAGAGATATTACATCAGAGAGCAAACTCCCTTGCTGCTTGCAACAGTTCCCATCCAAATAAACGGAATCAGAAAACAAAAACAAAAACCCTCAGCATTTTCTTTTTAAGCTAAAAACTTGCTTGCATGCTAAAAAACTAAACACAACACAACAGAAAAACAGCCTGCTGAGCTAATATGTAACATCACCCTTTGGTGGCTCCTGTCATAATATGCATCTCTGGAAAGACTAAATTTCATCATTAATTTAAGGGTGTGAAAAGGGGTTATAATGGAAAGTGTTTAGCAACTTTGACCACAATAGTTACCATCAGCACCTGTTACAAAATATATATTGCAATACACAATCAGTTAATTTAAATTTCAAAAATTCAATGAATAGGCCTGGAAAATGGGACCACACCAAACTTCTGAGTTGTCCTGGATCAACAACACAAAATCTATATTCCTTCAAAAACAGCCTGAAAATTGAATTTAAAATAGGAAACATACAAGAGTACCGTATCATGTAATTTTTTTAACAACTTACAAGTGAACACAGAAAATCAAATTAAAATGTTTTTTTTTGCCTTTTTTAAAGGGGGCATTGCCTCTTTTTACCATTACAAGAAAATTCACTCAATATATATTTTATCTGATGCTTCCACCATTGCAACTCTACTGGGAGGTAATATCCATAACTTGAATTGCATCCCTGACAGAGGACCGGATCATAACTATGGCCTTGATCTTGCAGCTGAGCACACGGGGTCTGTCTGAGCAGATGTCATTGAAGGGTCATGTCGTATGTCATCATCTCCTAACTGAAAGCCTGCAGCAAAGGCGAATACTGATAAGACTGAATAATTTTAATATTTAAAACTCTTTAACAATGTTTACTTATGTGTATTAATTTTACAGTCATGGCAAAAGGCATAAGTTATATGCATGTAGTTCTAATGCCAATAAATGGCAAAACAGTAATTATTATTTTTGTACTCAAGTGCTTCCTCATTCTGTCTTCTTTACATGTATGTTTATAGAAGATGTCTTCCTGATTTTCCCCAGCAGTAATAATGGCTGTATTTTGAAAATTACTGAAGATTCTAAATATGGTCCTAAAGTAGATCGCAACACTATAATTCCCAGAGCTGTTTATTTAAGTAAGAGGAGATTCCAGATATTTAGTAAAGTCATCCCAGTTTTCCCTTTCCCCTCCTCATGACAGGATTCCTAACTTGGCCTCAATCCTGCAAACTGATGCATTGGGGCAGACCTCTGTACCTTTCTGGAGCCACTTTGAGTTCAGTGGGACTTTCTGTGCATATAAAGGTCCACACTAGCACATCAAATTGCAGGACTAGGACTGTAGTTATTTTTTTTAAATATTATTTTATTTGTTGTTTAAGAGATCACATTAAATGATCAAATTTGTCCTTTTTGAGAATATATTCAACATGAAAAGGCAAAGAAACACATGGCTCAATGAGTTACAATGACTCTTCTTTAGTCATAATTAAGACAACAAAGCAGCTCACAAGGGCCTCAATCCAACCTATAAAACTGTGCATGTAAATTGAATCTTACCTACATGCCTCCAGCTTTCATCCAGACCACACCACATGATCCATTGTCTACAGCCAAGCTCCACAATACAACCGCATTTGCTCCAACCCCTCAGACAGAGACAAACACCTACAAGATCTCTGTCAACCGTTCTTACAACTACAATACCTACCTGCTGAAGTGAAGAAGCAGATTGACAGAGCCAGAAGAGTACCCAGAAGTTACTTACTACAGGACAGGCCCAACAAAGAAAATAACAGAACACCACTAGCCATCACCTTCAGCCCCCAACTAAATCAGTGCATCATCAAGGATCTACAACCTAACCTGAAGGATGGCCCATCAGTCTCACAGATCTTGGAAGACAGGCCAGTCCTTGCTTACAGACAGCCCCCCAACCTGAAGCAAATACTCACCAGCAACCACTCACCACACAACAAAAACACTAACCCAGGAACCTATCCTTGCAACAAAGCCTGTTGCCAACTGTGTCCATGTATCTATTCAGGGGACACCATCATAGGGCCTAATCACATCAGCCACACTATCAGAGGCTCATTCACCTGCACATCTACCAATGTGATATATGCCATCATGTGCCAGCAATGCCCCTCTGTCATGTACATTGGCCAAACTAGACAGTCTCTATGTAAAAGTATAAATGGACACAAATCAGACGTCAAGAATTATAACATTCAAAAACCAGTTGGAGAACACTTCAGTCTCTCTGGTCACTCAATTACAGACCTAAAAGTCGCAATATTACAACAAAAAAAATTAAAAACCAGACTCCAATGAGAGACTGCTGAATTGGAGTTCATTTGCAAACGGGACACAATTAATTTAGGCTTGAATAAAGACTGGGAGTGGATGTGTCATTACACAGAGTAAAACTATTTCCCCAAGTTTATTTCCCTCCTCCCCCCCCACCCACTGTTCCTCACATGTTCTTGTCAACTGCTGGAAATGGCCCATCTTGATTATCGCTTCAAAAGGTTTTTTTTCTCTCTTGCTGGTAATAGGTCACCTTACCTGATCACTCTTCTTACAGTGTGTATGGTAACACCCATTGTTTCATGATCTCTGTGTATATAAGATCTCCCCACTGTATTTTCCACTGCATGCATCCGATGAAGTGAGCTGTAGCTCACGAAAGCTTATGCTCAAATCAATTTGTTAGTCTCTAAGGTGCCACAAGTCCTCCTTTTCTATTTGGGATTGTATGTTAAAACCTGGCTGCTGCTTTCATTCGGGCTGGAAGCCATTCACTTTGCAATGAGGATTCAGGATAAATTACTTGAGTGCTAATAGTCCTCCAGTGCCTTCCCATAACTCCTTCTGTATGCCAAAAAAGATAGACAAGTTCTCCCACAATTCACTAGGACAGAATCAGTGACTCATCTTACTGCAGCACAAAGAATTATGGGATATGCTCCCAGAAGTACTAGCAACACACATTGGGAGTGTAGCACCAGTGAGGGCACAGCAACTGTAGGGCTTTGGCTAACCCAGGCTAGGCTAACCTAGTTGCTGTTCACCTAGGCTAATGCTTCTGTGAAGACTTATCCTCACCCTCACTACAAGGTACATGTCACATCACTGATAGTAATCATCATCATAGAGGTCACTATTGAAAAGTAGTTTGGTTGAGATTGCTTGCCCAGATTGCTTGTTTATGCTATGGCTAAACTTGCTTGTAAAAGTGAATATAACTTTCCTGCAATACAAGGGCAATCATTCATAAATGGCTCTGCATAATTGCTAACATTTGGAGAACTCTTAGATATGCTTTAAATCAGTCCATTGAGAACACAGAGTAAAACTCTCCCATAGCTATTGGTTTCTTTTAATGTAAGACTGATTATTCACCACACCCACCCTTATTGTTCACTGTGATTTTTTTTTGTAGCCAGTTAGTATGCACCCAGTTTTCTAATGTGAGGCTTTCATTGCAGAGTATAAATATCCCACATTTGGATATTTGTTTCAACCTGTAGAATAGACATTTATACGCCATGCCCCGAAGCTGCTCTGAAGTCAACATTTGGGTACCTAAATAGTGGCCTGACTTTTTGAAATGTTGAGCATTCATTAACTCCCACTGATGCAATGCTAGGCATTCAACACATTGGAAATGCTGATCACTAATTTAGTCGCCTAATTGTGAATTTGGGAGCCAACTTTAAACCCTTGTTTATTTTTAAAAATCCTGCCCTTAAACTGTATTATAAGTACCCAATGTGGTATTTGGATGCCCTGTTTTAAGGATGCCATGCTTTAAACCTGGGCTTTGCATATAACCCAGTTGTCCTTGTATGTTACATCAGCTGATTCAAAACTCCCTCTTGTTCAGTCTGGTTGGTAAAATTGTTCAATCTTATCTTGTCTATTAGTGATACATTAGACCCAAGATGGCTTTTTCTGATAATTAAATTCTTCAGCTTTATCCTTTCCAGATGAGTCTTGGCAAGCTCTACTAACAGCCATTTGAAGATTAAAGGTCTCAACTTCTTAAGTTATTGTTGATTTGTCCTTATAAGCATACGTTTCTTAAGTCTTTCTACAAAGATCGCAATCTCATAAGCATTTATGACATGGGAATGGGATTCAAACAACTGGACTTTTCCTTTTTCAAAGTTAGTTGTTTATGAAATGTTTTGGTTCAGTAGCCAACCCAAAGAAAAAAAATGTTTTGTAATGACCCAAAAAGACTTATTTTTTTGGCAAATCAACAAAAGTAAAAGAATAAAAATTATTTCAGATCAGATGAAAGGAACGGTTCATTTAGTTTGACAGGTTTTTTAAAAAACCTTTCTGCATTCTAATAAAATTGAAGAAAAATTCCAAATGAAGAGTCTTCAAGTTGTAAAGCTGAAGCAAAACATGTTTACTTTTGGAATTTTTGGAGGGGGCGACAGAAAAATTGGGCAATTTGACATGAATTCACAAAGTGTTTCAGTTGACCCAAATGTTCATTTATTTGGAGAAAAAACAATCGCCTGAAAAAATGTTCCCAGCTCTGTTCAAGAAAGACTCCTAGCCCAAGAGCAAATTCTGCCTCTCTGCATGGGCATGAGAACCCATCATAGATGTGATGTAATTGGCATGGCTTCATGAGGAGTTGGCAAACCTATACAGGGAGACTACACTACCAGAACAACCAAGCACAGTTCTATGAGCACTCATGACATACATGGACAGTAAGGGGCAAGAGGGGGCAGGGGAAGAGAAGTATTCAGGGGAAAGCTGGTTGAGAAAGATGTAAAGCTGGAGAAACCACAACTCATTGCAATTGTTTACACCAAGACAGCAAAACTGCTACAGAGTGGGTCCACTGATGCCACACAGCTTGCTGGTAATGATTCTTGCCCTTTCCACACTTCCTGCTCCTGCAGCTCCTCATGCTACGCAACCTAGTTACTTGGAAACAGAATTTACTTGCATGTTAGAAGTTTCCCAAACAACCAGCAGTGAAGAGATTTCCATGAAAGCTCCCTTATTTTGCTATGCTATCTGCTGAGAGTTACAGAATAGAGTGGCTTCCCTTTCCTAAACTGAAAAGTGTTACGAAATTTGGCGTAACAAAAATTCATGAAATCCTGTTAAAGCTTTGTAAATGTTAAAAAAGGTATTTAATTGTGAAAGACAAACTGGGAACAAGAACATCCAACTTCACAGCATTTCCTCTTGCAGTGTAAGAGCAAACTAACAGGATTTGCTCTTGTACAGTGCATGTGCGAAGTACTGCATTTTACCATATGCTTAAATGTGCAGTGATCCAGGACAAGGAGTGCAGGGAAACCTTGTTTTGTATTAATGAAAGCACTGCTGATCAGTTGCCAGATTACTCAGAAGTAACATCTAGGGCCCTAATTCTGCAAGTTACTCCATGCATGTAGATCTATGTCCCAACGTGAAGCCTATATGACATCATTAGGACTCTGCAGATACAGGTGCATGCCTGCATGGGGTAACTTGTGAGATCAGAACATAGAGAGAGCGGCCTTGTTAGCTGTGTATTGGGGCTAAAAAATAATTCTTAACCAACCTGGAAAGTATGTGTGTGTTGGCGGCGGGAAGGGGGTGGAAATAGCGTGCAGTTCTATCTCCATTTTACAAATGGAAGGGAAAGGTTAAGTGATTAGCCTTGGAGGTCCTGCAGTCCAGGAACTGGACTTTCACCAAATCTGAAAGCCTACATTCTAGTTCTGGTCCAGACACTGATTTACTGCTTAAGCTCTCCACGCCATAGTTAACATCTGTAAAGTAGAGATAATACTGATTTAGCTGACTACTTCATCTGGGAACTGTAAGAATTAGTTAAGTATGCCCAGATTTTCTCCAGTCCCAAAGTGCACTTGGCCCAGTGTGGGGGAATTAAGAGAGCCAGTTGCCTATAGGCTGCTCTAACTTACACTAGCTAGTTATGGCCCACAAAGCACCATACATCGTTTGAGAGTTGGAAAAGTGTAGGCATACCCGACCCCTTTTGACAGGATGCAGAAGATAAGAGGGCATGTGGTACAGGAGATGGCTACACTGGGCTCACATCAGGTGAGACGTGTCCCATGGTGGGGAAGTGACTGGTTAAAAACAAGTCCTAGGCTTCGCACCACCTCAATAGACCAGGCAACAGGTTTCGAATGAGCATTCACTGAAAAATGCAGTTTGTAGAAACCAAAACTTTCTTCAGATTCAGCACAAAGTTACTGAATAGTTTCAGAAAAAAAAATTCTTGGCGATAAATTCACAGGGAGATTTGGGTGCTACTGCTTCTCCCCCTTCTTTGTGCCCTGTTGCCTCATGGCTGGAATACTCCCCTGGGATGTGGGAGTCCTGGGTTGCAGTCCCAATTCTGAGTGAGTGCAGTGAGTGAGGCTATAGAATCATAGTTCCACTCTCGGAGGCCCAACGACTATTTACGCAGTGTATACAAAATAGAGCAGCGTCAATAGGAAAGATTTAGAAAGACGCACCCCAGAATACCCTATAGACCAGTACTTGGATCATTCACCTCCCAGGGGAGAACCCTAAATCCAAGTCCCTTTTTTGAATCATGCTGAGGGGCGGGGAGAGGGGAGGACTTGCACCCAGGTGGTTGTTCTAACTGCGGGGCTATAGGGGGCAGTGATACCACTAGTTTTGTGAGTGAGTTTCCAAATTTCCTTTGCTTTAATAATAAAGCAGGTAAAAATGCCTGAAATGGAAACAGTACTTTGTCAGCCCAGAATGAATTCTTTTGTTCTGCTGAACATTAGTTGCAGATCGATCCAAAACAATGTATTTATTTAACAGTTTCACCAGTGAACTGGAAAACAAAACAAAACACAGTTATGCACTTAGCTCTGCACCGGAGGAACACAAAGTGGCCAGAACAAGGGGAAACAATCGGCCACTTAGTGTCTATGCAGTGCTTTGGAAATATAAGGCAAGGCAGATCTGTAATTAAGAGTCCTCTGCACATTCGAGACTCAGAGAACAGCATTTTAGAGGAAAAAGCAAACAGCCAATCCTGTATCCTGCCTCTATTGCATTTCACTGAGCCTGTAGCAAGTGGTGTGAAATTCTCAAAATATATAAGCTGAAATGCAGTGGGAGAGTGTGTCAGGAAGAGTGAGGGTTTGGCAGAAACATTTTTAGCAGAGATAGAAGTTGCTTTAAAAAGAGGAAACACAGAGTTGCAGTGAAGCTTTTTTGATTCTTCTGCATGAGACGGTCTAAATACCAGCTTTTAAATATATAGTCTGTTAGGCACCACATCTTCCAAACCTAGTAGCATTGGAAGTCTGCGCAAGGGTCCTGTTGATTTCAGTGGAGCCAACATATTACCCCATGGGAACATTCTCAGAGTCAGGGTTAGCCCCAGCATGACTGCACAGAATTTTCTTTACCCACTGGGGGTAACATCCTGGCCTTCAACTGGCTATTTTCTCTATCTCAGAGACTGCTGAAGCTCAGTTATGCTGATTGTATATCGTTTTTGAAAAAAAAAGTTAATATTGTACTCATTCTCTACACATATGCAATCTTAATATGGATTCCCACAATCAGGAGTGCAGCTTTAATTGATGTCTACCCAAAAAACTGGTTTAATCAAACTGGTTTAATGACTGGTAATGACTTGTTTAATTGCAACAACATAAATTCTGCTCAATGAGGTAAATTCAGCTAGTGTCAAATAGTTAAATGAAGTAGGTTTGAAATTCTATTCTCTTTTCCTATACAAGCTGCCAAACAAAGTGTTAGGGGCTCCCCAAAAATAATCTTTCCATCTGTGATAATGGCTGTGTACCAGGTGCATGTGTTTATGAAGGGGAGTGAGGGACTGCAGAACCTATTAATTTGTCTTTCCTGTTTAACCAGAACACTCAGTCAAGAAAAGCAGAATAATTACTTTGCAAACAAACATTAAATATGTACACTAAATCTGTTTATAGCTTCCTCCTAAAAATTATAGTGTTTGTGTATATTTATACACATTCATATATATAATGGTATGTGTGTGTGTGTGTATGCACACACATACACAATACTACAACAATTGAAGTGGTTGACATTGGATCAGGACCTCATTAAGACATCCACTCTTGGGAACAGTATTGAAAGTTCCGATCTTCAGACTGCACCAAGAGCCAAGCAACTTGCTCTTCAATAAGTATGTATAAGACTTGCTGGATGTGTTAGCAGCATCCAGACAGGATGAACTTCAGAGGCATGAATCAGGAATTTTAAACAAAGGATTCCCATGGGCCTACTCCAGACTATCACTGGGATGCTTCAGGGAATGGAAGTGACAGAGGCTTTAATCTTCAGTCCACCAGTTAAAGAATGGCTCAGCTTGATAAAGGTAACCCTACCAGATGCTTCACCATATGAAGTGAACAGTTGGTCTTGTTCAACAGCAACTGGAATAAGTGCCCATATCACACCAAAAATTACTACAAACAGTATTTAACTCCCTTTCTAGGAGCCTCAGCAGAGATCAAGAAGAAGGATTTGTTTGAGTTCCAAACTTTGATTAACCTTTACGTAAATAATCAGCTGAGATGTCCCCTGGTGATTTTAATTTGCTAGGAAAAAATTGCTCCCCTCAATCCATTGAGGTGAGGGATTTCAAAGCCACAGTATAATTAGCTATCAGTATTAGAGTAGCAGCTGACCAGCTCTAAAAATAAACTAAATTACCCAGGGGATCGCACGCTTCTTAGCTTCTGTAGTCTGAGTGTAACACTGTACGGAATTGTGAGACACTTTATGTTATTATTATTAATATCAATATTATAAAATTGCAATTACTCGTGCCAGATATGCCATGTAAGGTGTCAGTGAAAATCCTGTGATTTGCCAAGCTTGGTAATCTTGTTTATATGTTTGTATGACCTTTGTTTTGTGAGTTATAGATATATATGGTATATCTGTATTTCAATTCTTGTGCTGTGTTTCTGGGTGACACCCCCAGACAGAGTGGCATCCACATTAAGCTTCCTGAAGGCCCATCAAGGGACATCAGCTGTACAAGGAACCCATTGAAAAAAGCCTAGGGCTACACCTTATGAGTCAACAAGAAATGTAAGGGCATGCCTCTGGATAGAATTCTAAGGCTTTTCCAAGCTGTGTGCTGTGAAGCTTGTGTTTGGGACAAAGGAAGTACAAGCCACATGGCAAAGGATATAAAAAGGTAGCTGTATCATCTCCATTTTGTCTTCAATCCTGCTTCCTACCTCTGGAGCAACTTCTCTACACACTGAAGCATTCAACAAAGGACTGAATGATCCATTGAAGGTGTGGGTGTGTTCCAGAAGTACTTTCAAGCCAGCAAATTCACCAATACTGCTAAGAACCTGATATATGGACTTTGAAGTCTTATGTATGTATTTGATTGCTACGCCATTTAGCAACTCTCTTATTGCTCTTTCTTTTCTTTTGTAATAAACCGTTAGTTTAAGACACTAAAGGATTGGCTGGCAGCATGGTATTTTGGGTAAGATCCAAACTAATAATGAGCTGGTAATGAGGCTGGCCTTTGGGGTCAGAAGAATATTATGTATAGTGAGCAGAGTTTTTAAATAACTTCTCATTGTACTGGACCTATGTGCTGATTGGGAGCCAGAGAACTGGAATGAAATAAAGGGGTCCGTGTGATTTCCTTTTTTAGCTTCTTGATAACCAGTGTGGGGGATCAGGAGCACAGTTTGTGACTAGTTGGTGCAGTGGTAATCCACTCGCATGCCGCAAGACAGTTTGTTTACATTGACCGTCCACAGGCACAGCGACCTGCAGCTCCTGGTGGCCACGGTTCTCCATTCCCGGACAATGGGAGCTGAGGGAAGTGGCGCAGGCTGCAGGGACGTGCTGGCCACCACTTCCCGCACGTCCCATTGGCTAAGAACGGCAAACCGCAGCCACTGGGAGCTGCAGGGGGCCATGCCTGTCGATGGTCAATGTAAACAAACGGTCTCGTGTCACACGGCCTGCAGGTTGCCCACCGCTGGGTTAGTGAGTCTAACTTGAGTGTTAACCACCAGTTTTTGGGAGAATCTGCTCTCCTTTTTGCAGCCTGCCCTCACCTTGGCATTTTCAGTGAGGACTACCTCAAGTACCAGGGCTCACACCAGCGAGTCCTTGAATTCCTCCATTTCCCCCACAAGTCCCTCATGCCATGGTCTCTATGCCTCCCATTCCCTCCTCCACATCTCAATTCCCTTCCCCAGGGGCCCATTTTTCCTTTCCCCCCTCTCCATTCCACATCCCTGAAACTATACCCATGCACCCAGTTTTCCCCTCTGAGTTCCTGTTTACCTTATCACGATCACTTCCAATCCCTTGCACGTCTCTGCTTCCTCCACCATCTTTCTCCCTCCTCACAACTTCTTGCTTCCCCCAGCACTACTACTCTATCCCTCCAGTCCCTGCTGATTCTCCCTACCCTCACTCTTTCCCCACTCTGCTTCCTGCCATCCCCTATACAACTCTTATTGCTAACAGAGTCCAGCCTACAGACACTATCTTCACAAAGCAAGTTCAGCCACTGCCTCAGATATGTTTGCATATCAGCAGCAGACAGAGATTTCTCTGTCTGCAGTCTCAGGCAGTCTATGGCTTTGACCCTCCTATGAATCAGGCTTTTCTGGTGTTTCAATTTGCACCAAAAATCAATACAGTTGTGCCCACTGATGCCTAGAACATTCCCTGGAATTTTAGAATTGACCAAATGCAGCATTCCAAAGGTTATAAATAGATGCCACTGCATGTCAGACATTATCATTCTGCATCAAGTAACTAACAAAGACTGGACCCAGTTCTTGCACTGAGTGGGTAATTACTTACACCCATATAAAGTGAATTCACCAGTGGTAGCATTTTACACAGGTGTGAATACTTAAGTTACAAGACAGTAAAAAATCAGGCTAGAACAGCTTTTAGTGAAAGCTCAGCACTTGCTGCATACAATGAAACCTCTGACAAGATCCAAAATGAGGACTGAATTTTTGTTTCCCTTTCTCAGTTTTCTCCTGTTTGGGATATTAAACCAGTACATTGTTGCAAGATTATGCGGTGCGAAAGTTACACTCTCCAACATGCAGAGTCACCCCAACAGCTGCATTTCCTGTGTTTGCTGACACCTGGGTAAACCAAGCTGGTGTCAGAGAGCTTCATTCACCTCTGCTTAAAATAGTAACCAGGAATGCCAACTGAGCATGCTCGGCAATCTTTTTCAGTTGCTTATAACTTTATTGTTCAATTAAATTTCAGACTTGGTAGAGACATGGGGCCTGATCAAATGCTCTATTAAGTCAGCTGAAGTCTCTCTGCGGACATTAACAGGGCTTGGATCAGGCCTATATTTCTTACATTTAACTATTTACCAGCCACATTTTTAAATTCAGTCGGTCTTGAATTAAAAGTAAGAAGATTAACCAAAGTGAAAAAGTACTTTCCCTAAATTTAAACTAAAGTGTGACTGAAAGATTTTGCATACAAGGGGGAAAAATAAAATAAAAATTAAATTGTGTGGAAAACTATTGCCTGAAAGGTGAACACAAATGATAAGAGACTCTTTTTTCAGTCTTAACTATAATAATAGAATAATAGATATGAGGAGCTGGAAGGGATCTCAAGAGGTTGTCTAGTTCTACCCCATGCTGAGACAGGACCAGTGCAACTATTATAGTACTGTTATGCTGAGAGGTATTAGTGGCTGCATGAACCACAAACCCCTTTCAGATTGGATGTGAACACACCCTTAATTAACATAACTGTGAGGATAAATTATGCACAAGGTGCTCCCTTCCCTGCCCTATGATACAAAAGGGTAGTGAACTCAGCCAGCATTTTGGACTCAGTGGGTGAAGGGGTGTGGCTGAGTATTTTAGGTGTGTGGGAAGGCAGAACAGAGAGAAACTGAGACCAGACAAGAAGAAGGAGAGGCAGAGGCAAAAAGCAAGAAAGCCAAGCAATAGCTGGTGAGTTCAGTGTCACTCTGGAAAAAGCTAGCGAGAGAGCTTTTGCATGTGTTGGCTAGAGAGGCTAGGGGTAGTAAGCTAAGAAACTGCTGTGATGGGATCCCCCGGGGTGCAGCCTGGGACTGTAGGACCACTGTGCTCCCTTTAACTTCCTCCTTCCTGGGCTGTCTCTCACAGTGCCTTGCTAGAGACCAGCAGAAAACCCCTTCAGATGCTGTTATCACTCAGAACAAAAGCATGTGGAGCCCCACACCCAGCTATATTGCATGAATGCTCCCAGAGCCACTCATGAATCACACAGAGAAAGACACCAGAGCCAAATTCCCCCTAGCACCATAGCTCAGGAATATACTATCTTGCACTGCTCAAGATGGGCAGTGCAGATTTATTAATTGGTTCACCTCTTCAACAGTGGAAAATGGTTATACACCAGCCTTTGTCAAACCTGAGCAGATTTGCCATACACTTCATACAAACTCACTGGTAAAGATAAACCATGAAATAAATTTATTGACTATAAAAGATAGATTTTAAGTGATAGGCAAAAAGTCAGAGTTCGTTACCAAAAGAAACTCTCAATCCTATTCGACTGGGCAACTTCTAGATTAAGCAGTTTTTCTCACTTCACTGGATATTGCTTAATATACAGGTTTGTTCCTTAAACCTGGGTCAATCTCCTCTATTGGAGCCTTGTCTTCTCAGTGTCTTAATTGCTTGCAGTATAGGTCGAGGCAGAAGAGTAAGCCAAGCCTGGGCCCCCTGTGTTCAATTTTATATCCTCAGTCCATGTGCTTGTAGAACAGAAGTCCAAGTATGTCTGGGAGGCATTGCTGAGTCTCCAGGCAACGTTGAGCAATCCCCCTGGTGTGACCTCATGCAGGTGAGTCATTGCATTGTAGCTCCCTTGATGGACAATGGTTGTTGATGGGTTGTTTCACACCCCGTCTGGGTATTGGTTACTTTCCTTGCTGTTGCCTCTGGGGAGCTAATATCTGGCTGATTCCCCAACTTACAGCATGTTTTAGCTACAACCATAGAACACAATTCTCATAACTTCACATGCAATAATAATACATATATATGGATAGAGAAATGACTTTCAGCAAATCATAACCTTTCCCCCTGATACCTTACAAGGCATGCTTTATATGTAATATCACAATTATATACAGACGAGGAATATGGAGGGTTACAGGATGCTCCCACAAGGTACGGAACGTCACAATTGCTCCTTTAGATCGTGGTTCTTTCTACATTTGGAGAATGTATGTTCCTTATAAATAAACCAGATTGTATCAAAGGAGATACCAAACTCCAACATTTTCTACTTCCAGGTGGAACATCCCCAGACCCCAAACGTTGACTAGCTTATAACAACCAACCTATAGCACCTTTCCCACCTCTGATTAATACAAGTAGGAAAGGAGGGTATAACTACTGCTGCATGAAACTGCCACTGTAAGATACATTCAGAATCTTAATATATAGCCCCCTCCTTCTCTACAGTATGTAGGTTGTCCTATCAAAAGGAACTGTCTGTTCCAGTAGTGTGACAACTCTTTTCTTCAGCACACCACTCAATCACAGGTAACTGCTGATTTTAGTTGCTAGAACTGTATCCCAAATTAATAAGAAAAGATCTTGTTATATAGGCATATTGCATGTCTTGGTTCTGCAGCTCATTATAATGTATTCATTCTTATTTAGGAATAAGTGTTTCATTATATTGTTGTACAGTATTTTAGAAACAGTAGTTTCTAAATGGCTGACCTCTGAATTTTCCATCTTTATAGTGTGCAGTTAATTAGGATGGTTGTGGAAGTCCTTACCTAACATCTGCTAGTGGTAATAGGAAATCTTATAGCCACTGTGTTGGCAATTTTTGTGGTATCCCGTCATCATTTTAAGTATAAAACTACACTGTGACTATTTTAAGGAAATACAGCAGAATTACTTCCTGTGTGTATAAGAGAGATCTACATATTTTGACTCAGTTTACAGATCCACAGATCAAGATGCAGTCCACAGTTTACACTTGCTTCTCTTGGTCTCTCTAGTGGCGCCATCTGTGGAGGTTATACCACCTATTAGGCAGGAAACTCTAGCAGGAAGAGAGATGGGAGGCAGATCCAAAGACACCCACACAACATGATGCAAGAGAAACATTGAGACATGATAGAAGAATAAGAGGAAGTAGAAGTTAAAAGAACATATTTAACCAAACAAAATACTTTTACACAGGTCAAAATTAAACAGCGGACCTCACAGCACCAAGATAGGGGCAAAGATTAGAGTGGGACTTAAAAAAAAATAGTTATTTAGAGGGCTAGGACTATTCACAGTTACGCAAAGCCAAGATAAAAAGGATCAGGAAAATAAAGCCTGACACTTCTCGACATTAAGCAAATATTTACTGGCTGGATTAATAAAGAGCTTCTTCAGCATGTATCATAGCAGGCCAACATATACAAAAAGGCCTTGACATTGGAATTCTTAAAAAAAACAAACCCCTCTTCCTCAAGGTTTTGTCCTCTCAAGTGTACGTGTTAAGAATGCAACTTCTTCCCCAAACTGGTAACGAGTCTCACAATTTATGCCAAAGTCTTCCATCATTTTGGAAAAACCTACCCAAGACCCTCTAACTCCCTCCACAGTATTTCCTCTGTTGAAGGCAGTTTATATCCTGCCCTCTTTCCCAGGATTCCTTCTGGATGAGTGAGAGAGACAGGGGAGCCTGTCCTTGTTCCCTCTTCAGGGCTCTACTTTCAAATCCTAGCTAGAATTAGCAGCCTCAGTCCACCATCTGCTACTTTGCAACTACTTCCACTGTCTCAGTAGTTGTTTCCTTTGTTCTCCACATTCACATTTGTAGTGAAGAATCTGGAGACTTTACCCCTTGGTCTTAAAGGGACAGTATATCATTACAGGCATGTTATTGCATAAGGTTTTCATGAACTTCTGTTGCTCCTTTTAGAGGAGTTTCCCCTTCCCCACCCTGTTTTGCCCATCAGAAGAGCCAGCTTCTCATGGTTTGGAAGGAGGAGCCAAGAGTTGTGTGGAAGCCCATTGGTTTCCATGCAACAGAAGGGGCTGAAGGCAGCTGTCCATCAGGCTGAACAGATTATGGAAAGAAGGATAAATGAATCGTACAAATTATTGTCAGATGGTTTCCTTATGAATTAAGTTAAGGCCTAATCAGACCACATCCCTTGTGTCTTGTCTTTCTTCCTGCACATCTGGAATAATTTCTGTCTATTCCCTTTTCCTTGAGCAACCCTGGCATTTCCACACACAAAGCTTGTCTCCTGGGAGTTAGCTCACAGCACAGTCCCTATGTGGTCTCCTGGGACTTGTATGCCTCAGAAAGCTCTACATATTTTCAGCAGGCTGGGCCAATAATGGTGGAATAAAGCATGCCTTCTTTTGTTGTTCAACCATTTTCACTTGTATAATGATGTGAAATGACGATGAAAAGGGCTTTGGGTATCAGTTTGATTTTTTTGTCTGCTGAGCTGAATGATTTCATCAGAATACTTTTTAAATGAAGCCCAAAATGAAAAAAAAAAGGACTATTAAATTCTGAAAGGTAAAAGTTTGAAAATATGAAAGAAGGTCTCTGACTGTGATTGGGATAGGGTGCACCGATGAGAACAGATGCTCTCAATGACCATGTTCTATGTGATTTCTGACCTTAGACAAGCCCAGCACTGTTATGGAAATAAAGATAAATTATTCTAGCTATCTTTGTTGCAGTCTGATGTGCAACATCAAGGATCATCTTTCATGAGTTTTGATGGCTTTTAAGTTTATTACCACTTGATAACTGAGAACTGTAGCACACCAGAACAAGAACATCATAATATTAACAATAATTAGCTATACGGAAATGTTTGTTTGAAGCTCAACTTTACTGGGGATTATGACTTCTTGGATTCAGTATTTTACATTGGAGCTAAGTCTATTTCATCTGAAAAATAGCCCAGCTGGCCATCAACTGATGTACAGTAATGTAGAGTAGTAAAGACCTGAACATTTTACAGTGAGAAGAAAACTTGAATATAAGCACTAAACTATAATATTGCAAATCTCTGTGGGAGGGCGCGTAGTATAGCTGCATCCAAGAATCCCATAGGGATTGATGTGACATTGGTATCTGCTATGAAGCAGAGCTGTAGGAGCTTAGAAAAAACCTGCCTGGTG
The DNA here is from genome assembly GCF_965140235.1 of Caretta caretta. Lineage (NCBI taxonomy): Eukaryota > Metazoa > Chordata > Testudines > Cheloniidae > Caretta > Caretta caretta. Next base: position 302,066,738 of record NC_134206.1, on the reverse strand, counting down.
AGCAAAAGCTCTTTAATAAAATAAAATTCTCAAAGCTGTTAACTAAAGAGAGTATAATTAAAGATACATACTGTTAATCTAAAATATACCCAGTCTTTTTATAGGCACAGTATGTCAAAGTGGGAACCAGCATATTTTAAAGTGATAGGTTAAAAAAAAATAACACTCAACTTTTCGCCTCGCCCACCCCAGCCTAAACTGTAGGATTCCAACACCTAGGCTCCCTTTGAAATTTAATAAACACATTTAAAAATGTCCTGCTCTGTCTATGCCCCCTAGCCAGACCTTTTCTCTGTATTCTCCTGTTTGAACCGCGGGGATTTGTAAGAGCAAAAATAGTGGGCCTGATTCTCTCTAAATTATACTGCTAAGTATCAAGAGTAACTCTATTGAAACAAGTGTAAAAACAGTAGTAGTGAGAAGAGAAACAGGCTCAATTAGAAGATTATGAATCAATAAATGGTATTTCTAATCATTAAAGTTAAAAAGGCAGATGAGCAAAAAATATGTGTTGACAATTTATTAATGTCAAGTTGATTTGGTGCCAGTGTCCTATCTGTATTGCAATTCAATAGTTATCACTAGAACTACTCCTTGTGTTGTGTTTACCTTTGAAGTTTATCAGATGTTTGGCAGCAAGGCATATTAACCCTTTAGAGCAGTAAGGAGGAGAGCATGTTGATAAAAACAAAACAGATATGGGGCAAAATTATCTTGAGTTTACCCAACTCTATTCTACAACCCTCCTATACATGCTCTTTCTAACATATATATGTAGAACCCGACATGTTGCAAATTTATGTTAGGGTGCTTAGAGTACTGGAACTGAAATATACTGTGTAGATGTGAGAGAAGAATTCAGCCTGTGGAATGGAAGGCAACACCCATGCTGAAAGAGAATTGTGGAAAGCCACTTTAATAAAAGTGGAAATTGTCCTTGATCACAGGGCCAAGGGTAGACCATTAAGACAGAAAAATTCACCCGGGGCTCAGCTTTCTATTCTATTCTATTCTATTCTATTCTACAGAAGTTCTTATGCCATCCTCATCACCACAGTATATGAACACTTTCCAACAGTGCATTAAGCAATATGGCTAACATCTGTCATATATTTCTCTCACCCTCTCCCTAGGGAGAGAATTGTCTGTGTAGTGGAGTGTTTGGTTTTTGTAGAGATTTTTTGTTTTATTTTGTTATGTCTTGTTTTATTTGCTTAGCAAACGTATACACTGCTGCATGTTTGTGTTAGAGAAGGCAAAACTGAAGAACTGCACTTTGCACTTGGAGTGGAAGGTGGTAGTTTTCCATTCTTGTGGGAATTCCACTGTCTTGGGCCAGCCCCTCCATGTCTCTGTCTTCTGCACAGACGAGCTTTATCCTGATGGTAGAAGGTTCTATTGTGCCAGAGGACTGGAATTGCTGACCACTGACTTCATCCCAAAGCTTTAGTTAATCTTTAGATATCCTTGGTCCAGGCCATTGAGCACCATTAAGACTAAGACTGAGACCTTGAATTTGACTCAATACTATATAGGAAGTCAGTGCAGAGAGGGTAGGGCTGGGCTGATAGGCTTGGGGTAACTTGCACTGCTGAGAAGAAGCATTGCAACATTCTGTATGAGTTACAGTTTCCTAAAGGCTTGGATTTATGTCCAGATATATTGTATTGCTGTAGTCCAGCTGGGAGATGACAAAGGTGTTTAGAACCAAGGCCATGGCATTGGCCACCAGGATGGGAGAGAGTTTACAAGCAAACCAGAGACGGTAGAAAGTATTATGCATAGATGCTGCTGTGTAAGAGCTTAGTGTCAGCAAGGAACCCAAGAGCACTTCTAAACTACAGACAGAATTAACCACTTGTGGGTGTGTACCTTCAACCAAAAGAGAGTACACTGTGGCTGCAAATTCTTCAAAGTGATTTCTTCTGTTCATCAGTATAACCTCTATATTGTTTGGATTAAGCATCAAACAGCCATTTTTCATTTCCAAGCACTGGGTTATCTGATGGTGGTGATATGGTTTTATGTAATGAAGGATAGGTAGAACTGTGTGTCATCTGCATATTGACACAACATTCAACATTCAACTGATGCCATCATTCTCAACTGATGCAATCACTGTCACTTACTAAAATGTCAGAACACCTACAGGAAATCAGCACTAGGATGAAGAGCAGCTTGCTCAAGGCAAGACAGAAGGTATGGTGGTTGGAAAAGGGAAACACTTTGAAGTAGTAGCTGCAATGTTAGCTCCATCTTCCATTGAAAGCATACTGTCCCCATTCGTCAGATTGGTGTGAAGCCTCAGGGTTCTCTTGGACTCTTTACTAAGCTTGGAGGACCAGGTAGGATCAACATCTAAAAAATACCTTCTTTCAAATCTAGCTTGCTAGGAAACTTTGTTCCTTCCTCCTGGACCAAGATCTGGCCAGAGTTATCCATACATTTTCTTTTCCCGGATGACTACTATGCATCACTGTGTCTAAAGTATATGTAAAGACAATGCACAAGCTCCACCTCAGAATGTGGTTGCCACCTTCTCTATGGCGTAGGCCAGCATGAGCACAATAGGCTCATCCTCAAGTCCACCCGCTGGCTGTCAGTCAGTTTCTGATGCCAGTGTAAGGCTTTGATCCTCATTTTCAAAGCAATGAATGGATCAAGACCCATATATGTTCAAGACTGAATTTTGATCTATCAAGCACCATCTGTGCTCCTCTGGGACAACACAGATCTCAAAACCCAAGGTAAAGTATATGAGTGCTGGGAATAAAGCATTCTTGGTCAAGGGAATCCAGCTATAGAAGTAACTTTGAGGAGATTATGTAAATCCAGAGTTGAACCATCTTTAGTAAACACAGCAAAACCTTCCTCTTTGAAAAAGCCTTTCCACCATAAGAATGAGACTCTCAATGTTGACATTCCCTTCATGTCCCTTCATGCCCCTGCCAAATAACCCAGAGAGAGAGAGAATTAATAAAATTTTAAAAATCAAAACCAAAAACTGTACCCAGCAGATATTTTATTTCTAAAAGGGAGAAGTGTCCGAGACTCTATGAAACCTATTTGTGACTTCGCTATGACTATTGATTTTACATGGAAGATGCCCAGATACTATGGTGATAGGCAGTAGTAGAAAATCCTGAAATAGATCAATAGATAGATATTTCTGGCAGCTGAGTCCATGTCATCTTACCATTTTACTTAGTGGCTGCATGTTGATGTTGAATAGGAGCAGAGAGAGAATTTATCCTGATGGAGGAGATTTAGTTTTTCATCACTGATCTTTGGATGCATCCCTGCAGGAAGGACATAAACCATTTTAGCACATTTCCCTGGACACCTGTCACCTTTTCAGACAGGACAGCAGTATATCATGTGCAACAATGTTTAATACTGCAGAGAGGTCCAGGAGGATGAATAAAAGCTAGGCAGTCAGCAGGCAAAGGTCAGTCAGTCAGTCAGTCAGTCAAGAAAATTAGGAGCAGGAGAAGAAGAAGAAGAAGTCAGAGGACAGAATCATAAGAAGCAACTGCAGGGTCACAGCAGTAGCAGTGCTGCTGGGACAAAGCAGAACGGGACCCTGTCAAAGCAGAGGGAGAGAAGAGTGCGAAGAGTAAGCCTGCTAGCTTTAGTGCAAAATACAGATAGAAATAGGAGTATGTGTCTGTATTAATGAGTATGTGTATGTATGTTTGGGTTAATAAAGATGTGTGTTCGGGTTGTGACTGTTACATTGCTTCATATGTATAAAGTTTAAGATTTAAGATTGCTGTCAGCAACTGCAGGTGACTGATCACCGCATACAGAATGCAGCCGCTTAGTATTGCTCGAACTATATATTTATGGTTTGGATACTTTTAACCTCAAGAATTGTGCTAAGGGATTTATGTTTATGTTTTGATCTATGTTAAAATTAATTGTGTCAGGGAAGATGAGTTACACTAACTAAAGAAAATACTTTGTTTTGGAAGAATACTGCCTGGATGTCAATCAATTATATTGGAGGGCTGTATCCAGGGTCCTTCCAAGGGTAGCAGGTCTAAGTTGTACTGTGAAGTTTTTCCTAAAAGTGTTTCATGCAAAGCTCTGGCAATTTCTCAGGGGGAGCAGATAAATGGGACAACTGAAGGGAACCTCTGGTAAACCCAGGAAGGCATAATAGGTAAGCTATTGTGGGGGTACTGTGAATTTGTTTTGTGGGGTAACATGGCTAGCTTCTCTATGAGCTTGCTAAGGAACAGAAGCTTTGATACTGTGTGGCAGCTGGCTAGAACAAACATATCCATACCAATATATTCTTCAGTGTTGGTTGGACTACTTTGTGTTTAAAGGAGGAAGCGAAGATTCCTTCCTGAATGAAGCACTGGCTATTTCAGTCATGAGTGTCACCAGTTGTTCATGACCATCATCCACCAGTGAGGAAGGACATGGGTTAGATTTACAAGTCTTGAGTAGGATCCTGTAGGGTATCCAGTGCTTCCTGAGGAGTGAATGTACTGAACTCTGGGAATACAAGAAGTCTGTTTTTTGGCCATTGTAGGGGAAACAGATCTATGCTGTTTGAGAAACTTTCATGAATATGCATGATCTATATAGCAAAGATGATTGATCTTCACAGCATTTGGTGCTTGGTTCAGTTGCAGGCTGTAGATACTCAGGATTGATGAAGTGGTTCACCACGCCAGATAACTCCTTAAGGCAAGATTTGGCAGAGTCTTTTTCTTGGGACACATCCTCCTCCTGGATTAAAGTGTGGTCAAAGCTTGAGAGTCCTTCCATGGAGCACCAAATAGTAATATAACTAACAAAAGGTTCAATTTCTCTTTTTTTTAGTTTGCAAACTTGCCCGCAAGATTTTCATAGTAAAATTCCACCCCATGTAATCAAATCTGGAAAATCTGTTATTTTTCCAGTTTTGCAATCAGATTTTCAATCACGTGTAAAAGAAGGCAAAGAGAGGAAACTTTTCCTGTCTGTAATGGTGAGACCACAAGCGGCTGAGTGTTCCTGTTCTCAGTGTAATAGAAAAAAGTATGGCAAACAGCAACATCTCTAAGAAACACAGATTTTTACGGCAGGGGTGAGCCTTAAACCGCCATCCTGGAGTGATGAAGTAGATGGTTTCTTCCTTTATTTTTAATCATATAAAACTTTTAAACAGAGACATGACATTGTAGAAAGGCAGGTGTCAGGCACTTGGAAAAAGAGACAGATTACCAACTGGAATTGAAAAACGTGATCCTCAGGCATGGCCAATGAGCAAATGGAATTAAACAATTAATCTTATATCTCCACAACCTGTTAGCTGTACCAGAGGTTGCAAACAAAGTAACATTAACTGACTGGAATTAAAATTGTGGGCCCTTCCCACTCACAATTTGTAACTAAAATCTAAAAGTGGGGCAACCCCCACCCCACCCCAAAAAAATGCCAGACAGTTGACAGCTGATACTTTAGGTGTCGTTTAGTTGAAGGCACAAAACAGACAGGGCCAAAATGAATCAGATCATCACTTGGTGTAAATAAGAATTGCTCCATTGACTTCAAAGGACAGTGATTAATTGACACCAGCTGAGCTTTGGCCAAGTACCAAAATGAGGTTTATGAGGAGTGGAAATAAGGGCAGAATTTAATCCAGAGATTTTCCTTATGCTTCCTTGTCCTTGCCTTGTGATACCTTTCATTTGCTCAGCCACTCTTAAAGAAATCACTGTTTTTTGTGGTTCTGTCAGATACTGCCCAGCCACATAACCACCTCCAAAGTAGTGTATCTGTAAACAGTTCATTTCACACTTTCTTTTTAATCAGGGAAATAATGAATAATAAACAATGAATAATGAAGAGTGAAAAATACTGAATTGGGCCCACTGTGTACAAGGTTCATTTAATTCATTATATTATATGGTAAGGAGTAGCGCTGCAGTTTCAATTTATATAGACAAAATACTGTAAGATCTAATGGCTTTGATCCTCTAAATAATGATTATGGCTTTTATGAGCCATCAGCTGGGCCCAGTTTTCATGTCTAATCTATATGAATGAGCTACCATCTCTGTGAATCAGATCATTAGTAGAGATTTATACAGATAATATGATGATTTATTATGGTGCCATATAAGATCTCTAGGTGTAGTTGTTGCCTTGATTTCAGGCATGAGTGGTGTCAATGATTTGCTTGAACTAAATAGTTTGTCACAAGAAACAAAACAGAGATTGAGAAACTGGGAAGTTTATTGCGAGTAAATTAATCTGATAAGAATAGATCAAATAAAGCCTTCATGCAAAGATTCTCCATTGGGGTAAAATAATTTGTTAAATAAATTCAAGAAATAATACAGAAGATATCATTCAGTATATATGGAAATAAAGCAAGCTTTATCAATGAAAAAAAGCTGCTAAACGTTGCACAGTCAGCTAATATTAAGTATGTTACAGTTTATTATTACATCAACCTAAGAATAAATACACACTCAATCTTGCAATTAACTGCATGTGTGTGCATTCCTTTAGCCAACTGCAGGATCACATCCTAAATGCCTACAGTTTGCATCAGTGGTTAGCATCTGTGGGTATAACTACACTGCAATAAAATACCTGTTGCTGGCCCATCAACTGACTCAGGCTCACAGTTGCTGGGCTGCGGGACTGTACAATTGCAGTGTGGACGTTCAGGCTTGGGCTGGAGCCCAGACCCATGAGTGGGAACAGTGCCAGCATCCAAGCTCCAGCCCAATACCAAACATCTACATTGCAAATTTATAGTTCCGTATCCTAAACACTGCAAGACCAAGTCAGCTGACATGGGCCAGCTGCAGGTGTTTTACTGCAGCGTGGACAAACCTTGAGAGTGCCAGCTGTGGGCCTCAAGCAGTTAATAATGCTGGGCCCAGTACTGCATTACTTACCCAAGCAAAGTTTTCATTGACATCAATGGGAATTGTGTCTCGGTGAGGACAGGAGGACTGAGCCATTGATGCACAAAGGGATTTTCTTCTTTCTACTTTCTTCTTTCTCTAGAGCCCTATGTTGGTACAGGACTGGTCACTTTCCAGTGGGAGCAGGATTCCAGAAATATAGGCCTCATAAATAGAAAAGCATTAGCACAGCACATTATATATCTTTGCATTTCTTAAATTATACCTGTGAAATACCATGGTTTAATGGGGCACATAGTTGGTATGTTACTCATTTCACATTAAAATGGGATGATTTACAGTTCCTGATTATCACTTAAATAATACAAGAGTCTTATAGCTTTGTTTTCTTTAAGCACAAGAATTCTCATGCATATTGGTCACCTAGAGAGAGAGTGGTAGAACCAGAATGGGTTGAGACTCTGATATATCATACACTTTAGGTGAGTAGAGGGCCTGGCTTTGCTTAGGTCAGACAGACATTATTAGTTACAACTCTGCTAAACAAAACTAATGACAGGTTTCAGAGTAGCAGCCGAATGCATGCATCCGATGAAGTGAGCTGTAGCTCACGAAAGCTTATGCTCAAATAAATTTGTTAGTCTCTAAGGTGCCACAAGTACTCCTTTTCTTTAAACAAAACTAAGCAAATATTCTGGTTCTGATTTCTTGCATTTCAGCAGTATGGCACCACTATACAAAATCCACTTGAGGTGTAATTCTCCCCTGTGCGAAGGACCACTGTTGTGATAATTGGGCCTACAGATTTATCCTAATTGTAAACTCATTTGGTGAAAAGTGGCTAAAGGTTCATGAATTGTCATGATAATCTGTGATATACAACTGTTTAAGAAAAAATGCTAGAAGGAGACAGAAAGAGTCTACTGTTACCACTCAAGGACTGTGTTAAGATTATGAGTGGTAAACAAGAGGAGCAGAGGACTGGAAATCAAGCAACCATAATTGGTGTATTAGAAATTAGGCCTAATTGGTGGACAAAATAACGAGAAGATGGATTATTTCACCCATCACCTGTTTGGGGCCCTTATAAAGAGACTTTGGAGAGAACAGATTAAGAACTATTGCCATCACCATGGCTGCAGGAAGGATGTTGCCATGACACCAGACCTTGTCAGGGCGCAGATGCTTGACCATCATCACTGAATCGGCCGGGACCCCAAAATGATACATGTGAGATCCTTCCCTCTCACCCAGGTGCTCATTTCTGCTGCATATCTTCCTCTTGTCCTATCTCTCTCTTTCTCTCGACTTTTCACCTGACCCTGAAAGCACTGTACTGCACAGCACCAGCACAGTGAAATGAGATGACCCGTCCAGCTCTGCACAGCTGGAGAAGGACAAGTGAATAAGGGGACATGGCCAGACCAACCAGATGATGTCCCTAATCAGGGAGGTGAGCTGGGGTCCAGAGAAATAGCTGTTTTGGCCAATCTGCCAGCCCAAAGCATATTTCATGACTGTCCATCAATCAATTTCAGTTGTAATGCTCTTTACCTCATTTTGATTCTTTTTCTAAATATTAGAAATGTATCATTGTTTTGTGACCTCCCAGACTAACTTCCTCCCCCCACCATTCTTCTCCATTCTTAAAACGTTTGCTCATATATATAACATTCTGCATTCAGCCAATTTACATGTGGTGGGAATACTGGATGAGCTGGTACTCAAACAATCAGCGTTAAGAAATGGTTTATAATCACCTGTACTAGTGTCCATAAGGATCATTCTAGGACAATTGTCCTTCCTGTTTCAACTGGCTTATCTACTATGACAATTACAATGGACACATTAATCATATCTAACAGATACAGTTGGACAAAATACAGTACTATCTGGCCCCATAAATGCCTGGTTGTAGCAATCCAACTATATGCTCTATACTCATTCCTTCCCTCACATTCTCATCTCATATTTTTATTTATACTATTATACTATCACTAATGTAAGCACAAATTTAATTTATACTATCTTTCCAAATGTAAGCATATAATATAATGTAGTATATAACAAAGCATCTGTCTTAAGATGCCCTATTAAGAAACTTAACAGCCAAATTTATTTGCAATGTACATTAGACTAACTGCAGTGTATATATTATCTTGCTTGATCTTTATACTGATTTTTTGTGTGAAAAATAGTACAGAGGTAAAAATAAATGTATTATAGTGATATTTGTTTTAATATATGCATAATTGTTATGGCATTCAGACTACCAAATGATTACATGAATGCAACCACATTATTTTAGTGGATGAAAGCATCTGAAAAAAAATGTGACTATATGATCAGTGGCAATAAAGTTACTTCTCTTTGCCTGTATTAATTGCTGTGTGCAGAACTGTGTACTTGTCTAAAATCTGCTCCTGTTCAGCAGCTGTGTAATCTTTCATTTTAATTAAATCACTTTGAAAAGGTGCAGAACAGAAGTTCATAGCACCCACTTGAGTATATGAATCAGGCCCATTATGATGTGCAGTGTGCTCAGACACTCACATGCTCCTTATCTGATTCCATGGGATAACAAGAATTATCTGTAAGCACAAGACTCACTTGGCCCTAAGTCAATATGAATACATGAAATTTTGTAACCATTGCATTTATTTCTAGAGTACTGTTGCAGTTTTACATCTCTCCTCAATAGTGTAATTATTATATCTATCCAGAGGTGTCTTGTGAAAGCTAAAAAGGGCTGTATGGAAAGTGTTATCAAAACCAAATGATTTTTCCTCCACTCTTTGTGGGAATATTCTTTAAAAGTACAGAAAGGCTGCTGAAGATCATCTTTTGCTATTAATGGATAAATAATTATGTTCAGATTTACTGTTTGCTATTTTAAAAAAACTAATTAGCTCATTGTGAAAAAAAATAAGCCTTTAAAGTGTCTCTAGGTAAATGATGCGAACACATTATGTAAATATTTGTCTATATTTTTAAATACATTTGATTAGATTGTGATTCCACAATTGTGCACATATTCTAGCAGATACATTTGATGATAAGAATATTTGTCAAAATAGCCCATTTTAAGCAAATACTATAGAATATTACAGAGTGTGAAAAGTGAATTCCCAAACCTGAATTACACTCAGCCAGACAGGGCAGAGAAATATACCCACGTGACCTGCAAGTCCAATCAAAACCAACTTACAAAGTCTGATTTTTGACTGTCAAATTCTTGTAAAGAAATGCTTATGAACAATCTACAGCCTAAGAATTATTTGGTCAATGACTTTTAATAAAGAATTCATTTGAGGGATGCTCCTCAAAAATAAAAAGTAGAAAAATATGTCAAATTATTCATTTCAAATTACTTTCCCATCACTATTAGAAAGCACATAAAAGGAAGAACGATATGTGTGCTTTCTTCTGTCTTCTTTTTTTACTAGCAAGCAATCCACACACTTCCTAGACTTCTTGGTTTTTCTTTCTTTACTTGCTATCTTGAATACTTAAAAATAGTCATTGAGTCAGAGAGAGATTGAGAATGATTCAATAGCCTACTGATTAGCACATTCTCCTGGGAGACCTAGATTCCAGTCCTTGCTTCACTGAATGTTTAAGTAATTTATTAAAAAGTGGAACAGTATGAACAGGAGAGATTAAGAGAGCGGTCCTAGAATAGCCTATAGCCCAGTGGTCAAGGCACTCACCTAGAAGATAGGAGGCTTCAACTCCTTCCTGTCAATCAGGCAAGGTGAGGATTTGAACCAAGGTCTCCCCCATCATGAATTAATGCACTAACTAGTGCAGTATGGGATGGGTGGGTATGGCCCTGCTACCTCCTCCTGTGATTTATGCAGAACCTGATCTGGTAGGCATGTTCTTAGCTGCCTCCAATCATACCTGCTGGATTGATCTCCACAGGGAAGATAAGTGGAAGAACAGCTAGTTTGAGTAAGACTGCACCACGCCTTTAAGCAGGCGGGAGGATGATTTGCCTGGCTGGCCAATGAAAGGTACAGTGCTTTATGGTTGGGGGGTGGGAGGATGAGAGGAAAACTGCTGCAAAAGAAGACAAGGGGCCAGCATGGCGACACTGACTCATCCCCTGGGAACCGGATGCGTGGGAGAGTTTAAAAGGGGCAGCCCTGTGTCTGAAGCCCCCTTTTACATGGAGCAGGCTGAGGCAGCACCCACTGTTCCTCCCCTGTAGGTACTGAAATACCAGGTTTGGTCAAGACCTGCTGTGGGCATTACACTGGCTGCCCCTTTTTTGGGAAGGAATTTTCCCCTTCCTACCAGATTGGCCTAGGAGGAGTTGGGGTTTTTTGCCTTCCCCACAGTGGGTTAGGGTAGGGCTTTGTTGAGGTGTGGCATGAAGGGCAGTAGGCTATATGTCACAACTCATTTTGTAAGTTTAAGGTGGATGTCCAGTGCAGGTACTCCATAGAAAAGGTATACAGTGACCAGATAGATGGCTTGGAAAAGGACTTAAAAAGGAGGTGTTTGTTAAAGGAAAGAATGGTGGTGGGGAGGCTTAGGGGCTCCTATGAATGGTACATGAAGGAGCCAAACCCCCTTTCTTATAGCCTGCTTTAGCCCTCCTACAATGTGGGATGGATGGTAAGGTCCTAGCAATGGACTGGCTGGGGGGACCTGGATGGAAAAAGAGGGGGAGCTGGTGGAATCCTCCCAGATAATTATGGAATAAACATGGGGTTACCTGCACTGTACTTTTATCTGCCAGGTAGTCCCAAACATCTAATAATAAAGTTGCAGACTGATTAAACCCATATCAAATGTCTCCTGTTCTTTCAGTACAGCTGGACAATCATGCCTGGGTTCTAGCACTGAGCAGTTCAGTGGCATTAGGATTTAGGAAGGTTTGCACATGCCACTGGAAGAAATATAGGTGCCTATATACTGGTGGAAATGTAGGTCCCTACAGGGTTAGGCGGCAGCTGAGCAGGTGTTTTGAGGATATACATTTTGGACTTAAAGAAAAGGAGTACTTGTGGCACCTTAGAGACTAACCAATTCATTTGAGCATAAGCTTTCGTGAACTACAGCTCACTTCATTGGATGTATCCGATGAAGTGAGCTGTAGCTCACTAAAGCTTATGCTCAAATGAATTGGTTAGTCTCTAAGGTGCCACAAGTACTCCTTTTCTTTTTGCGAATACAGACTAACACGGCTGTTACTCTGAAACCTGTCATTTTGGACTTAGGTGCCTAAGGTGGCAGACAGACACTTAAATCCCTTTGTGGATCTAGTCCTAGCGAATTCCATTCTGTAAAAGGAAAAAAAAATTAAATCCATAAGAATGGTGCCTTGGATGGAATTAATCCCATGAATATACAGGGCTGCTGCTTCTCTAAAGATTAGGAGCCAAATCCTTCAATCTTTATACAAGCATATCATCCATTGATTTCAGTGGGAGTGCTGCCTGCATAAGGACAAGTAGGCCCAGTCTGGCTCCTATCAAAGTCACAGTATACGCGATTAGGGACTAAGTAAAGATTGCGCTAACAGGAATGAGATCAGTAATGGTTAATATGTTGTATATTGGGTTTTACATTGGAAAACTTTAAACTTCAAATATAATCAACTTTTTTGGACAGTTAATTAGCTAGGTAAGGTCATAACTTAAGTGAAAAAGTGTTGCTCACTACATCCTGGCCAAATTCCAAGGTAATAATAATTAATTAGATAATTAATTCCTCACTACCCAAATTTTCCCTTGTAGGTTCAGTTGAAGAAGTTATTCTTCTCATCTCTTAATAATGATCATGCAGCATTGCTGGAATAGAAAGGCTGTTATTTTGCACCCAGAAGTAACCACATTTCAATTGTGTGTGAATGATCCCTATATAAAATACAATGTGCAAAGTTCTTTGGGATCTTTCAAGATAAATGGTGTTATATTAATATGAATTATTTATTGTTATAATTAACTTAGGGTTGTACAATTTGAGATAACATCATAAAATGTTGAGAAAGATTTTAATAGGATTCTACATGGATTTTTAGGTGTTTACATTATCTCCACTAACCTTTCTTCTGGACTAGATTTATGATTTCTTTTTAGATTATCATTTGTAAATCGATAAGATTTATATTAATATTATAATATGCTACACAGCTACAGGAAAATAATGCTTTAATAAATTAGTATTATTGAATCACCATGGGCCAGGCATTTTTTCTGGGTAAGTACTACAGCCTTTGTCCCTACAAATACATTAATAATAATAATTAATAAGTTTTATTTGGGAGGAAATTATGGCACAGTATCTTTGATGGAATCAAAAGGATGCTGTTGGTAAATAGGGATATCTTTTTTTGTTACCTTTCTTCAGTTTTTTAATTAGTCGTTTCTACACTAGATAGATATATTTTAGAGCTATTTGGCCTAATTCTGCCCTCACGACCGTTGACAAAACCCCACTGGAGTTGTAGAGTCACACAGGTGTAGCTGAGGGTAGAATCTGGCTCTTAGTATTCTATTTAGGTTATTAATTACCTTTATAACCACTGACAGAAATTCAGAAATGGTATGTCAGGAGACCTCCTACTATCAACGTAGACTCCTTTAGACCTGGTCTACGCATATGCAAAGGACTCAGCACAGATTACATGTTGAGGATGTGGAAGAAGAGGTAGATTACAGTAAGGCAGGGGTTACTTTAATTTACAGCTCCTTCAGGTTCTTCATTGTGTTTCACCCAATTATGCACTCTTACACTTAAGTAAAGCATGGCTAAGGAATACTAAAGGGAGTACTGTGAGTGTAAGATGGACCAATTTACACAACTTTGTGCACCCCATTCTGAATTTGGCTCATTTACTGATTCAGTTTAAATTTTTATGTCCAGTACACAGAAGAAATTTAGGTTTCAGAGGAAAAGCCAGAACTTTTCAGCTGTGAAAAGTGTCCAATTTTGTCTGCACCTTTCAGATATTTTACATTTATTCGTATAAGATTAAAACCAAAAACAAATCTTCCATTTCATGCAGTTTATCATACAACTAATTTATGATTTCAGAAAGAACTCAAGATTATTTCACCATGGACCCTGATCCTGCTGCTCTTTTTCAAACAGGCAATGATTTCATTAACTGATGTTAATCGGGGATTTGATGGCAAAGACTAATGGACTTGTAGGTCAACCAGACCTTTTGGGGGCACAGCACAAAACCTCACTCTGTACTAACAAAGTGGAATGTATTCAGCAAAAGACAATAAAAATTACCAGTGGATTGAAAAGAATGAATTATGAGGAAAGTACATATCGCGTGTATAAGAAATAGCTAATGTGGAACATAGTATAATACTCTTAAAATATTTGAAGATTAATTATTTAATGTGGTACACCGATACATATGGGAGTAATGGTACAAAATTATGGGCTGAAAAACACCAAAAAACCTCATGAAAAATCCTCCTGACTTGTAATGCATTAGGCTAGGGAACAGTCTCACTAAGACAGTGGAGAAAGTCCCCTTGCTTGGGACTTTGATAAGAATATTGGATAAAACAATAAACTATGAACTTCCCTGGTCTTGTATATATTTAAGGCACTTATCACCTAAATATATGTGTTGAACATTTTATTGTAGTAATAAATTGTGCAGTAGCTGAAGGATGGATTAGATAATCCACACATGTCCTGGGTGTGGTGTTCTGTCCCATGTAGTGGCACCGAGAGAGAGAGTTAAATGAGTCCAGTTGGCTTTTAGCTCATGCTGTAGCAGCTCATGCACTAGGCTCCACAGGTCCCAGGTTCAATCCCGCCTGCTGACGACTGGGGTCTGTTGGTGTTACAAGTGGGGGCTTGCCGGGAATTTCAACTGGGAAGACTCTGCAGCTCAGGATGCAGGTCTTCAGCTAGGGGAAGTATGTAACCCACACACCTCTCAGGTGGGGTGTTCTGTCCCATGTAGTGGTGCTGAGACCACTTAGAGAGTTAAATGAGTCTGGTCTACAGCCTTAGCTAACAGCCAGTTGGCTTTTAGCTCATGCTTTAGATGCTCATGCACTAAGTTCCAGAGGTCCCTGGTTCAATCGTGCCCACCAGCTACCAGGGTCTGTTGGCATTACATGGGCCTTCCCATGTCTAATGTCTATACTTTTAAGATTATTTGCCCTCTTTGCAAGAGCTTTTGGAGATTTTAGCCCAATATCCTGGCAAAATTACAACTTGGGTAATTACATTGTGTGCACAAATGTTCCCCTAATCATTTCAGTAGGAGAAGTTTTTTCCTTGCTTTCTCTCTTACAATCACTTCTTTGTAGCATTTCAAATTCAGGACTGTTATATCTCAGTGTAAACTGAAGGTATCCTCAATGGCCAACCCTTGACCATTCCTCCATGTCTGTGAAAGGACATTGACAAAGCAGAACTGTCACTGTTTTCCTGCAGAGAGAGAGAGGGTAGGTAGGATTTTGGTACTAGCTACATCATTCATAGAGGGGCTTGGGAGCAGGAGTAGTACAGGTCCAATGTGTCCATTATTAGATAGGTCCCTTTTGGTGGAGGTATACATTAGCTGTGGAGGATACTGCAACACATCTCCTTCCCTGTCCCCAAACCCTTGAGTAAATCCCCATAACACTCCTCTTCCACTTGGACTATGCTGTAGTTCCAGGATTTAGTCCTGCATGCACAGTCTGTAGAGAATATTGGTACCATTCTAGATGAAAGTCATTATGTACAAGGGGAGCATTATTATTTTCAAAAGCATTACTTTTAAAGAAAATGAAATAAAACTCTGAAAATAGAGATCAAGGGGCTGAGGTTTTGGGAGAAAGTGGAGAACACCATAAAATAATTTATATCGTTAAAAAATATTAGCTGAGCTGTGTGGTGCTGCAGATTGATCAGCTGTGGGTTGTGTGAAAATAGGATTGCCTGGAATGAAAGTGTAAAATTCAAACCATATCTCTTATTGATATGCAATCACTCAGTAAATATGAAATACAGATGAGTTCTCTGTGGTATCTCCTTTTCTTTTCGTACTTCTCAATTTATTTCTTAGTGCCTATTTCTCAAACCTTTCTATCCAAATATGTTTCATACAATATGTCATTGTTTTCTCCATTACGTCTGTTCTATTTCTCGTTTGCTTTTTTGATGTTGACTTTTATTTTCTCTCATCTTAAAAGTGCCTTACTTAAAAAATGCTACTCTAATTTCATGTTTTCAAAACATTATTATGCTACAAAGGTAAATGAGCATGTGATAGGGAGGGCTAGGCAGTAAAATGCCCACTTCTATCTGTAGGTACCTAAAATTATTTCTGCTCCCTGATAATCTGTCTTGATTATTTGGACCACCAGTTGTATTACCTACCAGCTTCTTGGAGTAGCTGGAAGGTTGAAGAGTGAAAGGAGGATGACTCCTGTAAATCTCCAATGGAAAATGCTGACACTTGAATAAAATAAAGTGAATTTTCCTGCTGGACATAAGCCAAGCTATAATCTGACCCATTATTCAGGGCTACATTTTATCTCCGAGACCACCCCTGTCTGCCAACTTGCTGGGCTGAGAAGGAATCCTATAGGTACTGGAGCCTGCTTCGCTCTCTGTTGATGCCCATCTGCCTGCCTGAAATAGCCTAGAGTTTTAAGATTGTGGAAAGAAGCCTGGAGCTTTGTTATCTTACATCCATTGTATTACTCCCCCACTTGACCTCTATCCCGGCAAAGTAGAGCAAGTATGACCCATTCCCTAAACAACCACTCAGCCACCAGTACAGGGGATATATGCCTCTGACTGACACAGAATTTGTGAGGGAGCCTCTGTTAATACCTGAGCAGCATACCACTTGGTGAATCCTGCCTCCATTGGAGTCAGTGGGATTTTTGACATCCACTTCGCTGAGGCCAGGATTTCACGGGCTTTCTCCAGCTCTGCTCATCTTGCCACAGTTATTCATTTTTGTAGACTAAAATAGCCCTCTTATCTTATCCAAGAGACATCCCCTGGTTGTCCCTTGCTGGCAGAGGGAAAAGGAGTTCCTACCTTCCCTACATTTAGGAACCCCAATCTGGAGCCCAGAGTATGGGCAATTGCACCTCCCAACACCCCTCTACTGCCTTCTCAAGATCACTTTTTCTCCCTCAACTCCCTTTCTATTATGCTTTTGCATGCAACATCATTCCATCAGCTTCTCTTTTTAGCTGTGCTACTTTAATCTGCAGTACAAACAAAAGGAGACAGAAACTCTTTCCTGAGGCACAGTGTTAGGTGACCTTCCCCTGGAAGAAGAGAGAAGGAAGAATGACATGACCTAAATTACTTTTGTTTTAGATAACATTGACAACTCTTCTGTCCACTGTCTAACACTTCTTTCTGTCTGGAGTTTGTCACAGGTATCTCTTCTGTTTCCAGTCTCAGATGGGCAAGACATTTTTTAAAACTCTACACATGGCTGACAAAAATAACTAATATCAAGTTGATCAAAAGGGGCTTGATCCTGTACCACTGAAATCTATAAGAGTTTTGCTTTTAACTTCCATGGGAACAGGCTAAAGACTTAAATGTCTTTCCTCTTTACTATCATCATACCACATGACAGGATGGTAAGATCTCCTGCCATCCACCTCAGAAAGAGGGGTATTTAATGAGATGGAAGGTTTATTGTCAATCAGTAAGCATTGCAAAGGGTGAAATGTCCTTTATTTTCTCTAAATGTAGATGGTCACTCTCTCCATCAGCTTCTCTTTAACTGGCAGTGATTGCTTAGTATCCTAGAGTCCTTTAGGCAGGCAACATTACTAGGGACACAATGGTGTGTGTCTGGATCACATATAGTAGTAATCCAAATATTAAAACAGAAATACCAAAAGTAGTTCACTAAATAATCAGTCAACTATTTCTATTTATTTATATGGTTCCCATCTTTGTTGTATCTGAGCACCTCACAAGCACTGATTAATTTATCCTCACCACGCTCATCAAGTAGATCGTAGTAGTTTGCCCATTTTACAGATGGGGAACTAAAACTCAGCGAGTTTGAATGACTTGTCTAAGGTCACACAAGAATTCTGTCGTCTAAGTGGGCACTGACCTAAGATACAAGTAGAGCTGGGTGAAAATTTTTCAGCAAATAATAAATTCACCAGAAAGTGGGAGATACTGAAACTATTTATGAATTTGGGTCATATTCAGTTGAATGATTTTGGCCAAAGGAAAAAAAAATATTCAAAACAGACAAACCACTTTGACCATTTAGAAACAATTTATTTGGACCATTTCAGAATGAAATGTTTCACTTTTTCATTTAAAAATATTTTGTTTTGAAATTTAGCAATTAAAAACAAAGAGATGAAAGAAAAGTTGGTTTGAATGAAAAGTTCAAAAATGAAAAGTCAACACTTTTTATTTCAAAATGACTGAAACATTTTGTTCGACCTGATATGACCCTCTATTTTTGTTTCAGTGAGAAATTTTTTTTAAAAAAATCAGTTTTGATTCAAACTGAACCAATTTTTTTTCCAAATGTTTCACCTCAGCTCTCATCAGAAAAAAACCCAATTATTTGCTCAGTTTTAACCTGAGTCTCAGGCTGGTGTCTTAACCATAAAGCTGTCAACCCTCTCTTTACCTCCTTTACTTAAAAAAAAAAAGTCCATATTTTCTGAAGTTAAACTTAACCTTTCATTCTTAATTTGACTTGTGAATATAAAGCACATACAGTATCTAAACCAGGTCTAAAGGAATAGCAGAACTTTCAGCACTGGTAACATCCATTATATTTTTCACAATTAAAGCTTTTCATAACTGATATGTTCCTTCATTATCATACCTGTTACTTATTAATCTTAATCACAGAGAAACAGATTTGCTTACTTAAAAAGCAAAATATTCATAATGTAATGCAGGGTTTTATTTGCCTCTCACTATACACTCAAAAATAGGTCCATTTTTGTGGAAAGTTCTTCTCTGGGGCTCATGTTGTTCAAGTGAAACAATTCTTTATACCAAATAAAAATGGACTCCTATGCCGATGGGCTTCGGAATTAAAAAAATTCAGTACATTTCATTTTTGTATGTTTTTAGTGTAAAAATATACATTGTTGCAAACTGTGAACAACCCAAAATTCGAGGAGTCATAGAATCATGTGATATGAAGCAGTGGCCACTCTTATGAGAATGAAAACATGAAAATCGTGGGCCATACTCTCAGAATGGGTAAATCAACATAAGTCAGTTTACAGCAGCTCAGGATCTGGCCCTGTGCATACTGCCCAGCTCTACTCATACCATAACACCACAACACATATTCTCTTCCCATCTAACAGCTCCTTTGACTGTCAATATTCCCAGGGGTCTTTCAAGAGCTGTGGCTCTGGTACGTACAAAAACTAATATTCCTTCTTTTATATAAGACCTTCAAGCCACTGCAATATCCATTTTCTCATATCTAGCAGCATTACTGTTTACATCCAGTTTTTTTTTCATTTTCCTAGTCTTCCTGCAGAAAGTTTCCAGCTACCAATCAGGAAATACTATACTATACTATACTATACTATACCCCTACTATACCTTAACCCTTTGCCAGACCCCACACTGTTACACTCATTCCCAATTTCCCAAGACATACCAATGTACCCTATTATCATAATGACATGGCCCCTTTCACATAATGGCACTTAGCAAGCACTTCACACTAGTTTTAATATGCAGACAAGTATTCCAAATTGCAGTATATGCTGCATTCAGATTGCTGAATGCACTAGGGGACTTCCAATATGAAGTGTGCATAATCCAAATACAAAGTGACAGTACAAAAAACAGTCATGGAAGCCTAATTAGCTAACAAATTAGGTGTTGTCAAGACAGTTACTGGTAAAATGAATATTTCAGTAATATTCTCTTTTTCTACAATTCAAACTCAAACATAACTAAAATTAGCATATTGTTCTTTTCATGCTGGTCATTGGAATTCTCTAGTCTTGCCTAAGTGAATACAAAAGCTAGAAAGTTTTTACTCTCTTCCTTTAAGTTATTGGAACTGTTATGCTTTGCATCAGGTCAGTCAATAAGGGGATGAAGGAGTCAACTCAAGGATCACAGAAGTGTAAAATAATTGGCCAGATTCCAGTCTCATTTCCATTGGCGTAAACCCTGAGTAATGCCATCAAGTTCGGTGGAGTTGCTTGGGATTTTCACTGGTATAACTATGATTGGAATTGGGCCCCTTAGCTTTCTGACATATTTTATAGCCTTTTTATTAACTATTACTAACTATATCGTTCTGTAAACTAAGTTTAGCCATGTGGAAAATCACAGCTGAAGAAGGGAAACTAGAAGAGAATAAATGATATTTAATTCAACAAAGTATAAACAGTACTGTGTAGAAATAAGAGATAATGGACAGTGGGGGAGTAGGTTTCAGGCATTTCCAGTTGTTCCTCACCTTTGTACTTATCCTTTTCTGTTAAATATATTTATAACCTTTTCACATGAAGACAATAGCTTCCTTTTAAGTGACATTTTTAGACCAAATTCTGCAGATGTCCTTCCTCCTTGTCTAAAATGACTGTCATGTTGCAATAAGTACAGAGATGTTAGCCGGTTTTGCTAAGATCAATATATAAATTGCCACACCAAAGAAAGCATTACAATGAAGATTCATATAGACTACTATCAATAATCAGGAATACACATACTACTTGAACAGGGATATGCAGCATGTGTATATTTTCAATGTCCAGGTGAGATCCTGACAATTGTATGATACTTCAGGTTCAATAAACAACCTTGACATTCAAGAATCCCATTTAGTCATCAGGTGGAATAGTCAAAGTCACAAGACTGGAAACATGGAAAACAAACACTCTTTGTTGTAGTAACTAAGTATATAATATCATATCATAGTTTTACAGAATTATACAATAATATATTTATATCAAACAATTTGGAGGACATTTTATGCTATTAGATAGAACAGTTGGAAACTCGCTATATTAAAACAACACTAAGAGTGAGAAATCAAACACACAAAAGAAGCCAGCAAATTCAAATAGTTCCACTATTGGTGTAAGTGCATTAACTCAGCTACAATGCACATTTAAGACAGTACATGGTATTTGCTAATAAACAGTAGCAGGCCAGATTCACTTGGAATCTATACTGTCTTCCACCTGGGTAGCCCTACTGTCGTGACCCTGACGGGGGCAAGTCCTGTATTGGGGGGGCGTATGTGTTGAGACTCAGAATGACTTTGGTTAAGGATGCAGAATCAGGCACTCAGCAATGCAGTAATAATAAAAAAATTGTAGGCTGTAATTTCTGTAGCATAACAAAGGATATTTTTAAAACAGGAACCCATACAACTTAGTCAATAGATCTTTAAAGCAGTCTGGAAACAACTAGTAGATCAGAGGCACTGTAATGTATAAAGACAGAAAATTCAATACAAGAGGTGTGCAATCTTCCTTCTTCCAAAGACAAGCTGTCTTAAAGTTCTTGATCTTAGATATGGGGCAGTTAACAATCTGAGGATATTTGCTTTTTTTGAAAGTGTTACACTGTTGACTCATATTTAGCTTGTGATCCACTATGACCCCCAGATCCTTTTCTGCAGTGCTCCATCCTAGGCAGTTATTTCCCATTTTGTTTGTTTGAAACTGATTGTTCCTTCCTAAGTGGAGTACTTTGCATTTGTTCTTACTGAATTTCATCCTATTTACTTCAGACCATTTCTCCAGTTTGTCCAGATCACTTTGAATTTTTATCTTATCCTCCAAAGCATTTGCAATGCCCAGGTTAGTATCATCTGCAAACTTTATAAGTGACTCTCTATGCCATTATCTAAATCATTGATGAAGATATTGAACAGAACCGGACCCACAACTGATCTCTGTGGGACCCCACTTGATACGCCATTCCAGCTTGACTTTGAACCACTTAAAACTATTCTCTGAGAATGGTTTTCCAACCTATTATGTATCCATCTTATAGTAGCTCCATCTAGGTTGTATTTCCCTAGTTTGTTTATGAGAAGGTCATGCGAGACAGTATCAAAAGCCTTACTAAAGTCAAGATATATCACATCTACCACTTCCCCCCATTCACAAAGCTTGTTACTTAGTCAAAGAACGCTATTAGGTTGTTTTGACATGATTTGTTCTTTTCACCTTATTATCCTCTAGATATTTCCAGATTGATTGCTTAATTATTTGCTTCATTATCTTTCCAGGTACTTGAAATTAAGCTGTAGGTCTGTAATTCCTTGGGTTGTCTTTATTCCCCCTTTTATAGATGGGTACTATATTTGCCCTTTTCCAATCCTTTGGAATCTTTCCAGTCTTCCATGACTTTTCAAAGATAATCCCTAATTGCTCAGATGTCTCCTCAGTCAGTTCCTTGAGTATTCTAGGATGTATTTCATCAGGCCATAGTGACTTGAAGACATCTAACTTGTCTAAGTCATATCATTTGGAACATGATAAAGCTTATCAGCTCAGAGCTCAAGTATGAAACTGCAGAAAAACCTGAGTGTCTCTGGATTAAGTTTAGAAGTGTGAGCAACAAGGGTGATGTTGTGGTGGGAGTCGGCTATAGACCACTGGACCAGGGGGATGAAGTGGACGAGGCTTTCTTCTGGCAACTCACAGAAGTTACTAGATCGCAAGCCCTGGTTCTCATGGGAGACTTCAATCACCCTGATATATGCTGGGAGAGCAATACAGCGGTGCACAGACAATCCAAGAAGTTTTTGGAAAGGGTAGGGGACAATTTCCTGGTGCAAGTGCTGGAGGAACCAACTGGGGCAGAGCTCTTCTTGACCTGCTGCTCACAAACTGGGAAGAATTAGTAGGGGAAGCTAAAGTGGATGGGAACCTGGGAGGCAGTGACCATGAGATGGTTGAGTTCAGGATCCTGACACAGGGAAGAAAGGAGAGCAGCAGAATACGGACCCTGGACTTCAGAAAAGCAGACTTTGACTCCCACAGGGAACTGATGGGCAGGATCCCCTGGGAGAATAACATGAGGGGGAAAGGAGTCCAGGAGAGCTGGCTGTATTTTAAAGAATCTTTATTGAGGTTACAGGGACAAACCAACCCGAGGTGCAGAAAGAATAGTAAATAAGGCAGGTGACCAGCTTGGCTTAACAGTGAAATCCTTGCTGATTTTGAACACAAAAAAGAAGCTTACAAGAAGTGGAAGATTGGACAAATGACCAGGGAAGAGTATAAAAATATTGCTCAGGGATGCAGGAATGAAATCAGGAAGGCCAAATCACACCTGGAGTTGCAGATAGCAAGAGATGTTAAGAGTAACAAGAAGGGTTTCTTCAGGTATGTTAGCAACAAGAAGAAAGTCAAGGAAAGTGTGGGCCCCTTCCTGAATGATGGAGGCAACCTAGTGACAGAGGATGTGGAAAAAGCTAATGTACTCAATGCTTTTTTTGCCTTTGTCTTCACGAACAAGGTCAACTCCCAGACTACTGCACTGGGCAGCACAGCATGGGGAGGAGATGACCAGCCCTCTGTGGAGAAAGAAGTGGTTCGGGACTATTTAGAAAAGCTGGACGAGCACAAGTCCATGGGGCCAGATGCGCTGCATCCAAGAGTGCTAAAGGAGTTGGCAGATATGATTGCAGAGCCATTGGCCATTATCTTTGAAAACTCATGGTGATCCGGGGAAGTCCCGGACGACTGGAAAAAGGCTAATGTAGTACCCATCTTTAAAAAAGGGAAGAAGGAGGATCCTGGGAACTACAGGCCAGTCAGCCTCACCTCAGTCCCTGGAAAAATCATGGAGCAGGTCCTCAAGGAATCAGTTCTGAAGCACTTAGAGGAGAGGAAAGTGATCAGGAACAGTCAGCATGGATTCACCAAGGGCAAGTCATGCCTGACTAATCTAATTGCCTTCTATGATGAGATAACTGGCTCTGTGGATGAGGGGAAAGCAGTGGACGTGTTGTTCCTTGACTTTAGCAAAACTTTTGACACGGTCTCCCACAGTATTCTTGCCAGCAAGTTAAAGAAGTATGGGCTGGACGAATGGACTATAAGGTGGATAGAAAGTTGGCTAGATTGTCGGGCTCAACAGGTAGTGATCAATGGCTCCATGTCTAGTTGGCAGCCGGTATCAAGTGGAGTGCCCCAAGGGTCGGTCCTGGGGCCGGTTTTGTTCAATATCTTCATAAATGATCTGGAGGATGGTGTGGATTGCACCCTCAGCAAGTTTGCAGATGACACTAAACTGGGAGGAGAGGTAGATATGCTGGAGGGTAGGGATAGGATACAGAGGGCCCTAGACAAATTGGAGGATTGGGCTAAAAGAAATCTGATGAGGTTCAACAAGGACAAGAGTCCTGCACTTAGGATGGAAGAACCCCATGCACCACTACAGACTAGGGACCGAATGGCTCGGCAGCAGTTCTGCAGAAAAGGACCTAGAGATTACAGTGGACGAGAAGCTGGATATGAGTCAACAGTGTGCCCTTGGTGCCAAGAAGGCCAATGGCATTTTGGGATGTATACGTAGGGGCATTGTCAGCAGATGGAGGGATGTGATCGTTCCCCTCCATTCGACATTGGTGAGGCCTCATCTGGAGTACAGTGTCCAGTTTTGGGACCCACACTACAAGAAGGATGTGGAAAAATTGGAAAACATCCAGCGGAGGGCAACAAAAATGATTAGGGGACTGGAACACATGACTTATGAGGAAAGGCTGAGGGAAGTGGGATTGTTTAGTCTGCGGAAGAGAAGAATGAGGGGGGATTTGATAGCTGCTTTCAACTATCTGAAAGGGGGTTCCAAAGAGGATGGATCTAGACTGTTCTCAGTGGTAGCTGATGACAGAACAAGAAGTAACGGTCTCAAGTTTTAGTGGGGGAGGTTTAGGTTGGATATTAGGAAAAACTTTTTCACTAGGAGGCTGGTGAAACACTGGAATGCCTCTAGGTAGGTGGTGTAATCTCCTTCCTTTGAAGTTTTTAAGGTCAAGCTTGACAAAGCCCTGGCTGGGATGATTTAGTTGCGGATTTGTCCTGCTTTGAGCAGGGGGTTGGACTAGATGACCTCCTGAGGTCCATTGCAACCCTGATATTCTATGATTCTATGATGATCCATTTAGATTTGGGATCAGTAAATTAGACAGATGAATCATTTGAGACAAATGAACCAATGACTGAGCAGCCACAAGGTGCTGTAGAACCCAAAAGGAATTGTCTTTAGTCAACCCATGAATAAAACAGATTTTTCCAAGACAAAATGAACCACTTGAACACACAAGGAGGAAAATGCTGAACCTGATTCTCTTTCACTTGCATGGGTTTTACATTGGTGTAACTTCATTGATTTAAATGTAATTGTTCCTGGTTTACACTGCTATAAGGGAGATGAGAGTCAGGCCCAGTACAAATAATGATTAATAATGATGGATACCAAACCAATAAGACAGTCCAAACAAGTTTAGCTGCCATGGGATGCAGGCAGATCCAGCTGTAGGCATAAGCAGACTAAGTAATTGCTTACAACCCTGAGCAGCGACAGCCCCCCACCCTCATTAAGTATTAGTATGTGTTTTGTCGGAGTAGGGCAAAAATATTCTTGCTTAGGGTCCCCTAATGGGCTAGCACCCACTGGAAGTAGTGGAACTCACTGGGACAAGCAAATCACAGGTTTCAACAACAGACAGTAATGACAGATTTTCCAGTAAATGTTGCTGAAATATCACTTATAGGTAGGATCATTCAACACATAATCAGATAAAGTGAAGACAGAAGGGCTAAGCTTGTCTTTTAGACACATTTTTATATTTCAAAGTTCATCAGTTTGTATCTACGGCAAGTGTAGTGTAAAATAAGTGGGAATCTCAGTCAGACAACTAGGTTACTGCCATTCTGGAATGCAAAATCCATGTAAAGTACAGGGACACATGGCACCTTCACTGGGGAATAACAACATGGAAGGGTTAAACCCTGGGGATTAGAAGTAAAAGAGTTAAGGTTATATTTGTTTCTGAAATATTTAGGCCAGCACAGAGTGGGAAGAGGTGTGTCGTTGGTAAAACTCAGCTGGTACAATATAGATCAGCTGAGGAGTCCAAACAAAAGCAGCTGGACCCCAGCCTTTCTCCACAAAGGACCATTCCCTTCACTGTGAGTCTCTGGCCCAACCTCTCCCCAGGCAGCACAGCTCCCTTTGGCACTCTGGATTCTGTGCCCGCTCCCTATTTTCATATCAGAGGGATGTCAAATAGCAAGAGTGGATAATACTGATGCTACTAATTACCTTGCATGAAGACAGTCTGCAGCTAAAACCTGGGAGTGAGCTTAGAAAATTGCAGTGCTATTTCTGCCTCAGATACAGACTTCTCTGTAACGTTGCGCAGGTTACTTCACCACAGTTTCCCCATCTATAAAAATGGGGCTAATACTTACTATAACTCCGAAGGATGTTATGAAGGTTAATTTCAGCATAGCAGGTGCAGCATAAATAACTAAAGTTCAGGTTGCATAATGGTTTCCAATTTAAGCAAGCAGTTTTAGTTGCTTATAACATGTTCAAATGTTGATATTTTGGTCTAAAATTTTCTAATGTTGTCTCTGCCCAAAATGATTTTGTTTTACAGTTTAAGACAATATATAATTTTTATGGAAATTTTTGAAATATTTTATGGTTTGGGTTTTATTTTTATAATTTCATACCAAAAGAACCTCCCAATTTTTCTTTAACTGGTAAGTGAGGACAAGAGGGAGAGAAAGGTTGAAAACTGAAAGAAGGTTGGTTGTTAAAAATCAAACCCTTTTTGTTTTATAGTCTTTCATTAAAATTAAAATGTCACAGGTATGTGTAACAATATATTTGATTACCTTGTCATGTGTTTCCACTAAGTATGTAAAGTTTGCCACTAAGTGCATGTCTTCATTGGGGATCTTTGCAACCCTCTTGTGTGGACATGCTGTACTGGTGTAAAAAGTGAGTTGCACCACGGCAATTTACCCCAGATAAGAAAGGGTACATCGGGATAAGAGGTGCAAGTCACTTTTTATACCAGTCCATAACCTCTACACTAGGGGGTTGCACTGGTGTAGTTACATTAGTTTAAAAGTAGTGTAGATAAGCCCCAAGGCAGGCTGTGGTGTGCCTGCTGTGTGGGTTTCCTTAGCTTTGAATCAAAAAGAGTAAAATGAACCTCGTACAGTGCGAAGGTTGTGGGTGGGCTACTGTGTAGTTTGTAAGGGGCTTCAAAGAATGGCTCCCTATCATAGACCTGAGGAACTATGAAAAGCAGCAAAGCTTCAGAATCCAGGAGAGTGAAACTCTTCCTTTTATGGTTTTTCTTTTCTCCCATCTTTTACTTTTTAAAGTAATATAGAAAATCCGTAGAAAAGCCATGTTAAGAGAGTTCATGTTTCATGCACAACCTTAGCTCCATCCCCTATGAACGTGGAAGAAGGATGGTCCAAAGCTCACGGCAACAGCCTGGCACTTGAGGGGGCCACTGGTTCAACTGCATGCTTTCAATGTCATCTTGCTCAAATCTTCTACTGTCTCCATACCTCAGTTCCCTGTTTTCAGTTCCTCCTCTTTGTCATCCTCCCCAAATGCCCCAGGAACTTGAGGCACTCCAGCCCCAGAGAAGCCTGCACTGCTAGACCAGTGGAACCAGAACCCTTTGGACCCTATGTTAGTACTTGTTACTAACGGCAAATCCTCGTCCCTGCATGTAGCTAGGCTTGTCTTGAGAGATTTCATAGACATTGGCAGGAGAGCCACTCCATCATAGAATCATAGAAGATTAGTGTTGGAAGAGACCTCAGGAGGTCATCTAGTCCAACCCCCTGCTCAAAGCAGGACCAACACCAACTAAATCATCCCAGCCAGGGCTTTCTCAAGCCAGACCTTAAAATCCTCTAAGAATGGAGATTCCACCACCTCCCTAGGTAACACATTCCAGTGCTTCCCTACCCTCCTAGTGAAATAGTGTTTCCTAATATCCAACCTAGACCTCCCTCACTGCAACTTGAGACCACTGCTCCTTGTTCTGTCATCTGCCACCACTGAGAACAGCCGAGCTTCTTCCTCTTTGGAATGCCCCCTTCAGGTACTTGAAGGCTGCTATCAAATCCCCCCCCTCAGTCTTCTCTTCTGCAGACTAAACAAGCCCGGTTCCCTCAGTCTCTCCGCGTAAATCATGTGCCCCAACCCCCTGATCATTTTCGTTGCCCACTGCTGGACTCTCTCCAATTTGTCCACATCCTTTCTGTAGTGGGGAACCCAAAACTGGACATAATACTCCAGATGTGGCCTCACCAGTGCCGAATAGAGGGGGATAATCACTTTCCTTGATCTGCTGGCAATGCTCTTACTAATGCAGCCCAATATGCCATTAGCCTTCTTGGCAACAAGGGCACACTGCTGACTCATATCCAGCTTCTCATCAACTGTAATTCCCAGGTCCTTTTCTTCAGAATTGCTGCTTAACCAGTAAGTCCCCAGCCTGTAATTGTGCATGGGTTTTTTCCATCCTAAGTGTAGGACTCTGCACTTGTCCTTGTTCAACCTCATCAGATTTCTTTGGGCCCAGTCCTCCAATTTGTCTAGGTCACTCTGAACCCTATCCCTACCTCCAGCGTGTCTATTTCTCCCCACAGCTTTGTGTCATCGACGAACTTGCTGAGGGTACAATCTATCCCATCACACAGATAATTAATAAAAATGTAGGACAAAACCGGCCAAAGGACCGACCCCTGGGGCACTCCGCTTTACACCAGCTGCCAACTAGACATTGAGTCATTGATCACTACCTGTTGAGCCTGACAATCTAGCCAGCTTTCTGTCCACCTTATAGGCCATTCATCCAATCCATACTTTTTAACTTGCTGGCAAGAATATTGTGGGAGACCGTATCAAACGCTTTGCCAAAGTCCAGATATATCATGTCCACTGCTTTCTCCATATCCAGAGAGCCAGTTATCTCATCATAGAAGGCAATCAGGTTGGTCAGGCATGACTTGCCCTTGGTGAATCCATGTTGACTGTTCCTAATCACCTTCCTCTCCTCCTAGTGCTTCAAAATGGTTTTCTTGAGGACCTGCTCCATGATTTTTCCAGGGCCTTAGGTGAGGCTGACCGGTCTGTAGTTCCCCAGGTTCTCCTTCTTCCCTTTTTTAAAGATGGGCACTATATTTGCCTTTTTCCAGTCATCTGGGACCTCCCCCGATTGCCACGAGTTTTCAAAGATAATGGCCAATGTCTCTGCAATCACATCAGCCAATTCCCTCAGCACCGTTGGATTCATTATATCTAAACCCATGGACTTGTGCTTGTCCAGCTTTTCTAAATAGTCTTTACCCTGTTCTTTCACCACTGAGGGCTGCTCACCTCCTCCCCATAAACGGTGTTGCCCAGGACAGCAGTGTGGGAGCTGACCTTGTCTGTGAAGACTGAGGCAAAAAAAGCATTGAGTACTTCAGCTTTTTCCACATCATCTGTCACTAGGTTGCCTCCCCCATTCAACATACCTGAGAAAACCCTTCTTGTTACTCTTCACATCCTTTGCTAGCTGAAACTCCAGTTGTGTTTTGGCCTTCTTGATTACACCCCTGTGTGCTCGAGCAATATTTTTGTACTCCTCCCTAGTCATATGACCAAGTTTCCACTTCTTGTAAGCTTCCTTTTTTGTGTTTAAGCTCACTGAAGATTTCACTGTTAAGCTAAGCTGGTCACCTGCCATATTTGCTATTCTTTCTGCACATCGGGATGATTTTTTCCTGTGCCCTCAGTAAGGCTCCTTTAAAATACAGCTAGCTTTCCCAGACTCCTTTCCCCCTCATATTAGCCTCCCAGGGGATCCTGCCCATCAGTTCCCTAAGGGTGTCAAAGTCTGCATTTCTGAAGTCCAGGGTCCGTATTTTGCTACTTTCCTTTCTTCCTTTTGTGAGGATCCTGAACTCGAACATCTCTTGGTCAGTGCTGCCCAGGTTGCCACCCACTTCTCCTTCCCCTACCAATTCTTCCCTATTTGTGGGCAGCAGGTCAAGAGGAAAACAGTTCCCGGTTGGTTTCTCCAGCACTTGCACTAGGAAGTTGTCCCCAACACTCTCCAAAAACTTTCTGGATTTTCTGTGCACTGCTGTATTGCACTCCCAGCAGATGTCAGGATGATTGAAGTCATGGCTAATGTAGCCCAGAAGCTGCAGTAATGTCTGGTTATCACTGCAACTTGAGAATAATGTCTGTAGAAGTGTAGAAGTGTAGAAGTAGAGTGGTGGACCCACTCATTCTGCCCCAACTTCTCTGAATTTTCTCACCACTCTGATTACACTTCATTGGGATGTAAGGGGGTTATAAGCGCACAGTGCTCCATGATGCTCCACGGGAAGGAACGCCCATGGTGAATCCCAGATATCCTGTGTTTATCTGCAGCAGAACCTGACCATTCCCACTGGGTCTGGGAAACCCTTTGAAGGACAGGAAGATTTTGTCTTAAAAGTTTCTTTAGGTCTTGCTGTTTTTAGCCATTGATCAAATGTGTATGAGATACTATCGAAATATGAGTGAAGTATTTATGCTAAGAAAAGATTTAGCTCTCCTTGGAAAAGAAAAAAGATAGCAATTTTAGGACAGTTGAATCTCCATCTTACATAGAATGGTGGACTTATACTGACAAGTTCAGGTAGTTGGCACTAACTCTTGTGTTATTAAATGGTTAAAATTACACATAATTTCCACCCGAACATTTTGAAACTATTCTTTGCACATTTTGTCAACACATTATCAATGACTACTTCAAGTACAAGAGGCAACACATTGAATGGCATATGCCAAAGGGACCTTATCTGTCATAACATGCATAATCCACTCTCTTTACCAGGCTTTATAGCTGCATCATGTTTTTGCAATGCCAGACATTTAATTTTATGGCTAGAGCATCTTCTGTTAACTTTCCATGCGCTAAAAGCTCAAGGGAAAAACGGGGGCAAATTCCTTGCTATATTTACCTTGATTGCTTCTGGAGGACCCGGGAAAATGTTGTGGACATTTTTACTATCAATTTGTGCATGGCTATAAAGTTTAATGGTTGATTTACTGAAGGGAGTGTTCTCACCAAGAATGAGAGTATGAGAGAGAGAGAGAGAGAGAGAGAGAGAGAGAGAGATTGAGAGAGTGCATGAGAGATAGAAAGTGAGAAAGTCCACATTGTACAAAAGTGCTGCTAATTTATTTTCCATCTCACTAACAAGGTGCTCTATAATATTGCTGCAGCTGTAATGAGGAAAATGGATGTTCTCAACCTCTGCTCCATTTAACTCCTGCAACTTAGAAAAGTCACGATGTGTGGGAAAAGACTTTATTAGTACAAACTATATTTTATCCTGAAGTAGCATTCAGCTTCTGTGACTGAAGTAGCTTGCAGCCCATTTCACGCACAAAATCTGCCAAAATTCTTTCCTCCTTTCCTCTGTCACTTTCCCCACAGAACAGAATGTGCCTCTGAGTCATCATATTCATATATCTTCCCTCTTAGAGCTGTGGAGATTTTTAACTGTTACACTTACCTTCATACAGTCCAGGTTAATAATCAATGTACCATTGACTTCAGTGGAGCTTTTCCAGTTTGTACTGGCTGAGAATGGAGCCCATTGGGTTGTACTATGAAATGATTACAAAGGAAAGCAATGTGAGGTACTGCATGTAAGGTTAGAGACATTTTAACTCACCTATGCATGGCATAATTAAGGCATCACTGGAATACTGTGTACAGTCCTGGCTAATTCACAATTAAAGAGATAGTGGTAAAGTAAAGAGAAGGAAGAGTAACAAGTCTGATGAGAGTGGAAAGCTTTGGAAAGGTTAAAAAATGTAAAATATTATGTACAGAAATAAAGAAAGAGGGAATGCTTAGTACCCTAGATTTGTCCTTGAGGGAAAATAATATAAGAAGGGAAGAAATATTCCAGGACGACCAAGGATGTCTGTCAGGAAGTACGTCTTTAAAGTGGAGGAAGGCAAGTTTAAATTAGATAGGAGGTTACTGACAGCAAGAGCAATATGACAATGGAAGAGATCTCTGCCAAGAGCCGTTTCTGAGGTACCATCAATAGAAGTGTTCATCAAAAGATTCAGTTAACACTATGGGGAACAGGGTAGGGGATAATCTGTTCTAGGTGCAAGGGTTTGGACCTGATGACCTCTGAAGTCTGTTCCAATCCTAACTTTGATACATCTATTGTATAGGTGAAATACCCTTAAAACCCCCAAGCAGGCTTTAGAATTATTCCTTTTGTTATAAAACCAAATCAAGAATATTAAATAACTTTTGGTTTACTTTTTAAGTAAAGATTTTGGTGAAGCGCTACTGAAATCCTGAACTACGTGGGCCACCTGCGGGGATAAAATCACCTGCTTTAAAATTGAATTGTTTACATGGCTGTAGCTTTCATGTGAGTTTTACTCATTACCAGATCCTCTTCACTACAGTATTATATCTTATTATAACAGATCCTGATTTTGGTTTTTAATGATAGGCGGAAATATAAAAAAAATCCTTCTGCAAATGGACTGTAGAAATTCATCGCCAGTCTGATGATGAAAAAAAGTAGCAGCTATAAAACCAAGACAGATGGTAGAATGGGGAGGAAAGAGAGGAATGTATTGGCTGGTGTCAATCTCCAAGCTGGATTCCTTAATGATATTGTTTGAGCTTAGCTTTTTCTCTTTTTTAATTGAATTTAGTGCTGGCGAAAGATGTCAGATCAACAGCCATGGAGAATTAAATTCTCTATTTGGTCCTGATCCAAAGCCCACTAACGTCAATGGAAAGACTCCTACTGCCTCCAGTGGGTTTTGGATAAGGTTGCTTATCCACAAAGCAGGAACAAGCAGCTGCTTCCTTTCTGTGCCAGTGCAGAGAGACTCAACTCTGACTAGAAGGGAACCATCTCTAAGGAGGAAAGTATAGTTCACACTCGAGGCCCATTGAATCCTTTGTTTCTCTTCTAAAGTTGCTGCTTAATGCTAATTGTCATGGAATATTTTGGTGGACATGTCTCCACTAGGAACTGGATTGAAACCAACCACTCATTTCACATAGGCCTCTGGACAGATATCATAGCTAACTTTTGCTCACTACCAGATATGGCTAAGCAAACATTGAAGAGTGCAATTGTAAAACAGACTCTGCAAGGGCCATTCACAGAAATAGGCAGTGAGTCAGTAAATTCTAAATCACTAGGAAACTCAAGGACTACAGATTCTGAATCTCCAACATTTTTTACCAATATCCTCCAGGAGCTACTATCTCAACTGGTTCCTACTTATGCCGCATAAGACACTTAATATCCTTTCCACCACATAAGAACATAAGAATGGCCATATTGGGTCAGAACAAATGTCCATCTAGCCCAGTATCCTGTCTTCTGACAGTGGCCAATGCCAGGTGCTCCAGAGGGAATGAACAGAACAGGTAAACATGAAGTGATCCATTCCCTGTCGCCTATTCCCTGCTTATGGCAAACAGAGGCTAGGGACACCATCCCTGCCCATCCTGGCTAATAGCCACTGATGGACCTATCCTCCATGAATTGATCTAGTTCTTTTTTGAACCCTGTTATAGTCTTGGCCTTCAGAACATCCTCTGGCAAAGAGTTCCACAGGTTGGCTATGAATTGTGTGAAGAAATACTTCCTTTTGTTTGTTTTAAACCTGCTCCGTATTAATTTCATTTGGTGACCCTGTGTGCAGTGGGGGAAATGCACAGGCTGGCTCCTCTTCCTCTCTGCCGCTTTATGGTAATTGACACCCCTGCATGCACGGAGGAAGCGGTCCATGAGTTTCAACTTTCCCTACTGTGATTGTGACTGACCCTAAATAATTACACAGGGTGCAAATCGAGAGCCCAATTTTGCCACCTTTTGTCACATGGAAATCAATTTGAAGGTACTATTCAGTGAGTAATGCTAGCAAGATTGGGCACTGAATTATCAGTGTGAGCAAAGGTAGCAAGATTGGACCTGAATTAACGAATATGCTTAGCTCTAAATAATTGCATGCTGCAGCAATTACAATGCAATTCAACAATAAGCAGTAACTTCCTTCCATCTCATTTTCAATATTTTTTGGCATGAAAAACACAGTCACACTGTATTAACACTTCACACACCTTAATTAAATCTATAGTGTGTGAAATGGTACAATCAGTAAGCCAACTGTCAAAAAAGGATCAGTATAGAAACAATATATTACTGTCAGGTGGAAGGCAGCACAGCAGATATTTATTTTCCATAGAGCTTTATAAAAATGGGCTAAAACGAAATCTATGCACCCTTGTCTGCTTAGTCCCATCAAACTATTTCCAGGAAAAACCCTATATTTTGCTGTATCTCAGCCTGTGTTGCTTGAGACATCTTTCATTTTCTACAATTTCTGCTTTCTTTTTTGCATTTTCAACTGTCTTCTCTGATGTGCTTACAGTCACCTTTTACATGCCAATGTGAATATACGTAATCTACAGAGAGATCAAGCAGCACTGCAAAAGCATGTACTCCCTTGGTTTCAGTACAGCGGGTAGTTAACTATGATTACTCTTTATTTATTCTGCACCTGGAAATAGGCCCAAATATTTGTTTAAAAAGTCTGAAATAGTATGTAATTAGAAGACTGTCTAATTTTAATGTCATACTAAAGGGATTGTATTTCATTTGTATAATGCCTCAAAATAAAACATTCATACATATCTTTGAGTTCTCTGAATACAGCATTTTTTAAATGTAATGGTAATTATGTGGGCAGAATCTGGCCCTGTGTATTGGGAATCTGAACATATACATTAGCAATATTACAAGATGCAATAAGATAACAGAAAAAAAGTCCAACAAATGTGGATGAAAGAAACCCATCCACCAGAGTCTAAGCAGCTTGCTGAACCTAAGAGGAGCCTCTGTTGAGGATGGATAGAGGTGGAATCAGACATATCCCCAAAAAACAAAATTTGTGGTCCTGAGTCCATTGAAGGTAGTGAGAGTTTTGCCATTGATTTCAATGGGAGCATCAGTGGGCCCCCAATTTAATTGCGCTGTCTGAAGGCATTTGAAAATGTAAATGCAACTTTTTGCTCTGTTTATGCTCACTGGGGCAGAGACAATATCTTTGCTATGTGGGTGCATACAGTGTGTGAAGGACAATGGGGCTCACTGGTACTACCACAATATGACAAATAATAACGGAACACCCTACATCAGAAGATAACAAAACAAAGCAAACAGGTGCTGTTGCCTGCCCTGGGCTACTGCACCTGCCTTGCACGTAATATCACAAATCTGGGATGTATCTAGAAAAGCTCTTTCTAGGAGGCCTCACCGGAACATCTTGAAATTTGAGTGGTATCAAAATCTGGTCCTGTTCTGAATGAGCAATTACTCTCATAAAGTAGTTCCAGTATGTCAGAAGCACACTTGGAAAAAATTCTGCTGGGCTTTCCCCATAGGGCACTGTTGTGATTGTCAGCGTGGTCAATATTGTACTTACCTTTAGCAACTGAACATTGTGGGGTTAATGTTCAGAAGCCTCATGTCCCTTCGGCAGGCACAATAAGCACTTGTGAAGCAAGCACCTTTAGCTAAATTGCAATGTATATCCAAGTACTTGTACCTCTGCTTACTGACTACAGGCACAAATTGAGACACAAGACTGACATTTTTATTATCTTTTTAATCTTGAATGTCTCTCCTAGGTGGGTGCAAAAATGGTGGCTCAAGTTGTGCGTGTACAAATTCTGGGCTAGATTCTTGAGTGTCAGTTATTGTAATATCATTGACTCTGACCCTCTGCCTTTAAAAGTAAAACAGGAGCCTTGTGAGACTGAGATATGGATCTGATTCTCCACTGCCTTGGACCTTGCTTAGCAACTGTGCAAAGTAGGTATCAGATCAAAATGATAATACCTTATACTCCTCTTGTACACACTAGCCTGGTTTTAAATGACTACACAGACTGCAAGGCCATGCAGAATCATACTCTTTCATCTTACACTGTCTTGATTTGTAAACAATATGGGCTAGATTTACACTGATTTACATCAGCAAGGATCTGCCTCCCCATCCACTTATTTTTAAACTGCGGGCTCTAATTACTTGTATATTTACATTACCAAATGAATGTGGGGCGAGCATGCAACTGCAAACTCAAAGATTTTCTTTTGCAGCAATTATGGACTCTGGTGCATAGGAGGGAAGCCTTTGTTTGAGTTTGCATATTGCTCTCTAATCCCGGTCCTAGTTTATTTTTAAAGAGCAGCATGAAAGCAGGATTTTTAAAATGTCAATGTATATTGTTAAATGCTAATATGATGGAGCAGTAAGGAACAGGGTGTGAAAAAGGAAGAAAGTGAAGATTGCACATACCTACTTCAAAACACAGATGGGAGTTCAAATGTGCGATGTTTTAAAATATCTTTCTAAAGTGCATAATTTTTCTTTTTAAAGAAAAAGTCATCTGATGCCTAATGTCACCCATTTTTCTATAAATTCAAAGTGGTACTAAGAAAAAAAATCTGTCCCTCACAGATGTCTTATTGTACTTATTGACTCCCATATCAGCCTTTTTTAGTTACGAAGGCAACCTGTCAGAAGGAGAGGAATAGAAACAGTCATGGATATTCAGGACACTTGAAAAAAATGCACCTTTCCATTTGTGTTATGAGTTGTGTCATAGTAGAATGTTGTGGCCATGTGATTCAGTGAGAATGCTGCTGTGTTATTTGTGGCCCTACTGCATGTGCATTCGTGTCTCTTGTGTGTGGGTCACACATCTGCCACTACCCACTGGGGACATATGCTTAGGGCCATTATGCCTCCAGCTTCTTCATGCCTCTTTTTTTAAAGGAATGAGGTAGTTTTGAGTATGTTTATGATATCATGTTTTTCTACTCTGTTCCTTTGCATTTGATTTCATGGCTAACTTAACTCCAGCAATAATGTGATACTATGATTAATCTCCCTGGGTGAAATCCTGGCCCCATTGCCTTCACTAGGGCCAAATTTCTTCCATTGTTTTCAATGTTCTTTGTGAGATGTGTGGATGGAAGTGTTTGATACATGAACGCTGCATTTGTCTCTCTGTTCTTTACTCATCACAAGTTAGGAACAGCTTTATTTCATAGTATACAATAGCTTAAACTGAAACATAAACATATTTAAGACAATATAGCATCATGCCATTTAGCCATCTATTCACCTTAACCACACCTTATTTCTACAGTAACTTGCTAACATGGTTCTATTGCAGTTTCCATCTCACAACCTTTTCCTGGAAGTGGCATCTTACCCCATAGATACTGTATTCCCCCATACATGATTTTCACTATCTTTTTTAAATGTTGGATGAAATCATGGCCATATAGTGTAGCATAGCATAATATAGTGCAATACAGTGTTAGTGTGTGTATGTGTTACACCTGGATTAATAAAGATGCCTGTATGTGTGTTGATTGTAGGGGGAAAGAACATTTTACCTTTTAAAAATTACTTTCAGCTACCTGTGAACAACTGATTACTGTAAGCAGGGAGCATCCAATTAGTATCCTTTTAACCTGTAAGGCAGGGGTGGGCAAACTTTTTGGCCTGAAGGCTGCATTGGGTTTCTGAAATTGTATGGCGGGCCAGTTAGGGAAGGCTGTGCCTCCCCAAACAGCTAAGCATAGCCCATCCTCCACCCCTTATCCGACCCCCCCCCCCGGCTTCTCACCCCCTGACGGCCTCCCGGTGACCCCTGCTCCATCCACCACCACCCCTGCTCTCTGTCCCCTGACTGCCCCCAGACCCCCTGCTCCATCCAGCCTTGCCTCATCTTCCTGACTGTGCCTCCGGGGACTCCTGCCCCCACCCAACCACCCCATTCTCCCTGATTGCCCCCAGACACCCCGCCCCTAACTGACCCCTGCTGCCCCATCCAATCCCCCCTCTCCTTCCTGACAGCCTCCCCCCAGGACCTCTGCCCCCATTCAACCCCCCTGTTCCCCGCCCTCTGACCGCCCTGACCCCTATCCACAGCCCCAGCCCCTCACCACCCCCTGAACTCCCCTGCCCTCTATCCAACCCCGCCACCCCGCTCCCTGACCCCTTACCATGCTGTCTGGAGCACTGGTGGCTGGCGGCACGGCTGCACCAGGGCAGGCGGCTGCACCGCGCAGCACAGAGCACCGGGTCAGGCCGGGCTCTGCAGCTGCTCTTTCCCAGGAGCTCGCAGCCCCGCCGCCCAGAGCATTGCGCCGGGGCGCAATAAGCTGAGGCTGCGGGGGAGGGAGAACAGCGGGGGAGGGGCCGGGGGCTAGCCTTCCAGGCCAGGAGCTCAGGGGCTGGGTAGGACGGTCCCGTGGGCTGGATGTGGCCTGTGGGCCGTAGTTTGCCCACCTCTGCTGTAAGGCAATATAGTTTAGGGTGCTCTTTAGCTTGTTATGTTTTTATGTTTTTTATGTTTTATGTTTTTATGTTATGTTTTAGCTTGTCTGTGTTTTATAACATCAATGAGGGATTTGTGTGAGGGATTTATGTTATTTGTGTTTTAGATTATTATTGTATTAGGGATTATTATTTGCACCAATGAAAAGGGTAATGCTTGTGTCAATCATTTATCGGAAGGCTGTAGTTGGGTCCTCTGGGAGTAACAAGTCTGAGCTGTTCTTAGAAGTTTCTAAAACATGGAACCCCTGGCAAGCCCAAAATATTCCTCAGTCACCCTGAAGACCCATCCCTTAGGAGAACAGATTGGTGGACAAGTGGGCTGTTTTTGAGGGAACACTTGGTAAGCCCAGGAGGGGGTAAAAGGCAAGCTATTCTGGGGGGTATCCTAATTCTGTTTTTAGGGTAATAGTTGAAGCCCTTTGTCTGAAACTCCCATTGAAGACAATGCGGGATCCATGCATGGAGGTCTAACAAGATCAGTGCAAAACACCTAAACTACTATCCAGGTTCTTGTGCAAAGCCCAAAGTATATGAGGGTGCTGGGGGCATGCCTGGGGCTTATGGGAAGGAGGTGGGGACAGAGTGCTCTGTTATGCTCCAAAATATTCTTGGCTGCTAGACCAGCACTTTGTAGCCATAGGAACTCAAGTGGACTGCTCTATTTTTTTCTGGGGGCTTGGCCCTTTGCATCTCCCCCAAAATAAGACGAACAATGCGGGTGTAAAGCCATCTTTCCTCATTACTCTTCAGATCCTGTTACACATGGAGTTTGTACAGAGCAGATAATCGAGCCAGTGTTTTTTTCTGTGATGCAAAGAAGGACCCATAAAGGATTTGGGAGGTTGAGACTACCAAGTATTGTACAATGTTAGCCTATATCTAAAGAGGCAAAAAGGCACACACGAGCCATGATATTAACCCACTGTGTTATCTAGTTCTATTCACCACGTTGTACCAGTGCTTTTTTACAGCCCTTCTCATAACTTCTACAATTTACCGGGACGCATCAGACTTACCAGTGTTGTAGGGGAATCCCCTTGCTAGCAGTGAGTTCCAAACTCCTACCCCTTGCCTTGGATGGAGATCTCTCCTACTGCCTTTTTGGGAAGCAGAAATTCACCCAGAAATTTCTCCAGCACCATTATTAGTAACAAACACTCATCAATGGTTACCTTGTTCAGAAACAAATACTCCCAGTGCCCTCAGTCACCAGCTGGGGGGGCCTCCTTCTCTTTGGCCCCTGGCTGACCCTCATATGCAGCACTATACAGGTTCCTTGGGGTCACATGCTCAGGTTATTCTCTGGGGCCATGCCCCGACAGTGAGCTTATTCTCAGCCTGTCATGTTCCCCTGCAGCAACCACCTGGTGCTCTCAGTGCTACATCCTGCCCTTCCTTCCTAGGAGTATTGCAACAGTAAGTTGGGGTGGGATTTCTTTTCATCTCTCTACCCAACCAGGGCTCTGCACATGTGGGGAGGCCAGTTTCTCTTCTTTGCTCATCCCCTTGCCAGCCAGAGCCCTGAATATAAGAACATAAGAACGGCCATACTGTATCAGACTAATGGTCCATCTAGCCCAGTATCCTGTCTTCTGACGGTAGCCAATGCCAGGTGCTCCAGAGGGAATGAACAGAACAGGTAATCATCAAGTGATCCACTTCCCTTGCAGGAAGACCAGCTTTCACAGCACTGCTGCTGTTCTGTGGAATGGAGCTTTACACCTCCACACTTGCGTTTTGTTTTCTTGATCAAACTGTTGCCATTCTGTTTGACAGGAAAATTGTTAGTCTAGATACAAGGGGCAAATTACAAACATGAAATATTTTAAAAGTTCCCCTTTCCCCTCACTTTGTATATATGTTATTGACAAAGGCAAATAGGACAATGTGGGCACTTTTCTGGCAGAGACTTGCAAAAAAAAAAATCACCAAAACAAACAAAACCACATCCTAGCACTCAATAGCTTGTTTATGTGTCTGTCATTCTGAATCATCAGCTGCTCTGCCACATGCTCTGCCATTCTTTTGTGTATCAAGTTGTGCTTCTGAGGGATAAAAGAAAACAGAGCTGAAAATCAAGCTGATGGACAGAATGTTCACAGACAGTATGGACAGAGTCAACACTTGCAGATTAATTCTCTGAAATGTGGAGGCAGATGAATTAATTAAGTGAAGGGTAAATCAAAAAGGCAGGCTCTAGTAGCACATTACTAGCAAAAATAGTCTAATTTTCCTGCAGATGAGGGATTTTATATTTTAATATTATTAAAGCAACACTCTATTTTCCATCGTGTATTTCATATAAATTATCATAAAAAGCTTTACTCAGTGAAATAACACAATTACAGAAATAGAAAGTATCAGAGGGAGTGAGAAATCAAGTATAGACAAGGGAAAAGGGTATCTTTCCAGTTCACACTTGAAATAAAATATGAGTAAATAAAGTACAGAAATACTGGAAAGCTTATTCCAGATGGTAGGAGTTGCAGAGAAGAAGGCACTCAGAGCAGCAATGGAGAGAACCTGCGGAGGTATAAAAATGAAGGCAATGACAGATAAGGATGAGTAGAGAGAGGTAAGAAGTACGCCTGAGGAAATCCATGGAGGGTATTATTATTATCAATTCTATGTCCAGTCAAACATGGTTGAACCTATATATTATATTGATACTTAAAAACAGTAGCACTTGTAAGAGGAATTATATACACCTTTACAATGAATAGATGTGTGTGGGAAAGTCTCACACATAAAGTATGTATAAAGATAGATTGTAGTAGTCATGCACCAGAACTTGAATACAATTTCTATAGTTAAAAAAAAAAAAAAGGAAGAACACAGGATTAAACTGCATTACAGAGAGTATAGGAAATGAAACAATGATACCATTGCAACAGACTTCTCGAAAATGAAAAAAGTAACAGAAGGATAAAGTAAATATTACCTGTTGGTTTTATTATCCTGTATTGAGACTATGCATTTATCATGCACTGTAATTTTCAAATCTACAACTTTTTTGCAGCTTCATTATAGGAAGAGTTGCTAGAACTGCCTATTAAGGTTGCCTGTGATAAGGTAGGGGAGATAATACTTTTATTGGACCAACTTCTGTTGATGAAAGCTTTCAAGGTTTACAGAGCTCTTCTTTAGATCTGGGGCAGGTAATCAGAGTGTCTAAGCTAAATACAAACTGGAACAGATTGTTTATCATAAGGAGTTCACACATGCTGTAGGATATCACTTAAAATGAAGTGGGCAATTAACAGTTAGCAGGCAATGGGGGAGGGGAATTACAAAATGTTGTAATGAGCCAGAAAAAACAGAGCCTCTGTTAAATCCGTGTTTTTAGTGTCTTGCAGAGTTATGAATTTAAGTTCTCCAGTTCAACTGTTGAAGGTGTTGTGCAGGTGTTCGTTTTGTTTGAGGATGAGGACTGAGATCCCTTCAGAAGTGTTCACCCACCAATGACAGGGTGTTTTTGTCTTTTGCCATTTTTCTGTGTGAGTTCATTAAAGGGCATAATGATTGTCTTGTTTCTCCCACATTTTGTTGGGGCATGGAGTGAGCTGGATGGGGTATACCACATACTGTGATAGGCATGTATAGGACCATGGATCTTGCCAGATACGTTGTGGGGGGTGTTGTCCATTGCCCTCAGGGTTTGCATCTGCTATTCTGGCAGGGTCTTGTGCCATTTTGAGTTGCTGTGTCCTGGTCTGTGGGATACTTGCTTCAGATAATGAAATTAAGGGAGTTGTTTGAAGGCCAGAAGAGAGGGTTCAGGAAAGATTTCTTTCAAGCTGTGGTCACCATCAAGTATGGGTTTTAACAGTTTGATAATACTCCATATGGGTCCCAGTGTGGTGTGCTAGTGACAACTACGGGTGTGCAATCAGTGGGGTTTTTCTTCTCTCTCTCTCTTTTCTGTATGGAAGCAAATTCTCCCAGGATATTTGGGTGACCCATCCATTATGTGATCTACATTTCTGGCGGTGTGTCCTTGCTTAGTGAAGGCAGTTTTAAGTGTGCTTAGCTGTGTATCCCAGAGTTTTTCTCTTGAGCAAATTCTGTATTATCTGAATGCCTGGCTGTAGCTTATAGATTTCTTGGTGTGTCAGGTGTGGTTTCTGGACCTCTGGAGGTAAGTGTCGAAACCATGGGTTTCTTGTATATAGTAGGGTTTCGTAGTTGAAACAGATTGTGATGTCCAGGAATTTGATACTGATCTGGGAGTGTTCTAGAGAGACTTTGATGGATGGGCGGTGGCTGTTGAAATTGTGTGGAAATCTTTGAGGGAATTTATGTAGTCTGTTCAGAGAAAGAAGATATCATTGGTATATCTCAGGTATGTATCATTGGTTTTGTGGTGCATTTTTCCAGAAATACTTACAGAAATACAGAAGGTGGGACATGAAGAAGCTGGCATACTGGGGATCCATCCTAGTGCCCATAGCTGTTGATAGGGTTTGGACAAAGTGTTTGTTGTTAAATGTGAAGTTGTTGTGGGTGAGAATGCAATGGATGAGTTTGATGATGCCTTTAGGGTGGATTTCCAAGTGTTGAACATTATCTTGGAGATATTTGAAGAGGCAGAAATTCATCGTTGTTAGGGATGTTGGTGTATAGCAGTGGTTCCCAAACTTTAACAACCTGTGAACCCCTTTCACTAAAATGTCAAGTCTCGTGAACCACCTCCTAAAAATGAATATTTCCAGGGATTTTCTCCTTTACCTGAGTATAAATTATAAAAGCAGTGATCTAAATAAAATTTAGAATATAAAATTTGTTTTTATGACATGCTTATTACACACTATTTATTATTTATCATTACAGTATTTTTATTACATCATGAAAATGGCAACACTCTTCCAAGATCTCACTTTCGTAGCTTGTATCACGTTGAATAAGCCTGTTATAAGACAAGGCTCCTATGTTTCGTCAAGGAGTATCAGATGTGAAACAGAAGGAAGCTATTTAAGAAGCCAGCTCAAAGAGTTCCTCCCGCACAAGCATTCAGGTCTTGAGCAGTCCAGGCAAACAATGCATGTTAAAACAAAGCTTAAACTTGTTCTTCATAATAATTTTAAAAACAATACTAGCTGCCTATTTAATTTTAAAAACAGCAAAAAATATCCACCTCCCTTTCCATTTCTTATAAGGTATCTTGAAGTTTAAATCTCCTCAGTGTGATAGATATGCTTGCTTTGATGCTCTTGGAAGTCCACGGAATCTGGGCTGCTGGCCCCATGCTGCTTGGGGTCCCCAGGGACAGCTCTGTTCGCCATTAGGGAATTTTTTCCTAAGAACCCCCTGTAATATTCCTGAACCCCCTGTAATATTCACGAACCCCAGTTTGGGAAGTGACATCCATGGTGGCAAGGGTGG
The DNA here is from genome assembly GCF_965140235.1 of Caretta caretta. Lineage (NCBI taxonomy): Eukaryota > Metazoa > Chordata > Testudines > Cheloniidae > Caretta > Caretta caretta. The sequence continues at coordinate 302,023,045 of NC_134206.1, read as the reverse complement.
TTTTCTGGAAGAAGTCAATAGTTCTTGGAGGAAGCTGGCTGACATGGGATTCTCTACATCCCGATGGGATGCCTCTTCATGGCTGTGTCTGGGGAATAGTTCTGCCTGGTCTCATGCCCCCTCCTGTCTCTCATTTGCCCTGCATCCCCACCCATGCTCCAGGAGTTCCAGTGCTTCCTATTTATAAGTCAGGATGCTCCCTCTTCATGACCTGGCCAGACTGGTCAGGTCACTATAGCTTTCTCCATCCAGGCTACCAAAGTCTTATCTGCACTGGCTGACTGGGTATAGTTCCCAGTCCTCCAATTCAAGGCCATGCCACTTCCCCAGTGGCTGGTAAGAGAACCCAGGCCCACCCACTACTCTGGGATCCAGCCTAGGGACCCAACAACCAGCAGCCAAGCTCTGTGCTGTCCTAAACATTATTGATGTTTCCCTGGCCTTTTCCTTGTCTATCTCTATCAGACTTCTGCTCCACCACCCCTCTGGGTGAAGCATTCCTTCAGGACCAGGATTCCAGGGCTTCTACTCTCCTCTGGGTTTCCTCCTTTCCCTCTCCAAGCCCAGAGAATGACTGCAGGTTTCCACTCTGCAATCCTTTTCTTCCCTTTCTTTCTGCCCTTAGTCCAGGTCCACCTGTTCCTGCTCAGCTAGCCTCCATCCTCAATAAAGAATTGCCTATCAAGCCTAACTCTCCCTCAGGTATGTCTTATCAGGTTGCTTAAGTCCCCTCTGAGCTGCATTAGCCCTTCCCAGGCTTGTGTGAGGTGAACATCCCATCACACTGACCCTTTGTGTGGTGAGTGGTTTAAACATAGATTTTATGAGTCCTGATATTCCTTCAGTAAGAATGCCATGGCCAGATATGATGGGTCTGCCTGGGTTCCCTTGTTTGTGTATCTTCATGTAGAAGGTCCCTAGGGTTGGCTCATGGGAGATGAAGTTGTAGAGTTTTTCTTGGAGTTGTTTGGGGGAAAATTTGACAGTATCTTTAAATTCTTGTGTGAATTGTGGTGTGGAGTCTTCCTTGACTCCATACCACCATGGTAGGTGGTGGCAGAGAGCTGTCTGTTGGCCTCATTGATGTAGTCATCATGATTAAGGACAACAATGACACCCCCTTTGCCTGCTCATTTGATCGCTATCTGGTGGTTGGATTTCAAGGACCGTATAGCTATTTTTTCAGTGATAGAGAGATTGTGGTGAATGTAACATTTGTTGAGGATTTCACAGTGAATTTTTTTCCTGAAGCAATCTACGTAATGATCCAATGTGTGTTTTCATCTACTGCGGGGTGTGTGTGTGTGTGTCCAGTCAGATTATTCTATTTTCTTATGACAGTTGATGGGTATGTGGTAGTTGTGGATAGTCTCCTCTCTGTTGTGAAAGAATTCCTTGAGACAAAGGTGGTGGGAGAATTCTTCTAGTTCTCCACATGTTAGTATGGAAGTGGTAGGGCAGAAATTTAGTGCCTTGGAGAGTAAAGATCTTTCAGGTCTGGTTAGGGGAGTCTTGACAGGTTGATAATGTTGTGGTGTCATGTAGTGTCTGTGCGGTGGGTCCTGGAGTTGTGCTTTCTCCTTTGGGTGGTGTTCTGTTGGTTGTCCTCCTTCATGTTTGAAGTTTCCATTTTACATAGCTAAATTCAATATCTTCCATAGTTGTTTGCCATCTAGGACACATTATACATACATTATATAGGAGTGTTGTTCTTAGTTATTTGTATTATACTACATCATACAGGATTCAAATGATCAGGGCTTTACTGTTCTGCGAGCTGTATGAATAAGTAAAAGGAAGACTGTCTCTGCCCCCAGAATGTAGGTATCAACTGCTTTAGAATCTGAGAATATCTGAACAATAAAAGGTTCATTACTGTACCTTAAAGTAACAAAATATATACATATATGCAGATTTTAAAATCCCCACTAGTTTCTAGTTATCAGTTATAGATATTTGGTTAGTGTATTCCTGTACAAACTGTCTAAATTGATGCTGGAATAAACAAGTAGGTCTGGGTGAAATTTTTCAGTGGAAACGTTTTTTCAGCCAACACTTGAGATTCAGTGACACCTGAATTCACAAAATGTTTATGTCAATTTCACTTAATTGTTGTGGTTGAATTCCCTCCCCCTCATCTACCCCAAAAAATCCCCCAAAAGTTAAATTTTTGTTTTGACATTTTTTGAAACAAAATGTTTTGATTTTTCAATTCAAAATGACTTTTCATTCCAAAAGTCTCTTTAATTTTATATTTAAAAAAAATTAAGAAATGCTAAGAATCAAAATGAAATGGGACAAATTAAATGTTTAGTATGACCCAAAATGATTTTGTTTTTGATTTTTCAGAATTGCCAAAGAAACAAAAAAACCCTCTTATTTTTATAGCTTTACAAATGATGGCATTCTGGATGCAATGTTAATGTACTAGGGAACAAACTAGACTCAAATACTTTGGATGTATGCTAAAGTAGTAAAATGCACAAAAGCTGCAGGATCAAGCAAAGGCTGAGAAAGCCAAGTTAAACAGTACAGTGTGGAGAAGGATCAAGGAGGATAAAGCAAAAGGAAATGCTGTGTTGGGCAAGCTGGTATTCAAATACCTATAGCTGCAAAAATAGCAACTGGCAAAGTAAAATCAATCTGTAAAAATGTTCCCATTTATTTAAAGCCAACACAGAATGGAAACCCCATTCTAATCCCATTTTTCCATTTATTGTCATGAATCTATAAAACCAAGCAAGAATCTATAAAACTGGTTTTAATTTAGCGTGCACTTTCCCTGATTCTGCTTAAAAAAGGAAAAGTGTTAGGAAGGATTCAATGGCTTACTGTAATCCACTAAGCCCTGCTTTTTACCAAATTAGTAGTATCTCTTTAAAGGAGATCCTATGAAAACTGAGTTTACTTCACAATGGAAAGGAGGACTTGTGGCACCTTAGAGACTAACAAATTTATTTGAGCAAAAGCTTTCGTGAGCTACAGCTCACTGCATCGGATGCATTCAGTGGAAAATACAGTGCGGAGATTTATATACACAGAGAACATGAAACAATGGGTGTTACCATACACACTGTAACGACTATTACCAGCAGGAAAGCAGGGGAAGGGGGAAACCTTTTGTAGTAATAATCAAGGTGGGCCATTTCCAGCAGTTGACAAGAACGTAAGGAAGGGCGGGGGGGGGGGGGGGAATAAACATGGGGAAATAGTTTTACTTTGTGTAATGACCCATCCATTCCCAGTCTTTATTCAAGCCTAAGTTAATTATATTGAGTTTGAAAATTAATTCCAATTCAGCAGTCTCTCGTTGGAGTCTGTTTTTGAAGTTTTTTATTGAACAATTGCCACTTTTAGGTCTGTAATCGAGTGACCAAAAAGATTGAAGTGTTCTCTGACTGGTTTTTGAATGTTATAATTCTTGACGTCTGATTTGTGTCTATTTATTCTTTTACGTAGAGACTGTCTGGTTTGGCCAATGTACATGGCAGAGGGGCATTGCTGGCACATGATGGCATAGATCACATTGTTAGATGTGCAGGTGAACGAACCTCTGATAGTATGGCTGATGTGATTAGGCCCTATGATGGTGTCCCCTGAATAGATATGTGGACACAGTTGGCAACCGGCTTTGTTGCAAGGATAGGTTCCTGGGTTAGTGGTTCTGTTGTGTGGTGTGTGGCTGCTGGTGAGTATTTGCTTCAGGTTGGGGGTCTGTCTATAAGCAAGGACGGGCCTGTCTCCCAAGATCTGTGAGAGTGATGGGTCGTCCTTCAGGATAGATTGTAGATCCTTGATGATGCGTTGGAGAGGTTTTAGTTGGGGGCTGAAGGTGATAGCTAGTGGCGTTCTGTTATTTTCTTTGTTGGGCCTGTCCTGTAGTAGGTAACTTCTGGGTACTCTTCTGGCTCTGTCCTTCTGTTTCTTCACTTCAGCAGGTGGGTATTGTAGTTGTAAGAATGCTTGATAGAGATCTTGTAGGTGTTTGTCTCTGTCTGAGGGGTTAGAGCAAATGCGGTTGTATCGTAGAGCTTGGCTGTAGACAATGGATTATGTGATGCGGTCTGGATGAAAGCTGGAGGCATGTAGGTAGGCATAGCGGTCAGTAGGTTTCCGGTATAGGGTGGTGTTTATGTGATGATCACTTATTAGCACCGTAGTGTCCAGGAAGTGGATCTCTTGTGTGGACTGGTCCAGGCTGAGGTTGATGGTGGGATGGAAATTGTTGAAATCATGGTGGAATTCCTCAAGGGCTTCTTTTCCATGGGTCCAGATGAGGAAGATGTCATCAATGTAGCGCAAGTAGAGTAAGTGCATTAGGGGACGAGAGCTGAGGAAGCGTTGTTCTAAGTCAGCCATAAAAATGTTGTCATACTGTGGGGCCATGAGGGTACCCATAGCAGTGCCGCTGATTTGAGGGTATACATTGTCTCCAAACATGAAATAGTTATGGGTCAGGACAAAGTCACAAAGTTCAGCCACCAGGTTTGCCGTGACATTATCGGGGATACTGTTCCTGGCGGCTTGTAGTCCATCTTTGTGTGGAATGTTCGTGTAGAGGGCTTCTACATCCATAGTGGCTAGGATGGTGTTTTCAGGAAGATCACCGATGGATTGTAGTTTCCTCAGGAAGTCAGTGGTGTCTCGAAGATAGCTGGGAGTGCTGGTAGCGTAGGGCCTGAGGAGGGAGTCTACATAACCAGATAATCCTGCTGTCAGGATGTCAATGCCTGAGATGACGGGGCGTCCAGGATTTCCAGGTTTATGGATCTTGGGTAGCAGATAGAATACCCCTGGTCAGGGTTCTAGGGGTGTGTCTGTGCGGATTTGTTCTTGTGCTTTTTCAGGGAGTTTCTTGAGCAAACTCTGTAGTTTCTTTTGATAACCCTCAGTGGGATCAGAGGGTAATGACTTGTAGAAAGTGGTGTTGGAGAACTGACTAGCAGCCTCTTGTTCATATTCTGACCTGTTCATGATGACGACAGCACCTCCTTTGTCAGCCTTTTTGATTATGACGTCAGAGTTGTTTCTGAGGCTGTGGATGGCGTTGTGTTCTGCACGGCTGAGGTTATGGGGCAAGTGATGCTGCTTTTCCACAATTTCAGTCCGTGCACGTCGGCGGAAGCACTCTATATAGAAGTCCAGTCTGTTGTTTCAACCTTCAGGAGGAGTCCACCCAGAATCCTTCTTTTTGTAGTGTTGGTAGGAAGGTCTCTGTTAGTTAGTATGTTGTTCAGAGGTGTGTTGGAAATATTCCTTGAGTCGGAGACGTCAAAAAAAGGATTCTTGGTCACCACAGAACTGTATCATGTTCGTGGGGGTGGAGGGGCAGAAGGAGAGGCCCTGAGATAGGACAGATTTTTCTGCTGGGCTAAGAGTATAGTTGGATAGATTAACAATATTGCTGGGTAGGTTAAGGGAGCCACTGTTATGGTCCCTTGTGGCATGTAGTAGTTTAGATAGTTTAGTGTCTTTTTTCTTTTGTAGAGAAGCAAAGTGTGTGTTGTAAATGGCTTGTCTAGTTTTTGTAAAGTCCAGCCACGAGGACATTTGTGTGGAAGATTGTTTTTTTATGAGAGTATCCAGTTTTGAGAGCTCATTTTTAATCTTTCCCTGTTTGCTGTAGAGGATGTTGATCAGGTGGTTCCGCAGTTTCTTTGAGAGTGTGTGGCACAAACTGTCAGCATAGTCTGTTGTGGTATGTAGATTGTAATGGATTTTTTACCTTCAGTCCTTTTGGTATGATGTCCATCTGTTTGCATTTGGAAAGGAAGATGATGTCTGTCTGAATCTGTATGAGTTTTTTCATGAAGTTGATAGAATGGAGTGAGTACTGACATGTTGTGTGCTCCAGTCTCAGCAAATCCTGCCCTTCTTCCATGGCTGCAGAGGCTCTAGGTACAGTGGAACAGGTATAGTTCTGATACACAAGGGAAAGAACCTGGAAAGACCACATGGGGGTTATGGACCCTTTACAGACAGCAGAGCACAGCTCTGTAGCAACTAGATGTGTGTCCCTGTGACACAAGCTTCATGGAATGAGGGAGAACTGGGGTTAGATTAGTGGATCCACTGCTACAAGGAGGAGGAGTGCAGAGCAGACTCAGATAGTGCATCCTCAGGTGTGAAGTACCAGACATGGAGTATCTCTGCAGACAATGGGAATGAAGGATTCCTTTTCCCTTGACCTGTGCAAAGTATGGCTCCTCAGCCTTGGCACATAAAGCAGGGGTTAGCCAGGACCGATTACCATATCTTCCACCACATATTACACAAGGATTTAAAGTATTCTCCTGGCATGAAGACATTTTCTTTTTCCTTTTTTCTCCCCCTCATTATATATCTTATTTTTGTTATTTTTAAAAGGGAGCTAAAATAGATGTGGGAGATACATAAACAGAAACAAGGCTATTCACATTAGGTGGAGCTGTGCCCAAATGGAACCATACTGGAATACTGCTAGGGAAATGATCTACTGAGGGACAATTTGTGTCATATAGCCACCTACCTGTGTAGGGGAGATGTGAAACTGCTACTTCAGGGGAGCTGGACAAAGCCAGGTCTGGTGAGCAGAGGGAATGCATAGGCTTTACCATCCCTGGAGAGGCTGCTACACAGGTCTGTTAAACTAGTCACACTGACTAGCCCCACCTCCTCACCCGTGCCCCTCTATGGGGGGGGGGGTGAGGAGGCAGTTCCAGTATTTCCCTAACCACAGCGGGATTATAAGTGGCCTTTGGGCTAGGTGTGCAGGAAATCATTGGAGGAGGCCTTTGAAGGACCAAGCCGTCTGGCTGAAAATGGTGGACATTGTCCCTGTGATTACTGATAATCCAGTTCTGTCAACTCTTGCAATTTTATCACGAGTCTTGTGATATTTGGTGTTTTCTTAAAGTCTTAAGTCCAGGAGCCCTGTGATTACAAAAGAGTCTCACCTTTCATTTTTTAAGTAAGTTGATAGCCCTCAGTTGTGGAGAAAATCTTCAAAACGTTGCTCCAAAAGCCCCAAAACTAGAAATAAAAAAAAACACAACTTTTTTTCTGAATCTCATGATTTCTAAACCAATCTCACAATTTTGGGGACCTGACTCAGGATTTTGGAATGCTTGAGGGTGAGCAATAATGTAAATGTACCAGAAAGATATTATAGGACTGCATAGAAGCTTATTCTTTTTAAATTGCCCACTTCATCTGAAGTGGTCTCTTAACATGTTTGAACCTCTTATGCAATTTGTCCCACCTTGCATTTAGCTTGGACACTCTATTTTCCTTCTGCATATCTGAGAAAGAGCTCTGTGAAACTGAAAAGCTGGTCCTTTTCACGAACAGAAGTCGGCCCAGTTAAATATATTAGCTCACCTACCTTGTCTCGCTCATATCATGGGACCAATACTGCTACAACAGTGCAGACAGCTTATGAAACAAAGCATTTGAATTACCGGGTAGTTCTCCTACAGCATTTTCTCTGAGGAGGACACAAGAGTTCTCCAGGTATAACTGAACCAAAGATACTTTCACACTTTCTCTCCTGGGTACTGCTTCTGGAGACTTGAGACTTATGGGACTTATGGGATAACAGTTCCACGGTGAATGAAGAGGATGGCAAGATAAAATGACAATATAAAAATTATTTCCTATTAAAATATATTCCATTGTACTTTTCCCCCAATTTTTGCTTGTTCTTTATCTTGCTATTCACCTGTATGCCTGTTAGTTAAGCACTAACATTTTCTCAGCTTGCCCAGAATATAATAGCTTGCCTTGTTTTGAGTTTTGCTTCCATTGATTTTATTTTATAAATGCTTTGTTATAAAATGTCAGTCATATAACTGATTTTATGTTCCTTAAAAATACCTTCTTGCCAGCAGCTAATAACATTACATTCTCTCAACATTGCAGAAGTTAACTCTTCCAGTTTTAATTACTTTGTACAGAAACAATTATCTTCTGAGGGTTAGAAAAATGTCACACAAGCATTAGATAATTCGTATTAGTTGGGCCTCCACTTTCCTCACACCTGCTTAACCAAGGAAAGAGGCAAGAGGACCCCAATGGACTTTGAGAATCAGCAAATAATTAAATAGACCTTGTTGAAATGTTTTTGTATGAAAGATTTCTTGGTGAAAAATGCAGTTATGTAAAAACTAATATAGTTCAAAGGAAGGTGTTAATGCCAAACAACAACAACAACACTTTTGCACGGGAAATGTCAAAATGAAAATTTGAAACAAAATTTGAAACAAAAAACCAAAATATTCTTCTTTCATTGTGTTTCAACTTAAAATTTTGTTGCAGTTTCTTGATTTAATAACTGCAAATGAAGTGTCTATTCAAACAAATATTTGTTTTGAATCAGTTCAAAAGTTTCTGTGAGAAAACCAAATTTTTTTCAACTGAAAAATTTTAAACGGATATTCTAATTTTCCATAGAAGGATAAAAATTGCAGGAATTTGACCATAAAATGTTTTCCTTTTATGATAGTGTCCTTTCTATGTAGAAAAATAAAATGTTTATATACCAGAAAACATAATGGAAAAATATTCGAAAGCTAAGGGACCAGAGGCTTCAACTAGTGTAAATGGATGTAGCTCCATTGACTTTGACAGTTGCACCAGCCAAGGGTCCCACAAGAAAGTTAACTTCTCCATGTTGCAAATCCTGTATATTTTATAATTTAAACAGCAATACACTGAATTGTGCATTTATAAAGACAAAGAGTAAGGAAATAGTGAACAACTGATACTGCCAGGCAGGAGCCTTTAGTCAGGGCCTGTCCCCACTCAGGCTTCTCTCCCAGCCACCTCCCAACTGAGCTGGGCTCTCACCTTTATCCCTTCCCTCCAAGCCTGACACCTCTTCCAGGTGTGTTGGGGCAGGGCTGACTGAGCCCACAACAGCTGGTTAACCCTTTTCTGGGCAGTGTGGGGTTTTAGTGAAATCTTGTGTTTCAATTTGGGGGGTTATCTACCAAAAAATATAGAGGATTTCCCCCCACACACACACACACATTAGGACAGCTTTGCATTAATCTACCAGCTGTCCTAAAGCTGTCTGAGCTGGCCACGTTTAGGGAGAACCTTGGCATTAGAGACCCAATGTAACAGCTCCCTTGCCATATACCCCCTTGGTGGCACAATGGGCATAGCCAGGAAAAAAGGTGAATGATTGTGATGTTTCTGTGCCTATCAGTCCCTGCTTGCCATTACAGCACTTGCAAACACTGGGGAAATAAGCTGGTATTGGATGGGCCCAGGTTGGGGAGAATACAAAGGTAGCTTGAATCTACATTTGTACATATATCCCCCCCCCCATACTTGAGATGCCCAAGTGCCCCCTGGCCAGAGAAGAAGATCAAGGTCAATATCTCTAATAGAAAACAATATGGTATTATTAAAATAAAACTTGTTTTTCTTTGGTTCTGAGTTAAACAGTAAAACATCTAGGTCCATAGTCTCCCCCATCTTTCCTCCATTGTGTAGAGGGAAGCAAAATCACAGAAATGCCCTAGATGGTCTATGCTGAAGGTCAAAAGTCTACACAAAATATTCTTCTCTTTATGCAGTCTTCACTTGCTCCTCCTTTAAAAAAAAGCATGTGGTTCATTGGCCTCATTTGATAAAGGAGAAGTAGCAAGGAAATGGGTGTTGGTTGCAGTAGGAAAAGTCAGGTAACAGCTGTTCGACATATCATGTCTCAATCTTCAACATTATGGACTTTCTACCTACATAACAGGGGAAATGAATGTTCTATGCTGTGAGACTCCCATCAGAGAAGCCACAAACTGTAAGCAACTAAAGGCAACATGGCCACTAAGCAGCTGTTCTGATAGTGCTTGAGGCAGCCCTTGAATGAGAACAAAGGTGAAGGGGATCTCCCGACTGGAGCTTAGTTCCATGGTGTATGCAATGTATATTCTCACACATGTTGGTCCTATACTGTTCATGTTATGGAGAGAGCACACTTTGTCCACTGTGCCAGTCCACTGGACTATCCTCTTTGCATGGACTATCCAGTAAATCTCTGGGACAATCAAATTCATTTAGATTTCTGGGTAAATTTTCCCGTTCCGTGGATTTCTGTCTGGGAGGGGCATATATAGGCCACAGCAATTTTACTAGCAGAACTCTTTATTACCAGGTCAGTCACTCACTTTCACACAATTGGCCATTAAATGGAGGCAGCGAACTCTTGGAAACAAGTCATTAAAAAAGATCTTAAGGTAATTAAGTATAGTACCGGTAAATCAAATAAAAAAGTAATTTAGCTTATGTAAAGTGATTTATTGGCTCTTCTTTTATACTGCAGTCATTATGAATGTGAAATTTTCAGACAAGTTTGCTCACCAAGGACACTGACAGTACAAAACATCATAAATATTCTTGTAATATTTTCTGCAGTGAAACATGTCTCCCAACTGTAGGTGCCACAAAAGCAGACAAGATGCTGATAGGCAATGATTACTATTCTTTGAATATGTGCAACATATGATAAATTATTTATCAAAAGGAAAATGGATATGATTATGCATTCCTAAAATGTGTTTTCTCTTCATCTAAATAGCAAATTGAATTTAAAATAAGGCTAACAGCACATAGAACAGCATATCCGAATACAGCACTGTGGACAGAGTAGATGTGTAGGTACAGTGTATATTTAAAATTACAAGTCTGGTAGTGTTTCCAGTATTAACTGTGTTTTATACAGTTAAAGGGTTATAACTTGACAGTCAACATTTGCTCTGAGCTAAAAACTCACTCAACAAGTCTTAGCCAGGGACAACATTTTACATGAAAATTGTACAGGGAAAAATGGTTCTTGGGGTGATAAAAGTTAACAAAACCATGTTTTAAAACTATCAGTCATTACATACCTAAGATGGATATATGTGTATCGGTCCTGCATATAAGTTATATTTCTCAATGAGCAGAAACAGTTCTACAGTAAATAAAGCTTCAGAAAAATCTTGTTTATTATAGTAGTTATTCGACTGGGAAGCCAACAGTTCGGAAAAATCTTAATATGAATTTTAGCCTCTTTCCTTTACATTTCCTATTGCCATATGTTTTTCATCTTAAACCAGCACTACTTTGAATCACAGATACAGTACCAAGATGACATTCTTTAAGAGATAATATATTGAACATGTACTGTCCCATGTGGAAGAGTCAGCTAAAGTAATTTCATTGGCAGACTTTGATACTTAAAATATTGCTTCATGTTTTCCAATGAAACATGGGATTCATAACTTCTCCAAGTGATTTTTTTCCCCCTGGTACAGTAAGATGCTATTCATTATAGAGGTAGCTGTTTAAATAAATAAATATGAAACAAATGGAAGAAACAGGACATTGATAGCAATGAATATAAATCAGAAATTAAGAATTGTAGAAAATTCATAAGCGAAACCAAGAGACGCAAGGACAAAATCAATGGTCAGCAGTTAAGGACAATAAGAAGGAGCTTTTTAAAAATATATTTGGAGCAAAAGGAATCCTGAAAATGGTATTGGTACATTACTCGATGGAAAGGGTAAAATTATCAGTAATACTACAAAAATGCAGAAGTATTCAATAAATATTCCTGTTCTGTATTTGTGGAAAATACAGATGACATCATCTCATCATTTGGTGATGATAACTTTCTTTCCATTCCACTAGTATCTCAAGGGGGTGTTAAACAGAAGCTACTGAAGTCAGACATTTTTAACTAGTAAGTCCAGATAACGTGCATCCAAGAGTTTTAAAGGAGCAGGCTGAGGAGTAAATAAACTTGCTGGACAGTAAATGTTGATTTTCAATAAGTCTTGAAGCACTGGGAAAGTTCCAGAAGACTGGAAAAAAGCTAATTTTGAGCCAGAAAGATGACCTGGGTAACTCAAGGCCTGTCAGGCTGACATCTCCTGAGCGAGATAATGGAGCGGTTGACAGGGGACTTGATTAATAAAGAACTAAAGGAGGGTAATGTAATTAATGCAAATCAACATGGGTTAATGGAAAATACTGATACAATTTGCAGATGACCCAAAAATTGAAGAAGTGGTAAATGATGAAGAGCACAATTCACTAATTGAGAGCAATCTGTATCACTTGGAAAACTGAGCACAAGCAAATAACATACATTTTAATGCAGCTAAATGTAAATGTATACATCTAGAAACAAAGAATGTAGGCCATACTTACAGGATGGGGGACTCTCTCCTAGGAAGCAATAGTTCTGAAAAAGATTTGGGGATCATGAAGGATAATCAGCTGAATATGAGCTCCCAGAGTGACACAGTGGCCAAAACAACTAATGAAATTCATGGATGCATAAACAAGGTCATCTCAAACAGAAGTAGAGAGGCTATTTTACGTATGCATTGGGATGACCACTGTTGGAATACCGTGCCCACAATTCAAGAAGGATGTTGATAAATTGGAGGGGTTTCAGAAAAGAGCTAAAAGAATGATTAAAGGATTAGAAAATATGCCTTCTAGAGATAGCTTCAAGTAGTTCAATCTAGCAGAGAAAAGGAATAACATGATCCAATTGCTGGAAGTTGAACTTAGACAAATTCAGAGTGGAAATGCATACATTTTTAACGTTGAGAGTAATTAACCATTGAAAGAATTTACCCAATGTAGTAGTAGATTCTCCATCAATGACAATTTTTAAATCAAGATTGCTTGTTTTTGTAAAGATATGATCAAGGAATTATTTTGGGGAAGTTCTCAGGCCTGTGTTATACCAGAGGTCAAACTAGATGATCATAATGGTCCCTTCTGGCCTATGAATCTATGTATTATTATTATTTTATTTATTGTATTGTTGTTGTTGTTGGACCAGAGTGCCCATGACTTCAATGTGAATGCAGCCTAAGCAAGGACTGAGTATTTAGCCCACTATTATTGTTACACACATTTCTAAATCAACGTTTTAAATTATTATTAGCAATGTGTGAAATATAAAGGTTTAGTTATGGCTGAAAACATGTATTTAAATATATATTCATTTAATATAGGTCCTTAAATGCTGTTTTGGTTTTATTTCCCCCCAAAACAAGGCTTAGTGAAAAAAAGGGGGGGTTCACAGTGTTTTTCTTAATGTTTTATGCATCACTGATTTCTTACTGATTACTGGTATTGCTTACTGGTTGTTGGTTTGCTTTTTAGTAAAAAACAACATTTGAAAAAAAAAACCCTACAGTCCTCCTTCCTATTGATGCTAATGGGAGTTTTACTTGCATAAGACTGCAGAATTAAGTCTTTCTGTTTAAAAAAGCTTTTTCCAAATTAAAATTAATTTAGTCTCTCAAAAGCTACTGTAGCGACAACTCTTGCTATTTAATAAAACATCTGTCTCACAGGTCAATGTAAGAAACAATTATGGGCTGAACTCACTTGAAAAGTCAGGCACCTCTGAAAATAAGGACTAATGATGCTGTCATAATCATAGGGGTAGCCTAAATTCCTCCTTACCTGTAAAGGGTTAGAGAAGCTCAAGGCACCAGGAACCATGGGGACAAAGGAACAATGGGGACAAAAGATATTTTCAAATCTGGTGTGGGGGCGGGGGAGGTTTTATTTTGGGTTCCTTAATTTTCTGTGCCATTCACCCTTGGGACTAAGAGGGACCGGACATCAATCCATGTTCTCCAAATCTTTCTGAACAAGTCTCTCTTATTGCAGAATTGTAAGTAACAGCCAGGCAAGGCATATTAGTTTATCTTTGTTTTCTCAACTTGTGAATTTTCCCTTTGCTAGAGGGAGGTTTATCCCTGTTTTGTTGTAACTTTGAAACTAAGGCTAGAGGGAGTTCCTCTGTGCTCTTTGAATTTTCTGATACTCTGTAAGGTTAACTACCAGCCTAAGTTTACAGAGGTGATTCTTTTACCTTTTTTTCTTTAAATAAAATCCTTCTTTTTAAGAACCTGACTGATTTTTCCATTGTTCTCAAGACCCAGGGGTTTGGGTCTTTGATCATTTTGTAACCAATTGGTTAGGATATTATTCTCAAGCCTCCCCAGGAAAGGGGATGTATCGGCTTGGGGGAATATTTTGGGGGAATAAGACTCCAAGTGGTCCTTTCCCTGATTGTTTGTTAAATCACTTGGTGGTGGCAGTGATCCCAAGGCAAGAAGGGAATCTGTGCCTTGGGGAAGTTTTAACCTAAGCTGGTAAGAATAAGCTTAGGGGTTCTTTCATGTGGGTCCCCACATCTGTACCCCAGAGTTCAGAGTGGGGAAGGAACCCTGACAGATTCCCTGGGGATAAATTAGGTACTTTGCCTACCTGACAGGTGACTACTGACAAGTTGGATTGTTATTATCAAAACTGCAAGCCCCAGTGTGAGTCTTCATGACTAACATTTTACTGTTGACCAGCTTTGTAATGAGATAGCCAGAAGTGTCAGCATTCCCAACAGCATTCTCAACCAGCACTTTAACATGACATAAAAGCATTGCAACCTCCTGGCCAACAACCATCTAGACCAAACTCAGAGGTAGGTTGAGTATTTGGGGGAAGGAAGGAACCCTGGATTGGAGGTTCAGTTACAGCCTTGAATAACTGTTTAAATTGGTGGCTGTACCACAAAAAGAAATAAATACTGATATGTGTATTTAAAGAAAAAAGGCAACAGCCAACCAGCAGAGGGATGAGATACCAAACAAAGAGGTGACCCAGTCACTGTAATCTGTCTCTGGGGTATTTTCTGAAATAGAGAACAAAGATGATTTTGTGACTCAGTGATGAGGAAAGGTTAAAGGAGTTCTGATGGGAAAAGAGGAGAGACTGAAGTACAGTGAAGCCTGCACATGAGACCATACTCCTGTTTGATGTTACTGCCACAAAGTAGCCCAGAATAATACAACTCAGATCCCCCTTTAAACAAAACCCACTTCTGTTAATTAATCACTATATATATTGCACTGGAATCTATAGACTCCAACAGAGTTGGGGCCTCATTGTGTTAGGCACTGTACATATAAAGAGTCACAATCATGAAGAGCTTTATAGTCAAGACAGACAAAAGGAAGGAGATAATAACACTTCCTATATCCTTTCTATAGTGGGGAGACTGAGGCACAGAGACATTAAGTGACTTTCCCAACTTCACACTGAGAACGTGTACCAGAGTTAGGAAATAAATTCAGATCTCTTGAGTCAGGGCTTCAACCATAAACGTAGCCTTCCATTCTAAGCAATTGATTTTTGACAGTCCTTTTAGTGGTCACTTAAGACAGGGTTCACTGTAGACATTTTCAGATGAAGAAAGGGATAGATGAAAATAGAGATTCTTGTTCCTTCTGGCAAGGTGTTCAGAAACGGGCCTAATGAAAAAATCATAAAGCTAGGAATAAATAGAGAACTCAAGAAGAATTAGTTCTTGAAAGAGATACTGAAGTAAGGCCAAATTCTCTGTTCAGATGTGTGCTTGGCTCTCAGTGCGTTCAGTAAAAATATGATAAATGTACAGGAAAGTAGGATTCAGACTCAGTAATAAATAAATACAAAGGGTATGAATTCAGGAATTAATTCAGGGAAGTCCTGTGGCCTGTGTTACACAGGAGGTCAGACTGGATGATCACAATGGTCCCTTCTGGCCTTGGACTCTATGAATCTATGTCAGCCAAATGGCCTTTTCATGTTGCTAAAAATGTCTTCATTTCACCAGCAAAGCATTATGCTGTTCTACTGCTGTTCAATCTCATCTTGCCTAAAGCAGCTGAAACTACATCTTAGTGAGGAGATGTGACACTTCTGGAGGGTACCTGTAAAAAAGGATTTTCAGATCCTAAAGAAGTGGTAACTTAATTGTTTATCTCCAGGTAGTGTCAGGAATAAATCAATGGGGACACAGCTCCTCTGTCGGATAAATGGTACAAACAAGAGTGCTTTTACCTAAAAATACACTTTCATTAGGTCTCAAGCACATACACACACATATGCTGTAGCAGTAAGTTCAGAATACCCCAAACATTTTTAGTTACCGAAAATCTGAGATGTTTTTGAGTAATCGACAGCCAGGCTTCTGGGGACCCTCCTTCCACTCAGCTACTGGGGAGTTCAGGTGTCAGCTCCTTGCCTGAAGAAAAGCTTCCTTGGACTGCTCCAAAGTGTATTCTTTTGCTTAATCTTTTATAGCTAACTTAAACCAAGCACATAACTCATAGTGACTCCTTGAGGGTCACCATAGTAACCCCTAATAGGTCACCAATTCTCCTAATTTCAGCAAATTACTCATTATCAAAGCATGTCTGGTATTTCTAGTCATAATGAGAATAAAACTTATATGTCAGGGCTCTTAAAACCAAGGTCGGCTGTCCAAACATTCCTCCCATTCTCATGATACGTTAACTCTCTGTCCCATCCTCCCATTCTGATTAGCAAAACTGAAATCATGCAGCTGTTTGGCCATGCCTCTCAGAGCCCTAAGAATATTGCTAACTATGTGGTATTTGGTTTTCAGCTAGCAGTGGCTGGACAAACAAAATCGCTGACTGCAGTAATGCCAAGTTCTGGGGTTACGTACCCAGGGTTGTGAGGCACCTTGCTATGACCTGCCCTTAGCGTGAGGAAGCCTTGTTTGTGCCTACCAGAAACCATCCCCCTGACTCCACCAGCCACAGGTAATACAAGCACTCCCCTATAGGCCTGAGCAGGCCCCGCTGGCTCTCTACAGGTTTACGATAGGCACAATCCAACCCTTGAGCCCTCCAAGGAACTCCCTGAGTGTCCAGCTCCTGATCCACTGGACACTTACAGTATTCAGAGATTTACTGCTTCCAAAGAACCTGTACAGCCCACCAAACTAGTTCCACCTCAAATCACTGCTCTGCTTAACACACAGTACTTAGATATGTTTATAGTAAAATCATATATAAGTTTATTTTACAAACATTCAAGTAATAGCAAGTTAATGTACTGGAAACATATAAAATAAAATCATAACCCATTCTAGAACCTAGACTTAATTAACTAGATGCTCTCATTCTTGTAGAATAATGCTCACCCAAAATCCTTGCAGCATTTTACAAGCAGGCTTGGCTGTGATTCGTCATTCATGAGACAGACAGGCAACCAGCTTGTCTCCTAGGTAAAGGATCCAGTGTGTTCCTTTGCCTCCCAAGCTACACAAAAGTCTCACCAGGATACACCTCCTGATGTTTTGTTTCTTCCTGTAGATTTTCTGTCTTGTAGATTTTGCAACCTGTGGACTGTCCCCTGCCTCACTATGCAAATAGGTTTCCATTGTGAGGCAGACAACCAGACAGGGAGATAAGTGTCTGTTATCCTCTGTTTGAAGGGAACATGTCTGAGGCATGTCACCTCCTGGTGACGTGCCTTAACTCCAAGACCTTAAGAATATAATTTCCAGTATAAATACATAACTCCATAAATATTATCTGTACATACATATCACAATTGTTATGATGACCAGTGCAGTACTGGCTCTTGGTAAAGACCTTACATGCCATGCTCTAATGAATTATTATGCATATATCTGATCTATGGAAACTCTGTAAAACCCTGTGCAATCCCTGTGCCATCTGCCAGTTGGCAATAAGAAGTCCCTGGACCATAGGATAAATGTAGAATATTTACTTTCTTTGCATTAAAAATGGTTTATAAAACCTATACCAGCTATGAGCTAAAAGCATTTCCTGGCTAATTAGTAACATCTTGGGAAATCCAATGATTCAGCAGGAGCCCATTAATCCTCAGGAAATTAATGTCCTATGCCAAGGTCATTATTGCATTAAAATACTTTCAGATCAAAAATAAGAAATCTTGTACAACTAACTTACTAAGCTTATTGCTTACATTATAGAACTGAGGACATATTCTCAAATTACATTGATGCAGTGGGCATCCATGAGTCATTGGAGTTGCACCAATGTAGGTGAGAGAATTTGAACCCTGAGCTCCTCCTAGTTAATTCACAGTGTCGACCTGTAAAGCAAATGTGTTGTTCAGCTTCCCATATTTAGGACCTGTAGATAACTGCATGATTGGAAAATAGAGCACATGATGGACTGGAAGAAAGCAGGGATAATCCTCCACCAGCAATTTCAGTTGTTGGAGTTGCTCTTCCATAAAATAAAAGCAATGGGAAAAAATCTCTGCTGATGTAAACTCTGGAGCTCTGGTGACTTCAGTGAGTCTTCTTCAGTTTACCCCAGCAGGGGGCTTGCCTCATTAAGTATAGTATGTCATTACTTTGTTTTCAATTAAATGAAATCCCATAACCTTGTAGAGTGTTCTGTGATACTGCACATTTTAAACCAAATCAGCAAGTGCACAGTAGAAGCTCTATTGCAGCCCATGGTAGGGTCAGTGCAGACTGCTACTCTTCCCTAAGAGCCATTTTGCCTCAGGCAGGCACAGGGCCTCTTGGAGTGAAGGGATAGCATAGCTCCTTGTCACTACTCTATTGCAGCTTGCAATTGACCCCTAACATATAAAGACTTGATATAAAATGTACACTACTATAGACGATCATATAATTGTTTCTGATTTCAATTAATTAAATATAAAATGTAGGTTATCTCCACCATCTACTTTCATGTAGGGTGTCTGCCATCTACATTCTCATCTCCCAATTTAGGAAGGGTTAGCAATGCAAGTGGCACTATTCTGGGACTTTAAAGGAGCCTGAGGGAGTTAAGTGCCCAATTCCCATTGACTCTCAATAGGTGCTGGGTACCTAGTGTGGTGGAAAATTAACCACGTGTTGTGTTTGAAATCAGAATTGTCTGAGGTTTTATTCAGGTATACATATACAGGGCGAGTCAGCCATAGCTGCTCTGTGTAAGCAGAAAATACAGGAGTTTATATAGCTAAAAACCACAATTTGTTAAGCACACATCCTTTAATAGCATTTTCCCTTATTTGGCATATAGTGCAAGCTTTTAACAGTAGCTTTTCTTATTTGGGATATAGCAAAACAAGCTTTTCCTGTTATTGACAGGTTGTTCTTTGTGGTTAATGGGTCTTTCCTAATTTCTAGCTGTTAGGGTTACATTTCTTAAACTGTGCTGTTGCAACTGCCCCACAATGGAATTTTCCCCAGCCTTTTCTTATGCTTTTACACACACAGTTAGCTTGACCAAAGCTTTAGGCCTACGTGGGAAGTTTAGGCCTACTGGATTTTTCCTCCACACTAGCTTCCTTAGGCTCTTTTGAAAATCCCAGCCAAGTAGAGCAAAGAATTCACATAGGCTAATCCAATGTGCTGAGGGTCAAAGAGACAGCAAGGGAGGGTTCTTGTCACCATGCACCCCCTACCTCCTGCCACATCTGTTCATGCCTCAGCATAATTTAGTCCTAGATGTTCAATGAAATTCAGTCAAATTACAATAAAGGTTATCTTTTAACTAAATGGGAAACAACCTAAAGCATACAAAATGGATCCGATGCATCCCTAGAGTAATTTAATTGATTTCAGTAGAGTTATTTAAGGGATTACTCTGGCACAATATGTTTAATAATGAAGGTTTTGTGCAACTGTTCATAATTTTTTATAAAGATTATGCTCACATACTTAACAGTACAATACCCTCCATTTCTTGGGAGGCTAACAAGGATCTCTCAGTGCTCATTGGCTCCTTCTAGTGTAGTTTTCTGAAAGAAGAGCATTAAAATTTAATTCAGTCACAGGCTGGTGAGATATTCTAAATAAACCTATGTTGAATACTAAATTTAAATATATATTCTCTAAGATAAAAAGAAAACATGTTGGAAAATAAAAAGATCACACAAAAAAGTGGAAAAACAACAAAATTTGGTTCTAATATGAAATGCCCCCAAAATGAGCACAAATAGATATAAAAGTAACATTTCTATGCAACTGGCTACTAAAAGCATATAGTCTAATTGATAAAGCACAAGGCTGGGAGCCAGAAGGTCCTTCTGAGTTCTGTTCCCAGCTATTCTGTGATACTAATTGGCCTTAAGTATGCTGCAGTGAACTGGCTAGTGTTTAAAAGTACTATTACTTTTTATGCATTAGAATAAGAATGGTTTGACCAAGATCTAAGTTATGAGAAGAAAATTAAGGAGTTGCACTTACTTTCAATGGGAAGAGAGAAAAACTTAAGATAACCTAGTAAAAACTTTCTAAAACATAAAAGGGATTGATAAAATTGATTGGATGTGTTTTTCACACTGGTAAGGATTTCAAGGACAAGGGCACAAAATATGCAGAATCATGCTCAGATGTGGTAAGTACACTTGACCCGACATGCGGTATAGACGTATTAGACTGTACAAACAGAGCTCTCTCTGGAGCTCAACTCAGAAGAGCGCTCCATTTCATGGACAGTGTAAAGTAATGAAACAGCTGCCACACACTAGTTACCCAATAAGATTATAGTCCTTCACAGTACTTTCCAGTGTATTTCTTATTTCTTACCCAATGCCTGACACTATTTTTAATCTATTGTCTTTCTTCGGGTTTTATAGCATTCAGTGTTATAAAAGCTAAGGTTTTCCAAGAACATGTATCTGTAATAGACAAAAATGTCACAAAATAATTCCCTTTAAAAGGAGGCTAAACTGAATTCTGGTTGAAGAATTTTTGAACTTTTAGAGCTAGATTGTGAGCAGTTAATCAATCACATGGGGCCTGCTCATGCAAGTAAATGACTTGCTAAGGACACATTCTAGCCCTCTAGCACTGTGCTTTTCATTACATTCTTTCAAAACCACCGTTAGAATAGTTTAGGGCATTTTCAAATGCAAGTGCTAAGGTGTGCCCTGTTTTGTTTACACATACACTTTCCAATGTGTGTGCACAGTTTTGCCTGCACATATTGACATATTCACAAGCAAATTAGGGTTTACATGCATGTTTGTAAGCATGCATGTCAGGGGCAAGCAGAAGTATCTGATTTCATTTGGACCACATTTTGCAAATGGCATCAGTCCTTCCCAGTTATTTTTGGTGTACATTGTTGTGCATGCAAATTACGTGTATCATTTTTTGCACAGTACCACTAACGAACAAAAATTATGGAACTTACACACACAAACCCATTTGTCACTTACTTGCATTCAATATGTATGCAATAAATGTATGTAAAAATGATTGCACACACCAAGGTGTTCAAGCACAAAATGTGTTTTTATTGGCTATTTTATAAAACATGTGTGTGTGTGTGTGTATATATATATATGTTTTGCTACTGACCTACATTTTGTTACTTTTTCTTATTTTATTTCCACCTTCATTTCTGACTGTTAGGTTCTAAAAGAAATCAGGTTGTAAACTTTGTTTCCTCCCTTCCTCCATATCCATAATATTGTGCAGCTGATGGTTTAATGATGTAATTAATTACATCTACTATATGCTTAGAATAATTTTAGCATCTTTAGCAAATTGTTTGCTCCTTCTCTATGAAACCTGTAGCAAATGTATGCATTCTCTCTGGTTGTCAAACGAGTATGTGTGACTGGATCTTCAGCACGAGCTTTAGTTTCTAAAATATGCTGAGGAAAAACTTTCAAGGAGACACAAACGAGATGACATTTTGTATATGAATGTATTTCAAAATGCATTTTAAATAGGATGTAGAGGAGCTGCTAATCAAATTGCAAGAAAAACTTTACACATCTAATGTAGGTGCAAGGAGATACTTTACATCATCATAAAATTCAGTTGGCCCTTTGTGCCAATAAAAGCCTAATGCAAAGAATGTTAGCTACAACTTAAAGCCTACAAGAGTATATCCATAAAATGCATCCCATTGTCCCTCAGGTAAAAAACAAATTAATCACAAAGGCACTAATCTCCTTATAAATATAGATATGAAATGTAAAATAGTATTGGGTGAAGTTCTCCATAAGGAACCTACAATAAAAATAGAGATATTGATATGGCCATTTTGCAGCAGATAACAAAAACAACAAAACACTGGAAAACAAAAGCACTTAAAACTGGGCAAAAAGGTTTAGAGGAAAGTTAAGAGAAGCTAGAAAAATTCATAGGAAAAACCTTTCCACATCTTATGATTAGTAGTGACTGGCTGCACATTTCACTGTGGGCCATCCTACAGGGGAACAAACGAAATAGCAAGGCACATCACATGAAATGTTATGCAAATGCGTAATTAGTATGGAATCAGAACCAGAATGGAAAAACAGGATAGTCTGCCGTTTGGGGTCTTCTTTACAGTCAGAAAGCTTTTATTTAAGAAAATAACCTTGGAGATCGCAGTGGAAATAAAATAGGTACAGTCAGGGTCGGCTCTAGGTTTTTTGTCGCCCCAAGCAAAAAATTTTCTGCCCCAAGTTCCGAGAGAGCAACTGCCCAAGCAAAAAAGAAAAAGAAAAAAGGAATGCCGCCCCTGGAATTGTGCCATCCCAAGCACATGCTTGCTTTCCTGGTACCTAGAGCCGGTCCTGGGTACAGTGCTGACACAGGTTAGTAAATGCATTATCAAGAATTCATCTCACCATGTTACTATGAATTATCATTGCTTTCAATGTAGTTACCATGTAGTTACTGTTTTTTTTCCCTTTTATGTGTCAATTTTAAAAATCAGTCAAAATATAAATAATGAAAAATTGAAGAAAAATTAAATTTCCCACTAATGAATGTCTAATTCCTTGTCAGGACAGAATATTAAAAAGAAAGAAAATACACAAAGTAAGTGAGCAGAATTTAATATGTTGCTTGATCTTAATTATGTTTCAGTCAGTGTAATTTATAGTCAGAAGGTCACTAGTATTGTTTTGGAGAATGCAAAACCCCAGAGAACCAACTGATAAGTATGAGACTACAGAACAGGCCTATTCTTGATCCCACTGAAGTCAACGGGAATTTGGCCAGTGACTTCACTAGGATAAGGATTTGGAATATTACTGTGAATTATTCTTCATAAGCAAGTTTTTCTGGTCTGAGTGATTACATTATTTAAAATCAAATAAATGAGAAAGCGAATAATTCCTGATTAAAGGAGGCCTTCTAATAGTAGTCAATTTATTTCCTGTTTAAAATATTGAGTTACAGATGTTTCAAGAATTGAAACAGTTATTAAAGGTGTAAATTCCTTATCTGATATACAATCAAGTGACACTCCAGAGTCATAATGTCAATGTAGTAAACTGTACTGATGTTAAGGGAAAGTGCTCAAATTAACACATGGAAAAAACCTGAAGTAATATTACAAAAAGAATTTTTTTTTTAGATGAAGTGATTTCAGTTTTGTGGCTGACTTTCCAAAATTCCCTTTAAAAAGGAGAATTACAAACAATGGCACAATAAAGGACATTATACTGAAATGTGCATCTTACATAAATCAGATAAGATGGAGCGACTACAAAGTAGAAAGTTCTGTGGACTGTCTGTGACCTTGGCAATTGATTAAAATTCTAAATTCAATCTTATTCTAAGATGCAATCAAGTAGGCTTGGTACTATATTTATGCACAGGAAGTGATTCTGAGACTGGCTTTCTCTGAGTGTTCATGTGCTTTTGCTGTGCTGCTGAGACGAGATTGTGTATCTGAAAGCCTTGTAAATAAAACGTGGTTAGTGTACCCTATCCTGTGTGGATCTCATTTTTGTGTGCAATCTAAATGAAGATAATATATGGTGTCAGAATTAAAAACAAGTTAACTATGGCATTCGTACAGAATAATAAAAGAAATGTGCTTCCTATGGACTTTGAAACTGGAAGGACTGCAGAGAACTGGACTAGACTGAAGGAGTTACTGGAGCGGATTTTCAAAGGATCTGAGGCAGTCAAGTGGTCTGCAGCCCAGAAAGCTGCTAACTTTCTAACATATATTAGGCAAAAGGCAGGTATAGCGGCAGAGCATGAGTCTCTAATGCAGCAGTTTGCAAACTTTTTGAGCTGAGCTTACGATTTTTGTTTCCATCCCCTCCCCCAACCCAGACAAAAATAGACATATGCAAAAGTATGCTTGATAGCCTACTCATAAACCTAACAGAGACCTTAACACAACTTTAATTACATTACCTATACCTGTAAGTTTCAAATACACAGATACTTACCAATGGCATGGCCAAGGCTTCCTCAGCTGGGGGATGGTTGTACCTTGCCGCCAGGCTGCACTGCCAGGGACAATACCTGCCCTTCTGCACCTCCCCACTTGGGTTTCCAGGGTAGGGGAAGGCAGGTATGACTGTCTCAGGGGGAAGAGCCAGTGCTGGAGACAGTGCAGCAGATGTTGACACTGACCCACAGGCTGGATGGCTTGGTGAGGAGAGTCGGGGGGTGGAGTTGGTACCCCCTCCCAGCCCCCTTTAAGGGTTAGCCTGGGTCATGCCACAAAGGGTTGGCACAAGCTGCCTGGCATCACTGCTCGCCCCCCTAAATGTCCCTTCATGCCCCCCCTAAGGGGGCGTGCCCTACAGTTTGAAAACCTCTGCTCTAATAGAAAGCTCTCTGAAGCAGACAGCTCATACAGCCTGTCTGGATTTCTCCTAGATGAGACCTATTGCTTTTCATACAAAGGGAAATTTTCTACAAGAGAAATCAGAGACCTATTGAACAAATTTATAAGTGCTTAACCCAGCTATAGTTGATAACAGAAGAATGTGCTTTCACAGATAGTGCTAATATGCTGAAGGATAGGATCTTAATGGGATCAAACGCACAAGAAATACCAAAAAAATTACTAATAGAGGACACTTTAACATTTGCAAAAACCATTAGAATAGCCTGAACAATACAGGCGTTAAAAGAACAAATGAAAGTACTTCCTAACTTCTGTCACAATGTGCAGAGAGGTACAACCAGCAGTCAGACATGCACACAGCAAAGAGATAAGGGTGCAACAGCAGGGCACCAGCCTTATGCAGCATTGAAAAAAATAGCATGTAAAAAAGACACAGGCACAACGAGTTTGCTACAGATGTGGATGTGGATTGCATCATGCAAAGCAAGAGGAATGACCAGCACTTGGGAAGATATGCATGAAGTGCTACAAAGGAAACCATTTTGCACAAGTATGCCATGCAAGCACAGAAAAATACAGGGCATACAGTACCTGCAACTGGAAAAGGACAAAAGACACAGCATTCTTTTAGGCTATAATACAGAATAGGGAAAAGGATAGTGATAAAGCGTATTTAACTATCTTAATCAGTCCATGAAATTCAAAATTGATACTGGGGCACAAGTAAACTGCATCCCTGAGACAGAATGCAGGAAATATCCAGCCTACACCATAACACTAACATCATCTGTATCAGTGATACTGGAAAGATATGGAGATTCAATACTCCTCATAGAGGTGACATGCAATGTTAAATGCACGTACAAGAGAAAATGTTAAAATCTAGATTTCTATGTATTAAATATGCCAGCAAAAGCAGTATTAGGACTGATGATTTTAAAATCATTAAACTTGATAAAAATCCAAAGGGCAGTGGAATCCATAAAAGGACCTCGCACAGAAAAGGAAATTTAGAAAAAATGTCTGGACGTGTTTGAAGGCATGGGATGTCTACAAGGATATTACAAAATCAAGCTGTCTACAAATACAATGCCAAAAGCACTGTGACATTAGCAATAAAACGCAGCATGGAGAAGGAACTCTAGGATGGTACAATTGGGTATAATTGTAAAGGCAGAGGCACCATCAGAAAGGATTAACATCATGGTCGCAGTAGAAGAAAAAAACACTGGTGCAATCCGGATATGCGAGACCCTCAAGACCTAAACAAAGCAATAATGAGTAACACTATAATCAACCCATCCTAGATGACATCACTCACAAGCTATCTGAAGCAAGTGTATTCAATGTACTAGACGATCAGTCTGGATATTGGCTGATCAGACTGGCCAAAGAGAGGAGCAAGTTAATCACTTTCAACACTCTGATTGCAAAACGGTGCTTCAGAAGAATGTCCCAAAGGACATCTGCATAAGAGATATTCCACAAAAAGGTACAGGAAATACTACAAGGATTGAAAGGAGTCTAAGTCATTTGCTATGACATTCTTGTACATAGCAGCACCAAAGAAGAGCACGACAAAAACATAATAGCACTACTCACAAGATACAGAAAGTGCAACATAAAAATGAATCACAGGAAAATGCAAATCAGTGTAGAGCAAGTGAGTTTCTTCGGTCATATCTTAGAAAAAGGAGGCCTCAGACCTGATCCAGATAAAATGAAAATGCTAAAACATTAAAAGCACCAATCTCCCAAAGGGAACTGGAAATAATATTAGGGATCGTGATCTACCTAAGAGATTAGCAGAAATGAGAGCATGTCTATGAGAATTGGGAGAAGGGAGGGACCAGGATAGCAATCTGGACAAGACCTTCCAAAACATGAAGGATGACTTCAGCATCAAAACAAAAGAAAAATACTACATTGAAAACAAGGAAATAACACTACAAGCAGCTGCTTCACAAGAAGCAATTGGAGCAGCATTGTTACAGGAAGGATCTCCAGTGACATACACATCAATTGCTTCCAATGCACCATAATTATGCTCGAATAGAAAAAGAATTATTTGCCATTGTCGCGGGATGGCAGATATTTAATCAGTACCTATGGCTGCACAGTAAAAGTCAGAACCAATCACAAATTCCTAGAAAACATTATAGACAAACCTCTAGGTTCTGATTTCAGTGCATGACCTTAAAGCTGCAAAGGTGTGATTTGAAAATGAAATACAAGCTGCGAGGAGAAATTCCTGTAGCATATCTTCTCTCCTGCAATCTTGTAAGCACAAGATGCAAAAGAGGAGTTAGACTTGGAGGAACAGGTGAACATGATATACAGCACTTACCAATGTCTACAAATAAGCTATATGTAAAAATGAGAGAAACAAAGAGTGGTGATGTGATGAATCCTTTAAAAGACGCAATAAGATCAGGATGGGCTGCACAAAAACTACAATTCCCATGACTATCAGAGTCTTTTTTTCATTCCAAAAGAGAGTTTTCTATGGAGAATAAACTAGTTCTGAAAGGGGAGAAAAAAGTAATTACAAAGAAACGGTGTCTGGAGATACTGAAAAAGATTCATGAAGGACACCTTGGTATGGTACTATGCAAAAGATGGGCAAGAGACACAGTTTATTGGACCAGCATGAATGCACAAATAAAGGAAGTGGTCAGTGATTGTTCAACATGTGCAAAGGACCACAGACAAAACTGTAAGGACCCCATGACATTTTGTAACACATCTAACAGAGCTTGGCAGCTGATGTATTTGAACACAAAGGAAACCTCCAGCTGCTGATAGCTGGTTATTATGGTCATTTTTTCAAGGTAAGTCAACTATGAAACATGCTGGCCAGCACTGTAGTGAATCCCACCAAAGCAATAACTTGCTAGACTTGATATTCATGATGAGCTCATTTCAGATAATGAATCACAATACAAACAGGAATTTCACAGATTTGCAAAATACTGGGGTTTTACACAGATGTCTAGTAGTCCATATTACCCACAGTTCAATGGTCCAGCTGAAAAGTCTGGAAAATAGCCAAGCAGATACATACCAAGGCATTTGAAGACAGTCAAGACCCTTAA
Organism: Caretta caretta; assembly: GCF_965140235.1. Lineage (NCBI taxonomy): Eukaryota > Metazoa > Chordata > Testudines > Cheloniidae > Caretta > Caretta caretta. Next base: position 301,995,543 of record NC_134206.1, on the reverse strand, counting down.
TTCAGCTAACTAAACTACTGAAGCACAGCTATGGAAACAGAGGCTTCCCCCAGATAGATGTTGATGAACAGTATGTTAAAATCATATGAGACAGTATCAAAAGCCTTACTAAAGTGGAGATATATCCCAGCTGTTGTTTCTCCCCTACCTACAAGTTTTGTAACCATGTCAAAGAACATGACCTGTGATGCTGCAATAGCAAGTAAAGAGAACACTAACTGTATATCTATTCAGGGGACACCATCATAGAGTCTAATCACATCAGCCACACTATCAGAGGCTCGTTCACCTGCACATCTACCAATGTGATCTATGCCATCATGTGTCAGCAATGCCCCTCTGCCATGTACATTGGCCAAACCAGACAGTCTCTATGTAAAAGAATAAATAGACACAAATCAGACATCAAGAATTATAACATTCAAAAACCAGTCGGAGAACACTTCAAACTCTCTGGTCACTTGATTACAGACCTAAACGTGGCAATTCTGCAACAAAAAAACTTCAGAAATAGACTCCAATGAGAGACTGCTGAATTGGAATTAATTTGCAAACTGGACACCATTACATTAGGCTTGAATAAAGACTGGGAGTGGATGTGTCATTACATAAAGTAAAACTATTTCCCCATATTTATTTTGTCACCCTACTGTTCCTCACATGTTCTTGTCAACTGCTGGAAATGGCCCATCTTGATGATCACTACAAAAAGTTTTTTTTCTCTCCTGCTGGTAATAGTTCACCTTACCTGATCACTCTCGTTATAAAGTGTATGGTAACACCCATTGTTTCATGTTCTCTGTGTATATAAAATCTTCCTACTGTATTTTCCACTGCATGCATCCAGTGAAGTGGGTTTTAGCCCACGAAAGCTTATGCTCAAATCAATGTGTTAGTCTCTAAGGTTCCACAAGTACTCCTGTTCTTTTTACTAAATGTAATAGAAACAAGCCCTTAGAACTGACAACCAGTCAGAGAGAAGAGACAAAACAATTACAACTGACACAAGCACAATCACCAGATGACACTATGGTTGTGCCTACAATACAAGAAGCAACACTCACTCAGGTATGGGAGAAGATTTCAATCCAAAGAGTGGAAGGACTGTGACACATCCTAATGCTGTTATTAAGCAGGAATATTAGTAATGGCATCTCCAGACTTTTTTTGGTGATGGAGGCGATGTATTATATTCATGTATAGTTAAATAACTGCTGCACAATCTCTTTAAGATGGGCATAGGAATTGTCCCTAAGACCAGCTCTCTCTGAGTATGTGTGTACTGAGCTGTGCTACTGAGAGCACCGTATGTATTTGAAAGCCTTTAAAATAAACCCAGTTTCGTTCACCCTATCCTTTGTGGATTTTCGTGCCTATGAACAGTCTAAACAAACACAATATATTTACAGAAATTAGATTCACAGGCCTGGATCCTCAAAGGTACTTAAGCACCTAACTCGCACTGGGGTTTAAGCACTTAAAGACCTTTGAGGATTTGAGCCATAGATAGGGTTGCCAGGCATCCAGTTTTCGACTGGAATGCCCGGTCGAAAAGGGACCCTGATGGCTCCATGCAGCACTGCTGACTGGGCCGCTAAAAGTCCAGTTAGCAGTTCTGCGGGGCTAAGGCAGGTTAGTCCCTACCTGTCCTGGCTTCGCGCTGCATCCCAGAAGCGGACAGCAGGTCCGGCTCCTAGTTGGGGGGCCCCCGGGGCTTTGCATGCTGTCCCTACCCTGAGCACTCCCATTTGCCAGAAACCACAGCCAATGGGAGCTGGGTGGTGGTGCCTGCAGGTGAGAGCAGCACGTAGAACCTCCTGCCCCTTCCCCCCACTGCCTAGCAGCTGGACCTGCTGGATGCTTCTGGAGTATAGTGTGGAGCCAGGACAGGCAGGGAGCCTGCCTTAGCACCGTTGCACCACTGACTGGGAGCTACCTGAGGTAACCCCGAGCTCCAACCCCATGCCCCAGCCCTGAGCCTCTCCAAACCTGGAGCCCCCTCCTACACCCAAAATCCCTCATCCCTGGCCCCACCCCAAAGCCCACACCCCCAGCCCAGAGCCCAGCCCCCTCCTGCACTCTGAATCCCTTGTCCCCACCCCCAAGCCTGGAGCCCCCCTGCACCCCAAACCCCGCAGCCCTAGCCCCACCACAAAGCCTGCACCCCCAGCCGGTGCCTTCCTGCCCCAACTCCCTGCCCCAGCCTGGAGCCCCCTCCCGCACTCTGAACCTCTCATTTCTGGCCCCACTCTGGAGCCCACACCCCCAATTAGAGCCCTCTCCTCCTCCTGCACCCCAACCCCCTGCCCCAGCCCGGTGAAAGTGAGTGAGGATGGGGGAGAGCGAGCTACCAAGGGAGGAGGAAAGTAGTGAGTAGGGATGGGGCCTTGGAGCAGGGGCGGGGCCTCGGGGCAGGGACAGGGCTAGGGTGTTCAGTTTTGTGGGATTGGAAGGTTTTCAACCCTAGCCATAGAGTTTAAGGCCAGAAGGACCATTAGATCATATTAGTCTGCCCTCCTGTATGTCAGCAGCAAAAAGGGCCAGGTTCAATATCTAGGGGTTCCTCTTAACATTACAACACAGAACCAGCTCAAGCCCCCACCCAGTAATCTGGGAAAACTTAACACCACCCTTGGGCACCTGTAAGAGGCCAAACTTCCCCACTCGCAAGTCACTGAGTCACTGAGTATAACAAAAGAAAACTTTTATTAAAAGGGAAAGGAAACCAAGCATTAGTCTGGGAAAGCACCACCGGCACGTTCAAAAGCATGCAGTCATACCATGCAAACATCCACCCCAGAATATGTTGGGTAGTGTCTTTTGCCTCTGTTTCTTACCTTGTGGTGTGAAAGTCTGACAAACAAATGTTCTTTTAACATGCCATTCCCTTCTCCTGCCACTGCACCCCACTCAGAGTTGCTGTCCTTGGTCAGAAATGCCCAGAGTTCAGAGGTGCATTCACATCAGTTCACCTCCCACCCTGGGGGGGAGGGGAGAGAGGAGGGGCAGGGGTTGAACTATACCTCAGCTGCAACTGCCACTGCCACAAGTGGCTTACAGTTGCTGCCATTCACTCTGTGTCACTGCCCACTTCACTGCCATTCACTCTTCCACCATTGCCCACTGAGCCATCACTTTCTCTGCTGTCACCTGCCTCTCTACTGCAACCTCTACAATGCCACGTCTTGACGTCCCACCCCTTAGAATCATAGAACCATAGGGTTAGAAAGGGCTACAAGGGTCATCCGGTTTAACCCCCTGCCAAGATGCAGGATTTGTTGTGTCGAAACTAGGGCTGTCAATTAATCAGTTACCTCATGTGATTAACTAAAAAAAATTAATCGTGATTAAAATATTAACCACGACTAATCACAGTTTTAAACTGTTAAACAATAGAACGCCAGTTGAAATGTATTAAATATTTTTGGATGTTCTTCTACATTTTCAAATATGCTGATGTCAATGACAACACAAAATACAAAGCGTACAGTGCTCACTTTATATTATTATTTTATTAGAAATATTTGCACTATAAAAATTACAAACAAAATAAATTGTATTTTTCAATTCACCTCATAAAAGTACTGTAGTGTAATCTCTTTATCGTGAAAGTGCAACTTACAAATGTAGAATTATTTTTGTTACATAAATGAACTCAAAAACAAAACAATGTAAAATTTTAGAGCCTACACATTCACTCAGTCCTACTCCTTGTTCAGCCAATCGCTCAAACAAATTTGTTTACATTTACGGGAGATAATGCTGCCCGCTTCATATTTACAATGTCACTTTTGTAATCAGCATTGCAACGTATTTATGTGCCAGATATGCTAAACATTCGTATGCCGCTTTGTGTTTCGGCCACCATTCCAGAGGACATGCTTCCATGCTGATGACACTTGTCAAAATTATCTGTTAATTAAATTTATGACTGAATTCCTAGGGGAGAACTGTATGTCTCCTGCTCTGTTTTACACACATTCTGTCATATATTTTTAGCAGTCTTGGATAATGACCCAGCACATGTCGTTTGTTTTAAGAACACTTTCACTGCAGATTTGACAAAACACTAAGAAGGTACCAATGTGAGATAGCTAAAGATAGCTACAAGGTTTAAGAATCTGAAGTGCCTTTCAAAATCTGAGAGGGACGATGTGTGGCGCATGCTTTCAGAAGTCTTAAAAGCACAACACTCCGATGTGGAAACTACTGAACCCGAACCACCGAAATAGAAAACCAACCTTCTGCTGGTGGCATATGACTCAGATAATGAAAATGAACATGCGTCAGTCCACACTGCTTTTGATTGTTATTGAGCAGTGCCCATCACCAACATGGTTGCATGTCCTCTCGAATGGTGGTTGAAGCAAGAAGAGACATATGAATCTTTAGCGCATCTGGCACGTAAATATCTTGTGACACCAGCTACAACAGTGCCATGCGAATGTCTGCTCTCACTTCCAGGTAACATTGTAAACAAGAAGCGGGCAGCATTGTCTTCTGCAAATGTAAACAAACTTGTTTGTCTGAGCAATTGGCTGAACAAGAAGTAGGACTGAGTGGATTGTAGGCTCTAAAGTTTTACATTGTTTTATTTTTGAGTGCAGTTATTTTTTTGTACATAATTCTACATTTTTAAGTTCAACTTTCATGATAAAGAGATTGAACTATAGTACTTTTATGAGGTGAATTGAAAAATACTTTCTTTTGTTTCTTTTTTTACAGTGCAAATATTTGTAAAAAAAAAATAAAGTGAGCACTGTACATGTTGTAATTTGTGTTGTAATTTAAATCAATATATTTGAAAATGTAGAAAGCATCCAAAAATATTTAAATAAATTATATTCTATTATTGTTTAACTGTGTGATTAATCGTGCGATTAATTGCGATTACATTTTTAAATAGTGCGATATATCACAATTAATTTTTTTAATTGCTTGATAGCACTAATCTACACCATCCAAGACAGATGGCTAACCAGCCTCTTTTTGAAAATCTCCAGTGAAGGAAATTGCATGACTTATCTGGGCAATTTGTTCCATTGTCTTACTGTTCTTACAGTTAGGAAGTTTTTCTTGAGATTTAATCTAAATCTGCTATGCTGTAGTTTAAAACCCCTTGCCTCTTCTCCTGCCCTCTGGCAAGAGATAACAATTTTCTCCATCTTTTTAAGGCAACTTTTCACGTATTTGAAGGAACTATCGTGCCCCCTTTAATCTCTTTTCCAAACTGAACGTACCCACATCCTTCAGCCTTTGCTGATCTGGCTTGCTCATCTTTAGATCCTTTCCAGTTTCTCTGCATTCTTTCTATACAGTGGTGACCAAAATTGGACATAGTACTCTAGCTGAGGTCTAACCAGCACAGAGTAGAATGGTACTATCATTATTTGCATGCTATGCCTCTGTTAATAAAACTCAGAACTGCATTTTTTTTGCAACAGCATCACATTGTTGACTCATGTTGAAGCTGTGATCGACCACAACTCTCAGATCCCTCCCAGCAGTGCTGCTGCCAAACCCATTATCCCCTATTCTGTATTGGTGCATTTGGGTTTTCTTCCCTAAGTGTAACACCTTACATGTATCTTTGCTGAATTTCATTTTGTTGTAGCCCAGTTCTTCTATTTATCAAAATCCCTTTGCATTTTAGCTCTATGCTCCAAAGTCTTTGCAACCCCCCAGCTTTTTGTTATCTGCAAATTTGATCAGTATGCTCTTTATTCTACATCCAGATCATTAATAAAGATGTTAAATAACACCAGATCCAGAACAGATCCCTGTGGAACCTCACTAATTCATGGAATAATGCCAGAGACCGCCTTGCAATCTGACATCACTCCATAAACAGTTGCTCTTTGTTTGTGGATTATGTATCCACTTAATGGCAATTCTATTGAGCTCATATTTCTCCAGGTTACTTGTAAGAATGTCATGTGGTACTGTGTCAAAAGCCTTGCTAAAGTCCATGTATATTTTGTCCACCACATTCCCTCTATCCACCAAACCAGTTACTCTGTCAAAGAAGGCAATCAAGCTGGTTTGGCATGATTTGTTCTTAGTAAATCCGTGTGGGCTGCTAGTGATCACCCCTTCATCCTCCAGGTATTCGCAAATGGAACGTTTTATACATTGCTCTAGTAGCTTCCTAGGTATCGAGGTCAGACTGACTGGTCTGTAGTTCCCGGCTCCTCCTTTTTCCCGTTTTTGAAGATGAGCGCTACATTAGCCCTTCTCCAGTCTTCTGGGACTTCGCCTGCAGTCCATGAGTTTGCAAATATTATTGGTGGCTCTGAGATTTCTTCAGCTAATTCCTTCAGCACCCTAGGATGAATAGCATCAGGTCCTGCTGACTTAGAGTCATTCAAATTAGTCAGGTTTCAGAGTAGCAGCCATGTTAGTCTGTATCCGCAAAAAGAAAAGGAGGACTTGTGGTACCTTAGAGACTAACAAATTTATTTGAACATAAGCTTTCGTGAGCAGATCTCTGACATGTTCTTTACTTATCCTGATTTGCATCCCTTCCCCCTTATTGTCTGTAGCCTCATTAGTTGTCACTTTACCCAGCTGTCAGTGATTTCAGCAGTTAGTGCTGAACCTCACTGCTAGTGCAGGCTGTGCAGTCTCTTTCAACCCACTGCACTAGGCACCGTACAACACAGACAAAAAGATGGCTCTGCCTGAAGGAGCTTACAATCTAAGTATAAGACAGGCGACAACAGATGGATACAGACAGACATGGGAGTACAGGTAAATAATGAGGCAATATCTGACAGCATTACTATCATTCCTGAATATATATGGTCAATCTTATTTACTGGTCAAATATATTCTGATGAATATATTGTTCAGCAAATGCTATTTTTATTGAATAATTTAATAGATGAATAATTTTATTGATCATCTCTAAAGCTGGTCAGATACACTTGGACAAAAATAATTTGACAATTAACAGGAATATTCATCAAATAATTCTACTAATAATTTTTCTGGTATTCAAACTGCTCTAATTATGAATAAGTTCCCAGAAGACATGGGATTTACCATGAAATTTAGGTATTGTGTAAAACACAAACACAGGGCATGCCCTGTCCACAGCACAAAGCATGAAATATTCCACTAATTGGAAATCTTAATAGAAATATACAGACTGTGTGGTATTAACTTAATTGAGCCCACTGAATCATCAAGGCGAATATCTCCAAGAGTAATAGCAAGCAAAATATCAGACAAACATGTATGCACATTAATCTGAAAGAGCTGATCTTTAATAATTTAGGATGACATTTTTTAATATCATAGGGTGAACTTCCTTCCTATACAAAGGCCAATGTACTATTTAGTTCTATTCTGAGTTTGTCATGGGACTTAACTAGTGGAAAGGCCTATGCTGGCTCTGAATTTCAGCTTTTGTGAAGAAGCAAATGAGACTGGGCATGTGTTATGCATTCCAGTGGTATTCTTTCCTTAACTTTTGCTCAGATATTAACTGCTTCTTTATAGCTACTGTGTTAACAGAATTACTGACCATCTTTGAAATGCTGACCAGCTTTATTTCTGTGGTATAGATACTGAGTAGATACTGAGTAGGACATTGATCATAGTTTTGAGTATCAACCTCGGATGGTGAATGAGGAGCAGCCAATGGATAACAGCTTTTAAGTATCATAAAAAGTCACTAAACCAGACGGCAAATGTACTACTGTTTACATTTTTTAATGCATGCTGCAGATGGTATGAAATTATTCCATCTTGTTTAATAGAGGAAAACATAGCAGTTATAAGATGACCCTTGTCTTTTTACTCTTAGAAATTGTACCAATTTACATTTAGTAATTGAGGTAGCAGTAATACTTTTGCTATCCTAATCAGTGGTATTGTATATTTGTAGCATATGGATGTAATGCTTGAAGTACTCCCTTCCTTGTTGATGAGACCAGGAGTGGAGGAGGATCTTGGATAAGGAGGGCAGGAACTGGTGGGAAGACTGGGTTCTGGAGTCAGGCAACTAGGCAGGATTCAAGGTGGCAGCCAGCAAGGGATCTGTCTAGTTGCTCAGACAATTTCCTGTGCCTCCTTCTGGCTTAAGTCATGCATACAAGTCAATTGGCAGGGCCAGACATCTCCCCCGGTCAGAAGCTTTGTTGGCAGAGCCCTTGGTGAGCTTGAGCTTGTGGGCAGAACCCTTGGAGAGCTAGTTCTGTTAAGCTGCGGGGTGGCAGCCATGGTCTGAGTGCTGCATAGATACCCACAGGCTCAAGTGTGAGACCCCATTATCCATCCCCTCCCTCTCTTCCACCAGTGTCAGGGACTGTGGGTCTTAAACCTGGGTCCTAAAGGCTCAAAGGAATGAGGCAATTCCCACTTGCTAACAGCTGCCAGAATAGAAACTAAACTCTGACAGAGGATGCAAGTCCGGGGATCTGACTGATGGAATGCTGATGGTCCTGTCTGGTTCCCAGCTCTCCTTTAAACCAGGAAGTTGTCAATGCAACTGTTCCCCCTGCTTAGGACTGCTTCCCTTGCACTGCCTGACTCCAGACACCTGCCTCTCGGTTTGCCTTCTGGCTCATCTCAGACCCTGACCTCCTGGTATCTGACTTGACATGACTCCTGCTTCCTGCTCGGACCACTAGGTAAGACCACTCACATCCTGATTGTGACACCCGGGCACTAATGGATTGGGTTTTCTGGGGCAGTTTCTGTGGAAGATGTTTACCAGATCAAGTGTGTGGACATTCTCTGCTGGGTCCCAGGAGCGCTCTTCAGAACTATGACCTTCCTAATCCTGAGATACCAGAGTCTACCCCATCTGATTCTAATGTCAAGGATCTTGTAGACAATATATTAATCATAGTCTTGAATGTGTAGCGGCAGGTGGGGGGGGGGGCTGCGGTGGTTGGGAGAAGTGAAAGAATGGGTCCTAAATGTGGGGGTTCAGGAGTAGAAAACCAAGTGTATTCTGAGGGAACAAGGTAAGTTGAGTGACCAGGTTAATTTGGCAGCAAATTCAGTAGGGGTCAAGGAACTGATAGTCCAATTTACAAAATGGCCTGTCTGGGTGCAGAGGTTTCATTTGGGTCCCTACCATTGTTGACAGCCTGTATACTGTTTGTAGCTCTGCTTGGGGTCCCCCAGGTGCACTTTTATGTCAGCTTGGGTTTGGCATATCTGTTGCATCCAGTCCAGGGCTGCTGGGTTGTGGGAAGCTGTGGGTACCTTGAGATAAAACTGAGGGTAGAACCCATAGTTTGGGGGTGGAAAAGGTCTTTGCCCCATCATGGCATGTTCTGCATTATTATATATGAACTCTGCCTGAAGTATCAGTGAGGAACTGTCATTATGGTGGAAGTTTATGTAGCATCAAAGATACTGCTCCAGGATATGGTCTTCTCTGCTTGACTATTTGTCTGGGGGTGATAGGTGAAGGAGAGACAGGAATGGATACCCTAGTCAGGAGAGCTTCTTGCCAGAAGCAGCAGATAAATTGTGCATCATGGTCAGAGATGATTTTCTCCAGGAGGCCATAGAGGAGGACGACTTGATCTGCACAGAATCAAACAGTTTCCTGGGAGGAGAGTAGGCCAATGCAGGGAATGAAGTGTGTCATCTGAGTGAGGTGGCCCACAACTGCCTGAATGGCCATGAACCCTTTGGACTTGGTTAGTTCTACTACGAAATCTAGGGCAATGACTCTCTGGGGGCTGGGAGGAATCTCAAGGAGTTACAGGAGTCTGAGGATTTTATGGTGATATACCTTGGAGCGGGCACATACATTGCAAGAGGCCATATAGGCCTGTATTGTGGCCTGCATGCGAAGCCACCAGAAGAGATGAAAGACAAAAGCTATTGAGTTTTAAAGTGACCAGAATGTCCTGCCAGAGGACAGTCATGACATACTTGTAGGATTGGAGTCCTCAGAGCCCCGAGGGGGGTGGGAGCATATATATGTCCTTTCATTTAGGTTACCCCACAGCAGATGTCATGGCTTCTTGCTCATCAGGAGGGGTCCTGTGGGCCAAATCTGAGAATATGAGGGTGAGCAGGTCTTGGCAGGGAGCTGCTCTCAAAACGTGATAACCCAGTGGAGGTGCCCTGTTATAATTGTCTTTAATGTGTGCAATGTCACAGGAATGAACGACTAATGACCTTTGGCTACAGGGAAACAAAATCCTCACAAAAGTATGCAGACCCCACAGTATGTGTCTGTGTTCCCTCGTGTGCATTTCCAGCATCTGCACAGGTTGTGAAGGGGTTCTAGGCAAATATCATCCTCTGCCACTCTGCTGTTCCAAGATGTGTGCCCATATGTCATCCCCCATTTTCTTTGACCACTGGGGATCAGCACCAGCGTGCATTTGAGTGAAATTTGGCTTCCTGGACAGCTTTTGTAAAGCAGACTTCTCCTGAGCCTATTCAGGTTAGAAGCACTCCCCTTTATCCTCACAAATGTTAAGGAATGCACAGCAGGCCATGATTACGCTAATGGCATTGGCCACACTGGCATCCAGATGGGTGCGTAGGCAGTGCTAACAAGCTTTCAGTTTACTAAATGTGCACTCCATGACCATTCTGCAGCCACTGAGCTTGTAAGTGAATTCCCATTTCCCAGGGTCATTGATGTTGAGGTATAGTTTCATGCACCAAATTAGCAGCATGTATGTGGGGTCCCCCAAAATAATAGTGGACACAGACACACTGTACAGAACAATATTGTTACTGGGGAATAAAGTCCCTTCTTCCTCCTTTAAATACAGTCCTTATCTCTTAAGCACCCTGGTGTCATGAACCTTTCCAGTGTTTTCCACATTTGTATTCATTAATTTGCTTCTGTGGTTCCAAGCTTTGCAGAACGAGCAAACAGTAACCTATTTGGTTCACATACTCACTTGCCCCCCTGTGGTGGCTCCATCCTCTCCAATCCAGCTATTGGTTCTGGAACTTTTCTTATTCTCACCACCCATGGACAGATCATGGTAATAATTGCCTCACAAATCTGCATAACCATGACACCAACAGTGGATTTTCAAACTCCAGAGTGGTTTGCAACAGACGGAGCTGTCTAGCATTGTCAGCTTCCACAGGGCAATAGCCACCTGCTTCTGAACCAGCATGGTTTCCCTGAATTGAGTGTTCTAGTGTTGGAGGTTTGGTGTAAGCTCCTCACCTAGCTCCAAGAGCATCTGTTTCTTCATTTGGAGGTTCTGACGCCACTGCTGGCCATCTCAGGTTTCCAAAATAATGTCATCCCACCACACTGTGCCGGTTCTTCTGCACCAGAAGTAATGGTCCACTCAAGAGCATACTGTGGCAACACCAGCATTCACTATATCCATACCATGTTGTCATAAATATAAAGGGAAGGGTAAACCCCTTTGAAATCCCTCCTGGCCAGGGGAAAGCTCCTCTCACCTGTAAAGGGTTAAGAAGCTAAAGGTAACCTCACTGGCACCTGACCAAACTGACCAATGAGGAGACAAGATACTTTCAAAAGCTGGGAGGAGAGTCTGTGTGTCTGTCTCTATGCTGTTTTTGCTGGGGCTAGACCAGAAATGGAGCCTTAGAACCTTTAGTAAGTAATCTAGCTAGGTATGTGTTAGATTATGATTTCTTTAAATGGCTGAGAACAGAATTGTGCTGAGTAGAATGACTATTTCTGTCTGTGTGTCTTTTTTGTAATTTAAGGTTTTGCCTAGAGGGATTCTCTATGTTTTGAATCTAATTACCCTGTAAGGTATCTACCATCCTGATTTTACAGGGTGATTCCTTTACTTCTATTTACTTCTATTTCTAATAAAAGTCTTCTTGTAAGAAAACTGAATGCTTTTTCATTGTTCTCAGATCCAAGGGTTTGGGTCTGTGGTCACCTATGCAAATTGGTGAGGATTTTTACCAAACCTTTCCCAGGAAGTGGGGTGCAAGGGTTGGGAGGATTTTGGGGGGAAAGACATGTCCAAACTACGTTTCCCAGTAAACCCAGTTAGAGTTTGGTGGTGGCAGTGGATATTCCAAGGGCAAAGGATAAAATTAATTTGTACCTTGGGGAAGTTTTAACCTAAGCTGGTAAAAAGTAAGCTTAGGAGGTTTTCATGCAGGTCCCCACATCTGTACCCTAGAGTTCAGAGTGGGGGAGGAACCTTGACACATGTAAACTGAATTAGTTGTCATTGACTCTCAAGGTCAGGCATCTTCAACATGTCAGAAAATTCTGCCTAAATTCCATTCAGCATCTTGTCGATAACCTACTCCAGAACCTAACCCTTTGTCCCACAACAAGGACCAGGGGCTCCATGTCTTCCACCTAGTTCGGCAGTGAATAATGGTTAGGAGGGATGTGATCAGGAACTGCCATAGGTCAATATGTAAAGGCAGGGGACCATACCAACACCACACAGGAAGGTGGTTCGTAAAGCGTCTCCCTATGACGCACAGAACTGTGGGATACCACCGCTGAAATGGTAGCGCTAATGTTGCATAACAGCAGTGGCATCGTGGACACGGAGATAAGCATGTGCACAGTGTTATACCTGTATCCAACATAACACAACATAATATGGACACGTTGCGCGTATGGGGAGCATACTGTACAGTGTCCAGTACTCAAGTATTAGTGACATTGTATACATAGCCTTAGTGTTTATGCAGTGCATAGTACAGTGAGACCCCAGTTTCAGTTCAGGCCTCTAGGAACCATTGTAATACAAATAAATAAGAAGTTAGGAAAGATAGCGAACATAGACAAAGGGAGGAAAAAGAACACATCAATCATAACTAAATGATTAAACCCCATGTAAAGATCTGTGGGAATATACATATAGTACACAGATGTCATGATAATCAGATAGCTGCATATATGTGGAAAAGAACTCATGGTCATCTAGTCTGAAAACACAGACCCTCTACTACTCAAGGCAAAGGAGAATCTCTAATGGTTGTCAGTAATATTAAACTTGGTAGGTTCTCTGCAAACTAGACAGCATAAGGTAAAGATACCCACGACCATTTGAGTAGATCTAAGTCTATGAAATAAATGACAGAGGAAGAGATACTGTACACCCAAGGCCAGCATAATACGTATGACTAAGCATGTGCAAAATGTTCATTTGGCATTTCAAACCTGCTTGGAATCAGGGTTGGTTTCTAGTACAACCATGAATGTCAGCTCAGGTCCATGTATATTCAGCAGACCTGTGCTTATGTAGTTCACACAGTCCATCCCCTCTTCCTGCAAAGGCACTCCCTTAAAGATGGCTTTACCTGTCCTCCCCATGTTGTAGGACCCAGGGATCCCTTTACTTATCTTTGTTATTTTAAGGACTCTTAAGGGTCTGCTTGTTTTCCCCATCAGGGGCTCCCTCCACTGGGTCTTCAGATGACAGGAGGTAGCATTTCCAATGCCTTGGGGATGATGGACTGCAAAATAAGGGGCACTGCTCTCCCATTCAAGGGGGGGAAACCACCTGGATCTTCCTCAGACTATAGGGAAACTGGAGAGATTAAGCAAACCCTTTGCTACAGGCACCAACAGCTTTGAGTGACCTAAAACTGGATAAGTAACTGGATAAACTCCAGAGTTCCTCAGGACCATCCAGATAAGGACTGTCAGGCTTCAACTCTGTGGAGCACAGTAGATTGCCTAGCTAGAAAACTACACTAGCAGCCTCTCACTCAGTGCAGCAGATGATGGCAGCAAGAAAGGGGGTGCTTCTCCTCTTTCACCGCCATCCAGAAAATGAGTCTGGCTGCTTCCTGCTGCTCCCCAAAGATGTCAGGTTTGGGGACATTTTTTCCCTTAGCTGCAAATTATGGAGCACAGCTAAGTGGTGCTTCCAGGAGAGCCCATAGAAGGGAATTAGGATGGAAGGCCATCTCACTACACCTGAAGAAAAAATGTGGGAATTCCTGTGGGGAAAGGGGAATATTTGGTGATGAGAATAGAAAATAATGTTCTTGAAGTTTTGGCGCCTCTAGAACGGAAAAAGCTAAGCAATAGATATAAAGGTAAACAGAGCTCATGATGTTAGCATTGGGGAGCCCAACTTGACACATAAATTAGGTATGGAACACACATATAGACAGAGGTGAGAGTTTCTCCATGAATGGACCCTGCAGGGGCTGGTTTGTGTGTGGCACATGAACCAGAACCATCAGGGTTTCTTTCCATTTAACATTAATGGTGTGGTCTCTCTTTTCTAGTTATTTCTTTTAATTTTTTTCCACTGTTTTATTTTGCCTCGGGGAAGCCCCTTCAAGCAGAATTCAGTTGAACAATGAATTCACTTATGCGTTTTTCACTGGTTAAGTATATTATTATATCCATGAGATGGTTGATATTTTCCCCAAAAGTGCTCTTCCATGATTCATCGGTTTTCATGACTGTTTGGTAGTTCAAACCCCTGTCGCTCTCACTTTATATATGCTAAAACATCATTATTTCTCATAACAGCAAGGCTCAAGATCATATTCTTAAAGATGATTATGATAATTCTGATCTCTGAAAAAAATGCTACTAATCTGTCAGTGTCTTGAATGATATGTCCTAAGCATCTTTTGTTTTGTCTGCTGAGGCATTCAAAATACCTTGGAAGCTGGATTAAGTGATTTTTCATCCTGCATCCTCTGTCTGAAGCAAAAGCTGTTATGTATCAGAAAATAGTGAAAAGCACTTAATACGAATAATAAGTTAGCAACAGGGGTGAGGGAAACCAATTAGAACCTTTCAGAAACATCTAGATTTTTAAAAAATATTTAGAACTTCCTGGAAGAAAACAGTAGTTTTAATGAGAAATTAGTCCCTGAGAGGCAATTAAGATTTGATTTACTAAGTAAACATAGTTGCACTATGAAAAACCCACATAAAAGAAACTCTGACAGATAGAAATTTTTTCTGGATAGTTCTTGGTGCATTGGAACTTCCATCCTTGATAGGCTAAAGGTATTCTGTCTATGTACATGATTACTTTGTAGGTCCACTGACCTTACTAATTCTTTTCAAGCTGTTTTTCATTTCTGCTCTATTTACATATTCAGATTAAATTTGGAAGCTAGCTGTGCATTTTTTACACACTGAACTCCTGTTGAAATAAGTGGCTTTGAATGTGAAAAGAATGCAAAATCTGGCCTTTATTGAGCAAAGCTTTGAGGGAGGGAATATTAATATTATTGTGGGGCAGAGGAAAACATGCTGGTCTAGAATCTACTCAACATCTACACTGTGCTCAGAGCAGCTCAAGGGGTGTGTTCATACAAAGGTGGGTTTAATTCAACTGATTGGCTCCCTAAACCTTGTGTCTTTCTATACTAGCTGCCTATATCCTTCAGGAACTATTCCAAGAACTGGGGATAGCCATGGTTAAGGACAACCTGACTTTGTCCCTTTCCTTTACCCATGGTTCCCACATGAAAGTGAGAGTTTTGTTTTTTTATGTAGGAGTTGCTACAGTGGCCCTTTGCAAACTGAAGATTCTTCCAGGTAAGGTGATTCATCCTGATGCTAGGTTTATGGTGGTTTGTGCAGCATATCACAAACAAATCAAACAAAACAAACAGTTTGTTTGTGATTGATATATGAAGGTTATAAATACTGAGGGCAAGAGAAATTATTTAGTCTAGTGGAGGGTGGTATAACTGGAAGAAATTGGATAAATTCAAGAAGGGAAGAATTAGGATGAATGTTAAGAAAAACTTCCTAATAGTGAGCTCCAAGATCTGTTAGCTCTCACACTTTCTCTGTTGCAGCAGCTAACTTTCTCTCTGCAATATGTCTTTTTCCTTTTTTGATGTGATGACTTCTATCGTGTGTGTCATGACTATCAGAACTTCTATTTGTCTCCCAATCATAATCTCCTAATTGGTCATTGAGGTTGCAAAGTTTGCAGATGACACTAAACTGCTCAAGATAGTTAAGACCAAAGCAGACTATGAAGAACTTCAATAAGATCTCACAAAACTAAGTGATTGGGCAACAAAATGGCAAATGAAATTTAATGTGGATAAATGTAAAGTAATGCACATTGGAAAAAATAACCCCAACTGTACATACAATATGATGGTGGCTAATTTAGCTTCAACTAATCAGGAAAAAGATCTTGGAGCCATTGTGGATAGTTCTCTGAAGATGTCCACGCAGTGTGCAGCATCAGTCAGGATGTTAGGAATCATTTAAAAAGGGATAGAGAATAAGACAGAGAATATCTTATTGCCTTTATAGAAATCCATGGTACACCCACGTCTTCAATACTGCATACAGATGTGGTCTCATCTCAAAAAAGATATACTAGCATTAGAAAAGGTTCAAAGAAGGGCAACTAAAATGATTAGGGGTTTGGAACGGGTCCCATATGAGGAGAGATTAAAGAGGCTAGGACTTTTCAGCTTGGAAAAAGGGAGACTAAGGGGGGATATGATAGAGGTATATAAAATCATGAGTGATGTGGAGAAAGTGAATAAGGAAAAGTTATTTACTTGTTCCCATAATATAAGAACTAGGGGCCACCAAATGAAATTAATGGGCATCAGGTTTATAAGAAATAAAAGGAAGTTCTTCTTCACACAAAGCACAGTCAACCTGTGGAACTCCTTGCCTAGGAGGTTGTGAAGGCTACGACTATTACAGGGTTAAAAGAGAACTATAAATTCATGGAGGTTAAGTCCATTAATGGCTATTAGCCAGGATGGGTAAGGAATGGTATCCCTAGCCTCTGTTTGTCAGAGGGTGGAGCTGGATTGCAGGAGAGAGATCACTTGATCATTACCTGTTAGGTTCACTCCCTCTGGGGCACCTGGCATTGGCCACTGTTGGTAGACGGGATACTGGGCTGGATGGACCTTTGGTGTGACCCAGCATGGCCATTCTTATGTTCTTATGTTCATAGAGCAGCTTGATTTACCTCAGATGCATTTATTATTTTAATGATTTGCCAAGTAGTTTAAAAGAATAATTTTCACAGTATGGATTATTCATGAACTTTTCACTTCAGCAGTTTGGGGTTTGTAATTCATGTTATGTGACCAGCCACTGAAATCAAGTGGTATTGGTCCCACTTCCTAATATTTTAAAGAGAATAATGATGAATAGCAACTAATGCATTTTTCATATAATTTTTTTCACAAATAATAACTGATGCTAAAATCCATGTAGCATTTTGGATTTCTGAATATTTACACCAATACCTGGCATTTGGCTGCATATTTGCAAATAACAAATAATACACCACTATGAATCACGGCAAATGGAATTCAGCAGTTTTATTTGCAAAATGATGTACACATATTTATTATTTTATTTTTTTAATTATTTGACCACCTGTAGTTTCTATCCTATGGCCTACATTGCCAATCCATAAATTGTGCATTATTGAATTATTGTGCCAGGAAAATCTCTCTCAGTTCTCAGCAACTTGGCTACTTTCTAGGAAGAAAATGCATATGTATTGGCTGTTTTCTAGGGGTTTTATAGCTCAGCTAAGGGGCACCAGTTCGGGCAGCTAGGAGCAATGCCTTCCCCCGCTTCTTGCTTTAAGAAATCCTCATTGATATCCAGCCTTTTCTCCTCTATGTTCTAAATTTTCCTTATCAATGCAACTTTTTGACCCATCAGTTCAGGACCAGCAGAGAAGAGTTGGATTGGCTGAGGATAGGGGATGTTCAGGTAAGAAAAAGAATGCAGATGAAGTGGGATAGATAGACTGGAATAAATGAGACGGATTGGGAGAGGCAAGGAAGGTGAAAGTGTCACAGAGAGGGAGAATTGGGTTGAGGTTATCTCTGTGCAGCAGAGCGTATTGAAAAACAGTTTGCAGGATTGGGGTGGCTCCTTTCTGTTGGAAGGAGAGATCACAAAATGGAGGAGTGACTTTAAACCAAATCAGAGCTGAGGAACAGGAAATCAAGGTTAGCTGTACTCAGTATATCAGTGCACTGAAGTAAAAAAGAGTTAACTTGTCCTCAGTACAGTAAAGGTTAAAGAAAAACAATCAGATTTTACATTCAGTGTTTTCTATGGATATAAAGAACAATGAGTATTAAAATTTAATTTATACTAGAAAAATGGCAGATGGATTTTGTATGATACCTACACGATGTGTGAGATCCTCTGAGGGTAAACTTGACAGCTTTTTATGTTTTGTAGATAGTTTTTATGGTGATAGTGTCTAAAATGAACAGTAGGGGGTAGATTGAAGTCGGGATTAACCTTGCTGGAATCACTGCTCCATATTCAAAGGGTATCTTGATGGAAGGCTGTTATACTCTATCTCCCAAATCCAGTCAAATTGAGTAGAGAGTAGAGTAAAAAATCTCCTTTTGTAATACTGTACCTTGTCAATAAGTAATATAACATTTTAACTGCAGAATATATCTGTGACGAATTAGACTATAAAGGCATTAATTGCCTGTCAGTTGCAGTATTTCATCTACCAAGGCTAGGATAATCTTTCTTCATATGTAATCATCTAGACCTGCACTGCTGTTGGGTAGGAGTGATCCTCCTCTTCCACATTGTCCCGGGTTGTTAGTTCCCACTTAGAACTCCCATTACACTGTAATTTATTTTGTCTCCTACCCTTATAGCTTTATTTTGAAATATTATTAGAGAAATACTGGTGGTTACAATGTCGCAGAATCCAACAGAGTTAAATTATCACTTGTGTTTGATATTTCTCAGTAACAAATGATCGCTTGTTCATCAGGGAGGTTAACACTTGTAATCACAGAATTTAAAAAAAATATTACTCCTATAAACAAGCTCAGCCAAAAGACTGATACAATATTTTGAATTTGTCTGGGAGTTTGCCATAGGCAGTACTGATGTAGGACAAGCATCTGCAGCTGTCAACATTCTCTACTTGCCTGCTCACCATTCACTTAATGAAAAGTTTTTAAGGACCAGTACTGGTGCTAAAGAACATTTAGAGTCAGATTTTTAAAGACAGGGATTCACAGTTGTGCATATACATTTGCACAACCTAACTTATGCATGCAGTTACCTAATTTGTATGCACAAATCAGGTCCAGGCACCTGACTAGCCACAAATACCTGAACTCCATGAACAAATTGTGGATTTTCATATGTACACTCCTGCCTTTAAAAAACAGCCCTTTACTACAAAATACAAGGGATGCAAGCATTTAGGAAACCTGGCCAAAATGCCAATCACCCTGTGAGCAGGATCCCTGGGGGCCATATTGAGATTGGTCAATCAGGGCAAACTGCAAAGAATGGGGCAGATGATACCCAAAACTGGTGGTTATTCTGATACTTAGATTTACCAAGCCAGCAACAAAACAGCTTCTACAATACCTTACTGGTTACCAAGAAGCGAAAAACACAGTTCTCTTAAAGCAACCCTGCCTTGAGCACCCATCTAGACAGCCAAGTCAAATGTGATGAGGATTACTGAAAATCTCATTCATCATATAAAAAGTTCTTCCAATTCCAAAGGATTAGACACGTTACCCATCAGGGTAATGACTATTTCAGGTCTTACCCAAATACATGCCTGTAGCCCATTCTTATTAACTAAACTAAAATTTATTAAAAAAGAAAAGAGAGAGAGAGTATAGGTTAAAGATCATTATAGATACAGATATGACTAAAGTTCCTAGGTCAGTTTCATAGCAGAGATGGTGAGCTTTAGAGTTGCAAAAAGTTATTTAATAATTAGTTCCATAGGTTATAGTCCAATGTCAGGTTGATCCAGACTGGAGTTGGAGATCTCAGTCTTACAACTCAAACTTCCCCTGATCAAGCTTAAGCAGATCTGAGATAACAGGATCAGGGCCATAGAGTTCTTCTTATAGTTCTCTGGCAGTGTCTTGATAGCATGCAGTCCT
The DNA here is from genome assembly GCF_965140235.1 of Caretta caretta. Lineage (NCBI taxonomy): Eukaryota > Metazoa > Chordata > Testudines > Cheloniidae > Caretta > Caretta caretta. Next base: position 301,975,710 of record NC_134206.1, on the reverse strand, counting down.
TGGGTGAAGCATTGTGGCTTTCAAGTAAAATCTCCCATTTTCTATGTATACACAGGTAGCTAGTTGCATTCATCAGCATAAGATAATTATCCATCTCCCGTCATTTACAAGTAGTTTACTACAAAATTCAAAGAGAAATAAAGACAATGATGTTGTTACACCCAAGCCTTGTCAAAATGTTAATATTCCCTTTTGATCTTTAAATCAATAGAACATAGTGACAGACAGGAACTGTCTGATTACATTGTTAACCTCTAACAAGATATGGGTAAACATAGACAAATACAATCACTGTCTTCTTCTAATTCTGTAGCAATAAAAGTCTACATTTCAAAGCTCTAGTTTATCTAAGATGGAATGGCCTTAATTACCATTTACATACTTTTTAATATGTCTCTAAAGGTTGAATCTGGGTCATGTAGCCTGCTAGTTGCTTAGTCCTTTCTGGCTCAGTGTCACACACCCTTACTCCTACTCCCTACTCATTCATCTGGGTGCACTTAGTCTTGGTAATTTCATTTGTTTCTAGAAACCTCACAGCCAAGAGTCTCAAAAGTTACTAGTGGTTTTGGGGCTCAACTTGAGACACTTTAAAGGAACCTGATTTCCAGAGTATGGGGCCTCAGCACTTTCTGAAGACAGGCTCCTTTAAGGTACCTCGAGTTGACTATGCAATAACTCTTTGTGAGAGGAAGCTTCGTTTAAGGCTTGTGTAATCAAACACAGTTTGCAGCAAGTCAGGATGTGACTCTACCCTGCACTAATCTTCCACGCACTGCTGTGTGGATCCTGCTGATATGCATTAAACAGTTGCCTAGCACTTTAAGTGAATTGTGTTTCAGAGGACGGGAGATCAAAGTGCATTACAGACCTTTTAGCATGGCAGCAGGGTATGCACAACATTTAGGGTATGTCTACAGTTAAAATGCTATAGCGGTCCAGCTGCTGTGCCAATATATTGCTTCAGTGTAGACACCCTCTACAGAGATGGGAGGGCTTCCCCCATCACTTTAGTTAATCCACCTTTCCAAAAGGTAGTAGCTAGGTCAATGGAAGAATTCTTCAGCCTACAGTGATGTCTACATCCCTGAGAAAGCTATGATGATGTAGGGTTTCAGTGTAGACAAGCCCTTAGTGTGTGGCAGGCTAGTGCAAGTGTCATAAATATAAAGGGAAGGGTAAACACCTTTAAAATCCCTCCTGGCCAGAGGAAAAACCCTTTCACCTGTAAAGGGTTAAGAAGCTAGGATAACCTCGCTGGCACCTGACCAAAATGACCAATGAGGAGACAAGATACTTTCAAAGCTGGAGTGGGGGAGAAACAAAGATTCTCTCTGTATGTGTGATGCTTTTGCCGGGAACAGAAAAGGAACGGAGTCTTAGAATTTAGTAAGTAATCTAACTAGATATGCGTTAGATTCTGTTTTGTTTAAATGCATGATAAAATAAGCTGTGCTGAATGGAATGTATATTCCTGGTTTTGTGTCTTTTTGTAACTTAAGGTTTTGCTTAGAGGGATTCTCTATGTTTTGAATGTGATTACCCTGTGAGGTATTTACCATCCTGATTTTACAGAGGTGATTCTTTTACTTTAATTAAAATTCTTCTTTTAAGAACCTGATTGCTTTTCATTGTTCTTAAGATCCAAGTGTTTGGGTCTGTGTTCACCTATGCAAATTGGTGAGGATTGTTATCAAGCCTTCTCCAGGAAAGGGGGAGTAGGGTTTGGGAGGATTTTGGGGGGAAAGACGTTTCCAAGCGGGCTCTTTCCCTGTTATATATTTGTTAGATGCTTGGTGGTGGCTGCAATAAAGTCCAAGGGCAAAAGATAAAATAGTTTGTACCTTGGGGAAGTTTTAACCTAAGCTGGTAAAAATAAGCTTAGGGGATTTCATGCAGGTCCCCACATCTGTACCCTAGAGTTCAGAGTGGGGAAGGAACCTTGACAGCAGGGTATATGCACACCCTGGCTTGCCACAAACTAGGCAATATCTACATTTCAAACATTACAGCTGCAGCTATGCTGCTGGAGTTCTTCAATGTAGACACTTACTAGAGTGACGGGAGGCATTCTCCCATTGGCATACGTAATCTGTCTCCTTGAGAGGCAGTAGCTAGGTTGATGGAAGAATTCTAGTGTTTTTGTGCTGTCTACGCCACAGGTTATATCAGCTTAATTTTGTCTGTCAGTGGGGGTGGATTTTTCACACTTCTGAAAGATGTGGCTATGCCAGTGTAACTTTTCAGTGTAGACTAGCCCTAAGTGTTCATTGTAGATGCAGGTTTGAGCCAAAACCTGTTCAAGTCAATAAAAAGATTCTCATTGACTTTAGTGAGTTTTGGATCAGGATCTCACTGATCCATGGCAGGGAGACTTCATTTTTGTGTACTCATTGATTTAGCACCATCAGGCAAATATAGACCAGCTCCATGGTAGAGCCAAGCTATATCATTTTAAGAATCTAGTACATGTTGACACAATAACTCTTCTCAGTTAATCTATTAGCATGAATTTTAGGTTTTTATTATGGTGTTAACACTTAAGGCAGGACAAAAAGAAAGCTGTATTTGTATAAACAAGTGTATACGCTACACCTAAAATTAATGTCAACGGTAGACTGTATGTTGACTGTATATATAAATTTTCTCTCTCTCTCTCTCTCTATATATATATATATATATATATAAGATATGTTAAATTCATACTGAATCTTTCTATTTTCTCTTGTACTAGCATCTAAAGGATGAAATAAATGTTCTGGTACTGTAAGTGTTCTAAAGTATTGTACATTTCTCAAAATGTTAAATAGGTCTTTATACTTATGTATTAAAACTATTTGGTCAAAATATTTTGAAAGAATTTTCCTTCCCTAATCCTCCAATATTAGTGAAGGATGTTGTTTATAATGTTAGATTTTCAGTTAGAATTTTGCCTAGAACTAGAAACACATTTTAGATTTTATCACATTGCTGGTGAAGTCAAGTATTTTGCCTTTACTATATATCATATATATGTATGGCAGATACACTTTCTCAGGGTTGTAATTTTAAGGATTTATAAGAAGAGGTGGTTTATTTATTTCTTCTTTAAGATGAAGAGGATGTAATGCATTTTAGTGCTCAGAGAAGTGAAGGATTGATAGAATGGGCTAGAATGAAGCCTCTGTCCCTAGCCTCTGTTTGTCAGAAGGTGGAGATGGATGGCAGGAGAGAGATCACTTGATCTTTATCTGTTGGGTTCACTGCCTCTGGGGTACCTGGCATTGGCCACTGTCGGTAGACAGGATACTGAGCCGGATGGACCTTTGGTCTGACCCAGTATGGCCATTCTTATGTTCTTATGTACAATGAATAGTTGCTATGTAAACATTCCTGCATAGTCATGTTGAAGCATCTCTTCCATGTCCTAAAACAACCCTTCTGTTATACCCCTGTATATCTGAGCAGGGACTGGCAATTTATTCAGAGTGTGTAGTGGTTTTACACTGTTGACAAATTCTATGCAACATATTGTAAAACCCCTGTTTATTTGTATTCTACATTCATATTTGAACCCAGATCGACAGAAACTAAAGGCTGGTAGATTTGGCTTAGCCTCACAGTGACTACATTATTTTATAACATTACTATCATATCTACTATTTGAATATGAACTGTTAATAAATTGTCCATGTAATGTCCTCATTATAACTAACCTTTAAATACATTGATGAGCAATAGTGTTTTAATGTTAATTAATTTGCCCTTTCACCTATTAAATGTAATTGTACTTTCACTTATAGGCAAAGTATTAAACTGAACTGTATTTTATAATCTTGTTAGTATTCATGCTTTGTTAATGAAACTTGATCAACCAGTTACAAATGTTGAGGTTTTTGTAGGTAGCTCACATCTGTTGTCAGAAATAATTAGATCAGGTGCCTTTCCTGACAAGGGCTTTAACATTTGAGTAACCATGTCATAAATGTCACTTTACATAATGCTAAGTTTTTTAGTTGGTGGTGTATTTGCCATGAGGTTTCAAAGTGGAACTTTCGTAGTAATAGTCCCTACTAGAGTATTTGTGACTTTCCTTTCTGATTTGATTGAGAATGAGATATTCAGTTCAAGATGATTTTTAATAAAGGTAATTCTAGGAATTATGGGCGATAATTATACCATGCAACCTCAATATCATTCTCTTTTAAACGTATATGCAAGTATTACTGTTAACACACCGACAATATTACATTATATGTTGGAGCACATCTAAAATTACAGATTACTTTTCACACTAATGGTCCCATTAGTCAAATAAATGTACTGACAAATTGGGAAAGAGATTATTTTACACCAGGGTTTTCAGAAAATGTGGTATCTGCTAGACATCCCCTATCCCTCTGTCATGACTTTGAAACCTTTTTAAAAATGGATTTAATACCCATGAAAGCATTGTAAACTGCATTGTAAAATAGAGTTATTTATTTTTCTACACTATAGGTACCATAGACAATGGAAGTACAAACATTCCCTCTCTGTCAATATATGTCTATCTTAACAAATGCTAGGGCTAGTTTGGAGACAAAGATTTTTAGGGATCTCTCCAACCATTTCTTCACAATGATTCAGCCGGACTGGTGTTAACTATAGTGGAATCATTACTATGGATCAGCTGCCACCATGTCATCTAATCCTGCTCAGAAGAGATCTCGGTGGACAGGGTGGTACAAATGCTGGTAGCCAATCTCACCACTGCTAGTACCCAGTACTAGAGCAATTGTATGCAGTTACCTAAATGTTCTGAGTGTAATCAAGGCCTATGAGTGAGGAATTAGTTCAGTCTCTACACCCATTTAAACCATGGTCACTCTTCTGTGCCTGCCAAGAAGGTAGCAATTAATGCCAATGTATTTATTTATTTATTTAACCAAAGCATCTGTCAAAGTGCTCTCTGGGTACTGCACATGAGTAAAGTATACACCCATTAAAAACCATACAGCAAAAAGAAACCCAATTATATTAACCCCATCACACAACCTAATAAGTTGATGAACCAGAATTTAAAGAGAAAGCCACATGAATATAATGGGGATCTAATGAGCAACATAGTTATACCGACCTAAGTGGCAACATAGCTACCATCTCTCACAGAGGTGAATTAACTAAGCCTACTGGAGAAGCTCTCTCCCATCAGCTTAGAGTGTCTCCAGTAAAGCACCACAGCAGTGCCGCTGCACTGATGTAGCTTTTTAAGTGTAGACTTGTCCTAAATTATCTCAATGGGATGAGAATCAGCCTATATCTCACTGCCCCAGCATTACCCAGAAAAAGATAACGGGCTGGGCGTGGTTCCACACCTGTGAGAAGGAGTGGGACACTAGTAACTCCAGGAAATTTCCTTCCAATGATCTACCTAGTGAGGCTACACCAGCAGGGCCTTGGCAACTGGGGTCCCCAGAATACTCTGGGATTGAATTTAAGGATGCAACCCAATTATTCTGTCTATTGAGGGACATCACAGCTGCTTGTGACATCCCAGGACTAAGCCTGAACACTGGAGACTATGGGAAGGGAGCTTCCAAATCACCTCACACTCATGTCATAGTACCTCCTTCCCAGTTGCTGCTCTTACCTGTGTCAGATCTGACTGTGAGATGGAGTGCTCCCACCTGATTACTAGACAGATTCCCTAGAAGTAATATTCGCCTTATGGGGTAGAAGCTTTATTTTGAACTAAACTGTTAAAGAGGACACACACAAAACACCAAACCAAATAAACTAGACTTATCTTTCTCAGAAACAACCGAAAAATGGCAAAAAATAACTTGTTAGCAGGTTTCAAAATATACTAAGCAATTGAAACGTTTTAAGGTATACTAAAGCAATCTTTACACTACTTCCAAAACCCAAATGAAAAGACATACTAAACTATTCACTCTATATGTATACATACAAAAAATTTCTCACTTTAAACAGTAACAGTCTGTTTTGTGGAGTGGTGACACTTGGCTTTTTGGAGTGAGAGTTCCAGAAGGGATGTGTGTGATGAGGGTAAGGCCCTGCCCACCAGGTTATGGCATCACTTGGAGTTCCACACAAATTCTCACAGCAGTGTCCAGAGCCCCCTGTTTTTCTTTTTTGTGCAAGGTCAAAATCTTCCCCTACAACAGAGACCGTGGTTCAACAGGTCACTAGATGCTGTTCCATAATGGGCTTTAGTTAATGAAGACCCAACTCCAAGTGGGTGAATGCACCATTCACTGCCCTCCCCGCCACCCCCTTCCACACACATCTGTAGTCAAAGGTCAAATGAAAAGGAAAGATAAAGAGAAAATCCATCCTCCTCTGAGGTACAAACCCTTCTGCCTGCTGTGAGGTGAGGCAGCCACTGCCCAGGGCTATACATGGCTCATACAGGTTTTTGCCTCAGGTCTAGATTGGAAAAGCCTCCACAGAGCTGGCTGCAGATCCTCTGTAAGACTTGCCACCTTCTCATTGGATGCAGGGGCTGCCAGGAACTCCCGCAGCCTGTGCTAGTTACAGCTCCCTGAATGGCTGGTCTCAGGGCAGAATGTGTGTTACTGGGCTCCCATAGCTCATCCCCTCCCTGCTGCTCCACTCACTGTCCTCAGTTTGGTCTCTATGACTATCTCTTGTTCCCTTATAGCCTGTCTCAGATTCCCCTACAGCCACCCCTCCCATCTCTGTGTCTGTTGTTCACTCCCTTCTGTGGGGCCCTACACAGCCAAGTCTGTCACCCCTACATGGTGGATTCTCGCTCCCCACACTGACCCTTGCCCCATGCGCTGTCTCCTCACACATGTCGCTGTCTTTGGGCAGCTCCCTCTGACCTCTCAAGCTGCTCTTCCCATCATGGCTTCCAGGCCTAGCTCCTCACCCTGCTTCGGGCTGCTTCCTCTGTCTCACCTTCCCCTAGTGCCAGCCAATTAGGAGAAGGTTTATTGGAGGAGCCAGTCACGGCCAGGCTGGCCCATATAAGAAGGGGCTGCTGAACAAAGCAGAGGCAGTCACTCCTTGGCGTTTGAGGGAGGAGGAATGGCTGCACAGAGGGCTGGAGTACCATGGACAGAGCAGTGCTGGGCAGGGTCAGTGGAGTATGAGAAAGCTCCAGGCTGCCAGACTGCCAGACTGAAGCCCTGACCCAAGAACAGAGGAGGTGCTGGGGCTGCAGGGGAAGTGGCCCAGCAAAGGAGATGGCAGAGTTGGAGGAGGGGCAGTATGTGGCTGCTGGCTATGGGGTCCCTGGGTTAGGGCCTGGAGTAATGGGCAGGCCCGGGCTCCCCCACTCCTTGTCCCCACTGGCCACTGAGGGAAGTGGCCAGTGCATGGACTGCAGGCTGCCACTGAGAGGGGTGGCTAGAACTGGGACTGCAGATTGCCACTGAAGCAAGAGTTTGGACTGAGGACTGTGTGGGGCACAGCCGGAGGGCTGTGTCCAGAAGAGGACTGCGCAGTCTGGGGAGTGATGTGGGTCCTGGGTGTGGAGACAGGAGTGATGACATTCGAGGCACCACCTGAGAAGGGCAAAGCCGTGCTAATTCCCAGGATGGCCAGCAGGAGTTGCTGCGGAGGTGAGTCATGCACAGTCAGAGGCCAGGACCTGAGCTGGGGCTCCCTGTTTGGCCTGGCTGCCTGGTCAATCACTAGATTGACGTGGGGTTCTGGCTACTTCCTACTGTTACTTGTTTGGAGCTCTCTGGTTGGTCAGAGGCCCTGTCAGTCCCAGGATCCTGACTCCTTTGTGTTCTCCCCCCCCCATTTCCTGGCATGAGGAGCAAGTCAAACAAACATACAAAGTTTTAGTAAGGAGCCAACAGACCCCTTACATACACACATCTCACCCAACTTGAAAATCTGTTTTCTTATGATTCTCCACCAACCTCAAACATTTGTAAACACTTACTGACATGAGTAATGTGAACACATGTCCACTATCACTAGCGTAGGTCCTTAAGTTTGCCATTACCATAGGGTCTGAGCATCTCACAATCTTTTCTAATGCATTTATCCTTAGAGGTTTTTAAGGTCAGGCTTGACAAAGCCCTGGCTGGGATGATTTAACTGGGAATTGGTCCTGCTTTGAGCAGGGGGTTGGACTAGATGACCTTCTGGGGTCCCTTCCAACCCTGATATTCTATGATTCTATGATTCTATCCCCACAACACTCCTATAAGGTCGGAAGCACTTTTACCTCCATTTTACAGATGAGGAACTGAGGCTCAGAAAGGTCAAGTGACTTGCCAAAGGTCACACAGGAAGTCTGTAGTAGAGCATGAAATAGAACCCAGGTCTCCTGTTAGCACCCCAACCATTGGATCATCCTTCCTTTCAAAACTAATGACATGTCTGAGACCACCAGCTCTCCGTAGGCCAAAACTTGACTGTCATGTATGAGTGTGGGTCACTCCTTACTGACCTTGATTCAGTGAGCATTCTGAGTCATGCAAAGTGCAAAAAAATTACAATAGTGTGAGGTAATATTGTATAAAATAGAAGCCTGAGGATAACACTTGTGTGTCCTCATTTTTTCTATGTGTTCTTTACCCTTGTAAAGCCAGAAACAAAGAACGTGATCTTGGGCATCTATTGCACATCAGCACCGTGTGCCATGAATGGATGTCCACAGTTTCCTGTGATCTGAAAATGGGAGTAATTCTAGCTGCCTCTCGGCATTGCATTATGTCATAGGACAACGCACCCCAATAAGATGCTTCACTGTGGCATAATGGCTTAATGTGATGTGACAAACCATAAATGTGAAGTGACTTCTTCAGAAAATACTGCATCACCTCCTGAACAATTTGAGAAGTAAAAAGAAAGATTCTTGCTCTGAGAGCACAGATTGAATGCACAGAGGAAAAAGCCCTGTGCTTTGGTGCCTGTGTTACCTGGGGTTCCTTAAACTCAAAGCTCTTGGTAACTTTACTCTTTGCAAGGCCTTATCAGGATATAAGCCAAGGGAGACGCAGAACCTTGATTTGAATGGCACAAATCACACAGACTCAAAGTGATTTTACGTAAAGCCTTCCAGCACCCTCACAAGATTGACTTTACTTAAAGTCTCTACTTTATTTTGTCTCAAGCACACACAAACACAATAGGTTATAGAACAATCCAAACTCATACTTGCCTCATAGATCTGCAGTGATCACTTTCCAGTGACTAGCCTTCCATCTGCAGCTGGAGAGCTTTCCAATGTGTCCACAAAGTGATCCCTCGCTTAACCCAAACCCACAATTCCCCTCTTATATTCAAAAAAATTAGAGACATGTCAATCAAAAGTGTTTCATAGTTGACCAAACAAAATCAACTGTTGGAAAAAAAGCAGATATTACAAAAACATGTCACTAAAAAAAATATTAATAAACAAGCAGTTTCAAGCCATCTTTCTGGCAGTTATATTTCCCCATAACAACCATCTTAAAATATATCCAGACTTTCCATTTTTCACAGACGCTTACCACTTCCTTCCCATCCTTGCCTTAGTTATGCTAAGTTCCTGCAGATGCCTACTAAATGCAATAAACAAGATAATTGATAGTCCATCCCAATAATTACCAGTGGCTTGGGCCCCCAACTGGTTACTAAGAATGTCCCTCATCATCTGGAGTGGCTAATCATGGAAGCAGGTGCTAGGCACCTCTGTCCTAGTTTGAAGGAGCAGGGCACGATTACAAACTTAGTGCTAGACTGTGTGATTTATTCATGGCCCTGTGTTGGGACCAGCTCAGTTCTATGGGGAGCACCAATAGGGACTGTACCTCAGGACGTACGCCTTCCCTAAGTTCCCTAGAAAGCTGACTGCACCATTGGTTGAATCCGTATTGTTATATCCAGCTATGTCTGGAAAACAGTTGGTGCCAAAGCCATGCTACATAGAATCATAGAATATAAGGGTTGGAAGGGACCCCAGAAGGTCATCTAGTCCAACCCCCTGCTCGAAGCAGGACCAAATCCCAGTTAAATCATCCCAGCCAGGGCTTTGTCAAGCCTGACCTTAAAAACCTCTAAGGAAGGAGATTCTACCACCTCCCTAGGTAACGCATTCCAGTGTTTCACCACCCTCTTAGTGAAAAAGTTTTTCCTAATATCCAATCTAAACCTCCCCCACTGCAGCTTGAGACCATTACTCCTCGTTCTGTCATCTGATACCATTGAGAACAGTCTAGAGCCATCCTCTTTGGAACCCCCTTTCAGGTAGTTGAAAGCAGCTATCAAATCCCCCCTCATTCTTCTTTTCTGCAGGCTAAACAATCCCAGCTCCCTCAGCCTCTCCTCATAACTCATGTGTTCCAGACCCCTAATCATTTTTGTTGCCCTTCGCTGGACTCTCTCCAATTTATCCACATCCTTCTTGAAGTGTGGGGCCCAAAACTGGACACAGTACTCCAGATGAGGCCTCACTAATGTCGAATAGAGGGGAACGATCACGTCCCTCGATCTGCTCGCTATGCCCCTACTTATACATGGAAGGGCCTTATACTGTTACAAATTTAAATGAGTATTCCTATTTATGTGATCTAATCTCTGGATTTTTCATCTGTTATTAACTTCTGGAACAGCTATGAAAGTTCATGTGATGGATGTACAAACCCTGCACGAGTCTGAAAGGGGTTCAGGAGATACTTTGAGCTGGAGTAGCCTCATCTTGCTGGGCCAGGAAGTCCTACCAATGGAGGAGGAATTTAAAGGGAGGAAACTCAGTTCAGCAAGGGGCAGCTCTGTGAGGGGAGCAGTATGCAGAGGCCTGGTAGTGAGTAGAACCTATGTCCTTGCCTGGTAGTGAGCAGATCCTATGCCCGTGCCTAAAAATGAACCCAACTCCCCTGAGAGAGGGGGGTTGTATCCTATAACTTTTCCTGGACAACCATCAGACTTTAATTTGAACTCTGAGGCATCCAGGGGTCTTATGGACAGAAAGGACAGTGTTCCAGATGGGACTATTTGTATGTTTGTTTCTCTTTTGTTTATTTTCTTTTGCTGCTGCAGAGTTGTCTGTTGGTGCCTGGGATTTTGAAAGGGGGAAAGCTTCCAGAAGACTCGACCATGAGAACTCATAATTGCAAATCGCAAGAGGATGCTGTATAGGGATCAGATCATTGACAACTGGTGGAGAACACAGAAGTATGGATCATCCCTGAAATAAGGGAAGACTGAGCCCAGTCAGAATGCCACAGAAGTCAGAGGAGGAAAAAAAGCTAAGTTCTCTCTCACATCTGAAGTTATCAAGTGGAGGTACAGCTGCAAGATGGATCTGGAGAGATTGCTGAAACGTGTAAAGGAAAATCAACTGCTGTTGCAACAGTTAGCCACCCAACAACAGCAATAGGCACTACAGAAGCAACAGCAGCTGATAAGAGATCTACCAGACCAACAACAAAATCAGCAACAACACCTTGTGCAGCAGATTTGGCCTTTTTTTAGTCTTCGGAGTCATCTGACAGCAGGGTCCCTGAATCTCCCTCCACCGCTCACTGACACCAGTGAAGCTCACTAAAATGAACTCGGATGATGACCCCTAGGTATGCCAGGGAGTAACCAGGCAGGAGCTATAGGGCTAGTGTGACCTGAACCAAGGGCCTGAAAAGTGAAACAGCCCTCCACGACGGCCTCCCCAGAGGCTGTGAGAGGAATGGGTAGAGGCCTGGGGCCATAGATGGAGGCACCCTGGCAGTGAGGGAAACCTAGGGCCAAATTCATGCTGGCAGATTGAGAGCATAGTCAACCCCATTGAGGGGACCAACCGGATGTAATGAAGGAGCTGTCCCATCAGGAAAGCTCTACCCACAACACAGGACAGAATTCCCATCCAGCTCCAGGGGTCTGTTTTTTGTGTGGACAATTAGGACATCTCTGTCAAGAATGTCTGTTTATGGACTGTAATTACGGTCAAGTCTGGACGCAGAGACCTGGGGATGGAAAAGAGCCCTGCCAAGCAAATTGTGCCAGTATGGATCAATGGGAGATAAGTCTTTGGCCTGGCATACTCAGGGCATAGCCAGACTCTGGTCAGAGACCCATTAGTTTGGGGGGGAATGCAGGGGTAACTATTATCTTGCAATGCATACATGGAGATATAAGACCGTCTGGTACATGTACTAATATGAACAACTTTGTTCTTTTTTTTTTTTTTTTTGAATAGTTCAAACTTCCCAGGCTTCTCAGCTCTTCTGGTTGATTAGTCTTTCGAGTGCAAACCATGGATATAGACTTAAAATCTTAGGTGGAATTCAAAAAATACTTTGTAGGTAAATTGAATTCCTACTATAATATACAGTTTATAGTCCCTCATATTATTTACAGATAGCTTGTCAAGGTCATCTTCATATATACAGATTTAACCCTCTGCCAATTTAACTGGAGAAAAGAGCTAATTTCTGCCAACCCTGACCTGTGGTCTATATATAATGGCAATTTTTTCACCTTCGGTGTTGTCCTTCTTTAAAATCCTACTTTCCCTAAAGCTGTCATTTTTACTTATGAAAAATTCTAGATTGATTAATTTTTCTCCTTTCAGCTACACAGTGTACTTCTGGGTTGTTTCTTTCCAAAGATGTGTAAATCATTCCTTTATTGACTCTCGAAATCAGACAAGTTGTGCAGAAGTATTATATGCAGTCAGCATGATAAATTTCAAGCTGTACTAGTAGAGTTATGTGCATAATGAAGAAAAATTCAGTAATACTTTATCCTAAAACTAAAGAAATCATACATATTCACAAGTTTTCACCACACTCTAGAAACTGAATAAATGATAAATATTTGGTGAATAATTTATTTGAATAATATAGTGAAATTCTTCTAGTGCCTAATCCAGAGCCTATTCAAGTCACTGGGATTCTTTCCACTTGCTTCAGTGGGCATTGGGTTATCGCTACAATGAAACTCCACAACTATAATCCTATTCTATGTACAAGCATGAGTTACAGCATCATAATTTCTTAATTTCCCTCAAATTGATAATCCATGTTATGTTCTTCTTTAAATGTACCTTCATAATCATATCATGTCCCTGCCTTTTTACCACACCCTCATCTCCAATTTTACAATGTAAAGTGTCTAATGGACAACAGGAACATAGCAAGGATATTATATTATTTTATTGGGAGACACTTGATGGCACTTTACAAGTTATATTTAATTGGATTAATAGGCAGTTAGATCTTGGAGGAATTCTGGTAGTTAGTTGTGGTGCAGTTATTTTTAGTATTTGAGCATAAATCAATAAAGGTAATTCCCTTTCCCAGGCCAGCCCACTCTGCCATTCCACATATCCATTTTTAAATCTGCGCCTCTTTGTGGAATCAGGGTGGAGCATTTAATAAATAGTACTATTAATTATAAGCTAATTATGTTGTACACTTTTACTACACCAGGTGTTTAAGACAATTTAAATCTTTGTATTTCAATGAGATTTGCTATAAAACTTTGATAGATAAAGTTGAGAGATTTAAATTAGTCATGAATTTTATTGTTGAGAATTGTGCCAATTATACTGCTTATTTTGGGATGGTTTCATTATTGGTATTTCCAGTTTAGCGCCTCAAGGATATTGGTGGGAGAGGCTGTTTAATAAATTAAAATATTAATTGGTCTATATCAAATGAAGAATAAACAAGCCGTGTTTTCCAAAAGGTTCACATACTACTCCCAGCCCCCACATGCACCCACCTCAACCTCCTCCCCTGCAGTGAGATGATTTATGTTCAAATTGACTTTAAGGGGTTCTAACGGAATAAGGTGTTAGAGGCTGTTTTCTAAGTCTTAATGCTTCCAGTTTACATTTAATATCTTAATTGGAACAAGTCTTACTGTTATTCTGACTGAACTTCATTTCTGCCTGAGCAAGGACTGAATAAAGACTTAAGGATTTGACCCATTATTTTTAATGGTATACAAGGGCTTATGGGTACGTGATATGGGCAGCCACCCAGGGTGCCATGGTCAAGAGGAAAGGAGCTAGGTGGGCCTGTGCTGTGAGGCCTTGTAAGGGAGCTTGGTGCAATGTTGAGGGGAGGCAGTGAGGCTCAGGATGAGGGGGATGGTGGGGGACGGGGCCAAGAGAGGCATCAGGAGCCAGTAGTGATGGGAGGATAGGTGGAGAGCCTGGGGAGGCAGCGGGGTTCAGGGGTGCCAAAATACAAGTTTGCCCAGGACTCTATTTTACCTGAGGCCGGCACTGATTGTATAAACATTATATAAAATTGTTGGATTAATGGACAGGAATTATAGGTTAATTTAAATAATTTGACTCTGATTTGAGCAATCAATCAATCAATCACTTAGGCAGGTTATGTGAATTTACTTGATTTTTTTTCTATTCTGAGCCACATATGCCTTGAATAAGCATCACTTAATTTTAGTCACTCTGCTCTGTTTCCCATATTGTTACCAATTTTACCTGTAGTAAAGACCTGTAACAGGGCAATGGGCCTTTGGGGATGTGTGTGTGCCTCCCAATGTACCCGTTATGGTCCTTGGGCCTTTAAAACTGAGCTGTAGTTGTAAGGTTCATGGCTAAAAGAAGGGATGTGACATACAAGAATAGCTCCTATTTTTAAAGCCCCCAAGGGCCGTAACAGACACACTGGGATGCATGGATGTGCAGGTTCAGTGTCCTTTGCTGATCCAAAACTCCCATTGGATTCAGTGGGAATTTTAGATTGGCAAAGCATGCAGAATTATGTAGTAAATGAGTAAGGACCTGTTCCTGCTAGGGTCAGAGAGGCACTCAGCACTTTTCAGGATCAAACCTTAAGTTCTCTTTTTATAAAACTTGAAATGTTGTGTAATACATTTATGAGCAGAGTTACAGGTGCCTTTTATCTGATTAGAGCCTCATCCCATTTTCAGTATGAGCACTGGAACCTTTCAACTTTGCAGTTCTCTCAGCCAGCTTGCTCACCAGATGATATTCTCTTTCAGATAAGAAGCACTGGAGCTCTACATACAAAATCATTCAAGATTACTATGGTAATTCCCCTTTTCTCATTTTTCATAAACACTTTAGTGAAATACAGTTGAAAAATCTTCTCATATGTGAAGCACAATATTGTAGGTGATGAAAAAGTCATTTTAAAGAGTGCTATTAGCAATTATTTGCAATTTGGACAAATTGATCCCATTGAGAGCATTGATTAACATTTAGGAATAATCGTGATTATTTAGACCCTCCATATTTTATTTTTCTTCAAGGCATTTTATTTTTGCTGCAAGATTTGCAGACTGATTTTCATGTAAAAATAACTGATAATCTAGGGTTTCTGCTAGGAAAACAAGTGGGTAGATTTTTGGTTTAGAGCATCTCTGGAATTTTTACATTTATGGCCCTTTCTCTGAGGTACTGGGCATATTTTGGACGGTGATGAGCATCCTCAGACGCTGCTGAAGTTAGGACTGACTTCTTAGTTCCTAAGGAGGCTTTCTTGCCTCTATTAATAAGTGTTGTAGGGCCAAATCTTCTACTGGTGTAGATTGACATAGCTCCATTGACTTCAGGGTATCTGGCTCATGTACAGTTGCCATAGAGCTCCACCTTTTTCAGCATCTTTTTGATATGCCTTCCCTGGAACCCATATGTGCAAGGTGGGTCAGAATGCTAACATCCAAAGCTGACTAGTGGACATATCTACAACTGGGAGGTCTTCTTAGATTACTCTCTTTATAGATACAGTAACTCCTCCCTTAACGTTGTAGTTATGTTCCTGAAAAATGCTCCTTTAGGCGAAATGATGTTAAGTGAATCCAATTTCCACATAAGAATTAATGTAAATAGGGGGGATTAGGTTCCAGGGACATTTTTTCCACCAGACAAAAGACATTCTGTACATATACAGTATCAGTTTAAAATTATTTTAAACAATGTAATACTGTACTCACCAATGATGATTGTGACACTTGCTTGGGCCTAGCAGAGTTGGGGCATGGGAGCTTGCTCCACCCTGCCCACTTGGCATTCCTGGCGGAGAGTGGGGTCAGGCTGTGGGGGGCTTGCCCCATTCCAACTGCCCAGCGTTCCAGCCGGGTTTGGGATTTGGGGGCTTGCCCCATTCCACCCTCCCAGTGCTCTGGCTTGTCCACTCCCTGGCTGGAATGCTGGGTGGGTGGAATGGGGCAAGCCTCCGTGTCCCGACCCCGCTTCCCAGCAGGAGCGCAAGGCAGGCAGAGCTGAGCGAGCCAAACAACCTTATAAAGGAACATTGTGCGACTTTAAACGAGTCCTACCCTCCCCCTCATCCTGGGCCTCGCTTCCTCCCCCCAACATTGCACCAAGCTTCCTTACAAGGCCTCACAGCACAGGCCTGCCTAGCTCCTTTCCTCTTGACCATGGTACCCCCCTGACCATGGAGCCCTTGGTGGCTGCCCACATCACCTACCCATAAGGCCAGCCGTTGTATACCATTAAAAATAATGGGTCAAATCCTTAAGTCTTTATTCAGTCCTTGCTCAGGCAGAAATGAAGTCCAGCCAGAATAACAGTAGGATTTGTTCCAATTAAGATATTAAGATATCTGTAGTAGATCAGCAACCTAATAATGAAACAGTGTTAATCGAGACGACTTTAAGTGAGGCGTTACTGTATATGCATGTTACATTCTCAGCAAAGTGTTTGAGTTGATCACTTTGAGGACCATCTTGAGAGAGGGCATCCTAGCTTCCTCCAATCTGATCGGTAATAATGGAGGCAGAAAAATGTAAAATGGAGGCAAAACATTAAACTACTGTATGATTTTGGAAGGCAGTGTTCCCTAGTAACAATGAATCTGCTGTCAGGGCTTAAGCTAGTTATTATTGCTGGTGGCGATGAATCTTTCTTATTCATTAGGGCAATTTTTGGAAGGTAGAATCTGGAGAGGATGGAAGGCATAATGGCTCACCCCATGATTCAAGGAATTTGCCTACCCATTGCACAAAAGTTCAGTTAGGAGGTCTGTAGCATAACCCAAAACTGAACCCAGATATCTTCAGTTCCCATTCAGTGTCTTTCTTAACCACACAACAATCTTTCTTTTAAAAGTAATAAAACAAAGTTTTACGGGCTTGAGGTCTCTTTTCCGGAAGAAACAAGACCATGTTGGTGGCTAAGATTCAGAGACTCCCTCAGGGCCTTGAAAAATCCTATACTCGGCTCCACAGGCCTTTTACACTTTTAAATTCTGGCACTGTGCTTATACTTTTCCATAACCTCAGTTTCATGGTCAGTATTCCTGCAATCATTTTGCAGAAAAAGTGGTTCAACAGCAGGTTTTGAGGGAGACAGGGGTAAAAATTAGTCTTAAATGAGAGCTAAACTCAGAGGCATAGTGGGAGTTATTAACGTCTACTCTGCACATCCTTTGCTGACTCTCCATATGAGACCTGTGAAGAAGTACAAAGAAATCCCAACAAAGTTTTAGAAAAATGTGATAACCAGCTGTACAAGCTTCTTTTACCCTCAGAAGTTGTGAGAATAAGGCACTTTGTGATGTTCTTTTGGACCCTGTTGTGCATTCTGAGGCAGCAGTTTGTAGATTCAATTATACACTAATGAAAAATGCAGTGTTCAAAAACACTTCATTATGAAGTCTTTTTTAAAAGTGAAGTTTATTATACAGAGTGATCTCAGTCCAATTAACATTGAACAGTGACTATGTTAATCAGCAGTTTCCATCTGTTGGTCCAGAATGGTACAATCGTATCTATTAGACAGACACCTCCACTTTGCACCTGCTTTTGTTAGAAAATACATTCACAAAATATTACACATTTCATAATAAGTCTGGAACAGGGATAAGAGCCAGAAATACTTTCAAATAAGGCAAACCTTATTACTTTTGGAAGAGTCCGGATGTGACCTGTTTTTAATGTTGAATCAGATGCTCTGGTCCAAGCAGACTGTAAACCAATTCTCCCCGCACCTCTTATAAAGATCAGGTGAAAATAAATGAATTAATTGGAACAATTAAAATTATATTAAAATATAGAAAGCTAATCTATTAAACTAAAGAAAATATTGTATCATACTGGACCATTAAAACTAATCATTGTCTAGCACCAAGAGTTAGATAATTTATGCCCCATAGCACAATAAAGAAGTTGTTAGATGCCATAAGCGGTTCAACATACTCCTATATCCTAGTTTTCTGAATCCATCAAGGTGAGCACATGCCTAGCTTTGAGCATGTATGTAGTCTCATTAAGTCAGTGGAACTACTTATGGGTTTAAAGTGAGGTATGTGCCTACTAGAGCTGGTTGAACTTTTTAAATCAAAAGTTTTTGACAAAAATGGCTTTTTTGTTAAAACTGAAATGACTGATTTTATCTCTCTTGTGACCTCAGTGTTCTCCATGCTAGCACCCAGGCAGCATGAAGTAAGAATGGCCTGGATGAAAGGCAGAGGGTACAAGATTCAGACCATGGGAGTGGGGTGACAGCAGTAGTAGACTAGGACTGGGAGGAGGAAGAGACTGGTACTTGGAGCTGGAGAAGGAAGGTTGTAGAAGGCTGGGGAAGGAGACTGGGAATGGGAGCCAGGATGAAGTGGTGGATGGGGAGGGTCTGGGCTAGGGGAAGAGATGGAAATCAGATGAGCCATGAGGGTAGAGGAAAGACTGGGACTGGCTAGTCAAGGAGGCTGGAATAAGGAACTGGAGGATGTACGTGTGTTGAAGAGATGTGACTGGGACAGAGACAGGTTGAATGGGACAGGGGCAGATGGAATCAGGCTTGGAGGGTAAGGTGGCAGAAGGGTCTGTGCCCACTAGAGCACATTCCCCTGTGGAGCCTAGAATGGAACCCAAAATTACATGACTCTCAACCTTCCTTTTCTCTCAGCAAATATCTGTGAACTAGCAAATTGTATCTCATCCCTATATAGTGATGGTACACATAGAGGTACTGCATCATTTCCCCCCTGCCCCATAACATCATACTGTTATGGAAAAAATAAACAAATAAGGATACACTTTTTAAAAGTTATAGTTTTCAGTTAAAATTAGCAGGGAAATCCTATAGATTATTGACAAAGAAAAAAGACAAAATTCCACAATATAGATTATAATTACTATACATTTAGGTTGTAAACTCTTTAGAGCAGGGACTGTCTTTCTGTATGTAGCATAATGAAGTCCTGGCTGACAATTAGGGTTCCTAGGTGCTATCACAATATAAATAATAACAATAAAAGATAATCACTGGGGGCAAAAATGCTGTTTGCCAAGTGCAAGACCTCAAATTATTTTGGAACATGTATTAAACCCTAATCTTGCAAGTGATTTATTGGACTGATGCCAGCAGGGATCAACATGAATTCAGTGGTCCAGCCTTACAGTCCATTTGCAGTACCTGGGTTTTACTAAAACCAGCGGGCTACCAAGAATCCCTAAAAATAAGAAAATACAAAAAGTTAATTACAATACAGGGAGGCTCTAAAATGTATTTATGTTAATACTCAGTGGAAAAACACAGCACATGAAAATATTTTACTGAAAGTTAGAAAGAAAAGGAAAAATTAAGCTATGAAATTGTCCTTTGAACCGTCTAGAGCAGTGGTTCCCAAACTTGTTCCACCGCTTGTGCAGGGAAAGCCCCTGGCGTGCCGGGCTGGTTTGTTTACCTGCCGCATCTGCAGGTTCGGCCGATCGTGGCTCACAGTGGCCACGGTTCGCTGCTTCAGGCCAATGGGAGCTGCTGGAAGTGGTGCGGGCCGAGGACGTACTGGCTGCCACTTCCAGCAGCTCCCATTGGCCTGGAGCAGTGAACCGTGGCCACTGGGAGCCGCGATCGGCCGAACCTGCAGACGTGGCAGGTAAACAAACCGGCCTGGCCCACCAGGGGCTTTCCCTGCACAAGCAGCGGATCAAGTTTGGGAGCTTGTCTGTCTGCACTGGTCTAGAGCCCTTCATTACTCTATACTCCATTGACATTATTTGGACATAATATAGGAAAAGCTTTAGGTTAATCAGAATTTTAAAAAGACAAATTTCTTCCTATCCACTATAAATGTAAGCTTTAGAGGAAAAAGTACATGCAGTTCTCCCAGTGGATTAACAATCAGATTGAGGCTTTGGCAATTTTTTCTGTGCATCTTTATAACTTGCTATAACATCTTTATATAAAGTATAATAGGATAAACAAGTGTTTTTTTTAAAAAAAGATTAATATGATAAATTCCCCTCATTTCTCCATATAGACATGACCGTGTATCAATTACTGAAGCGAAAATAACTATCAATGTTCACACAAAGAAGCAGAAGCCAGAAAAGAACTTTTAAATGGACTGTAGTGTGTTTTAATAATTGTCAAAGGTGGTTCAAATCACCCCCCTAAAATTATTTCTAAGACTAAAGAAAATTTAATCTTGCCCACCTAAATGTTCAGAAAAACCCAATATGTTATATGATTTGTTACTATATCCTCAAATCTCAAGTTTTCTAAGAAGAAACTACATTCCCTACAAGGAACTTGAAGATGTCCGGTCAATTCTTATTGCATTATTTATACATTTACATAGATAATTATATGTATAATATAATATTTTTTCTTTCATACAAGTGTGTATATATTATACATATAATTATTCCGTCATTTTTCTTAGAGGTGGGGCATATGTGTAAGAAAAATGAAGAGAATGTAATGCATTAATAAGGGCCTAATCCAAAGCCCATTGAAATCAATGAGATTCTTTCCACTGACTTCCACACCTTGGATCAGACTCCTTAAAAGATAGTTTTAGAGTTTATCAAATCGAACTCTGAGTCAAATGGATTGGAATGTGATCCTAATGCTTGAATAGCAGAGAAAAAAATTATCAAGTGATATGTTGGAAAATGAAGAAATAGAATGGGCTGAGGACCATTTATCAGCAGCTCAAGTAACCTTTAAAGTTGCTGTGGTCAAAGAGGATTGCATTGGTGATGAAACAACAAGGGGCTCCCTTTACCTTTCTACATCACTTTTGATTGTTGCAGGCTCAAATGTCACCTTTTCTGTTGGAATGTTTTTGGAAGGCTCAGTATTGCAAACCAAAGAGATGGGTAAGGAAAACTAAGATTCTCTTTTAATCTAGCCCACTCAACCCCCAAAATATAGACAATATTTGAGAAATACATACAGTTAAATACCCACGGTGGGGTCTGGAATAATAAATTAAAGCCCAGAGGCCTCGGCTTTGATTCCAAACAGCAAACAATCTTAAGGCTCACATAAGTTTAATGTGAAAAACTAAAAACTCATCTATAAACCCACAAATCAAAATATAAATGTCTCTAAGTGTGCTTCTCTGGTGGAGAGGCTGGGGGAATACTTTGAGCCTCACCCGCTCTGATGTCAGCATTTGTAGTGGGGCAGGGTAAATTTGAATTTCTAGGGTACTTAAAGTTTGGACAATTGGTGAAGCTGGGCATGTGGGTATGCTTGATATATTAATGAATGAATCCTGCTCTTATTGTTCCCTATGGAGGTGGGGCAAAGCAGCCACAGGGTTGTTATGGAGTGATACATCAAAGATAATTGTGCACGTACAAAAGATAGTTTGTTATTATGAAGAGCGGCATCTACTTGCACATAAAAATAAATAGCATTGTCCATAAATTAGATAGTTCAGTAAAATTGTCATGCACTGCAAATGGCTTTCTGACTCTAGTCCTTAATAGGGGTTACTGCATCCCTGATGATCAAAAATCATCAAGACAACTGGTCTCTAACCCATAGTGCAGGATTTACTTCTCTTGAGCTTTTCAGAGTACTCCAGTACATAGTCCATTTAGAACCTGCTTCTGCTCCACATAATGGGAGTCAGGGTGCACTGCCTCTCATAAGAGGCAACCAACACCTTACAAGATCAGACTATACAATATACGTGGGCCTGAACCCTCCAACTCTTAAGTAACTCCAACTAGTACAGAATGCTGTAGCACATCTCCTCAGTTACACTGGTTCCACAAGCACATCAAACCTGTCCTCTGCCCTCTGTGATCATTCCCCATAGAATATCATTACCCCTTTTGACCCAAGCAGAGAGCCAAAGTTCAGGGTCCTGTGGGTTGTTTATTTTAGGAGGAGAAACTGATGATAGAGGAAGGAATTTTCTTTGAGGCAATCTTGTTTATTTACAAAGATTGTACATAAAGTCCCTTTATGGAAGGAGACCGTTCATTTGCTACCTGTTCCAAACCTGTGTTTCCAGCCACCACTCTGTGCCCAAAATACTTTCTTTCTTAGTTTTCTCTCAGGGTTTCTGTTACCATTACTGTGAGTTTGGCTTTCTGACCATTTTTCTCTCTTTCCCTCTCCTCTCATGCATGGACACACATACTTCTACCAAATAATGCCCACTGAAAATCTGTCTGTCCACAGAGTTCTTATTCCTAAGCAGACTCATGTGTGCTTTTGTTTCAGATGTTTCATAAAAGAGCCTGTTTCTTACAGCCATATTATCTGAAGGGTAGCAGTTACACTCACCCTTTTCAACGATGTTTCATCCAACTCACAACACTATTAAATCAAGTTCAAGGTCTTTTCCCTTGTCTTTTAGGCACTCAATAGCCCCCTATACATAAGAGATCACCTAAATCTCCAGAATAAAGACCCTTATTGACAATTTGCTCCTTGGGCACAACACAGGTAAAGCTTGTCTGCGCAGGACACAGTGCTTTCTTGGTGGATCCATTTGGAGACTGTGGAATGAACTCACACAGGAATTAAGGACAATTGGGAACCTCACTGCCATCCATTCCAAATGTAGGGCTCATTTCTTTAATCTCCCTTTACTTATATAAGCAATAGCAACATATGTATACATATTCTTTAAAAATCCTACCAAAATAAAAACACTCTTCCCCCTAGGGAAAGGATGAGAGAACAAACAATAGATGAGAGACAAGGTGGGTGAGGTAATGTACTTTATTGGATCAACTTCTGTTGGTGAAAGAGATTAAGGTTTCAAGCTACATAGAGCTCTTCTTCAGGTCTGGGAAAGGTACAGGAAAGGTTTACACTCTACAGTTTCTTCAGTATAACTACGTTGCTCAGGAATGAAAAATCCACACCCTGAGCAACTTAGTTATACTGACCTTAACCCCCTGCATAGACAGCACTATGCCAGAAGAAGAACTTTTTCCCCTGATATGACCACTGCCTCTTGCGGAAGTGGAGTTATTAAGCGGACAGGAGAGCTCTCTCCCGCCAACTTAGAGCATCTTCACCAGAAGCCCTACAGTAGTGCAGCTAAATCAGTGCAGCTGCGCCAATGCAGTTTTCGAGTGTCACACAGCTAAATACAAAGCAGAACAGATAGTTCACACGTATTGTAAAGGACCATTCAGGGTGAAGTGGCCTGTTAACACCCCTGAAGTCATAGGACAAAAAGGGGATTAGTGGGTAACAGATTGTTGTAATAAGCCATAAATCCAATCTCTTTATTAAGACCATGATTTTTAGTGCCTAGCAAAGTTATGAATCTAAGTTCCCAGGCTCATCTTTTGAAGGTGTTGTGCAGGTTTCCTTTGAGGATGAGGATTGAGAGATGAGATATGGAGTGATCATTTTATGAAAAGTGTTCACCCATGGGTGACATGATGTTTTTGTCTTTCATCATTTTTCCATCTGACTTCATCCAACAGCATAAGGAATATCTGGTTTCACCCACATAGTTGTTATTGGGGCATTTAATGCACTGGATGAGGTACACTACAGGCTGTGATAAGTATGTTTAGAACCCAGGGATCTTGAAAGGTGTGATGGAAGGTATTGCTCATCGCAGCAGTGGAGATATGTCTGCATATTTTGCATCTGTCATTCTGGGAGGGTCTGGTGCCACTTTGAGTTGGTGGGTCCTAATCTGTGGGGTGTTTGCTTCTCATGATGAGCTTGGCAAGGCTGGGGGGTTGTTTGATTGCCAGAAGAGAGGGTTTGGAAAATATTTCTTTCAGTATGTGGTCCTCACTGAGTATGGTTGTAATTGTTTATTTATGCCCTGCATGGGTTCCAGCGTAGGGTGGTAGGTGACAACTAGGGGTTTACAGCTGGAAGGGGATTTCTTTTCTGTATTGAAGCAGGTGACCCAAATACCCCATGAGAACTACAATCTATTTATCTGTTGTAGTGTCCTTGTTTGTTGAAGGTGGTTTCAAGTGTGTTAAGATGTGTATCCCGGACTTTATCCTCAGAACATATTCTGTGGTATATGAGTGCCTGCAAGCTTAAATTCATAACTTTGCTAGACACTAAAAATCATGGTCTTAATAAGAACACTGGATTTATGGCTTATTACAACAATCCGCAACCCACTAAACCTCCCCCCCCCTTTTTTTTTTTGTATCCTATGACTGCAGGGATTTTAATGGGTCACTTCACCTTGAATGGTCCCTTAGAATATGTAGTAACTACTTATGCTAAACAATCTGTTCCACCTTGTATTTAACTGTGACACTCTGAGTGACTTCCCTAGACCTGAAGAGCAGTTCTGTGTAGCTTGAAAGCTTGTCTTTTTCACCAACACAAATTGGTTCAATAAAAGATATTATCTCACGCACCTTGTCTCTTTAATATCCTGGGACCAGCACAGCTACCACACAGCAAACAAACAATAGATGACAGATGTTAATCATATCATTTAAAGCACTACTGGAGGCAGCTCAGATATTACAGTGATGAGCACGGTATATGAATCTACACAGAATAGAAAAGAATAGGCACATAGGGAATACTGTTACAGAAATCTATTTCAGGCCACTTTATCTTGCCCAGGATTTAGAAGTCTTATTTTTAACTTAGTCTATGAATCATCTTTCATTGGTGATACACTATGAAACTTCTAAAGTATATTCACCCACAGTCTAGAGCTTTTCTGATTTCCATTTCAATGTGATACACCAAATGGTGCAAGCACATGCATGCTGCCATCTGTTATTTCTTACATAGACAAGTTCTAAGTTGAGTAATCTCCTGGAGGGATATCCAAAAGAACCAGCCTAGAAGACAATGGAAAATATTCTTCCTGTTCATTCACTCCTGATATATGATTTTCTAGTAATGTAATTCTATGACATGGCCAAGATTTTAAAAGTGAGAGTCTAAAGTTATGCTCCCAAATCCATATCTAGGCCTTAAATACGTGGCGTGATTTTCAAAAGTGCTGATCAGCCCCTATCCCTCAGAATAAGGCTACTCATCTTAAACACTTAGATGTGGATTTAGGAATTTAATTGTAGGGAACCCTTTTTAATTTTTTTATTTATTGTCACTGTTTTCTGTATTTCCAACATTTCTTAATCTTTAGCACACAATTCCTTTTGAATTTGAGCATATATTTTTAAAACAATAATCTGATCTTGATTTTAAATTGCCAGTGATGGAGAAGCCACCATGACTCTTGGTAGATTGTTCCAATCATTAATTACCCTCATTATTAAAAATTTACATCTTATTACCAGTCTGAATTTGTCTAGCTTCAACTTCCAGCCATTAGAACTTTTTATACCTTTGTGTGCTAGATTGAAGAGCCCAGTTTACCATGTTATCCAGAGCCCTCTGTCCTCTTCATTATTTACCACTCCCACAATTTTTGTGTCATCTGCAAACTTGATCAGTGATGATTTTATGTTCTCTTCCAGATCAAAAACAAAAATGTTAAACAGCATAGGGCCAAGACCCAAACACTGTGAGACCCCACTAGAAACATATCACTTAGCAATGATTCCCCATTTACCGTTACATTTTCAAACTTATCAGTTAGCCAGATTCTAAAAGTGTGCCATGTTAACTTTACATTGTTCTAGTTTTTTAATCAAAATGTTGTGTGGTAACAAGTCAAATGCCTTACAGAAGTCTAAGTATGTGACATCAACACTATTACCTTTATCAACCAAACTTGTATACTCATCAAAAAAAGATACTGAGTTCATTTGACAGAATTTATTTCCCATAAACATATATTGATTGGCATTAATTATATTGCCCTTCTTTAATTCTTTATTAATCAAGCCTCATATCAACCACACCTTTATCTCTTAAAGGGGCCAGTCACTCAGTGACATTGCCCCATAACCTTTTTTAGAAAATAAACAGGACTGAGGGAGAAAATGCAAATTCACACAGAATTAAACAAACACATACAATTATGGAACTGCATGCTTTGGAGCTATTTAGACCCTTGCTACTTTTTCTGTAAAAGAAGAGATCAGTTGCACAAATTTCTACAGGCAATCACTTAGCAAGACAGTGTGTGGCAGGTTGTGTTTTTGTTTGAATTTGGGGGGCAGGACTGCTTTTGGTTTGTTTATTTACTTTGTTGTGCTTGAGATGAGGTTTAGAAGCATTTGGACTTCAGTCTTATGTCTTGATCCTTCTCAGAGGCTTGCTCTTATCTCACAGCAGTGTCATGCTGCCATCTGTTATTTCTTACACATAGACAAATTCTAAGTATTACTGAAAATAGTTTTGTGCTTTTACCAGCTTTGTTTGGTATTAGGCAGTGTAGCGGGGTGGTCACCCGCTCCAGCCCTGGAAAGGGTTAAAGCCAGCCCTGGGAGGGGGCTGGGGCTGCGAGAAGCGGCTAGGCTGATGGGGAAGGCAGCCACAGCTGGGGCCATGCCCCAATCAGGTTGCAGCTGGCCCTATAAAAAGCCAGTGAGCCAGGAGTTTAAGACTCTCTCTCTAGCTTTTGAGAGGGAAGGATCTAGCTGCCTGGGAGCTGAGCAGGGACCTGAGGTAGGGCAGCACTGGGGAAAAGGCAAGAGGGGCTGGGAAGCTCCGGCCTGACAACCCCCCAGGCTGCAGGGCCTTGTGTGGGGCATAAACCACTGGGGCTGCAAAGGGGCAGTCCGGGGCTAGGCAGAGGCACAAGGTCCTACCCCTCCTTGCCAAGGATGAGTGGCCATTACAGGCTGCAGTCAGCCCCAGTGAGCGGGGGCTAAATGATGACTGGCAGTAGGCACTGAGACAAGGTGGGATTAGGGGATTGGGGGTTCCCTGGGGAAGGGAGACCCAGAGACTGAGGGGATCCTGCTGGGGCAGAACCACCAGACAAAGGGGCACCGGGGTCCGGAAGGGACACGGGGGCCAATGGCGGTGGCGATACTGGCCTGCAGAGGGTGCTCCAGAGCTGCAAAATGAGCTAATTCCCAGACAGCCAGCAGGAGGCGCTTCAGGGGTGAGTCCCGCATTGTTACAGGCAGTCGAGAGGATAGAATTGAAAAGGAGACTTGCAACAAGAAAAATTAGTGAAAAACTGCATGGTCATAAGGGTCATCTTATGAAACAGTTTTGAAGGGAGCCATGATCGGTAACCTGTTAGACATCTCAGACATTATTCCTGTGAGTTCGTAAAGTTCACATAAAGAAGTCAGATCAGGTAGTACCCTTAATGTCTCCCTTTTTGAACTACAAAAAACAAAACTCAAGAATGAGTGAATCTATCCAGAGCTGTAGTTCAAGAGCTCATCAATATACATAAGACCAAAAGTAGACTGTTATGATATCCTGCCAGAATTCTGCATAGGGCAAAGTTCATAATGCTCAAAATGTTTCTGGAACACTGCTACATTTGAGAGGACAGTGGGGTCCCTGTGTTCATCAACTGGTGTATCATATTCATCTTGAGAGACTTAATGCTTCCAAGCAAGGGTTTATATATTATACATAAGTAACCTTCTCTGGAGTCTGTAGACACATGATGTTGCCCTTCTCTGACTGAAGAGACTGCATATAAAATACCCAGGGCAAATGGTAGCAATTAGTTTAGTGCATCTGTAACCCACACACCTCCTGAGTGTTGTGTTCTGTCCTCTCTAGTGGCACCAAGACCACTTAGAGCTTAATGAGTCTGCTACAGCCTTAGATAAGAACCATATGGCTTTTAGCTCATGCAATAGAGGCTCATACACTAAGCTCCAGAGGTCCCAGGTTCAATCCCACCCACCAAGGACTGCCCTGTAGGTGTTACACATCATTCTGAGACATGTGTGCCTGAGCAGGACAAACTTTGACTTTCTAACCGTGAAAGGCTCAGCCATAGTCAGGGCATTGTAGTCCCATGATAACCATGGAACCTCATTTCATTGGTCTGATGGTATGGTTCTCTCTGCTCTTTGAACTGGCACACAGATAAGGACATTTGTGTCACTAGGATAGGTGGGCTCAAGAAAGTATCCTTTTCTAAGCAAAATAATTCAGACTGGTCATTGTCTTCTGGCTCCATCTGCTCCTGCTGCAGTCCCTGCTCCTTGGGTCTGTCCTGGATGAAATGAAGAGTGGAGTCCTCTGTATGGCTCTCAAGAGATCAGAGCTGGAATTACATATGAGGAAGGGTTAAGACACTTTAAATTTGTAGAGGTTGGCTGAATTCTGACTGGGAAGGAACACTGCTAAGGTATATTAGGCCTGGTCCCACGGATGTAAGTGCCCTACTACATCGACAGCATAACTCCATCTCCACCTCCACAGGAGGTTTATGTCAGTGTAGTTAGGATGAGACAGTGTTTGTGTAGACACTGCATTACTTAGATCAGATGTTGGCTGTCTTATCAATTTTAGGACTCCATGCTGGAGCTGTGAAATTAACAAGGAAGTCAGGCAGCTAGAGCCCAGCTGCCCCTGGCTTCCTGCTCTCAGCCAAGCTGTCCCCCCTGGCTCCCTACTCAGGGAGCTGAGAAACCTGGGTGGTGGCCACCCTGTTCCTGGTGGGGAACAGGGAGGTAAGAAGCCCAGATGGCTGTCCACTGCTCCCAGCTGGGAGGCGAGAAGCCTGGACGACTGATCCCCACACACTCCTACTGGGGAATGGAGAGACGAGAGCCCAGGAAGCAGCTCAGCTCCCAGTGGGAAACTGAGAGACCTGGCTCCCAGACCCCCACACTGCTCCTCTTCAGTCAGTGAAGACGCACCACCAACAGAAGGAGGATAGTGTGGACATTAGCCACCAAAGTAATTACTGAAGTGGCGGTAAGTCTACCTAACATAGGCTGACTTAAGCCTGTAGTGTAGATTTGCCCTAAGTTATTGAAAGTTTTAGACAACAGATAGGACATATTTATATTTAGAAGAGGGTTTAACTATGGTGAAATTTAAATGCAATAATGTAAGATGAATGGTGGAAAAGCCTTCTCCTTGAAATGAAATAGACTGTGTAATAGCCTCCCCAGAAAGCAATGAAAACTGTGTTTGGGGAATTTTAAAAATAGACTAAGAAAATAGGGTTGCAGGGATACACTGGGAGGAGGGAGAGGCCTCTTCCTAGTATACCCATACAGAATGGGGCAAATTTCCCTCCTAGCACTCTCTCTGAAAGAATGTAGCCTGCTGGATTGGTGGGAAGATTTAGTGTTCTCAGAGTCATGCTCAATGAAATCAGTTTGATAACCAAATCCTTTCTCCTTGAAATGCCTCAAGTTTACATGGAACTGCCAACTCACAGAAAACAGCTTGATTGGTGTGGAGTCACTACCCCAGTTGTGGGTACAGAAGTGAATTGTGACCTGGGCAATTGTGACATTGCCATTGGATTCAAAGGGGCTCACCAGAGCTGTAACTCATTGGGAAAAGCAGTCCTTGCTGACAGATGCAAGGACACAATTTTCCTTAAAACCCTAAAGCAAAAGCTCCTGTTGGTAGAAAATACAAACAGAAAAATCATCAAACCAGTGGTCCCATAGAATTGGCTGCTTCCCAACTCCATGCAAGTGGGAGGAAGCCATCTCTTATCACCACTGCAGATATAAAACTGATACTGCTTGATTAGCTGCTTCTGGAGCAAGGTTAAAAATTCCTGTTGAAAATACATTACATTCATCATAAAGAAATACTGAGTCTCTGTCTCTGTGTTGAGTAAAAGTAAATCTCTTTAAATCACTGAAGATTACAGGTACAATACATAACTGCACAGCTTGCAAGGCTGATTCCAACTCCCTTTGAACAAAACTGTTGAGCTCCACCTTCATTTCCCAAGTTGAACTCTGGCTTGTCCCTCTGACTGCATTCCAATCCCATTGTTTTGCACTGACAATTATTTTGCAGAAATACAGCACTTAATCTCTCTGTTTAACAGCGCTTGCAGTTTTCCAAGTGAGCTTCTCACTTTCTGAGTCTCACTTTCCTCACTTGTCGTACTCCATGCTCTTTCCCCTACATTCATAGAATTTAACTATTTTCTTTTCAAAGGGACATGCATCCAACATCTAAAATTTTCCTGTATTTGTCATGTTCCATCAATGACTATTATTATCCTCAATGCAGTGTGTGGCAGATAGCCAAAAAAGCACTCAGTGGCATTATCTAGTTATTCATCTAGGACTTGAGATCAAGCAACATTCGTCTTTTAAGGATGTATTTCAATGTCAGAAGGCCCATGCTTTCTAGACTTTTACCACCTTTGACAGAGAAGCCACAGTAGAATCATAGAAGATTAGGGTTGGAAGAGACCTCAGGAGGTCATCTAGTCCAACCCCCTTTTCAAAGCAGTACCAACACCAACTAAATCATCCCACTCAGGATGATTTGTCAAGCCGGGCCTTAAAAACCTCTAAGGATGGAGATTCCACCACCTCCCTAGGTAACCCATTCCAGTGCTTCACCACCCTCCTAATGAAAGTGTTTCCTAATATCCAACCTAGACCTCTCCCACTGCAACGTGAGACCATTGCTCCTTGTTCTGTCATCTGCCACCACCAAAAACAGCGGAGCCCCATCCTCTTTGGAACGCCCCCTTCAGGCACTTGAAGGCTGACATCAAATCCCCCCTCACTCTTCTCTTCTGCAGACTAAATAATCCCAGTTCCCTCAGCCTCTCCTCATAAGTCGAGTGCTCCAGCCCCCTGATCATTTTCGTTGCCCTCCGCTTGGCTCTCTCCAATTTGTCCACATCTGTACACTTTCTGTAGTGGGGGGCCCAAAACTGGACGTAATACTCCAGATGTGGCCTCACCAGTGCTGAATAGTGGGGAATAATCACTTCCCTCGATCTACTGGCAATGCAGCACAATATGCCATTAGCCTTCTTGGCAACAAGGGCAAACTGCTGACTCATATGCAGCTTCTCATCCACTGTAATCCACAGGTCCTTTTCTCTAGAACTGCTGCTTAGCCAGTCAGTCCCCAGCCTGTAGCAGTGCATGGGATTCTTCCTTCCTAAGTGCCAAACTCTGCACTTGTCCTTGTTGAACCTCATCAGATTTCTTTGGGCTCAATCCTCCAATTTGTCTAGGTCACTCTGGACCCTATCCCTGTCCTCCAGCGTATCTATTTCTCCCCACAGCTTTGTGTCATCTGCGAACTTGCTGAGGGTGCAATCTATCCCATCACACAGATAATTAATAAAGATGTAGAACAAAACCGGCCCCAGGACCGACCCCTGGGGCACTCCGCTTTACACCAGCTGCCAACTAGACATTGAGCCATTGATCACTACCTGTTGAGCCTGACAATCTAGCCAGCTTTCTGTCCACCTTATAGGCCATTCATCCAATCCATACTTTTTAACTTGCTGGCAAGAATATTGTGGGAGACCGTATCAAAAGCTTTGCTAAAATCAAGATATATATATCCACATCCACTGCTTTTCCCACATCCACTGCTTTTTCCATATCCCATATTCCCAGTTATCTCATTATGGAAGGCAATCAGGTTGGTCAGGCATCACTTGCCCCTGGTGAATCCATGACTGTTCCTAATCACCTTCCTCCAAGTGCTTCAGAATTGTTCCCTTGAGGACCTGCTCCATGATTTTTCCAGGGACTGAGGTGAGGCTGACCAGTCTGTAGTTCCCCGGGTTCTCCTTCTTTCCTTTTAAAGATGGGCACTATATTTGCCTTTTTCCAATAGTCCAGGACCTCCCCCAATTGCCATGAGTTTTCAAAGGTAATGGCCAATGGCTCTGCAATCACATCAGCCAATTCTGTCAGCACCCTCAGATGCATTAGCTTGGACCCATGGACTTGTGTATGTCCAGCTTTTCTAAATAGTCCTTACCCTGTTCTTTCACAACTGAAGGCTGCTCACCTCCTCCCCATACTGTGTTGCCCAGGACAGCAGTCTGGGAGCTGACCTTATCTATGAAGACCAAAGCAAAAAAAGCATTGAGTACTTCAGTTTTTTCCACATCATCTGTCACTAGGTTGCCTCCCCCTTTAGATAAGGGTCCCACACTTTCCCTGACCTGTTTCTTGTTGCTAACATATCCGCAGAAACTCTTTTTGTTACCCTTCACATCCTTTACTAGCTCCAGCTCCAGTTGTGTTTTAGCCTTCCTGATTACACCCCTGCTTGCTCGAGCAATATTTGTATACTCCTCCCTTGGCATCTGTCCAATTTTCCACTTCTTGTAAGCTTCCTTTTTTGTGTTTAAACTCACCAGAGATTTCTCTGTTAAGCCAAGCTGGTTGCCTGCCATATTTCCTATTCTTTCTCCACACTGGGATGGTTTGTTCTTGCACTCTCAATAAGGCTTCTTTAAAATACAGCCAGCTCTCCTGTACTCCTTTCCCACTCATTTTAGCCCCCCAGTGGATCCAGCCCATAAGTTCCTTGAGGCAGTCAAAGTCTGCTTTTCTGAAGTCCAGGGTTCATGTTCTGCGGCTCTCCTTTCTTCCTTTTGTGAGGATCCTGAACTCGATCATCTCATGGTCACTGCTGCCCAGGTTGCTACCCACTTGTACTTCCCCTACCAATTCTTCCCTGTTTGTGAGCAGCAGGTCAAGAGGAGCATGGCCCCTAGTTGGTTCTTCCAGCTCTTGCACCAGGAAGTTGTCCCCAACACTCTCCAAAAGCTTCCTGGATTGTCTGTGCACTGCTGTAGTGCTATCCCAGCAGATGTCAATGTGATTGAAGTCCCCCATGACAACCAGGACCTATGATCTGGAAACTTGTGTTAGTTGTCCAAGGAAAGCCTCATCTACCTCATCCTTCTGGCCTGGTTGTCCATAGCAAATGCCTACCAAGACATCACCCTTGTTGCTCTCACCTCTAAACTTAACCCAAAGACTCTTAACAGGCTTTTGTCCAATTTCATACTGGAGCTCTGAGCAATCATACTGCTCTCTTACATACAGTGCAACTCCTCCATCTTTCCTCCCCTGCCTGTCCTTCCTGAACAGTTTATACCCATCCATGATAATGCTCCAGTCATGTGAGCTATCCCCAGGGGTGAAAGTCAGTTAGAGGACTTACCAGTACACCAGAGTCCTGAGCAGGGGGCGTAGCCTCAACTGGAAGAGGCAGGGCCTTAAATCCCCGGGGCCTTTAAATCTTGATTTAAAGGGCCTGAGGCTCCAGCTGCGGTAGTGGTGGCTGGGAGCCTGGGGTCCTTTAAATCACCCCCGAGCTACCAGCTGCAGAGGCAGCTGGGAGCCCTGGGGCGATTTAAAGGTCCCAGAACTCCATCTGCTTCTACCACAGCGGAGCCCCCAGGCCCTTTAAATCACTGAGGAGCCCTTGGGGCTCCTGGCTGCCACCTCTGCTCTGGGCTCTGGCAGAGCTTTAAAGGGCCTGTGGCTCCCTTGTGGTAGTGGCTGCCAGAGCCCCGAGCCCTTTAAATCCCCGCCTGAGCCCTGCTGCCTGAGCCCTGCTGCCCGAGCCCTGGGGTAGCAGCGGCAAGGCTCCGTCGGGGATTTAAAGGGCCCCGGGACTCCAGCGGCTGCTACCACCCAAGCCCTTTAAATCCCCACCGGAGCCCCACCACTGCTACTCCAGGGCTTGGGCAGCAGGGCTCCGGCGGGGATTTAAAGGGCCCCAGGACGGTAGCGAGGGCTGGACCTCCAGGGCCCTTTAAATCTCTGCCAGAGCCCCGCCGCCACTATCTCAGGGCTTCGGCAGCAGGGCTCAGGCGGAGATTTAAAGGGGTTGGGGCTCCAGCAGCCACTACCGCCCCGGCCCTTTAAATCCCCTCCGGAGCCCCGCTGCTACCCCAGGGCTTTAAATTGCCGTCTGGGAAAGCTGGTCCCAGTCTTGCCGGTACGCCGTACCAGGGTGTACTGGCTTGCTTTCACCTCTGGCTACCCCACCAAATCTCTGTTGTTCTGATCACGTCACAGTTCTTTGACTGTGCCAGGACTTCTAATTCTTCTTGCTTGTTTCCCAGGCTTCTGGCATTTGTGTACACCTAAGATAACTAGCCAATTGCCCTGCTTTCTCAGTATGAATCAGGAGGCTCCCCCCTCCTCCTTGTGTTTCCTCCCGGTATCCCACTTACCTCAGGGCTTAGGTCACTGCCCCCCAGTGAACCTAGTTTAAAGCCCTCCTCACTAGGTTAGCAAGCCTCCCTGTGAGAATACTCTTCCCTCTCTTTATTAGGTGGATCCCATCTTTTCCTAGCAATCCTTCGTCCCAGAACAGCATCCCATGGTCGAAGAATCCAAAGCCCTCTCTCCGACACCATCTGCGTAACCATGCATTTACCTCCACAATTTGACGTTCCCTACCTGGGCCTTTTCCTTCAACAGGAAGGATGGACGAGAACATGACTTGATCATTCTTGGCAGTATCATTGGTGCCCATATGGAGAAGTAGGAAGGGGTAGCAGTCCGAGGGCTTGATCAGTCTCAGCAGACACTCCATCACATCCTGAATTCTAGTCTCCTATTACAATATCAGGGAGCTAATTCAATGATGGTTTGTAGTTTTACTAGTATTTCTGTTTATCCTATCTTCAGTAATATAGCCCTCAATATAAAAATGGTGACATAAATGTGTGTTGGTCCCCTTAAGGACCTCACACCAGTGCAGAATTGGGCACAGCAGAGCCATGCTCTGCCTTGTCCCCTGCCCTCCACTATATGCCTCTTCCCTTCCCTGCTCCTGACATGCCCCACACCTGCTCTCAACATCCCTCTCACTCCCCTGACACCAGGATGGAGGTTCCAGTGGATCAGAAGATGCAGCTGCCAGTTCTTCTCTGACAGAGATTCTCTCTAACCACGGGAAAATTCTCCAGCAGCTTTCAGTTCACTTTGGCAATGTAAGCAGTGCATAGTTAACTTGCTGATCAGAGATCCCAGCTCCTAGAGCTAGGGAGTAATTGTGCAGCTTAGGCCGACTCTACTGATTATTTAATAAAGTGTTTTTCTTTTGATGGGCTAGAAGGAGGAGGAATGTATGAAAGGTAGGGAGAGACAGAGATGCCAGCAGCTATAATAACACATAAAATAATATTTAATAGCTATTGGTTATAGCAACCAAAAAGGCCAGCACACAGATATCTATATTTTTTGTCTAATTAAGCAACCTGACTGAAGATAAAATATACTCTTTCAGACACAGGAATTGGAAGAAAATTGACTATTAATGAAGTCTAACAGCTGTGGCAAATTGCCGATACGGTTATGATGGGTCCTGCGCTTCCTCTTCTTGGTGTGGGGGTGTTCAGGGCAGTTTCGTGCCCCTGAACTAGAGTATCTACTGCCCCACTAGTAACCCAGAGAAGGGTAGTGGAGAGGGAGGGACCCAGGCCCATCCTCTACTCCAGGTCCCAGCCCAGGGGCCCTAGGAATAGTGGTAAACTACTTGAACTAGTGCTTGCTTCCCCTGGACTACTTCCCTCTCCTGTTCTTCAGCTTGTGGGGCTTCCTGCCCTCTCTCTCTCTGCACAAGACGGGTGTCTCTTTACCTAGGGTCTTGGTCTTCTAGCCAACCATGGCACTTCTCCAAAATCTCCTCTACTTCAACTCCTCCAGACTGCACTCCTGCTCCAACTCCAAACCACTCTGCTCCAACTCCTTTTTCTGGATGTCTCTCCTATATCACTCTCTTGCTGCCTTCTGGCCATGCTGTATCACATATCCTCCTCCCTGCTCAACACCATGGGGTTGGGCTACTTGGGACGAGAGGCAATGCTTTCGTGACAAGCCATCTGCATTGCCGTGTTGGCTTCCGGCCCTATGCTGTACTCGGAAATGAAAGGGTTGCAGACATAGGAACCATCTAGTCACTCTTGCATTCTTCTCCTCGTTTCTGTGCATCCACTGGAGCCGGATGTGGTCTGTCCCCAGGGTAAATTGCCACCCCAGTAGGTAGTAGTGGAGAGTTTCCATGGCCCATTTTATCACCAGACATTCCTTTTCAACAACGGCATACTTTTGTTCCCTGGGGGGGAGCTTCTGTCTGAGGTACAGGATTGGGTGTTCCTCCTCCCCTACCATCTGCAAAAGGACTGCTCCTAGACCTACTTCTGAGGCATCTGTTTGTAGGACAAATTCTTTCCTGAAGTCTGGGGCTATGAGTACTGAATGGCAGCAGAGGGCTATCCTTAAATTTGCGAATGCTCCTTCTGCTGCATCAGACCATTTTACTATCTCGGGGCCCCGAGCCTTTATCAGGTCCGTCAATGGCCCTGCTCTTGTGGTGAAATGAGGGATGAATCTCTGATAGTACCCTACTAACCTGAGAAATGCTCTGACCTGCTTTTTACGGACTGGCTGAGGCCAATCTTGTATTGCCTCCACTTTGTTCCACTGGGGTTTTACCAAGCCTCTCCCTACTACATACCTGAGGTATCTGGCCTCAGCTAGTCCTATCACACACTTGAGAGGGTTGGCAGTGAGGCCAGCCTTCCACAGGGTGTCTAGTACTGCTTCTACTTTCCTGAGGTGCGTTTCCCAGTCAGGGCTATGGATCACTATATCGTCTAAATATAGGCATACCTGGCATGGGGTTGCAGCAATTTATCCATAAGTCGTTGGAATGTTGCAGGGGCCCCATGGAGTCCGAAAGGGAGGACAGTGTATTGGAACAAGCCATCAGATGTAGAGAAAGCAGTCTTCTCCTCGGCATTCTTGGCCAGGGGAATTTGTCTAAATCCTTTGGTCAGGTCCAAAGTGGTTAGGTATTGGGCCTTGCCGAACTGATCAACTAGCTCATCGACACATGATATCAGATAGGCATCGAATTGGGATACTTCATTCAACTTCCAGAAATCGTTGCAAAATCGCAGGGTACCATCAGGCTTGGGTATTAGGATGATAGGGCTGGACCACTGGCTGTGGGATTCTTCAATAACCCCAAGTTCCAACATCATCTTCACTTCTGTCCTAATTTCATTTCTTTTAGCTTCCGGTATCCGGTACGGTCTTATCGTCACCCTTATTCCGGGCCTGGTGACGATATGATGTTAGACCAGTGTCGTATGGCACACATCTTGGTTCAGCTGGATCATATCAATGACCTCTGTTCATTGTTCTGGGGCTAACTTGGGGGATATCCTCACCTGCTCCTGTGGGTCTTCCGTCTGAGGTGGAGCTCTCCGAATGACCAGGCACGTCTCTCGGTCACGCCAGGGCTTCAGTAAGTTTATGTGGTAGATCTGCTCTGGTCTTCAGTGGTCTGGTTGTCTGACCTTATAGTCCACTTCCCCAATGGCTTCCACTATCTCATATGGCCCATGCCAGCTGGCCAGGAGTTTGCTTTCTGCACTAGCACCATCACCCGTTCTCCCGGCTGAAATTTCTGTACTTTCGCCCAGCGGTTGTTATATGTCCGCTGGGTCTCTTTTGCTTTTTCCAAATGTTCTCGTACTATAGGAGTTACTCGAGCTATTTGCTCTCTCATCTGTGTCACGTGCTCAATGACATTCTTTCCTGGGTTCGGTTGTTCTTCCCAGTCCTCCTTGGTGATATCTAATATTCCACGTGGGTGGCATCCATATAGTAGCTCAAAGGAAGAGAAACCAGTG
This sequence comes from Caretta caretta, assembly GCF_965140235.1. Classification (NCBI taxonomy): domain Eukaryota; kingdom Metazoa; phylum Chordata; order Testudines; family Cheloniidae; genus Caretta; species Caretta caretta. The sequence continues at coordinate 301,938,076 of NC_134206.1, read as the reverse complement.
GACGCCTGGGGGACTTCCCGTATTGCAAACATTAGGTATGGTAGAAGGGTATTCCAGTCTTTTCTGTCCTGTGCTAAACCACTCAACCAGTCCATCTGTTTGTGGATGGTAGACTGAGGTCCATATGGGATGGATGCGGAGCAGGGTACATAAGTCCTTCATTAATTTTGACATGAAAGGGGTTCCTTGGTCAGTCAGGATCAGTTCTTGACAATCCGGGGCCTTGGGTTTGGGGCTGTCTTCCTGGATTGCCGTGTCTCACCCCCTGGGGTCTGGAACAGTTCATGGGCTGCCAGCTGTCTTTCCACAAGGGAGAATAACTCATCGTAGGTAGAGGGGGTCATTCCGACCAACCCAAGCCTGAAGGTCTGGTGGTAGCCCCCTCATATACAGGTCCAGTTCCAGGAGTGCCATCATTTTTTCAGAGCTGAGGACCTCAGGGCGCAGCCATTTCTGAGTCAAGTGGATCAGGTCAAACAATTGTGATTGGAGTGTCTTGTCCTCTGTATACTGCCATTCATGAAACCTCTGGGCTCGCAACGCCTTGGTTACTCCGGATCTGGCCAGGATCTCTGCCTTCAGCTGGGGGTAATCCTCTGCAGTCTCTGCAGCCATATCGTAGTAGACATTCTGGGCCTATCCACACAGGAATGGGGTGAGGATACCAGACCACTGATTTCGGGGCCAGGCTTCCCGCAGGGCTGTTCTCTCAAATGCTAGGAGGTATGCCTCTACATCATCCTCCCATGTCATTTTCTGTAGGCAGTGGCTGGCCCATATAGTCCGGGTTCCATCACAATTGTGGTTCTGCTCCATAAGGGCCTTCATCTGGTTTGCCAGCTCCTTTAGCAGAGCTCAGTCCTGGGCAGCCTGATTCATCAACAGCTGATTAGTCTCCTGCTGCACCCGAGTCACCTCCTGTTGGGCGGTTGCTTGGATTCGGGTAGCCTCCTGCTGGGCCACAGTGGCTTGTATTAGAGCCTTGACCACATCATCCATCTTGGGGACAGGATGGTTTTGGTTAACCCTGGTTTAAGTCCCCAGCATGGAAATCCCACTTTTAACACCACGTGTGGCAAATTCCCGGTACGATTATGATGGGTCCTGCACTTCCTCTTCTGGGGGTGGGTGGGGGGGTTCAGAGCACAGTTTCCTGCCCCTGAACTAGAGTATCTACTGTCCCACTAGTAACCCAGAGAAGGATCGTGGAGAGGGAGGGACCTGGACCCACCCTTATTCCAGGTCCCAGCCCAGGGGCCCTTGGGATAGTGGTAAACCACTTGAACTAGAGCTTCCTTCCCCTGGGCTACTTCCTTTTCCTGTTCTTCAGCTTGTGGGGCTTCCTGCCCTCTCTCTCTCTGCACAAGACAGGTGTCTCTTTACCTAGGGTCTTGGTCTTCTAGCCAGCCATGGCACTTCTCCATACTCTCCTCTACTCCAACTCCTCCAAACTGCACTCCTGCTCCAACTCCTTCAAACTGCTCTCTGCTCCAACTCCAAACCACTCTGCTCCAATTCCTTTTTCAGGATATCTCTCCTATATCACTCTCTTGCTGCCTTCTGACCATGCTGTGTCACACAGCCCAGAGAAGATAAACATTAAATTTCATACCTTTGGCCAGTAAGGAAAATGTTCACCCAATGCCAACATTATTACAACCAATTTTTGTAGTCCTACATCTTATTAATGCATCTCAACACCTTGTTGCAATATGAATTTTAATACTGAAAATGTCTCCTACTGTATTTAGGGATATTATTCTCATGATGCCAACAAGAAAGGTAGTTAATTTATTTTATTGTACTGTACTACATTGCTTTTACCCATTATGTGAGAAAAACTTAAATTAACTATTTGTACTGTAGTATTTACTGACTTGTACCTAACAATCTTGCATTACAATTAACAGATAAAAGGTCCACTGGCAGATACACTGATTCATTTTATTTAAACTAATTCATTTAGAATTTGAACAGTATTGTTTTTCCCTAAGGGAATGTAGCAATCAGAGTGCTCTGATGACAAACAGAATCATTAAATTATAACAGATTTATTAACGAAAGTGCCTTTCTGTGAGTTGTAAAAAATCTTAGGCAGTGTTAGAAGCTTATTTATGTAAGATGTGGAAAGTACACCAATAATATAATTGCACATAAATTAAAAAATCATCCAGAGAGGTTGTACAGTGGTCAGAGCTTTCAGATGATTGGCAGATACATTAACATTGCTGGACCCAGGAGACAGAAAATGAATTCCACTTTATGCTTTATGCTTTTTTTTTGAATTCCACTTCCTGTTTCCAAGGACAGTTTTGTGTGTTCTTTTGTTTGTGAAATGAGGCCTCCTGTGTATTCATGTCGAGTCAGGCCTACACCATTTTGTTGTTGATATTAATTGTGTTGCATATCTGGTCACTCTGGTCCTGCCTCAGCCCAGGGGACAGGACTTGATGACATCTTGCAGTCCCTTCCAGCCAGGGCCAGCTCCAGCTTTTTTGCTGCCCCAAGTGGCGAAGAAAAGAAAAAAACCCAACTGAGCTGCCACCGAACTGGAAGGAAGGGAATGAGGGACTCGCCACCAAATTGCCACCGAAGACCTGGACATGCCGCCCCAATAACTGACGGAGTACCGCCCCTTTCTATTGGCCGCCCCAGGCACCTCCTTCCTTCGCTGGTACCTGGAGCTGGCCCTGCTTCTAGCCCTGTCATAAATATAAAGGGAAGGGTAAACCCCTTTGAAATCCCTCCTGGCCAGGGGAAAGCTCCTCTCACCTGTAAAGGGTTAAGAAGCTAAAGGTAACCTCGCTGGCACCTGACCAAAATGACCAATGAGGAGACAAGATACTTTCAAAAGCTGGGAGGAGGGAGAGAAACAAAGGGCCTGTGTCTGTCTGTATGCTGCTTCTTGCCAGGGACAGAACAGGAATGGAGTCTTAGAACTTTTAGTAAGTAATCTAGCTAGGTATGTGTTAGATTATGATTTCTTTAAATGGCTGAGAAAAGCATTGTGCTGAATAGAATAACTATTTCTGTCTGTGTATCTTTTTTGTAACTTAAGGTTTTGCCTAGAGGGGTTCTCTATGTTTTTGAATCTAATTACCCTGTAAGATATCTACCATCCTGATTTTACAGGGGGGATTTCTTTATTTCTATTTACTTCTATTTTTTATTAAAAGTCTTCTTGTAAAAACTGAATGCTTTTTCATTGTTCTCAGATCCAAGGGTTTGGGTCTGTGGTCACCTATGCAAATTGGTGAGGCTTTTTATCCAACATTTCCCAGGAAAGGGGGGGTGCAAGTGTTGGGAGGATTGTTCATTGCCCTTAAGATCCAAGGGTCTGGGTCTGTAGTCACCTAGGCAAATTGGTGAGGCTTTTTACCAAACCTTGTCCAGGAAGTGGGGTGCAAGGTTTTGGGAAGTATTTTGGGGGGAAGGACACGTCCAAACAGCTCTTCCCCAGTAACCAGTATTAGTTTGGTGGTGGTAGCGGCCATTCCAAGGATAACGGGTGTAATATTTTGTACCTTGGGGAAGTTTTGACCTAAGCTGGTAAAGATAAGCTTAGGAGGTTTTTCATGCAGGTCCCCACATCTGTACCCTAGAGTTCAGAGTGGGGGAGGAACCTTGACAAGCCCTATGTTTCTAAGTTTCTGCATGTCAATGGTTAGACTGTGGCCCCTTTTTCTTTCTTACATATGTGGGGCTTTAAGCAGTAAATAAAAAAAAAATTAAATAAAACATCTCTTCTTTGGATTGGTGAAGATTGTGTAATAAAAAATGCCATCTTCAATAAGTTCTTTGCCAGCATGTGATGTATGATACACATGACCTGAACAAGCCAACTGAAATGAATGGAAGGAGTACCACTGACTTTGATAGCCTTTGATTTGATATCTTAGTATCATGATATCTTTGATATCTTAGTACCAAGGAAAGTGTGGGCCCCTTACTGAATGAGGGAGGCAAACTAGTGACAGAGGATGTGGAAAAAGCTAATGTACTCAATGCTTTTTTTGCCTCTGTTTTCACTAACAAGGTCAGCTCCCAGACTGCTGCGCTGGGCATCGCAAAATGGGGAAGAGATGGCCAGCCCTCTGTGGAGATAGAGGTGGTTAGGGACTATTTAGAAAAGCTGGACGTGCACAAGTCCATGGGGCCGGACGAGTTGCATCCGAGAGTGCTGAATGAATTGGCGGCTGTGATTGCAGAGCCATTGGCCATTATCTTTGAAAACTCGTGGCAAACGGGGGAAGTCCCGGATGACTGGAAAAAGGCTAATGTAGTGCCAATCTTTAAAAAAGGGAAGAAGGAGGATCCTGGGAACTACAGGCCAGTCAGCCTCACCTCAGTCCCTGGAAAAATCATGGAGCAGATCCTCAAAGAATCAATCCTGAAGCACTTGCATGAGAGGAAAGTGATCAGAAACAGCCAGCATGGATTCACCAAGGGAAGGTCATGCCTGACTAATCTAATCGTCTTCTATGATGAGATTACTGGTTCTGTGGATGAAGGGAAAGCAGTGGATGTATTGTTTCTTGACTTTAGCAAAGCTTTTGACATGGTCTCCCACAGTATTCTTGCCAGCAAGTTAAGGAAGTATGGGCTGGAAGAATGCACTATAGGGTGGGTAGAAAGCTGGCTAGATTGTCGGGCTCAACGGGTAGTTATCAATGGTTCCATGTCTAGTTGGCAGCCGGTATCAAGTGGAGTGCCCCAAGGGTTGGTCCTGGGGCCGGTTTTGTTCAATATCTTCATAAATGATCTGGAGGATGGTGTGGATTGCACTCTCAGCAAATTTGTGGATGATACTAAACTGGGAGGAGTGGTAGATACGCTGGAGGGGAGGGATAGGATACAGAAGGACCTAGACAAATTGGAGGATTGGGCCAAAAGAAATCTGATGAGGTTCAATAAGGATAAGTGCAGGGTCCTGCACTTAGGACGGAAGAACCCAATGCACAGCTACAGACTAGGGACCGAATGGCTAGGCAGCAGTTCTGCGGAAAAGGACCTAGGGGTGACAGTGGACGAGAAGCTGGATATGAGTCAGCAGTGTGCCCTTGTTGCCAAGAAGGCCAATGGCATTTTGGGATGTATAAGTAGGGGCATAGCGAGCAGATCGAGGGACGTTATCGTTCCCCTCTATTCGACATTGGTGAGGCCTCATCTGGAGTACTGTGTCCAGTTTTGGGCCCCACACTTCAAGAAGGATGTGGATAAATTGGAGAGAGTCCAACGAAGGGCAACAAAAATGATTAGGGGTCTGGAACACATGAGTTATGAGGAGAGGCTGAGGGAGCTGGGATTGTTTAGCCTGCAGAAGAGAAGAATGAGGGGGGATTTGATAGCTGCTTTCAACTACCTGAAAGGGGGTTCCAAAGAGGATGGCTCTAGACTGTTCTCAATGGTAGCAGATGAGAGAACGAGGAGTAATGGTCTCAAGTTGCAGTGGGGGAGGTTTAGATTGGATATTAGGAAAAACTTTTTCACTAAGAGGGTGGTGAAACACTGGAATGCGTTACCTAGGGAGGTGGTAGAATCTCCTTCCTTAGAGGTTTTTAAGGTCAGGCTTGACAAAGCCCTGGCTGGGATGATTTAACTGGGATTTGGTCCTGCTTCGAGCAGGGGGTTGGACTAGATGACCTTCTGGGGTCCCTTCCAACCCTTATATTCTATGATTCTATGATATGTTACTCTATACTGGGAGATGCACAGGGGAGTTTTAAAAAAAAAGAGGAAATGGGGGAATAAAGGTTCCAGAAGTCATAGAAGGACATTCTATAGCATGTTCTTCCCTATGCCTGGCCACCTACATGGGATCACCATATATGGTTGCTTCAAGTCTCCATAACAGGAGGGGAAGAAATTGGATGGAAAGGGCAGAGCAGTATTTTTTCCCTCTGTTAGATCTGTTACCTTCAAACCTGCAGGGAACTGAATGGCACTGGAGAGTAACGTCAGTTCTGTATTGCATGAATGCATTGTATACACTCATTGGAGAAGGAGTATTATAGGCCCCTGAACAATTAAGAAGGTATAGAGCCTAAAGTGGAGGGAGATCAGGTCTTTCTCAAGAGAAAACACTTAGTTTTTTAATTGCTGGTGATTGTTTTCAGGTATAATAATGGTTCAAGCTTAGTCTAAACTAATGGAACAGTTATATGCTGATGAGTTGGTATGTCACATCAGGATGCAAAAATTATGAATTCAACGGAAAAGCATCAGCAATAAACAGTGCTTATCACAACAGAAGACAGTGTAGTTTAGTGGTGAAGGCAGGGAACTAGGAGTCGGGGAGCTAGGATTTAGTCTCAGACTCTGGCGCTGACTCGCTTTGTAAACTTGAACAAATCACACATTAGTCTTTATATATAATTCTATTCCCATTGTAAAATTTTACCCATCTTTAAAAGGATTTTAAGATAGTTGTATGAAAGGTTTTCTAAGTGCTAAGTATTATAAAATAGATGTTTCTTAACTTTGTCCCATACTGTACTTATAGTAACTAAATGTTCAGAGGTAAGAGCATACAAAACTTGCTTTCCAAGGTTTGGATCCAAAGCCCTAATTAGGTCAATAAGATTTTTTCCATTTACTTTAGTGGACTCAAAGGCAGATCTTATAGTCTTTAAAAAGTTTATGTACTTATGTTTGCAGTTCTTGTCACGTAAGCATATCTGTGACAGGTCCCAAATTCCATTCTATAACACTTTTGTATACCATATCATCTGGGCCTGCCAAGTCTAAATGCTGGGAGCATTCCTGAAAAGGTGGACCATCTAATGAACAAGGTAGTGTGACAAAGTTCTTCCTCTGCCTTCGTTGGGTCCTGCACTTATTGGCAGATTTGCTTGCCTCAGAAATTCACGGCAGCTCTGTCTGGCCACTTTTGCTAGAGGCTCAAACCTGCTGTTCACTCAGCTAACCTCATCACTGGCCAGCATGGGGAAAGGGAGGAGAACAATCCCCACAGTCTCTGCTGACCACTCATAGTGGGTCGGGGATAGGCCAGGGACCTTCCCCTCTGGGGGGATCCACACTCCAGGTCACCTCCTCTTGTCTCAAATAGAGAGTTGAGAGGAATGGGGGGAACCCAGGCCCGCCCTCTACTCCAGGTTCCAGACCAGGGCCCTTTGGATTGCAACTGTCTACAGAGTCTCTTGTAATAGGTGCGTGACAGCTACAACTCCCAGGGCTTCTTCCCCATGGCCTCCTCCCAACACCTTCTTTATCTTCACCACAGGACCTTCCTCCTGATGTCTGATAACGCTTGTACTTCGCAGTCCTCCAGCAGTACGCCTTCTCACTCTCAGATTCTTGTGCCTCTTGCTCCCAGGTCCTCACACATGCCTCACTAACTGAAGTGGGGGTCTTTTTAAAACCAGGTGCCCTGATTAGCCTGCCTGTCCTAATTGATTCTGCCAGCTTCTTAATTGGCTCCAGGTGTCCTAATTATCATGCCATAATTGGTTCCAGCAACTTTCTGATTGTTCTAGAACAGCCTATTATCTTACTCAGGGAAAATCTTAATATATCTTAATCTGGGGCTAATATATCTACCTTCGATCACTCTTCTGTGACCATCTGGCCTGACCCTGTCACAGTAGTTAAATTTTAGTAGCTAGAAGACCTGGCTGAATGAATGTCAGGTCTGCACAGGTAATGCTAATGGAATTCACAGAATAACAGATATTTGCAAAATACAAATACTTACAAAATAATTCAGGTAGTGGGATGACCCACTGATGCTTCTTAGTGCCCAGGTGAACAATGGATACACTTCAGCTTTCCTTTTCAAATACAGGACATCCATGGGCATGTCATAAGTTTCACTTGATTTCTTGGAGCCAAATCATCCCCTATGTCTGCGTGAGAGGAGGGGATGAAAAATGTGCAATACAGAGCAGGGCTCTGGGGCATCAATTGTTCCTTCTCCAAATCAAAAAGAAGTTCCTATATAATGGTTACAATCTATGTGTGGAAAGAGATTGGGCTGAAGTGAAAGTAAAAGGAGGCCTGTGCATGTGCCATTGTGTACAACACTTAACCTGACTCAGTCTCTTGGTTTCAAATATAAACCATCTTCAATCAAATCTCTAAGGGTGAAATTCACCCTTGTGCAGAGAGTTTGTACAAGGACTACACATTTTGAGCATGCCTTCTGCACAAATATGAATTTCATCCTATTTGAACATTTCAGTTCAACATTATAGCCTTTTGTCTTTACAAATATAATAATTCTGCTTGATTTTTCCTCCGTTTAAATACTCTAGTACCTTTTGGCTAAAGAAGATAGAAAAACAGGAATTGTCATAATGGATCCGACTTGCAGTCCATCTAGTCCAATATACTGTCACTTTCAGGGGCCAGCACCAGATGTTTTAGAAGAATGTGCAAGAAACCTTCCCAGTAGGCAGCTGTGGTATAATCTCTCTTCTATGGAGGTCTCATCCTAATTCCTAAAAAATAGAGATTGGGCATAATTCTGAAATATGAGCTTATCTCCTTTCCAGTACTCCTTTTGTTAGCATTAACCATTATAACTTTGATATTCTTTTATATGACTATAATCATTCAATCCTCCTATGAACCTCGCTGAATTTTAGTCTTCAATAACATCATGTGGCATTGAGTTCCGTAGTCCATTAAACATAGTGTGAAAAATATGTTCTGTCAGTTTTGAATTATCCACCTTTCAATTTCATTGAATGTCCCCTTGTTTTTGTTTTATGAGACAAAGAGAGTAGAATTCTTGACCTATCTTCTCTCATGTCACCAAAGAATGATGATAGGATAGATAGATAGATAGATTAGATGATAATGTCTTCAGTACAGAAACATACTGTATATTTTCAACAGATAACTTTTACCTAACACAATGTCATATCCATGTTTCACTTACAATACATTATTAAAATGTTGACTCATTCTCAAGAATATACTCTTAGAGTGATTTTTTTAAAAAAACAAATGCTTGGTATTCAGTGTTGTAAATGTAATTTACTTTGGTACTTTTCATTTAGTCTCTCTTATCCTCTGCCCTCTAGTCATTACACAGTGTCACAAGGAGACCATTTCCTCTCTCTCCAATTCTTCATCACTGAGCATTTTATTTAAGTAAATTTATTTTAAAATGTATGTCTACAGGCTACATGGTAGCATTTTCACAGTTCTGGCTGTTGAGCAGTGAAAGCAGTATTAGCTGTGTTTGACTCCTCAAATTTACCACAACAGAGGACATGCTGTTTCTATCAAAATACAAATGGGATGCGGGTAAGAAGTGTGTGGCAGAAATTAAACAGGACTATTTCTGTGGTGATTAGAAAGTGCAGAATTTAGTGTTAGGAAATCAGATGTCTCCACTGAGACCCCCTCTCTCCTTCCCCTGGTTTGTATATTTATCTTTGGTTTTATAGCCTCACTCTAGGGTTTTCACTGATTGAAAGGGAATCCTGCCACTGTGATCCAAAAAAGGTCTTTAGGGCACGAAATTCCCCTCATAAAGAGATTGTGTCTTTGGTACCCCATTATGATCTACACCCCCCACCCCCACCCCATGCCACATCAGCACCATAAAAGGGAATGGAAATGTCGGTGGAGATTCCCCCTGGGAATTATTCCCAGCAGAGGGAGCCTATCTAGCTGACATTCCCTGCAGAGCCTCTGCCAAAAGGTTAGTTAGCATAGATAGGGTAAGGGCATGCTGGGGAAGAAAGGGGTATTGCCAGAGCACTCTGTGTTCTGGCTCAACACAGTGATCCACACAGAGCTGATCAAAGCTGGCCTCCAGGAACCTGCCTGGCCCCCAACCATGCTCAGGCTTTGGGAGGTGCAAAGGTGGCTCAGACACCTTTATCTGCACCTTCTTTGCCGTGCAGTTTAGAGTCTGGTCCTGTGATTCCACACAGATTAGCTGTTTTACTTGGTTTTGTTTGTTTTGTTTTTGAACTTTGTCCAGTGAAAGATGTTTTCCAATTTTTTTTATTCCTTATCTACAAGAGTAACACTAAGACCACTTCTCTCTGTACTGAATCTTGTAAAGCAATGGTAACTTGTAAATGAACATAGGAACAGGAATGAAATAAGAAGCCAGGCTAAATCTCTAGGCAAGGTATTCAGCTTGATATTCCATTAAGGCAGGTTTTCTCTAGGGGCCTTGCCAGAGTCTATTAAGGAGGAAGGAACAAAAAAGTAGTTAGTCTGGGGTTTACCTTAGATAGGCCAAGGGACAAGGGTTAGTTAATGAATTATTCCTCCTGAATTAAGACTGATTTTCTCATTTACTTTCCTTATACTATTACAGACCCTGTGAGCTAACTCCTGGGATAACATCAATACTGAGATGGATATTGTTCTTTTCACTTCCTGCCTCTGCCATTCCCATCTACAAAAGGGGAAAATCATACTCCAGTCCTTCATTTATTAATCACCCTTAATTAGTGACTACCTTCATTAAGCAATCCAGCCTAATCAGGCAAGTCTCAGGAGGACAGTAATTATGGTTAAAAGAAGAAGTTCTTATTTGGATGGCATCCCCTATTTAAAGTTGCACAGAAAATTACACATGGAGATTTTCAAAGTGGATTAAGGGATTCAGCCACAAAACTCCCATTGACATCACTCCCATTAATCTCAATGGGAGTGGTGTATTTAAACCTGGTTTGAAAATCTGAACCAGAAACCACAGTCTTTTTTAAAAAGAAAAGGAGTACTTGTGGCACCTTAGAGACTAGCCAATTTATTTGAGCATGAGCTTTCGTGAGCTACAGCTCACTTCATCGGATGCATACCGTGGAAACTGCAGCAGACTTTATATATACACAGAGAATATGAAACAATACCTCCTCCCACCCCACTGTCCTGCTGGTAATAGCTTATCTAAAGTGATCATCAGGTGGGCCATTTCCAGCACAAATCCAGGTTTTCTCACCCTCCACCCCCCCACACAAATTCACTCTCCTGCTGGTGCTAGCCCATCCAAAGTGACAACTCTTTACATAATCAAGTCGGGCTATTTCCTGCATAAATCCAGGTTTTCTCACATCCCCCCCACCCCCATACACACACAAACTCACTCTCCTGCTGGTAATAGCTCACTGACTTCCTGAGGAAACTTCAATCCATCGGTGATCTTCCTGATAACACCATCCTGGCTACTATGGATGTAGAAGCCCTCTACACCAACATTCCACACAAAGATGGACTACAAGCCGTCAAGAACACTATCCCCGATAATGTCACGGCTAACCTGGTGGCTGAACTTTGTGACTTTGTCCTTACCCATAACTATTTCACATTTGGGGACAATGTATACCTTCAGATCAGCGGCACTGCTATGGGTACCCGCATGGCCCCACAGTATGCCAACATTTTTATGGCTGATTTAGAACAACGCTTCCTCAGCTCTCGTCCCCTAAAGCCCCTACTCTACTTGCGCTATATTGATGACATCTTCATCATCTGGACCCATGGAAAAGAAGCCCTTGAGGAATTCCACCATGATTTCAACAAATTCCATCCCACCACCAACCTCAGCCTGGTCCAGTCCACACAAGAGATCCACTTCCTGGACACTACAGTGCTAATAAACAATGGCCACATAAACACCACCCTATACCGGAAACCTACTGACCGCTATTCCTACCTGCATGCCTCCAGCTTTCACCCTGACCACACCACACAATCCATCGTCTACAGCCAAGCTCTGCGATACAACCGCATTTGCTCCAACCCCTCAGACAGAGACAAACACCTACAAGATCTCTGTCAAGCTTTCTTACAACTACAATACCCACCTGCAGAAGTAAAGAAACAGATTGATAGAGCCAGAAGAGTTCCCAGAAGTTACCTACTACAGGACAGGCCTAACAAAGAAAATAACAGAACACCACTAGCGGTCACCTTCAGCCCCCAACTAAAACCCCTCCAACGCATTATTAAGGATCTACAACCTATCCTAAAGGATGACCCAACACTCTCACAAGTCTTGGGAGACAGGCCAGTCCTTGCCTACAGACAGCCCCGCAACCTGAAGCAAATACTCACCAACAACCACATACCACACAACAGAACCACTAACCCAGGAACTTATCCTTGCAACAAAGCCCGTTGCCAATTGTGCCCACATATCTATTCAGGGGACACCATCACAGGGCCTAATAACATCAGCCACACTATCAGAGGCTCATTCACCTGCACATCCACCAATGTGATATATGCCATCATGTGCCAGCAATGCCCCTCTGCCATGTACATTGGTCAAACTGGACAGTCTCTACGTAAAAGAATAAATGGACACAAATCAGATGTCAAGAATTATAACATTCATAAACCAGTCGGAGAACACTTCAATCTCTCTGGTCACGCAATCACAGACATGAAGGTCGCTATCTTAAAACAAAAAAAACTTCAAATCCAGACTCCAGCGAGAAACTGCTGAATTGGAATTCATTTGCAAATTGGATGCTATTAATTTAGGCTTAAATAGAGACTGGGAGTGGCTAAGTCATTATGCAAGGTAGCCTGTTTCCTCTTGTTTTTTCCTACCCCCCCCCCCAGATGTTCTGGTTTAACTTGGATTTAAACTTGGAGAGTGGTCAGTTTGGATGAGCTATTACCAGCAGGAGAGTGAGTTTGTGTGTGTATGGGGGTGGGGGGGATGTGAGAAAACCTGGATTTATGCAGGAAATAGCCCGACTTGATTATGTAAAGAGTTGTCACTTTGGATGGGCTAGCACCAGCAGGAGAGTGAATTTGTGTGGGGGGGTGGAGGGTGAGAAAACCTGGATTTGTGCTGGAAATGGCCCACCTGATGATCACTTTAGATAAGCTATTACCAGCAGGACAGTGGGGTGGGAGGAGGTATTGTTTCATATTCTCTGTGTATATATAAAGTCTGCTGCAGTTTCCACGGTATGCATCCGATGAAGTGAGCTGTAGCTCACGAAAGCTCATGCTCAAATAAATTGGTTAGTCTCTAAGGTGCCACAAGTACTCCTTTTCTTTTTGCAAATACAGACTAACACGGCTGTTACTCTGAAACCAGTCTTTTTTAAAAAAATCCATTGTAAAGGTTCGATGCTGGTTATCTATTTGAGCAGTAGATAGAGTAGATGACAAAAGTTTACAGACAGAATATATAAGATTTAAAATAAGAAGAGTCTGGAGGAGAGGTAATATATCAATACTTTTTCAGTCGTTTGCATTAGTGGTAGAGAGCACATGCTGTGTAAAATCAAGTGTGCAATTTCAGCTTGTTTGGAAGCCAGGGTCTCTAAGGGCTCATATGTCACATAAACCACAGATTCTTCTCCATTGTTACATATAGCATTAAAATGATAACATTTTATAGCAATCAGTGCTCTAGCTCAGTGGTTCTCAAACTTTTTTTTTCGCGGACCACTTGAAAATTGCTGAGGGTCTTGGCGGCCCACTTAATGATCTTTCCGAATGTTCTTTGTACCGTTAGCTAACTATTGTAAAGTGCTTTGGATAAAAGTGCTATATTAAAAAAACCCAATAATAACTCATTTTTATTGGTCTACAAATTTTTTTGGTCTACAAATTTTGGTCTACACAACTCATATTTTAATATCAGTAGTCTTACCTTTCTAATGTGATGGATGTGCCCTCTCTCCCCTGCCGCAGCAGCCCCGAGCTGGGGCTGGGAAAGACGGGGGTCTCTCCCTCTCTCTCAGACTATGGCAGCGCCCGAGCTGGAGCTGGGAAGGAGGTGTGTCTCTCCCTTTCTCCCCCACTGCAGCAGCACCCGAGCTGGGGCTGGGAAGGAGGGCCATTTCTCCCCAGCAGCTGCAGCCCTGGAGCTGGGGAAAGTCACCTCTTTCTCTGGCCACCACATCCCTGAGCATCCCAAATTCCCTCCACTCCCTCTTCTCACCCCACTGCCCCCTCCCACCTACCCCCTATTCCCCCAAGGCCACTGACTCACTCTACATGTGCGTCTTCTCCAAGGTCCAGGCACCTAATTAGTGGAGCCACACCTGTGTGGCTCCACTAATTAGGTGTGCGGCCCTTCATTCTCTCATGTGTGGCCGCCCAGGCGTGCACCTTAGAGGGAACTATCCGCGGGCCACCTGAATGGAGCTCACGGACCACTGGTGGTCCACAGACCACAGTTTGAAGAAAAGGAGAACTTGTGGCACCTTAGAGACTAACCAATTTATTTGAGCATAAGCTTTCGTGAGCTACAGCTCCGATGAAGTGAGCTGTAGCTCACGAAAGCTTATGCTCAGATAAATTGGTTAGTCTCTAAGGTGCCACAAGTTCTCCTTTTCTTTTTGCGAATACGGACTAACATGGCTGTTACTCTGAGACCACAGTTTGAGAACCTCTGCTCTAGCTGTTCTTTAACTAGGAAAGTTTTTACTTCCACATGTGCCAAACATAGCATAGCATGCAGCTAGGGTGCTGCATGGAATTACAGACATGCCATTAGCATTTGTGAAGCCCTTGAATTCACAATGGGCAGTACATCCTCAAGACACCAAAATCTATATTTCTAATTCTGTTTGACTTTTCTGCAGACATTTGATACTTAGGGCTGAATCCTGCTCCCCTTTTACCATGGCCATAGAGACTCCTGACCCAGAGGAACTGGTGTGGTTCTGCCGCAGAAAGTGGAGAAGAATTGGAGAAAGTGGAGAAATGCTCTGCAGTATGTGCTGGAAAGGTATAAGGAATAATTAATTCTCCATCTTTTGCATCTTGCATATAATTTGCACACTTTGATGAGCACCACCCAGTGCAACAAACTCCGTGCAGGAATACACAGCTGTAATTCCCACTGAAGTCAGTGACAGCCTTTTACACTAGTGCTAGACTTGGCCCACTAATGCTAGTGGGAACAGTATGAAGCTCAAGAGGTGCTCGGAATGTTGAATATATACTCCTGATTCTAGCTTACCTTTTCGATTTTTACTGCAGAGTTGTATTGTTAAACATTATATTTTTGCATAGGACATTGGAAATAAAAGTTATACATATTAATGAAAATATAGTACAGTTTGCACTAACTGGAGTTTTCCTCTGTTGCAAAGAAAACAAGAAATTGAAGGTTGGGGTAAACTATTAAGAGATGATGCCAGTAATTTTTGTAAATTTCTATTCAAAAGCTGTTATTTCTTTATACCCTTTAATTCTTGAGTCTACGGGTAAAAGTGTGTACATGATTTAGATATCTAAATCCCTGTCCTAAACATACAGCTAAGGGTACCCTAGAATTCCTCCTTACCTGTAAGGGGTTAAGAAGCTCAAATAGCCTGGTTGGCACCTGACCAACAGGACCAATGGGGAAAGAAGATACTTTCAAATCTTGGGATGAGGGAAGGTTTTGTTTGTGCTCTTTGTTTTGTGTGTGGGTTCTCTCTTGGGACTGAGAGGGGCCAGACAAAAGTCCATCTTCTCCAACCCACCCCAATCCAAGTCTCCAATATTGCAACCAGTAGAAGTAAGCCAGGCAAGGCGGATTAGTTTATCTTTTTTTTTTCTTGTGAATTTTCCCTGTGCCAAGAGGGAGGTTTACTCCTGTTTTCTGTAACTTTAAGGTTTTGCCCAGAGGGAAATCCTCTGTGTTTTGAATCTGAATACCCTGTAAAGTATTTTCCATCCTGATTTTACAGAGATGATTTTTACCTTTCTTTTTTTTTATATAAAATCCTTCTTTTAAGAACCTGACTGATTTTTCCATTGTTCCAAGACCCAGGGGTTTGGATCTTTGATCATTTTGTAACCAATTGGTTAAGATATTATTCTCAAGCCTCCCCAGGAAAGGGGGTGTAAAGGCTTGGGGGGATTGCTGGGGGAAGAGGAACTCCAAGTGGTCCTTTTCCCTGGTTCTTTGTTAAATCACTTGGTGGTGGCAGCGTTACTTAAACCCAAGGTACAAGGGAGAATTTGTGCCTGGGGAGTTTTTAACCTAAGCTGGTAGAAATAAGCTTAGGGGGTCTTTCATGCAGGTCCCCACGTCTGTACTCAAGTGTTCAGAGTGGGGAGGGAACCCTGACAGTCCCATTGACTTTCACTAAGACCTAGGACAAGTGTACACTACCGTGCTACATCGACACAGCTCTGTCTGGCGAAGACATGTTATGCCAAAGAAGAGTGCTCACCCATCGGCATAATTACTCCATCTCTGCGAGAGGAGGAAGCTATGTCGGTGGGAGACGCTCTCCCACCGGCATAGCATGGTGTGGGTACCGCTTTATGTTGATGCAACTTACGTAGCTCAGGAGGGTGTCATTTTCACATCCGAGTGACGGAAGTTACATCAATTTAAACAGTAGTGTAGACCAGCCCCTAAGATCATAAGAACTTAATCCCTCTTTAAAATGAGACTTAAGTTCATATGTCACTTTCAAGTTTTTTAAAATTTTACTTTGAGTATCCATATATATGTTTATATAAAGGAGAGTTGCAGAGGATAAAAACATTGGGTTTGGATCCAGTTTTGCTTCCTTGGGCTTGTCTACATGCAGTTTTCATACCACTATAACTATATTAGCTTAGAAGTCAATACAATTAAAGCCATGCAGTCCAGTAGCATGGACACAGATATACTGTATACGAGGAATGTACTTATGTAGGTATAGCTTGAAATAAGCTTTAACTGTATCTGTTTCTAAAGCAATATAGTTAAATTGATACAAAAATTGTGTATACACCTTTATGATATTTAAAGGAGGCATGAAGGATTTTTCCCACTTATTTTTTTACAGTGGAAGTTCAGATCTTGTCTACCCTGTTTTTTTTCCTTCTACAGACAACTGGAGAACTATTGTGATTGTGACAAAGACACTGTAAGCAAAACCCAATTCTTTGAAACAGGAAGTGATTTTTAATCAGAGTGTTTAAAGCCCCCTGGTTTTTTTCCTTGGGTTGATTGGTTTGTTTGTTTGTTTGTTTGTTTTTGTGAACATCTAATTAATTTAAACTCTTTTGAGAAAAACTTTCTTTATTAAAAATTCTCCAGTCCTGCTCCAATCCTGATCCACATCTCTAAATCATACAAGAAGGCCCCCCTCCGCCCAAAAAAAAAATCCCAGGGAAGACAAGATTTGGCTTTCCTAATATTTATTAAAAACCTTTCAGTCCTTCTTTACTAAAAGATAAATATAAAAAAGCAAAAAGGGTTAAAACCCAATTATTTTTTCCTGTTACAGGCCTCCTTTGCTAAAAGATTCCTGCCTCTTGGGCGTAATGGGATCCAATGGTTGGAAGCTGAAGCTAGAACAATTCAAACTAGAAGTAAGATGCACAGTTTGAATAGTGAGGAATGGAAAAACACACTGAGGTATGTGAAAGATTCTCCATCACTAGCAGTCTTTAAATCAAGCCTGAATGTCTTTCTAAAATAAATCCTATTGCACAAGCAGAAGTTATGGGCTTCATACAGAAATTATTGTGGGTGAAGTTCTTTCACCTGTGTTATGGAGGAGGTCAGACTAGACAATCATAGTAGTCTCTTCTGGCCATAAAATCCATGAACTTAGTAGTAATTGTATTTCTATTTAGGTATCAAAACTTTTGAAACCCAAAACATGCATGCTGCAATATTACCCACTAACAAGAGGATATATTTTCGTGCTTATCACATCATCTGCATCTTCGCCAAGAAAATAATTCACATTTTTGTTTGCATTTATATGATTGTAGCTAGATACTTAAAACCCTGGAAAGTTGACTTTTTATGTTTTGTTTACATCTACAATAAGTATCCCACAAAAGGCAGACACTTTATATAGTGCCTTAAGTAATGCCTCATTAAAGTTATTGATTTTGTCATTTTGCTCTTGATAATAGCAATACGGTCTTTGAACTTTATTTTATTTTAAAAGTAGGTTCCCATAAATCACTTGAATACAGAATGGCATAAAAAATCCTGTACTGTGCATACAATATAGGATATGCACTTCTCAGATAGGATCCATTGAACCCAGGGTATTGTAACAAGTCCCCTTCATATTAATGTACATTCTATTGGAAAGTGGTGCCAAGACCTAGACATACCTACTAGCAGCACTGAAGAGGTTCTCCTGGCATAACCTGTGTAGAGTTTGATTATTGTAGTTTTACAGGATTCAAACTTTTTCCAAATACTCTCCACCATCCATATGTTGCCTCATGTTATCTATAAAGTTAAAGTAATTTATATGTCTGCCACTTATCTGCAAATTAATGTTACGAGTAACTTAAATTTACTTGAGTCTGTGGGAAAAGTCATTGAATTTTATGTTCTCAATTTTCTGGATGAGCACACATGCCAAACTAGGCTGCTCCAACAAGTTAATGTAATTTTAAAACAACTGAATACTGCCATTGACCACTTTAATAATGAGAAACCCAGATTACAGAAGAGAAAAACAAGATTAAATAAACTGTTTTACATATGTTTCTAAATGTTTTTATGAGTGTTTCCCATGTGCTTAGTTAAAGCATGGCATAGGCACAGTGAACAAATTTGAATAAAATAAATGTATCCCGTATGTAACTGCACTAATTCAATTATATCAATGTTGTTCATAGAATTATTTAGAATTTCTGACTCAGTGAAGGTCTTTGTCTTATATATAACAGAAATCAAGGCACACTATTATGAAATCCCATATAGGCCCACTTGAGTACAATGAACTTCAGCAGTCACAAGTTATTACATACTGGCCAATAGCATTCTAATAATTCTAGCTTTCCTAGATGCTACTTAAATTCCCAATGGAAAGATAAGAACTAGTATCTGCTGCCATCTATAGTTAGGGTACTGTCCACTGGACTGGTGTCGATTTTAAAACAAACCATGAAACTTGGCACACAGATTTGTATGGTAGTGCTAAATAAAATGTGGAAGGTGGTCTTGTGGCTAAGGCACTCAACTAGGATTTAGGAGATCCGAGTTCTGATACAGACTTTCTGTATGACATTGAACAAGTCACTTAACGTCTCAGTGCTCCATCTGTAAAAGGGGGATAAAAACAATTCTGCCTTTGTCCATCTTGTCTATTAAGATTGTAACCTCTTTGGGGGCAGAGACTTTCTATTAGGGCTTTTCTACACAATGAAACAATGCACAACAAACCAGAGTGTGACTTAACAGCATACTAGCAGCCATCTGCCATAGGCTTGTCTATATGGCAAGCTGGAGTGCCCAGACTCCTGATCTTGGTTGAGGCCTCTAACCATTACTGGAATGCAATAAATAATAATCAGTAATAACTGATTGGCCTGACTGGATCTTCCCTCATATACGTAACATCTCCCTGTTGCTCATTCCCATTTTTCGTTCTTTTATTCTACAGAGGATGCGATTGACACCTTATTGACTGATGTTTGTGCACGCCAATCAAATAGTTAGGAATGCAAATACCATGACTGTGTATGGGAAATTCTTACAAAAATAGGTGGTTTTGTTGATGTTGCTGAATATTATTTCATGCATTTACCAGGCGGAGTCAGCAGCAACCAGGGCCAGGTTCAACATCTAGAGGTTTCTTTTAACAATACAAAACAGAACCAGCTCAAGGTCCCACCCAATAACCTGAGAAAGGTCTTCAGCTCTATGTAATTACTTGGGTGTAGACATGTAGTGAGTACTTCTATTTTATCCAGATCGGTACTCACACCCTCTTGGGAAACAATGTGACACATGTACTTTACTGATGTTCTACAAAATGGCATTTATCAGTTGAAAGCATCAGTCCATAGGCTTCCAATCAGTCTAGCACTTTAAGAAGTCTTTCTTCATGTTCTTACAAGGTTCTTCCAAACACAATCAGGTCATCCAAATAAACTAAGGCTTGCAGTAAGTTCATGTCTCCCACTACTTTCTCCATAAGACTTTGAAGTGTGGTAGGTACTCCAGAAATTCCTTGGGGAGTGCATTCAAACTGATAAAAACCTAATTGAGAGATGAAGGCTTTCTTCTCTTTATCTTCTTCTCCAAGAGAGATCCAGTAGTATCCACTTCAAAGATTCAACACTGAGAACCACTGGCTTACCACAGCAAACAGTCCAAGACATCTTGTACTCGAAGCCTGATGTACTGGTCAACTACAGTGATTTTCCCATTCTTCTTACAGACCACCACAATGTGGGAGGCATATGGGCTGCAAGATTCTCCAATGATGCCATTTGCAATCAGTTCCTGAAGATGCTGCTGCACGTACTCCATCTTTGAGAAAGCAATCTTCCTAATCACTCCCTGAAGGGTCATGAGCCTTGTAGTCTGATGTGTTCCACTGCTTGTGCACATCCCACTCACATAGTGAGAATACGTTGGATCTTTCACAAAGTTTCTTCCATATGCAATCCTTCCACTCCTCGGACAACAGTGTATCCCGAAGTCAAACTTTTCAGGATGGAGCCTCAGATTCACACGGGGGTTTCAAAATGGTTTCTGGCTCAAGAGGTCTGCTATCTCCTGCTTTTGTTTCAGAACAACATCACAGCTTGTTTAATTAGCAATCAGCATAAATACCTTTTCCTGGGCTCTGGCAGGGAGGAGTTTCCATTGGAAATCAGCACTCCATGCAAAATCACGCTTTCATGGTCTTGCTCCATGTTTCCACACAGTTTGGCAGAAGGGAGAGATGAGCATGAACTGCTCATTACCAAACGTGTGAAGTTGCCATACAATACCAACAATATACAACACTGTAGTTCCCAGAGTGTCTTCTATGACACACAGGACTCTGGGTTATCACCTTTGAAATGGTAGCACTGCCCATTATGTTCCAAAAAAGGGTAGAGTGCCCGTGCACAGTGTGTCCTCATTACCCACTTGGTCTATGTGGACACCTGGCGCAGGTATGGGGTACATATGCTACCAGTACACAGACAAAAACCTGGGAAAGCATACAAGTTTAGATATTGCCCTAGATTTTCTCTGCAGAACTGGAGATGGAAAATGTATGAGTGCAGAGGAAGCAGTCTAAAGAGACACTACATGGTGTGACGGGGCAAGGCCAGATGGCTATAGAAAAGTAGTGGGAGATAGATATATTAGCTCCAGGCTAAACAAATCCCTGGTACCAGGATAAGTTAAAAGGCAGCTGCTCCATGTCAATTAAGACACCTGGGGCCAATTAAGAACTTTCCAGAAGGCAGGGAGAATGCTAGGTTGAGTGAGACAATCAGCGACTGGCTGAAACTAGTTAAAAGCCTCCCAGTTAGTCAGGTGGGGGCGGATGTCAGGAGCTGTGGGAGGAAGTTGCGCTGTTGGAGAGACTGAGCAGTACACACCATATCAGGCACAAGGAAGGAGGCCCTGAGGTAAGGGTGAAGTGGAGCTTGAGGAAGTGGGGCTGCTGTGGGTAAGTAGCCCAGGGAATTGTACATGTCATGTTTCTAAAAGATCAGCTACCATAGCTGATACTATTAAGGTCCCTGGGCTGGAGATCGGAGTAGAGGGCGGGCCTGGGCTCCCCCCTTTGCTCCCCCCGATTAATCACTGAGACTGAGAGACAACAGAGACTGTGCAAGGAAGGATAGCTTCTCCTCACCTCCCTCGCTGGCTTATGATGAAAATGGCTCAATAGACTGTGACCCTTGTCTCTAGAGAGAGAAGGGTTACATGGAGGGTCACAGTGAGCCTCTGAGGCTAGCAAAATCTGCCAGGAAATGCGGGACCCAGGGAGACAAGGACAGAGCTTTGTCACAACGGTCACAGAGGAGAACCAGGAAGAGACTGTGTCATGAAAGCTAAGAGAAGAGAAGATATCAGCAAGAAAAGCATGATCAGTGATGTGCAAGGCAGTGGAAAGGTCAAGAAGGATAAGCATGGAAGAGAAGCCATAAGCTGAGCTCATTAGGGCCCTGGGTGAGAACCAGTTCACTGGAGTGGGAAGGATGGAAGGCATGCTGGATGAGACACAGGAGAGGAACTTGTATCAATGGCTACAGACAGTACATTTGATGTGTTTAGTGGTGAAGGAAAGAAAACAGATGCAGGAGAGGCAGGTGGAACCAAAGATGTTTTTTTGTCTTTTAAAAGGGAAAGACCAGCAGAGCAGAGGATATTAAAGTGGAGGGTGAAAGCATGGCAAGGAAGGTTAAGAAGGTCATTGGGAAATATTAAGTAGTTACAGAAGAAAAATAGATGAGAAACCTCAGCACTATTAAAAGGGAACAATTTAACACTTAGAATCTGAGCCCTGGTCTACACTAGGACTTTAGGTCAAATTTAGCAGTGTTAAATCGATTTAAACCTGCACCCGTCCACACAATGAAGCCCTTTATTTCGACTTAAAGGGCTCTTAAAATCGATTTCCTTACTCCACCCCTGACAAGTGGATTAGCGCTTAAATCGACGTTGCCGGCTCGAATTTGGGGTACTGTGGACACAATTCGATGGTATTGGCCTCCGGGAGCTATCCCAGAGTGCTCCATTCTGACCGCTCTGGACAGCGCTCTCAACTCAGATGCACTGGCCAGGTAGACAGGAAAAGAACCGCGAACTTTTGAATCTCATTTCCTGTTTGGCCAGCGTGGCAAGCTGCAGGTGACCATGCAGAGCTCATCAGCAGAGGTGACCATGATGGAGTCCCAGAATCGCAAAAGAGCTCCAGCATGGACCGAACGGGAGGTACGGGATCTGATCGCTGTTTGGGGAGAGGAATCCGTGCTATCAGAACTCCGTTCCAGTTTTCGAAATGCCAAAACCTTTGTGAAAATCTCCCAGGGCATGAAGGACAGAGGCCATAACAGGGACCCGAAGCAGTGCCGCGTGAAACTGAAGGAGCTGAGGCAAGCCTACCAGAAAACCAGAGAGGCGAACAGCCGCTCTGGGTCAGAGCCCCAAACATGCCGCTTCTATGATGAGCTGCATGCCATTTTAGGGGGTTCAGCCACCACTACCCCAGCCGTGTTGTTTGACTCCTTCAATGGAGATGGAGGCAATACGGAAGTAGGTTTTGGGGACGAAGAAGATGATGATGAGGAGGTTGTAGATAGCTCACAGCAAGCAAGCGGAGAAACCGGTTTTCCCGACAGCCAGGAACTGTTTCTCACCCTAGACCTGGAGCCAGTACCCCCCGAACCCACCCAAGGCTGCCTCCTGGACTCAGCAGGCGGAGAAGGGACCTCTGGTGAGTGTACCTTTTAAAATGCTATACATGGTTTAAAAGCAAGCATGTGAAAGGATTACTTTGCCCTGGCATTTGCGGTTCTGCCTTTGCAAAAGGTTTCTGGGGAGGGCAGCCTTATTTCGTCCTTCATGGTAGGACACTTTACCACTCCAGGCCAGCAACACGTACTGGGGAATCACTGTAGAACAAAGCATTGCAGTGTATGTTTGCTGGCATTCAACCAAAATCTGTTCACGCGGTGGGAGGAGGCAAAATGCGACCTTGTAACGAAAGCACATGTGCTATGTATGTAATGTTAACAGCAAGGTTTACCCTGAAAGAGTGTAGCCACTGTTTTATAAAATGTGTCTTTTTAAATACTGCTGTCCCTTTTTTTTTCTCCACCAGCTGCATGTGTTTCAATGATCACAGGATCTTCTCCTTCCCAGAGGCTAGTGAAGCTTAGAAAGAAAAAAAAACGCACTCGCGATGAAATGTTCTCCGAGCTCATGCTGTCCTCCCACACTGACAGAGCACAGACGAATGCGTGGAGGCAAATAATGTCAGAGTGCAGGAAAGCACAAAATGACCGGGAGGAGAGGTGGAGGGCTGAATAGAGTAAGTGGCGGGCTGAAGACAGGGCTGAAGCTCAAAGGTGGCGGCAGCGTGATGAGAGGAGGCAGGATTCAATGCTGAGGCTGCTGCAGGACCAAACCAGTATGCTCCAGTGTATGGTTGAGCTGCAGCAAAGGCAGCTGGAGCACAGACTGCCACTGCAGCCCCTCTGTAACCAACCGCCCTCCTCCCCAAGTTCCATAGCCTCCACACCCAGACGCCCAAGAACGCGGTGGGGGGGCCTCCGGCCAACCAGCCACTCCACCACAGAGGATTGCCCAAAAAAAAGAAGGCTGTCATTCAATAAATTTTAAAGTTGTAAACTTTTAAAGTGCTGTGTGGCATTTTCCTTCCCTCCTCCACCACCCCTCCTGGGATACCTTGGTAGTCATCCCCCTATTTGTGTGATGAATGAATAACGAATGCATGAATGTGAAGCAACAATGACTTTATTGGCTCTGCAAGCAATGATTAAAGGGAGGAGGGGAGGGTGGTTAGCTTACAGGGAAGTAGAGTGAACCAAGGGGCGGGGGGGGGGGTTCATCAAGGAGAAACAAACAGAACTTTCACACCGTAGCCTGGCCAGTCATGAAACTGTTTTTCAAAGCTTCTCTGATGCGTACCGCGCCCTCCTGTGCTCTTCTAACCGCCCTGGTGTCTGGTTGCGCGTAACCAGCAGCCAGGCGATTTGCCTCAACCTCCCACCCCGCCATAAACGTCTCCCCCTTACTCTCACAGATATTGTGGAGCACACAGCAAGCAGTAATAACAGTGGGAATATTGGTTTCGCTGAGGTCTAAGCGAGTCAGTAAACTGCGCCAGCGCGCCTTTAAACGTCCAAATGCACATTCTACCACCATTCTGCACTTGCTCAGCCTGTAGTTGAACAGCTCCTGACCACTGTCCAGGCTGCCTGTGTATGGCTTCATGAGCCATGGCATTAAGGGGTAGGCTGGGTCCCCAAGGATACATATAGGCATTTCAACATCCCCAACAGTTATTTTCTGGTCTGGGAATAAAGTCCCTTCCTGCAGCTTTTGAAACAGACCAGAGTTCCTGAAGATGCGAGCATCATGCACCTTTCCCGGCCATCCCACGTTGATGTTGGTGAAACGTCCCTTGTGATCCACCAGAGCTTGCAGCACTATCGAAAAGTACCCCTTGCGGTTTATGTACTCGGCGGCTTGGTGCTCCGGTGCCAAGATAGGGATATGGGTTCCGTCTATAGCCCCACCACAGTTAGGGAATCCCATTGCAGCAAAGCCATCCACTATGACCTGCACATTTCCCAGGGTCACTACCCTTGATATCAGCAGATCTTTGATTGCGTGGGCTACTTGCATCACAGCAGCCCCCACAGTAGATTTGCCCACTCCAAATTGATTCCCAACTGACCGGTAGCTGTCTGGCGTTGCAAGCTTCCACAGGGCTATCGCCACTCGCTTCTCAACTGTGAGGGCTGCTCTCATCTTGGTATTCATGCGCTTCAGGGCAGGGGAAAGCAAGTCACAAAGTTCCATGAAAGTGCCCTTACGCATGCGAAAGTTTCGTAGCCACTGGGAATCGTCCCAGACCTGCAACACTATGCGGTCCCACCAGTCTGTGCTTGTTTCCCGAGCCCAGAATCGGCGTTCCACAGCATGAACCTGCCCCATTAGCACCATGATGCATGCATTGGCAGGGCCCATGCTTTCAGAGAAATCTGTGTCCATGTCCTGATCACTCACGGGACCGCGCTGACGTCGCCTCCTCGCCCGGTATCGCGTTGCCATGTTCTGGTGCTGCATATACTGCTGGATAATGCGTGTGGTGGTTAATGTGCTCCTAATTGCCAAAGTGAGCTGAGCGGGCTCCATGCTTGCCGTGGTATGGCGTCCGCACAGAAAAAAGGCGCGGAACGATTGTCTGCCGTTGCTCTGACGGAGGGAGGGGTGACTGATGACACGGCTTACAGGGTTGGCTTCAGGGAGCTAAAATCAACAAAGGGGGTGCCTGTACATCAAGGAGTATTTCAGGCAGGACTGCACGGAGGGTTCCAATAAGAAATGGTGCACCTAAGTTATCGTTGTTATTGGAACAAGGAGGTTAGCCTGGCCTCTGATTGATACATGGCTAGATTTACCTCGCTGCACCTTCTCTGTGAGTGACTGCAGTGTGACCTAGAGGAATGAGTCCCCTAGACAGGGGAGGAGGCAAATGAGTACAAAACAAATCTGGTCTATTTCTTGTTTTGACCCACTCCATCTATCTTTTACATCTTTGGCTGGCAGCAGACGGTGCAGAAGGACTGCATGCCATCCACATCTCATGGCTGCTCGGCAAAAGATGGTACAGTACGACTGCTAGCCATCCCCATCTCTTGCCTGCCTGGCAGAAGATGGTGCAATACGACTGCTAGCAATCCTCATCTCTTGCCTGCCTGGCAGAAGATGGTACAGTACGACTGCTAGCAGTCCGTATCGCCTGCCCGCTCACCATAAGACGGTTCAATAGGACTGACTGCAGGACTAAAGAGAATGACCTGGTCAAGTCACTCCAAATTTAGTCCCTGCGCCCATGTCTGCCCAGGCGCTCCCAGCTGACGCGGCCAGGAGCACCTCGGACACGATGAGGACGACTACCAATCGTATTGCACCGTCTGCTGCCAGAAGGCAAGGGGTTGCTGCTACTGTGCAGCAAAGCCGTACCGCGTCTGCCAGCACCCAGGAGACATAGGGTGACGGTTACCTGAGCGGGCTCCATGCTTGCTGTGGTATGGCGTCTGCACAGGTAACTCAGGAAAAAAGGCGCGAAATGATTGTCTGCCCTTGCTTTCACGGAGGGAGGGAGGGAACGGGGGCCTGACGACACGTACCCAGAACCACCCGCGACAATGTTTTAGCCCCATCAGAGTGCTCCATTGTGACTGCTCTGGACAGCACTCTCAGATGCCCGATTGTTTGCCATTGCTCTGACGCTGGGAGGGGCGCTTACAGGGTTGGCTTCAGGGAGCTAAAATCAACAAAGGGGGTGGCTTTACATCAAGGAGTATTTCAGGCAGGACTTCACGGAGGGTTCCAATAAGAAATGGTGCACCTAAGTTATTGTCCTTATTGGAGCAAGAAGGTTAGCCTGGCCTCTGATTGATACATGGCTAGATTTACCTCGCTGCACCTTCTCTGTAAGTGACTGCAGTGTGATCTAGAAGAATGAGTCCCCTAGACAGGGGAGGGGGGGAAGCAAATGAGTACAAAACAAATCTGGTCTATTTCTTGTTTTGACCCACTCCATCTATCTTTTACATCTTTGGCTGGCAGCAGACGGTGCAGAAGGACTGCATGCCATCCACATCTCATGGCTGCTCGGCAGAAGATGGTACAGTACGACTGCTAGCAGTCCGTATCGCCTGCCCGCTCACCATAAGACGGTTCAATAGGACTGACTGCAGGACTAAAGAGAATGACCTGGTCAAGTCACTCCAAATTTAGTCCCTGTGCCCATGTCTGCCCAGGCGCTCCTGATCGACCTCACAGAGGCGACCAGGAGCACCTCAGACATGACGATGACGGCTACCAGTCGTACTGTACCGTCTGCTGCCACAAGGCAAGGGGTTGCTGCTACTGTGTAGCAATGCCGTACCGCGTCTGCCAGCACCCAGGAGACATAGGGTGAGACATAGCCTGAGCGGGCTCCATGCTTGCCATGGTATGGCGTCTGCACAGGTAACTCAGGAAAAAAGGCGCAAAATGATTGTCTGCCCTTGCTTTCACGGGGGGAGGGAGGGAACGGGGGGCTGACGATATGTACCCAGAACCACCCGCGACAATGTTTTAGCCCCATCAGGCATTGGGATCTCAACCCAGAATTCCAATGGGCAGTGGAGACTGCGGGAACTGTGGGATAGCTACCCACAGTGCAACGCTCCGGAAATCGACGCTTGCCTCGGTACTGTGGAAGCGCTCCGCCGAGTTAATGCACTTAATGCACTTAGAGCATTTTCTGTGGGGACACACACACTCGAATTTATAAAACCGATTTCTAAAAAACCGACTTCTATAAATTCGACCTTATTCCGTAGTGTAGACATACCCATAGAATATCAGGGTTGGAAGAGACCTCAGGAGGTCATCTAGTCCAACTCTCTCAAAGCAAAGGTCAGGGCTTTGTTAAGCCTGACCTTAAGAACCTCTAAGGAAGGAGATTCAACTACCTCCCCAGGTAACCCATTCAACCTAAACCTCCCCCACTGCAACTTGAAACTATTACTCCTTGTTCTGTCATCTGCTACCACTGAGAACAGTCTAGATCCATCCTTTACAGTCTAGATACATCCTCTTGCTGTCTCTGAGCTATGGAGTAGCTAAAATGGTGACAATACATAGGAATGGTATATAAAAATCCATACACAAAAATTAGGTTGTTAAAAATAGAAAATCCATTTGCAGCAGGAAAAAAAATAATTTGAACAACCTCAAGCATACCATGACAATGTATAAGATTAGAAGTTTACATCAAATATGTAGTCTGGTGTAGGTGTTAGAGTATTGAAATGAGATTCACCTTCTGTTCCTAGCTTTGCCACTGGCTGGCTAGATGGCCTTGGGTAAGTCACTTCACCTCTCTCTACCTCAGTTTCCCCAGCTATACTATGTAAAGTGCTTTCAGATCTACTGATGAAAAGTGCTATATAAGAGTAAGGTATTATTATTGGCAACTCAGGATACAGTATTGCATGTGAATTGCATGTGAAAAGCTCATTATAATATATGTTGCAAAGAATAAGATGATTCTGGTTGATATTGTTCTTACATCAATGTGTTGCAATCTTAGAGCCCTTTGGTTTCAGTTATTCAATGAGATAAAAGAACAAATGGTTATACTTCTTCTTTTCTTTTTTTTAAAGCATCCATTACTGTTGAGAACCCTTAAGCAATCACCAATTGATCTTCGTAAATGAAAAATGTATGCAATTTGATCTTCATGTGTGCTGTCAGGCCAGCAGCATGCAAAGAGTTAAAGTTACTGAGGGTGATACTAATTATGAGGTGTCTGGTCCTCTTGCTTCAACAAATGTCATCTGAAATGGAAAGAAAATTACTCACAACTTCAGCAACATTCTAAGGGTGAAATATCTCTTATTAAGCTGTCTGCAGCATGCAGAATAAGTGAAATGTTTGACAAGGAAGAATGTGTGTTAAGGAACGTTGTCTGACTGGTCTTTAAGGCAAAATGGAAATTATGTTTCCACAGACACTTGATGGGAAGATGTTCTTGTAAACAAAAACAGCCATTTCCTATGCCCTCCTTTTCCTGCTCCTTCTCTTCCCTGTGCAATCCACTTATGTTTCTGACAAGAAGTTCTTCAGATTCAGGATTGTTCTCATTTCTAATTTACAAAAGATGCTTAGAGAACAGCAATTGACATCAGGATACCTACAGTAATAATAGTAAATAAATTAACCACTTATGAGGAAATGGAACATAATTAGGCCATGAGTTGACAAGATACCACTTGTCTGTGAAGATTCACCTTATATGCCTAAAATTGCACCACTATTTAAAATATTCGTCGTCTTGGGATGATGTACTAGTTTTACTAACTACTCCTTACAATGATTTGTATGATTCTTCTGACTTCTTTTGTTAGTACTGTTGGATTTTTTACTTGCATTCACCACTATCAATCATGGAATCCTATTGGGCTGGCAAGAATTCTGGATAATTGTCAAAGGCAGCTTCATTATAGCTCAGACCTTTCTCCATGCAGTGCAAATACACTATTTAGAAATCAACATATTAAATGCATTCATTAGCAGTGGGCTGTTCTTCAGGGTTTGGTCCTTGGTAATATGCATTGCAGGATCCATATGAATCCGCAGACTTAAATTAAAAAGTTATTATGACACATTCTCTTTATAACAAGTTTTTCTTTCTCTTACCATATACAGGAAGCATTCTCTGTGTCATCTCAGTGGCTATCTCTACATTGCAGTTGGGGTGTGATATGGGCATATGCTTTAATCTAGCTAGTTTGGGTACCAATATGAGTGAAGCTATGGCAGCATGGATTTCAGCACAGGCTAGCTGCCTAAGTAAATACCCAGGGTCCTGGGTGGACTTGTACAGACTACACTGCTACAGCTTCACTGCTTTGGTTTTGCTATCTTGGGTATGTCTACACATGCTGCAGTCATATCTCCGACTGCAGTGTAGACGTACTCAATGTTTGGCTGCTAACCTTCGATAAAATTGAAGCAATTTTTAACATGCCCACAAGACTTCTTTTCATTTTACCTGTGTTTTCTCCCACTTCAGTATAGTTATATTTACTTTTTCAACACCTGTAAAAATTTAAGAGGTTATTTTTAATCTTAATTAGTTTTTTTCACGATCAAGTGAAAATCATGTGTTCATTATAGCCTCTAAAAATTGCACCCAGTGTTAACAGCAAGAAAGAGAGAGGGAGACGTGGAAGCTAATGGGCAGTTAGGACTAGGAGACACAAACATAATTCATGCTTTTATAATTTCCTGACTAGTCTGCTGCACAATATTCTACTATCTCCCTGTCCTCAAAGATTTCAAAACATTCCAGATGCTGATGTTGAAATGCTCTCAGCCATTTCCCACAAACATCTAGTACTGATATTATACCATCTTACCTCATGCTATTGGCTGCCACTTGCCAAACACAGAGGCCTCTTTCTCTACTTGGTCCTGATTTAGTGAATTCCCTAAGTACATGCTTAAATTTTAGCACACACTGAAGGGCTTTGTTGAATTGGAGCTTGTTTATCTACACACTACTCATTGCGCTTCAGTAAGTTGTATCTAAGCTTCAGTTCGAGAATAGACTCAGATTTTATGGTTGCTCTTACGTCAAGATAAGTCTTAAATTGTTGAAAAGGGCCTGATCCTGCCATCTTTATGCAGAAAAAAACACCATTGATGACAACGTATCAGATCAGCAGGATCAGGCTCAGAGTGAGTGATATGCTTCTCCCTGCACTATGCATTACTCAAACTCAGAAGGCCAATGATTGTTTCATACTTTACTATGGATAAATGTCATCAATATCACTTGCCTATCTCTTAGCCTTTTGAGATTAGGAATATTACTCCCATCTGCACGTTTAAACCCCAAATTAAACATGTTTTAATGTCACATTGTTATGATGGAAACTGACATGCTACATGTACTGATTATTGACTTTTTTGTACAGCTTGCCCACATGTCAAAAATAGGATATTATAAATACAAATTTCAGTGGATTATTACAAGAAATGGGGTTGACTCAAAGCAAATCATTCAAACATTCCTGAAGTCTGAGAAAATTCAGATGCAGATCCAAACTTCACAGCTCGGTCCCATCTTTAAATACTACTGATGCCTCCACAAAACTAGTATCCAGCGCATGCTTTCTCTATGTGGCAGGAATCAATTTACTGTAGATATAGTAGTTAAAAACTGTTGTTCACGTGGACTAGCATCTTACTGTAGGAGTAGTTCCATTGATGTCAATTGGGGAATAAGAGAAGCACACCTGCGCTTTAAGATTCTTTTCTGTTTTCTAATATTTATCAAGAGAGAGAAAAAAGTGCAAGAAGGCATTAGCAACTATGTATAATAGATTATAATTATTTTTATCAGTGAATAATTCAGAAAATGTCTTCCCTCAGTATTATAGCATGAAAAAGAATGCCAAGATAAATAAGCCTGATTCTCAAGTATATCTTTGAATTAGAGCAGAGATGTATGTTACTCTATATATCCAATAGCTATTCACTGGAACAGTATTTTATTTTCCTCTAATCAGTGTCTTCAGTACTACATATTTTCTCCTTTTTATCTAACTTTCTTTCCAGTCTTCTAAAATATTTTTGCAACCAATGTTCCCATTTGTCTGGTACTACCAATTATTCACTTATCTGTTCATGAGGCCAGAAATGGCAGAGGAAGAAAACAAATTATAATAAAGTGCTGGAAAGGTACCCGGCAGGGAAAGACTCATAAGTAAATAGATCTGAAATTCTAGCACATCCTGTTTGCATCTATTTTATCATATGAAATTTTAATGTGGAAGTTCAAGGTGAGCAGTAGCTTTAATTCTTGTGCTTTACATTGAGCGTAGGAGTAGAATTCTAAGTTGAATTTTACTGAGGTTTATGTGGGAAATAAGCACTGTATCTGCAGATTGAGTTACTACACTTTGTGTAGTAAGAAGATGCCCTCTTCTTTTGTCTACCTGATCTACAAGCCACATGAATGGTGCTCAACGCTCTGTTCTTACTCGGTGAAGATCTACATACATCAGTATTTGGGGTGAAGAGCTGTTTTGTAGGTCAGCGATATGGGCAGGATTGATCCAGGGTTGTGTGATTGTGCTCCTAAAAATGCTGCACTTATCCTCATGTTTCTTGTCATCTCTCTTCATAGAGGGGGAAAAAAGCTTTAAGAAATTCTGTCAAGGCTTCTTCCAAATAGTTTTAACAAAAGAATCCTAAACCATTCCATGCCACTAATAAAAACCTAGAATTGGTAGAGAGGTTTTGTCTGTTTGTTTTTTACATATATCCATATTCACTGGCAGCCTTTCATCTTTATCCCTATAAATATCCTTTTGAAGTCAATCTTTTGGAGTTTATTTATTTTGCTTGCTTCGCTATTGGCCAGTGAATAAAATGCAGAGGAAAACAAATTCAAATACTCCCAAAGCAAGGAAACAGGATCAGATCCATACTATCCACTCTCATTATGTAGAAATAGTATTTTTATCAGGACAATTTAGAGAAAATCAAAGGCTGACTTCCTTGAGTCAACTCTAGTAACAGATAAAAAATAGAGCAGAAGGGGACAGCATTATGTTGCTTAATTAAAAGATAAAAACCAAGGGAAAGCAATCTAATATCTCAGCATATTGAGGGCTAAGTCTTACTACATCCTTCAATAAGGGGCATTACCAAAACAGAAACCTTTGAAAGAATTGGAGTACTTGTGGCACCTTAGAGACTAACAAATTTATTTAAGCATAAGCTTTCGTGAGCTACAGCTCACTTCATCGGATGAAGTGAGCTGCAGCTCACGAAATCTTATGCTCAAATAAATTGGTTAGTCTCTAAGGTGCCACAAGTACTCCTTTTCTTTTTGCGAATACAGACTAACACGGCTGTTACTCTGAAACCTGTCATTTTGAAAGAATTGTAGCTCAGACAGTCACAGTTCCTTCCCTGCTCTGATGTTTGAGGAGGGGTGGATGGAAGGTTAGGGGAAATATTTTACTGCAGCTGTGAAATGGCTTGAATTTGAGACCAGCTTTTCTGGCCAACATGTGGAGGCTGGAGAGGAGGAGCTTTCGTTCAGATCCTCCCTATCCATATGTGTGGAAGAGGTAGTAGCTGCAGCACTGGGGCTTCATTCTGCATAGGATTAAATGCTAGTGTCCCAAAGGCAGCCATTGCACATATTAAATCAATTAAAAGGTAGCTAACTGATAGGTCTAAAACGTAACTGTAACTGGGGAATCCTCATTGAATGGGTATGTTTCTAGTGAGGTCCTACAAGGATCATCCTTGGCCCTATGGTATTTAACATTTTTATTAACGTCTGCCCTATCACTGAGATAATATCATCAAACTAATACTATTTACCCCCCATGATTACCAAAGGAAAAGCTCACAAAATGGTGTAATCATGTCGCATTAGGTTACGCTTCCCCCCTGCTCATGTAACTCATTTATTTAGAAAAACCAGCAAGAGAACATTTTCAAACACCCACAGCTCCTGGTGACAAAAATGTGCTGTAAGCTTGAGACAATGTGTTTTGTATAACCTAATGGAGTCTTGAATTACTGTAGTATAGTTGTTAGCTCACCTAGCTTTATTCAGTATTAACCCTCCACTGCCAAGGCTACTTGCAACCCCACCTTGTGCTGATAAAATATTATGGTTTTGGTTTGTCACGTTTCATTTAATATTGCCAAGGGAATCTTTTTACTGATTTTTTTCCCCACTGTACCAGGTAATTTTCCAGTGCTTTTGCAAACGTTATACACAAAATGCTATTTTTAGATAAATGTAATGCATTCAGGCCAATATAAAAATGACAAAGCGATTCTGCACAGCACTGTGTGGCATACATATTTCTGAAATCACTCTCCAAAGGCTTTTCCATGGACTTTGGATAGGCTAGGAACGATGTTCTAGTTTATAGCCAATGTAGTCAGCAAGAGCACTGTGAATAATAGGTCAGATCCTCAGCTGTGTAAAGCAGCATAGCTCCATTGAAATCAATAGAGCTACACTAATTTACACAGGCAGAAAGTTGGTCCAGTACTTAGGTTTCATATTGCATCCATCAGCACCCCCTGCAAAGACCTGATCAAATAGCAGAAAAGAAGCAAGGAACCTTTATGTATTTCTAAATCTAAAAAAGAATTTCAAGGATATGCAACACAACCTCTTAATTTAAAGTTTATGTCTCATGATACCTGTTTCAATAAGAAGCATTATATCTCCATGCAGTAAAGTCTTGTCTTTTATTATGCTATCTCCCACAACTTGCGATATGAAGTGCCACAGTAAAAAAAGCTCATCTTTTCATTTACTAAGAAAAACTATTACTAATGGATAAAAACACTCCTCTAAAGAGAAGCCAGGGAGCTTAAATTCATAATTTTTCAGGCAGTTATTACATCGCTTGTGTGTGTGCACACTACGTTCTTTGTGTCGCCAGAGTGCGTCTTCACCAGAAACGGTTGTATTGATGCAGAGAGCAATGCATCGTGGGTAGCTATCCCACTGTGCAACTTGCCAGCATCCAGTACAGGCTGTTTGGGGAAGATTTTGCAATGTCCCATGGGGCCAAATGAGTCACACAGGGATGACAGGGAGTATGGGTTCAACTTCCCATAATGCAGTGTTCTCCATTTCATAATTTAATCTGCAGCCCATAATGTTTTGTGCCTCTTTTCAAAATTCCTGAAAACCTGTGCGTCCTTCCTCGCTGTCCACCATCTCTGAGCCTGCACAGCTCTGCACAATTGTCATGAGCTTTGCGGGCATGGGAAGCCTGATCCTGCACTATTTGCAGAGCCACACGAGGGACCACGGGGAACATGATGATTCCCTTGAAGGCTAGATTGTTGTGGGACATAGAAAGAAACAATTCAAGGTTGCTGATGGCATTCACGGAGCAGCTCCAGACAGTGGAACATCGGCTCTGGGCCAGCAAAACAATTGTAGTACAGCTTTGGGATAACAAGCAGTGGCTGCAGAACTTTTGGACGTGCAAGGCCACATTCCAGGATCTGCGTGCAGAGTTCACCCCAGCCCTCCTGCTCAGCAACACCAAAATGAGAGTCACACTGACAGGTGAGAAGCAAGTAGCGACTGCACTGTGTAAACTTGCAACACCAGATTGCTTCCTGTCAGGAAGCAATTTGGAGTCATGGAATCCACCAGTGGGGTGGTTTTCATACAAGTGTGCAGGGTCATTAATCATCTCCTGCTACACAGGACTGTGACTTTGGGAAATGTGCAGGACATAGTAGATGGTTTTGCAGCAATGGGGTTTCTGACCTGCGGTGGGGAGATAGATGACATGCATATCCCTATTTTAGCACCAGACCACTTTGACAGATGGTACATCAACAGAAATTTTCTATGGTAATGCAAGTGCTGGTGGATCACCAGGGATGCTTTACTGACATCAGTGTGGGCTAGTCAGGGAAGGTGCATCACATGCTCATTGTTAAGAACACAGGTGTGTTCTGAAAGCTGCAAGCAGGGACTTCCTTTCCCAATTGGCAGATTGCTATTGGGGATGTTGAAATGCCAATAGTGATTCTGGGAGTCCCAGCCTACCCCTTACTCCTGTGACTCATGAAGCCATATACCAGCCATCTCGACAGGACCAAGAAGCGCTTCAACTACAGGCTCAGCAGGTGTAGAAAGACAGTTGAATGTGCCTTTGGTCATTTAAAGGATCGCTGGCATTGTCTATTAGAATCATAGAATCATAGAATATCAGGGTTGGAAGGGACCCCAGAAGGTCATCTAGTCCAACCCCCTGCTCAAAAGCAGGACCAATTCCCAGTTAAATCATCCCAGCCAGGGCTCTGTCAAGCCTGACCTTAAAAACCTCTAAGGAAGGAGATTCTACCACCTCCCTAGGTAACGCATTCCAGTGTTTCACCACCCTCTTAGTGAAAAAGTTTTTCCTAATATCCAATCTAAACCTCCCCCACTGCAACTTGAGACCATTACTCCTCGTTCTGTCATCTGCTACCATTGAGAACAGTCTAGAGCCATCCTCTTTGGAACCCCCTTTCAGGTAGTTGAAAGCAGCTATCAAATCCCCCCTCATTCTTCTCTTCTGCAGGCTAAACAATCCCAGCTCCCTCAGCCTCTCCTCATAACTCATGTGTTCCAGTCCCCTAATCATTTTTGTTGCCCTTCGCTGGACTCTCTCCAATTTATCCACATCCTTCTTGAAGTGTGGGGCCCAAAACTGGACACAGTACTCCAGATGAGGCCTCACCAATGTCGAATAGAGGGGAACGATCACGTCCCTCGATCTGCTCGCTATGCCCCTACTTATACATCCCAAAATGCCATTGGCCTTCTTGGCAACAAGGGCACACTGCTGACTCAGATCCAGCTTCTCGTCCACTGTCACCCCTAGGTCCTTTTCCGCAGAACTGCTGCCTAGCCATTCGGTCCCTAGTCTGTAGCTGTGCATTGGGTTCTTCCGTCCTAAGTGCAGGACCCTGCACTTATCCTTATTGAACCTCATCAGATTTCTTTTGGCCCAATCCTCCAATTTGTCTAGGTCTTTCTGTATCCTATCCCTCCCCTCCAGCGTATCTACCACTCCTCCTAGTTTAGTATCTTCCGCAAATTTGCTAAGAGTGCAATCCACACCATCCTCCAGATCGTTTATGAAAATATTGAACAAAACCGGCCCCAGGACCGACCCTTGGGGTACTCCACTTGATACCGGCTGCCAACTAGATATGGAGCCATTGATCGCTACCCGTTGAGCCCGACAATCTAGCCAGCTTTCTACCCACCTTGTAGTGCATTCATCCAGCCCATACTTCCTTAACTTGCTGACAAGAATACTGTGGGAGACCGTGTCAAAAGCTTTGCTAAAGTCAAGAAACAATACATCCACTGCTTTCCCTTCATCCACAGAACCAGTAATCTCATCATAAAAGGCGATTAGATTAGTCAGGCATGACCTTCCCTTGGTGAATCCATGCTGGCTGTTCCTGATCACTTTCCTCTCATGCAAGTGCTTCAGGATTGATTCTTTGAGGACCTGCTCCATGATTTTTCCAGGGACTGAAGTGAGGCTGACTGCCCTGTAGTTCCCAGGATCCTCCTTCTTCCCTTTTTTAAAGATTGGCACTACATTAGCCTTTTTCCAGTCATCCGGGACTTCCCCGGTTCGCCACGAGTTTTCAAAGATAATGGCCAATGGCTCTGCAATCACAGCCGCCAATTCCTTCAGCACTCTCGGATGCAACTCGTCCGGCCCCATAGACTTGTGCACGTCCAGATTTTCTAAATAGCCCCTAACCACCTCTATCTCCACAGAGGGCTGTCCATCTCTTCCCCATTTTGTGATGCCCAGCGTAGCAGTCTGGGAGCTGGCCTTGTTAGTGAAAACAGAGGCAAAAAAAGCATTGAGTACATTAGCTTTTTCCACATCCTCTGTCACTAGGTTGCCTCCCTCATTCAGTAAGGGGCCCACACATTCCTTGGCTTTCTTCTTGTTGCCAACATACCTGAAGAAACCCTTCTTGTTACTCTTGACATCTCTGGCTAGCTGCAGCTCCAGGTGCGATTTGGCCCTCCTGATAACATTCCTACATGCCCGAGCAATATTTTTATACTCTTCCCTGGTCATATGTCCAACCTTCCACTTCTTGTAAGCTTCTTTTTTATGTTTAAGATCCGCTAGGATTTCACCATTAAGCCAAGCTGGTCGCCTGCCATATTTACTATTCTTTCGACTCATCGGGATGGTTTGTCCCTGTAACCTCAACAGGGATTCCTTGAAATACAGCCAGCTCTCCTGGACTCCTTTCCCCTTCAAGTTAGTCCACAGGGGATCCTGGCCATCCGTTCCCTGAGGGAGTCGAAGTCTGCTTTCCTGAAGTCCAGGGTCCGTATCGTGCTGCTTACCTTTCTTCCCTGTGTCAGGATCCTGAACTCAACTAACTCATGGTCACTGCCTCCCAGATTCCCATCCACTTTTGCTTCCCCCACTAATTCTACCCGGTTTGTGAGCAGCAGGTCAAGAAAAGCGCCCCCCCTAGTTGGCTCCTCTAGCACTTGCGCCAGGAAATTGTCCCCTACGCTTTCCAAAAACTTCCTGGATTGTCTATGCACCGCTGTATTGCTCTCCCAGCAGATATCAGGAAAATTAAAGTCACCCATGAGAATCAGGGCATGCGATCCAGTAGCTTCCGTGAGCTGCTGGAAGAAAGCCTCATCGACCTCATCCCCCTGGTCCGGTGGTCTATAGCAGACTCCCACCACTACATCATTCTTGTTGCACACACTTCTAAACTTAATCCAGAGACACTCAGGTTTTTCTGCAGTTTCGTACCGGAGCTCTGAGCAGTCATACTGCTCCCTTACATACAGTGCTACTCCCCCACCTTTTCTGCCCTGCCTGTCCTTCCTGAACAGTTTATAACCATCCATGTCAGTACTCCAGTCATGTGAGTTATCCCACCAAGTCTCTGTTATTCCAATCACGTCATAGTTCTTTGACATCACCAGGACCTCCAGTTCTCCCTGCTTGTTTCCAAGGCTTTGTGCATTCGTATATAAGCACTTGATGTGGTAAGCACTATATAAGCACTTGATATTAGCACTTGGTATTGATATCGTATATAAGCACTTGATATTGATATCGTATATAAGCACTTGATATTTATGTGGACCTCAGTGAAAAAAAAATCCCAAAGATTATAGCTGCCTGCTGTGTTCTGCATAATATCTGTGAAGCAAAGAGGGAAAAGTTTCCGCTGGGGTGGAGATGAAGCATCTGTCTGCTGAATTTAACACCCAGATGTGAGGGCTATAACAAGAGCTCAACACAAAGCGATACAGCTCAGGGAAGCTTTGGAAGACCATTTTAATAGTGAGCCAGAGTAGTGCGTGTAACTGTAGTGTGCTCTATCTGGCCTTACTCTTTTGTAGCCCAGTATAAATCTTGTAGTGAGTGCTGTGTGTGTAGGAATGTAACCTTGCCAATGCACCTATTAATATTGTCTGAAAATGATGTTATCGGTTCTGGGCCAAAATGGAATAATAGGAAGCTGGTGGATGTCAGACCTGCTCAGCACCAGCTAGCATATGTTGGGAACTAATAAAGATGAATTATGTTTCAGAAATAGAATTCTATTCTGTAACATGAACCAGGCAAATTTAAAAAAAAAAAAACAGTGAGCATCAGCTGGTGACAGCCTCCATCAAACTAAAACTGAGAAATGTGTGTCCACCAAACAAGGGACAAAGACTTAATGATGTTGACAAACTAAAGTCCCTTGAAATACAGAAAGCCTTCTTTCTGCAGTTAAAGAACAGGTTTCAAGCACTTGCAGACCTTGATGAAGAGATGGGGAATGGAGATGAGGAGATCAACAAGAAGTGGGACAAAGTAACAGCAATTTATAAACAGAGCTGTGAAGCCTGTCTAGGCTACAGGCAGAGGAGATGGAAGGAGTGGATTACACCCAGCACATGGAACGCCATAGAAACCAGATGAGCCCTGAAGAAAAAAGTTTTAGAAACACAATCCCAGAAGCTAAAGGACAAATACCAGAAGCAGTATAGCAAGGCAGGTCAAACACCTTATTAGGGCGGACAAACGGCATTATATTGATAATCTAGCAATACAAGTAGAGGATGCAGCTGCTCATGGTGAACAAGGAACCGTCTACAATATGATGCATCTTATCAGTGGTAAACAGCAGACACCAACAAACACTCACATCAGGAACAAACAAGGACACCTACTAACAACCGAAAAAGAATTGCTGAACAGGGAGACACCTAAAGAGGAAGCAAACATCCAGGAGGCAGAAGAGGATCTTGCCAGAAACAGACAGGAGTGGAGGAGCTTCATCACTGCCCTGAACACCAGAAGCATACTAGGAACATGATGATGATGAAAACTTAATAAATTAAGAGAACAGAACTTGTGCAGTGGAAGGAACAGTCATTTCCATTTCAGGAACACATACACCAACCATGTCTTTCAGTATATGTGCAGCCATGATTGTCTTTGATGCCCCCTGGGGTGGGTTGGGAGGGGCAGCACAACAGCTCCTGATGCCATATGGAATGTTGAGGGGGTGAAGGGAGGTCCCAACGTTGAATTGTCTATGTGCTGCAGAGGAACATGAGCACAGGATTCTTGAACCTGAATGTCTACCATAGTCCACAGAATCTCTTTGCTACCTGAGAAACCCCATTATGTCCCTCTCCCTCTCCTTTTCCTGCTTGGATTCCTGGGCCTTTCTCCTCTCCACTCTTTCCTTCTCCATGTTGTCTGCAAGGGTCATCCTCCAGGCCCTGAGCTTGTTCTCTGACATAGGATTGGCTTCCAAGATCTTCTAGAACATGTCATCCTGAGTCCTCTTCTTTCTCCTCCTTATCTGGCTGAGGTGTTCTGTATGTGTGGAGGAAGAGAAGTTGCAGATACAACACATAGAGGTACCATTGTCAGCTTCACAACAGCAATAGAACATTTCACAACATTGTCTATTTCACAACAGAAATAGGAATTTAGGATACTGAACTCACTCTCCTTGATCTCCACAAGTGGTAAGCACGGCACCAGTTATGGCGCCAGCCATGGTGAGTATGGCCCTTGGGGCAAGAGGGGTTGGGGAAATGAGTGGGGGATAGCTCACAGCATGAGTATATTTGTGTAGGGCAATGGAACTGCCTATCGGCACTGGTGCTGGTCCTTGTAGCTGATATTTCACTCCTGACAGTAACAGAGGCAGAGAGAGCACCGCTGCTGCTGGCACCCCGATGCCAACTAGGCCAGTACACTGCTAGCCTGTGTATTGCAATGGTGCCTGCTGAACTGCTGAGTGACATGGGAAAGCGTCCGACCACTGCACAAAAATAAGGCAGCCCCAGAAATCTTCCGCAGAGAATTGGATTGTACCTCCATAAAAGTTTCTTCCAAATCTCTATGGGGGATTCACGGGATGTCCCAGTGCCCACAAACTGTTCCACATGGCCCCCTCTGCCTAACTCTAGAGGGTAATGGACAGCAGATAGCAACTCTATCTCTCTTGGTTGCTTCAGTACCTGTTCTACCATAAGAATAAAGCGTAAATTAACAGATGTGTCCTGCTATTTTGGGCGTGCCATCCCTGTAATTTCAAAGCAAATGCAATACTTACTAGAGGTTTCTTCCCCTGAGTCAGGATCAGCCAGGCTCGACTGTTGGGACTTGCTGGATTGCAGTGGAGTCAAAAACATGTCCTGGCTTGCTGCACAGCTGGATTCCCCAGTCATTTGTCCCCCGTACTCTTCCTTCTCTTCTTCCTAACTCCATTGACCTTAATTCTATGCCTCTTGGGGAGGTGGTGTTATTAAGCCAGCATTGCAAGGCATTTATGTCAATGGGAGCTAAATTTAAGTGTAGACACATCCACAGCTAGGTCAATGTAAGTTGCCTTATGTTAACCTAACTGTGTAGTGTAGACTGAGTCTTAAACGCTAAAAATCACAGACTTACTAAAGACACTGGATTTATGGCTCATCACAACAATCTATAACACACTAACCCTCATTTGTCTTATGACTGCAGAGGTGTTAACTGACCACTACTTAAATGGTGTATTACAACATGTTAACTCCTTGCACTAAATAATCTGTTCCACCTTGTATTTAGCTGTAACACTCTGAGTACCTTTCCCAGACCTGAAGAAGAGCTCTGTGTAAGGTCAAAAAAAGGGTTGTCACTTTAACAGAAGTTGGTCATCACCTCACAAAAACATCACCTCATGAATCATGTCTTCCTAATCACTAAGGTTCTTATCAATCCTACAGTCATAATTTTGGCAAAGGGAATTTGTCCACAGTAAATAGTGTAGGCACAAGCCCTTACCCTGTATGTAAGCTGAACCACATAAAATGAACAAAAGACTTCTTTTAAGTGATTCCTTGTTAGCTAAGAAAAATAAATAAATAAAAAATTGTTATATCACGGAAGTCATTATGTCATCAGCAACCATTTCCCTCAAATTTAAATGAAAACATAAGATATAAGAAAAACATAATACAGAACATATAATACACATATTGAAACTGAATTAATAAAGGTTTCAGAGTAGCAGCCGTGTTATTCTGTATCTGCAAAAAGAAAATGAGTACTTGTGGGCACCTTAGAGACTAACAAATTTATTTGAGCATAAGCTTTCGTGAGCTACAGCTCACTTCATTGGGTGCATGCAGTGGAAAATACAGTAGGGCGATTTTATATACAGAGAACATGAAACAATGGGTCTTACCATATACACTGTAACGAGAGTGATCGGGTAAGGTGAACTATTACCAGCAGGAAAGAAAAAAAACCTTTTGTAGTGATAATCA
This sequence comes from Caretta caretta, assembly GCF_965140235.1. Taxonomy (NCBI): domain Eukaryota; kingdom Metazoa; phylum Chordata; order Testudines; family Cheloniidae; genus Caretta; species Caretta caretta. The sequence goes on along the minus strand of NC_134206.1, from coordinate 301,895,777 downwards.
AGGTGGGCCATTTCCAGCAGTTGACAAGAACGTGTGCGGAAGGGCGGGGGGGAATAAACATGGGGAAATAGTTTTACTTTGTATAATGACACATCCACTCCCAGTCCTTATTCAAGCCTAAATTAATGGTGTCCAGTTTGCAAATTAATTCCAATTCAGCAGTCTCTCGTTGGAGTCTGTTTTTGAAGTTTTTTTGTTGAAGAACTGCCACTTTTAGGTCTGTAGTCAAGTGACCAGAGAGACTGAAGTGTTCTCCGACTGGTTTTTGAATGTTCTAATTCTTGACGTCTGATTTGTGTCCATTTATTCTTTTACATAGAGACTGTCTGGTTTGGCCAATGTACATGGCAGAGGGGCATTGCTGGCACATGATGGTATATATCACATTGGTAGATGTGCAGGTGAACGAGCCTCTGATAGTGTGGCTGATGTGATTAGGCCCTATGATGGTGTCCCCTGAATAGATATGTGGACACAGTTGGCAATGGGCTTTGTTGCAAGGTTAGGTTCCTGGGTTAGTGTTTCTGTTGTGTGGTGTGTGGCTGCTGGTGAGTATTTGCTTCAGGTTAGGGGGCTGTCTGTAAGCAAGGACTGGCCTGTCTCCCAAGATCTGTGAGAGTGATGGGTCGTCCTTCAGGATAGGCTGTAGATCCTTGATGATGCGCTGGAGAGCTTTTAGTTGGGGGCTGAAGGTGATGGCTAGTGGCGTTCTGTTATTTTCTTTGTTGGGCCTGTCCTGTAGCAGGTAACTTCTGGGTACTCTTCTGGCTCTGTCAATGTGTTTCTTCACTTCAGCAGGTGGGTATTGTAGTTGTAAGAACACTCGATAGAGATCTTGTAGGTGTTTGTCTGTGTCTGAGGGGTTGGAGCAAATGCGGTTGTATTGTAGAGCTTGGTTGTAGACAATGGATCATGTGGTGTCGTATGGATGAAAGCTGGAGGCAAGTAGGTAAGTATAGCCGTCAGTAGGTTTCCCGTATAGGGTGGAGTTTATGTGACCATCGCTTATTAGCACTGTAGTGTCCAGGAAGTGGATCTCTTGTGTGGACTGGCCCAAGCTGAGGTTGATGGTGGGATGGAACTTGTTGAAATCATGGTGGAATTCCTCAAGGGCTTCTTTTCCATGGGTCCAGATGATGAAGACGTCATCAATGTAACACAAGTAGAGTAGGGGCATTTGGGGATGAGAGCTGAGGAAGCGTTTTGTTCTAAGTCAGCCATAAAAATGTTGGCATACTGTGGGGCCATGTGGGTACCCATAGCAGTGCCGCTGATTTGAAGGTATACATTGTTCCCAAATGTGAAATTGTTATGGGTGAGGACAAAGTTCCACCACCAGGTTTGCCGTGACATTATCAGGGATATTGTTCCTTGTAGTCCATCTTTGTGTGGAATGTTGGTGTAGAGGGCTTCTACATCCATAGTGGCTAAGATGGTGTTTTCAGGAAGATCACCGATGGATTGTAGTTTCCTCAGGAAGTCAGTGGTGTCTCGAAGATAGCTGGGAGTGCTGGTAGCGCAGGGCCTGAGGAGGGAGTCTACAAAACCAGACAATCCTGCTGTCAGGGTGCCAATGCCTGAGATGATGGGGCGTCCAGGATTTCCAGGTTTATGGATCTTGGGTAGCAGATAGAATACCCCTGGTTGGGGTTCTAGGGGTGTGTCTGTGCGGATTTGCTCTTGTGCTTTTTCAGGGAGTTTCTTGAGCAGATGGTGTAGTTTCTTTTGGTAACCCTCAGTGGGATCAGAGGGTAATAGCTTGTAGAATGTGGTGTTGGAGAGCTGCTTAGCAGCCTCTTGTTCATATTCCGACCTATTCATGATGACGACAGCACCTCCTTTGTCAGCCTTTTTGATTATGATGTCAGAGTTGTTTCTGAGGCTGTGGATGGCACTGTGTTCTGCATGGCTGAGGTTATGGGGCAAGTGATGCTGGTTTTCCACAATTTCAGCCCATGCACGTTGGCAGAAGCACTCTCTGTAGAAGTCCAGTCTGTTGTTTCAACCTTCAGGAGGAGTCCACCCAGAATCCTTCTTTTTGTAGTGTTGGTAGGAAGGTCTCTGTTAGTTAGTATGTTGTTCAGAGGTGTGTTGGAAATATTCCTTGAGTCGGAGATGTCGAAAATAGGATTCTAGATCACCACAGAACTGTATCATGTTCATGGGGGTGGAGGGGCAGAAGGAGAGGCCCTGAGATAGGACAGATTCTTCTGCTGGGCTAAGAGTATAGCTGAATAGATTAACAATATTGCTGGGTGGGTTAAGGGAACCATTGTTGTGGTCCCTTGTGGCATGTAGTAGTTTAGATAATTTAGTGTCCTTTTTCTTTTGTAGAGAAGCAAAGTGTGTGTTGTAAATGGCTTGTCTAGTTTTTGTAAATTCATAAAGAATTTGATCCTTTCCTCATTTGTAAGTAGGTGTCAAACACCTGGTAGATAATTTTGTATTAACTGATACTCCCACTAAAGTAACTAATGCCACAAACTGAGGGCCCATACAAATAAAATTCTGTGGTGGAGCAGCTATAGAATTAGTACTTAGCATCTTGTAGTGGAGTTATCCATTGACCCATTCATTATGGACCAGATTTTGTCCTGAGATGCATGAGCACAAATGTCCTCAGATGCACATGTGCAGTTGGGTGCGCCTATGGGAGCAGAATTTGGCTTTAGGCCAACCTCGCTGAACATAGTCAGGGCACTGCAAGATTTGACATGGTTCAGTATGCCACACCATCTCAGCGTTCTTTCATTGGAATCTATAAATTGCAGCAGCCTGAGCTGGGCAAAACTACCAGTTGTCACTTCACTATATTCACTTGTGAACAATGTTATTTTTATGAGTGTCCACCAACTTGATCAGGTACAAAAGTGTTGTCATTTTCACTGGCAAATAAAATAAAGCTCTTTGTAGTGGAAAAAAAGGCAAAATCCTGGCTCCCTGGCGTAATTTTTTTTTTAATTTCAGCCATTTGGAAATTCTCCATTGTCATATGGAAAGGAGGGTGTCTGTGTGTGTACAATTGTTTCCTATCCATGAAAAGTTCCAGTTCTTTTTTGTAAAAGTCTACCTTTCCAGCACAACTCATATTAGCTATATGAATTGTGGGTCACAGGCTTCCGTCAGTTACACTAGTGTAACTCCATGGACTTCAGTCTATCAGTAATGCTTTAAAGAACGTGTCACTGCTGTTCACTGGACTCCAGAGCATGGAGCAGATCCTGATCTGAATGAACTCAAAGGTGAAACTTCCATTCATTTCAACAGAGCCCTGTGGTGCCTATCCTGCAAGCTGCTCTGTGCTGGTAGACCTTCCAGGAGATTCAGCTGGCAGGGTTTCACTGTAAAAGATTTCCAGTGCATTTACTTGTTCTGTTACATTGTACAAAATGTGAGCTTGGTGATACTTACAATAAGGCATTTCCATTATACCTTCAAGGGCAAGGAAGCATTAATTATGAGATATCATTTCTGTAATTATGGTTCAATATCATTATATGTGGGATATTGCAGAGTAAGGTCACTTTTGCACTAACATGTAAGCAATGACGGTAATTTCCAAGAGCATTATCATTGCTTCCATTACATTCTTTTGGTTCCTCCAATTTAATTATTTTCTCTCTTCCTTTTGTAGAACAACATAAAGCCTTGCTACAGAAATTAAGTTATTATTAGGAAGTTATTTTTCAGAGATTTAATGCTCAGTACAGACTAAAGTGAGCCTTCGGGCTAATAAGCCTAGTGCAAGGAGTGGTGATAAGCAGCTTCGTTGACCAAGGAAGGACTCCTGCCTCAGAGAGGCAGAACTGCTTTCTTCTTTCTCCAGGAGGAGTACTTGGTACATCTCTTTGTAGGGCCCATCATATTCCCCCACTGCACCAGGACAGCTGTGCTTGGGGTCCATTCTTCTCTTTTCACAGGGACAATAAATCATACGGAACCTATTCCTGTTCATTAGCAGCTTATGGGCCTGTGCAAAAGCATAGACTAGCCAGAGCACAAAGCAGTCTCACTGAGGTCAGTACTAAGGAACCTTACAGCAATTAACAGAGTCTTAAAGAAGTTGTGTGCTTCCTTGGCAGGGGTCCAAGAGGGTTCTAAGTAGAATCCATCCCCCCATTCTCAAAGTGATCTTTGAAGTGATAATTGTGACTGCAGATTGTGGGTGAATTAAGTGCCCAATATGGATTCAAATGGCTGTGAAGTACAGTGTGTTACATGCCCCCACTCCACACTGCCAAGCCTGAGCCCCCTAGAGATGGGTCTGTTACAGCTACACTTGTGAGCCTGGCTCTTTAGCTCAGGCTGTAGGTCTTCAAGCTTTTAGTTCTGGAGTTCCCAAATTCTGTGAGCCAAGATGGCATCTGTCACATAAGTGAAAGACAAGATCAGGTGCATTCAAAGTATCATGGTTATAGACTATTCCAGACAAGCTCCTCTTCTTTGATGGCCACCCGCTTGGCTGAAACACCAGGAATTGAATTGGGACCTCCAGATCTGAAAGCAAACCTGAGTAAAGGTTTCTGAAGCTGGTGGTTGTAACAGACTCATATCCAATATGTTTCAGGCACAAAGAGGTAGGCATAACATTTCTATCCAGTGGTCTACAGTTAGGCTTAGCATAATTCAATCTTTTTATAATATATATATATTTTCAGCAGATAACATTGATGTTTATTTTTAAGCCATAGGTGTTTAATTGCAGTGTAGACATACTTTAAGAATGGAATCTACAAAAACCAACATGCTGAGTGGGGAGCTTTCTAAGCTAGCCAATAGGAGACGCTGAGGGCTTGCCTACTCTGGCAATTAACAGCGCTGCAACTTTCTTGCTCAGGGGTGTGAAAAAACATCCCCCTGAGCGCAACAAATTGCAGCGCTGTAAAGCGCCAGTGTAAACAGTGCCCCAGCTATGCCCCTCGTTGAGGTGGTTTTTACAGAGCTCTGGGAAAGCGTTTTTTTAGAGCGCTGTGCCGCGACCACACAAGGCATTGAAGCGCTGCCGGGGTAGCACTTTAGCATTGCCAGTGTAGACTAACCCCGAGAAGAGGGGCAGGGCATAAGCCCTGCCCCTCAAAGGAAGATAGGTGCCTAAATGGGGGGACAATAGCACCCTGACATTAGCACCCCTCTTTTCCCTCTCCCCCCCACACAGCAAGCAGGAGGCTCCCGGGAGCAGCTCCAAGGCAGAGGGCAGGAGCAGCACATGGAGGTGGGGGGAGGGACAGCTGAACTGCAGCAGTTGATAGCCTGCTGGGTGGCTGCCACACAGGGAACTTAGGGGAGTGGGAAGCTGATAGGGGGGGCGCCGATCCACCCTGGTTCCAAACCCCCACCAGCTAGATCCAATGGGCTGCTCGTTCAGCAAGCAGTGGACAAAGCAGGTAGCTGCCTAACAACATTGTAAGGGAGCATTGCACAACTTTAAATGAGCATGTTCTCTGATTGATCAGCAACTTAACAATGAAACAATGTTAACCGGGATGACGTTAAGTGAGGAGTTACTGTACTTTATTGGGAGAAAATTAAGTGCCTACAGGATAAGGAGGCATCTAAGTGGTAGTTTTGAAGATCTACATTTTGGAATTAGGCAATGTCTACACTAGCATTTTTGTCGGTAAAACTTCTGTAGGTCAGGGGTGTGAAAAAATACCCCCCCCCCATGTTTCACCGACAAACACCAGTGTGGACAGTGCTGTGTCAGCGGGAGACGCTCTCCTGCTGACATAACTACTGCCATAGGTGCTGACTTCGTGGGTGCTCTGGGGCTGGAGCACCCACGGGGAAAAATTGGTCTGCACCCATCGGCAGCTCCCCACCCCAGCTCACCTCCACCTCTGCCCCTGAGCATGCCGCTGCGTCCTGCTTCTCCCCCCTCACTTCCAGCGCTTGTGCTGCAAAACGGCTGTTTCGCACGGCAAGCCTGGGAGGGAGGGGGGAGGAGGGGGAACGCGGCGTGCTTGGGGAAGAAGCCTGGGCCGGGGAGAGGATTTGGGGAGGGGTCCAATGGGGTAGGGGGTGGAGTTAGGGCAGGGACCTTTGGGGCAGGGGTGGAGTAGGGGCAGGGGCGGGGCCGGGGAGGGTGCGAGCACCCACTGGCGCAGAAAAAAGTTGGCGCCTGTGGCTACTGCTCCTCGTTGGGGTGGCTTAATTGTGCAGACAGCAGAGCTCTCTGCTGTCAGCATAGAGTGGTACACCGGAGACCTTACAGCTGTGCTGCTGTAAGGTCTGCAGCGTAGACATAACGTTACACAGCTAAAGGGACAGTTAGATACTTAAATCCCTTTGTCCCTGTGCCCAGCAGTACAAGGTCCACACTTCTTCCATCCTGTTTCACTGTTGCCGTTAACTACATCTGAAGTTTTGTGGGCAAAGCCCTTTTTCTTGGGCTTTGTTCACAGATTCAGGATTTTTTCCATTGTGTAGCTTTCCTGTATTCAGCCATCGTCACAGAGCATATACATGGTGTTGAACTTTAATTGCAACTTTAATAATAACAAATCCAGATCTCTAATGGGGAAGTTCAAGGGGGTTTTCACTGCATGCATACACATACAAAAAGAAGGTAAACATATTGAAGAATCAAGTTAATGCTGATTTAGTGAAAGAAGAGTAGATTTTTTTCTCCAAGGCAAAGGGAATTTTTAATCAATAACTACATGATCCATTTGAAATCTGCAGGCCTTGCATTGAAAGGATTAATAACAGTGACTAACAACAAGAATGACCACAGCTTCATTATACAAAGAGTTGTTAGAGCCACAAAACTAAAACTTTGCAAGAAAAATGAAATATGCAATTTGGGTGCTGCTTTATGACATTTTAAAGTGTGCTTTTCAATCAAATTCTACAACTGTCTAAGTTGAGAATGCCTTCTCATTGGGTTCACAGCTTCCCCAAGCCATAGATTAAATGTATGCAAATCCCATAGTTCATCCAAGGATGCTGATCAACACATTCTAAATAATCATCTTTATCATCTCAAAGAAAACAAAACAAAACATTCATTTTCCCGCTTTCTCTCACAATACAGTCTTCATATAAGTGCACAGCATTAAGGTTGTTGCTTTTGTGTTTTTATTTATTTATTTGGTAACAGCTGTGCCTTTTGCCTCACCATACCCCAGGGATATGATTATAGCATGATAACAACAAACCTCCTGCTGTGCTGTATTACTTTAATATACTAATTACAACAAATGATATGTATTCATCCCAAAATTTGTACATCAAAATAATCCTCTCAAATCACTGATATATATGCTGCACTGAAAAGAAAAGGGGATGGTGTGGAGGGAAGACAAAAAGAAGAAAAGGTAGAAAACAAAGGGGGATAAAACGGAAATATTCTTAAAGGCTTGTCACCCGTCTCTGAAAGATTATCACTGAGGAGGTGAAATAACTGACAAAGACTTGGGTTAGTCCTTGCAAAGAAAAGGGAATAGAGATAATGATAATAGAGTATTTTGTGATTCCATGAAAGCTCATGCTTGAAAAGGATTCATAATTTTTTCTTAAATTTACATATTCATTGACTAAGTGTTTCAAGCAGATTTGAATTTGGTCCAAAGATGTTGATAAACTGTTTCATTTTCATTATAAAAGCACCTTTCTCTCTCTCCTTCACTCTCCTTGAAATTACTAAATGTCTTTGTGTTTGAAAACACGTTAAAATGTCTTTATACATTATGAAGTATACACTAACTCCAGCAATTTTGATGGAGATCCTCTGTGACCTGTGACTTAGAAAAATGTCTAGTAGTTCAGATTCACATTTTATTTAAATTTACTTACTGGCATCATTAATTGAGTATTTTCTGGGTCTGTAATGAAATTAGCATAGCTTCTAGATTTCTTTGAGGTACATTTTTAACCAAAATGTCGTGGCAAAGAAAATACATTATCCCTTTACTATTGTTTTGATGGAGATGCTTTCCCTCCAGACTTAATAACTAGGTGCTATAGAAGGCAGTGAAGTCATTACTTTTCCATCATTTTGCAAATATTGCATAGTGGGAGGACACACTGCCATTTTTAAACCCTTTGAATGTAAAAACCATGTATTATTTTCCAGTAAAGCCCCGGTGTGAGATAATTTATTTTTTTTTATTTTTAATTTTTTTTAGAATTTAAACAGCAGAAATTGGTACACTGAAAGCATATTGAAAAAATGCAGCCTTTTCTATTTCTAGTTTATATAAATACATGTTCGCCAATGGAAATTTCTGTTCAATAGAAATATATGCTCACTAATGGAAATCAATATTTTAAATAATAGGAAACTGTTTGCTATATTTCCAGTTACACAACTGCAATTTAATACAAGGCATAGGTCTTTAGAAAAGACCACAATTTGAATAACTAATGGACAAATGCTACCCATTTTCTACCTAAGGCATAACTTAAACAAGCAGACTTTGCATAGGCAATCTAAGAGGAGTTGTGGCACAGGAATTCTTCCCCCCAAACGGCAGGTAGGTGTGGATCACAAAACCATTCTATTGCCACTGCTACAATCCATGTACTGCTGTAGTGACTCAAACCCCTGTGTGCACAGCTTGGAAAAAAATATTAATCCTTTCATCATGAAGCGAGATACACCCCCTGCGGAAGTTAACCGGATGGGGCACTCAATATGCATCCACACAGAAGAGGCATCTCTTCCTGGGTAGGCCCCAAGCCCTCCCAGTTTGCTCTCACCCACTGCAGTTCCTGTGGAAGCTGGCTCTGGGTCCCCGACTAGAGTGGAGGACATATGCATATTGCAATGGACAAGCCCTTTCCAGTTAGACTTACCATCTCTGGTGGCCCAGGTTAGAGGAGGATGAAAAATGCCAATTACTTTCATGTCAAATATTTTGAGAGAGAGAGAGAGTAATTTCACATGAAAATTGTTTTTCAAAAAACTACCCTTAGTAGTTTTTTGGAAGGAGGAAAAAGGAGAAGGATAATGTTGACCATCTCTAGACCAGACCAGACTTTATACTGGCCACAGCAAGTGAACCAAGCCCACGAAATAAAGAAATGCATGTAACTAAGGCAGGCATTAAATTTACCTGCTCACCTAGCCATATTTTGATACCCATAATCACAATGAATAGCCCTTTATTCCCTTTATGCAGGCTTATTGATTTCAAGGGGGCTGCTTATGAAGAAGGTGCTATTTGGTATGTGTGTCAGTATTGTAGTCTGCCACTAAATAAGGAAGCATTTGAGTTTGGCTTTCACTTCATTTCCTGAATAACCACTCATCACCATAGGAATCAAATGATTGATTGATGGATGGAGGCTTCACAACCTCAGCCTTGTGTTGTGATGTGATTTTTCCATTTAAGCATTATATAAATGCTCAACAATAAACTAATGACAATAAAATAATAATAGTAACTGTTTTTTATTATGGGTTTCAGAGTAGTAGCCGTGTTAGTCTGTATCCGCAAAAAGAAAAGGAGGACTTGTGGCACCTTAGAGACTAACAAATTTATTTGAGCATAAGCTTTCATGAGCTGCAGCTCACTTCATTCACATCTGATGAAGTGAGCTGTAGCTCACGAAAGCTTATGCTCAGATAAATTTGTTAGTCTCTAAGGCGCCACAAGTCCTCCTTTTCTTTTTGTTTATTTTGGCTTTATTGTAGTTTCTTTCCTTGATAGTTTAGAAAAATGCTTTGTGCTACCTGAAGATTTCAGCATATTGGTCACCTTAATTTTAGGACTATGCTTTCACTTAAGTAAAAAGTTTGGCTAGTAGCCAAAGACAAATATAAAAACATACCATGCGATATGATCAGTATCTGAAGATAAATATCAAAACATACCAAGAGAAAAAGTAACCCTGTTGCTGACTGCTATGTCCGGGACCTAAATGACCTTTTGTTCCTGGTCTGTTTCTGATATTGCTAACTCAGTGAAAAAAGTCTGAATTTACTTTGCTTGGTGACTTCAAAACCAATGTAAAGAATCAGAATCCAAGAAAGTATAAGAGTTTTCCAGACAAGTTAGGTGAGGAAGGGGACTATAGTCAGCTCTCTGCCATGCCAATGCAGGAGTGTTTCCTAATGTAGCTTTACAAATAAGTTGCCCAGTTCTTCTACGACCCTCATTTTCTAATTCTTTCAATCCCCTGACTCCATCCACACACATACTTGCACACTAACAGTCACATTGTCCAGTTATGTTTATTCTTTGTAATTTAATGCTGTTGTGGTTCATGGTTCCATTATGCTCTACAGATGGTGATTTTTTATCTCTTCATACCATATTTCAGTAAGGATAGAAATTATATGTGTGGGGAAAGATCCTCAATCCCAACAGCACAAGTAGACTTAACACTGGTTTAAATCATCATCTGAGGACTCTCCCTATGTGCGGAAATCCTCCAGTAGCATAACCAGTTCCATGCATCGGGAGCATGTCAGGGAGCCTGAAGAAACAAGGAGTATGGCCAGAGCATTGCTCTGCTATGGTGATTCCCAGCTGTCATAACAGCCCCTTAAGGGCCACTGTAATCAAGCATAAATTAGAGCAAACTGGAACCCCCAGCCAGCCCCAGGATCAAGAAGGTGTAAATGTGGTGTTTTACCTTCTCTTCCCACTCAGGCCATGTCCTGGGCAGAGCTCAGATGGACCCAAGGGTGCAGGTATCCTTCTTTTGATACCATACCTGCATTTGCTTCCCCCTGTATTCAAGAACCAAGCCTGGTTTTTGTGACTCTGACAAAATTGTTATGAATTCAGTAAATCCATTTGTTTCTTTTAATGCCTTGAGACACCTTCTTCTCTAGGTTTACATATTCCAAGTATTCCCTTACCTGCTTTTTATCAATTGCTATTTTTATAAGACCTTTCTCACTTCCTAATTGTCCAAACGTATTCTTTTTTCTATTTCTTCTTTGTATAGCTCAATATAGTTTTGTTTTTAAAAAAGCTATTTTTGTTCATTACTGGAGCATATGTATATTAAAAGGGCATCTTAGTTGTACAAGGAGTGAATTTTAGTGTGTGAGAAAGGTCCTCTGTTCTACGAAAGCTCATGCTCAAATAAATTGGTTAGTCTCTAAGGTGCCACAAGTACTCCTTTTCTTTTTGCGAATACAGACTAACACGGCTGTTCCTCTGAAACCTGTTCTATATAGGTACTTATGCCACACTCACTGCTTGAAGTCGGAGGTCAACTCTCTACTGAATAAGTACACCACATGCTTCATCACATCCCCCCAATATTATGCCTCAGCCCAGGATGGGAGGGCCCATATCTGAATGTGAAAGGGTTACCTATAGACATGACATCTTTAGCGTCTTGCCTGAGATTGTCTTAAGGGACACTCTGCCTGATGGGCCTTTTCCCTCTGACAATATGGCTCCCTACTGTATCACCTTGTGCTAAAAAATTCAGGCACAGAGTATGCAATGTTGCCAAAGAGAGTGGAATCTTCTCTGATTAACCCTATCCTGCCCTCACCAACCTCAGAAATTTTAGTCTCTTCCACATGAAGCACCTGTGAAGAGGCATCTGTGTGGGACCAAGGAGTGGAAACGCTGTGCTGTGGAGTCATCGCGCCGCACCTTCCCTGTGAAAACACAGCACTCCCTCCACATCTGCATCAGTGCACTTAGCTGGCTTTTTTACAGCCTCATTAGTGTCACTAGGGGCCTGCTGCCATTTCTGGCATTAACTCTGACAAGACAGACTAACTTTTTAGTGGATTGAAGTACACCATAGCAGTACCAAAACTATAATATTCTTTCTAGCAGCTGCTTCTCTTAATTTTCTTTTGACTAACCAACGCTAAGCTGAAATTGCCTGAAAACTGAATGGTCCATAGAGCTTTTCTGCCAAGTTTGCAACATCAGCTTGCTTTTTTATTGTGTGCTTTTAATATTCTACTTCTACATGTTGTTGGTGTATTGCTACATGCATCATTTCATCAAGTATCCCTTGTTCAGAATTCCTGTGGTTAATTCATGTATAGTTTTATATTGCTGGCTTCTGGATTCAAAACAGAATACCATTTCTACGTGGAGTCTAAAAGTTCATTCTTTGTATCAAGTGTTAAACTTACATATGAAGTTTATTTTTTCTAAGGTAGAAAATATATTTATCCAATTAGCATATTTAGAAGAGTACAATAATAATTTAACAAATTATTCAGTTGTCAGAGCAGGTTGTTTTTCATTAATGCATTTATACAGTAGTCAATGTTAAACAGATATAGAGAAGATGCAGTTATACGTTTGAGTAAAGAAATTAACAGGTCATAGGGTAGATTTTCAAAGGCCTAAACGTCAATGAGAAATAGGAATCCAACTGCCATTTGTGCCTTTGAAAATGTACCTCCCTTGCCATTTTCTCTTTAAACAAATCTGTGTCCTGAAATTGTGACTGATTCCTCCACCAGTTAAGCTGCAATGAACTGTGAGTAATTACACTGACTTTAAAGAAGTTACTCTAAATTTTCACCATCAGAAATGGTGAAACTAGGTGAGACCAGCATCTACGTTTATGTATTAGTTTTTGCTGTAACATCAGGTTCTTTGACTTGTTTCATCCAGTTTCTTCCATTCCATCAGTATGAATTTTTTCTCCTGTAACATTAAGAACAGTAAAGTCTGTTACAAGATTGAGAATGATATACTTTTTGCACAATGTTGCATAGCTTAGCATTAAAAAACTAGTTTTCTCCTCTTTCGTTACAAAAGATTTTACAGAACCACAGGATATGGTCAAAAGATGCTTCTGGTTGTCCACTCTTAACAAATCAAAAATACCTTTAAAAAACCCCATATATTGTCCTAGATTTTTGATGAAACAAAACTATACAAATTTACATATTACATATATAGAGACCTATATAATGCTTCAGACTTTTCCTTATTTTACGCATTTCCTCCCAGATCACATTTCCAAATAAGAATCTTACCTATATTGGAGTAGTGTAGAAATCATAGTGTGTTTCATATACAGCTGAGACAAATCTTTTGTGCGTGTAATTCTCCAATTTTTATTCTTTATTGAGTTATTTGAATCAGGCCCTCTAATATAGAATTTTTGTAACTGGTAATGTTGATAATAAAGCAGATAGCACGACCAGCATTTCTCTGAATTCACTACTCGTCTGAAATAGAAAAATATCATTATTTGGAGATTCCTTGTCATTAGTTTTGAATCTATTTGCCCATATCTAGTCTGGTCCCTAAAAGTATTAAAGTGACCTCTGGAACTATGCACTTGTGAATTGCTGCAATTCTACAACATTTAGAACTACACAACTTTTTAAATAAGGGATACACCTGTTGGGTAAAACCCTGAACCCATTGAAGTCAATGGTAAAATTCCTATTGACTGCAATGGAGCCAGGATTACACCCAGTGTAAGTAGATTAATTTGGCAGTTTCTTGTAGGTCTCATGGAAGCAGTGAGTCTTCTAGAAAGATTTAAAACTTGATCCAAAGTTCCATAGGTTTGGAGGCGGTCCTAAATGAGTTAAGGGTATAAAAGAGAGCTCAAAGAGTACTGTAGGAGAAGCAGAGTATCAAAGCATAACTGATGAAGGGAATGGGGAGGAGTACCAGTAGGGAATCAAAACAGGTAAGCAGAGAAAGAAAGCATTAACAACACTCACTGGTCTACAAAATATACCAGGCATGACAGAATTATACCTGAACACATTCTTTTAGATTTATGTTTAAGGTGATCTATATAATAAGAATCCAGAGAATGTCACTCTGTCTGTGTGTCATTCTGAAGCCTAGAATGTCTGTGGAGTCAGTGTGAAGTTATGAAAACACCTTCAAGCCTAGTCGACAGCTCTTTTTGTTCAGAATATTACCATGTTTGATCATCACTGGGTTTCACAGGGTATTACCATCCAAATTTGAGGTACTCAGTCATTTTGACTTTACAGATTACACCTGTATGTGGTGTACAACTACACAAGGCTTGTATCTATGCCATACCAAGAGTCCTAGACCATTGTGATGTCAGAAGTAACTCAACCAATCATCACTTACTTTACAGCTAATTTCCATGCAACAGTTCTGTTGGTTGTATGAGGGAGACTGCACCGATAGTGGATTACTTGGCCCAACTGCTACAACAGGGGTGGGCAAACTTTTTGGCCCAAGGGCCCGGGGTGCGAAACTGTATGGAGGACTGGGTAAGGAAGGCTGTGCCCCCCAAACAGCCTGGGCCCCGCCCCCTATTCACCCCTTCCCACTTCCCGCCCCCTGACTGTCCCACTCAGAACCCCTGACCCACACAAAACCCCCTGCTCCTTGTCACCTGACTGCCCCCTCCTGGGACCCCTGCCCCCCTGGTACCTCACCCCCATCCAACCCCCCGGGCTCCCTGTCCCCTGACTGCCCCTACCCCATCCACATCCCCACCCCCTGACAGGCCACCCAGGACTCCCACACCCTATCCAACTCCCCCGTTCCCTGACCCCTGACTGCCCCAGAACTTCCCCCCCATCCAACCGCCCCCTGCTCCCTGTCCCCTGACTGCCCCCCAGTACCCCCCACCCCTAACTGCCCCCTGCTCCCTGTCCCCGACTTCCCCCCGGAGCCCCCTAACAATCCCTCCCTCACCGCCCCCTTACCATGCCACTCAGAGCAGCAGGAGCTGCATGGGAGGGGGAACAGCGAGCCTCCCAGGCCAGGAGCTCAGGGGCCGGGCAGGATGGTCCCACGGGCCGGACGTGGCCCGCAGGCCATAGTTTGCCCACCTCTGTGTTACAGCCATGTGCCCAACTGCCACCTCCACAAATCTCCCAAGACAACTCCCCAACATAAACAAACACAACCAGCCACACAACACAACTAGCATATACAATAACCCCAAACACACATAACCACTCATGGCAGTACACACCGCTCATTCGCAAACTGCACAAATCCATACAACTCTCCCAGTGCAACACAACCACAGACAAAACAACCAGCACACACAATAACAGAAGGTGCAGTGTGGCTCCTCTACTGTATCGTAACAGCACACAACACCCCCCAGACACATACCCAAACACAGCCGCCCACATAACACCACCAGCATACACAATAGTTCCAAGCTCCCAGAGCCCCTTATTGCTGCAAGACATGCCCCATTGCCACCCGCACAAATCAACACAAGTCTCCCAGCACAACCCCCCAGATGCAAGTCAACACAACAGAGCAACACAACCAGCACAATAACCCTGGACATCACTCTGAAACCTAGAATGTTGGTTAAATCCGTTGGTGAAGCAATAGAAACCACTACCTAGCATGACTGAGAGCTCTTTTTGTTTAGAATATGACCAGGGTCAATCGTGACTAGCATTTGCAGTCTATTGTGATCTCTTCCCCCTTCAACTTCAACATGACTTTACAAATTACACCCATGCGACTGCGAGTATTTTATATCTCACTGCAAGAACATGAATCATTTCCAGTATTCTTTGGCTTCATTTGCATTGTGAATATCAATGGAGGATTTTCCAGAGAAAAGCTTGCAGGACTGGGCCTTATTAGTAGAATTATAATTAACAATGCCCTGATTAAAGTCATTACTTTTATCGTACTTACAGTAAATCTAAAGTAAGAATTTGGCTTTGGTCCTGCAGCATATGCACAGTTAAAAAATCCTGTAAATTATTTATTGCAGCTGGCCTGAGATGTTATGTAGGCAGCAAATATGCATCATACTGAAATTAATCCCTTCAGTCCCACTAGCATAATAATATCTAATGGCCAAATTTCACCGTGATACAAAGAAAATCTCATGAATATAGTGATTTTCATATGTTGGAGGGGATCAAAGCCTAGCACAGTGTAGTTACAGTAATTCCTTTGTTGATATGGTGATTAAGATACTATGAAAGAGTGTGTGTGTGGGGGGGGGGGGGGGATAAGGAGAATTTAAGATAAATAATATTCATTGTGAACCCCAGGCAGCATAAAAAGAGGAATTATGTATGTACACACCACACAATCATAAAATCATAAAAATGTAGGGCTGGAAGGGACCTTGAGAAATCATCAAGTCCAGCCCTCTGTGCTGTGGCAGGACCAAGTAAACATGGACCATCTCTGACAGATGTTTGTCCAACTTGTTTTTAAGTGCTTCCAATGATGGGGACTCCATGACCTCCCTTGGAAACATATACTAGAGCTTAACCACCCTTACAATTTGAAAGTTTTTCCTGATACCTACCTTAAATCTGCCTTGCTGGAGATTGAGCGTACTTCTTATCCTACCTTCAGTGGACATGGAGAAAACAATTGATCACCATCCTCTTTATAAAAAGAAAAGGAGTACAAGTGGCACCTTAGAGACTAACCAATTTATTTGAGCATAAGCTTTCGTGAGCTACAGCTCACTTCATCAGATACATTCAGTGTAGCTCACGAAAGCTTATGCTCAAATAAATTGGTTAGTCTCTAAGGTGCCGCTAGTACTCCTTTTCTTTTTGTGAATACAGACTAACATGGCTGCTACTCTGAAACCTGTCAACCTCTTTATAATAGCCCATAACATATTGGAAGACTGTTATCAGGTCGCCCTTCAGTCTTCTTTTCTCAAGTCTAAACATACCCAGTTTTTTTAACCGTTCCTCATAGATCTGGTTTTCTGAACCTTTTATAATTTTTGTTGCTCTCTGCTGGACTCTCTCCAATTTGTCCACAGACTTCCTAAATTGTGGTGCCCAAATTTGGATACAGTACTCCAGCTGGGGCCTTAACAGTGCCAAGTAGAGCAGGGCAGTTACCTCCCATGTCTTACGTACAATACTGTTGTTAATACACCCCAGAATCATATAAATTCAGCAAAGATGCATGACATTGATGACTCATATTCAGTTCGTGGTCCACTATAACCCCCAGATCCTTTTCAGCAGCACTACCACTTAGACAGTTATTCCCCATTTTGTAGTTGTGCATTTGATTTTTCCTTCCTAAGTGAAGTACTTTGCACTTGTCTTTATTGAATTTCATCTTGTTGATGTCTGACAAGTTCTCCAATTTAGCAAGGTCATTTTGAATTTTAAACCTGTTCTCCACAGTGCTTGCAACCCCTCCCAGCTTGGTGTCATCTGAAAATTTTATACGCATACTTTCTACTCCATTATCCAAGTCATTAATGAAAATATGGACTAATATGAAACCCAAGACTGACCCCTGCTGGACACTAGATATTCCCCCCAATTTGATAGAAAAACGTTGATAGCAACTTTTTGAATATGGTCTTTCAACCAGTTGTGCACCCACCTCCAGGAGTTCTCAAAGATAATTGCTAATGGCTCTGAGATTGCTTCAGCTAGTTTCTTAAGTACCCTAGAATGAATTTCATCAGGCTCTGCTAACTTGAATACATCTAACTTATCTAAATATTCTTTAACCTGTTCTTTCCCTATTTTGGCTTGCATTTCTTCCCCCAATTGTCAATATTAATTGTGTTGAGTATCTGGTAATCATTAAGCTTTTTAATGAAGATTGATGCAAAATATGCATTAAGCACCTTAGTATTCTGAAGCAAAATATGCTTCAAGCACCTCAGTCATCAGTTAGTAGGTCTCCTTCCCCACTAAGAGGAGGACTTACACTTTCCTTCATCTTTCTCTTGTTCCTAATGTATTTAAAGAACCTCTTTTTATTGCCTTTTATGTCTCCTGCTGTGGTAACTCATTCTGTGCTTTAGCCTTTCTGATTTTGTCCCTACATACCTATGCTGTTCTTTTATACTATTCCTTAGCAATTAGACCCTGTTCCACTTTTGTGGAATTCCTTTTTGATTTTCAGGAGAGACATCCTAGATGCCAAATTTAGGCTGCTAGGAAAGAGACTGAAATCCAGGACCTCTACGGTGGCATTCTCAGAAATGCTTCCAGTTCCACACGCAGGGCCAGGTAGACAGGAAGAGCTTCAGAGTCTCAATGCGTGGATGAGACAATGGTGTAGAGAGAAGGGGGTTAGATTTCTTAGGAACTGGGGAAACTTTTGGGATAGGGGGAGCCTATACTGGAAGGATGGGCTCCACCTAAACCAAAGTGGATCCAGGGTGCTCGCACTTAACATTAAAAAGGTTGAAGAGCAGTTTTTAAACTAAGAGATGGGAGAAAGCTGATTGCTGCAGAGGCGCATGTGGATCAAACAGAGACTTCTCTTAGAGGAGAGTCTATTGATAGAGATTCTCTAGGTTTTAGTCAGGAGGAGAGGATGGAAGAGGATAAAGTATGGCCAGATCAGACGAGAAACATTCACATAAAGAATCTGACACATCAGAAAAGGGCAGATGAATAAGCAGTGACAAGTTTTTAAAGTGTTTGTACACAAATGCTAGAAGTCTAAATAATAAGATGGGTGAACTAGAGTACCTTGTTTTAAAGGAGGATATCGATATAATAGGCATCACAGAAACCTGGTGCAGTGAGGACAATCAATGGGACACAATCATTCTGGGGTACAAGATATATTGGAAGGACAGAACAGGCCATGCGGGGGAGGAGGGAGTGGCTCTGTATGTGAAAGAAAATATAGAATCAAATGAAATAAAAATCTTAAATGAATCCACATGTTCCATAGAATCTCTATGGATAGTAATTCCATGCTCTAATAAGAATATAACAGTAGGGATCTATTATCAACCACCTGACCAGGACAGTGATAGTGACAATGAAATGCTCAGGGAGATTAGAGAGGCTATCAAAATAAGAAACTCAATAATAGTGAGGGATTTCAATTATCCCCATATTGACTGGGTACATGTCACCTCAGGACAAAATGCAGAGACAAAATTTTCTCTATACTTTAAATGACTGCTTCTTGAATGAGCAGCTGGTACAGGAACCCACAAAGGGAGAGGCAACTCTCGATCTAGTCCTGAGTGGAGCGCAGGATCTGGTCCAAGAGGTAACTATAACAGGACCGCTTGGAAATAGTGACCATAATATAATAACATTTAACATTCCTGTGGTGGGAAGAACACTTCAACAGCCCAACACTGTTGCGTATAATTTCAGAAAGGGGAACTATGCAAAAATGAGGATGTTAGTTAAACAGAAATTAAAAGGTACAGTGACTAGAGTGAAATCCCTGCAAGCTGCATGGACACTTTTCAAAGACACCATAATAGAGGCTCAACTTAAATGTATACCCCAAATTAAAAAACACAGTAAAAGAACTAAAAAAGAGCCACCGTGGCTTAACAACCATGTAAAAGAAGCTGTGAGAGATAAAAAGGCATCTTTTAAAAAGTGGAAGTCAAGTCCTAGTGAGGTAAATAGAAAGGCGCATAAACACTACCAAATTAAATGTACAAATTTAATAAGAAAAGCCAAAAAGGACTTTGAAAGAACAGCTAGCCAAAAACTCAAAAGGTAATAACAAAATGTTTTTAACTACATCAGAAGCAGGAAGCCTGCTAAACAACCAGTGGGGCCCCTGGACGATCGAGATACAAAAGGAGCACTTAAAGACGATAAAGTCATTACAGAGAAACTAAATGAATTATTTGCATCAGTCTTCACGGCAATATTAGGTGTTAAATATTAGGGAGATTCCCAAACCTGAGCTATCTTTTGCAGGTGACAAATCTGAGGAATTGAAGTGCAGCTATAGGAGGTTTTGGAATTAATTGAGAAACTTAACAGTAACAAGTCACTGGGACTAGATGGCATTCACCCAAATGTGAAATTGCGGAAGTATTAACTATGGTTAGTAACCTGTCCTTTAAATCAGCTACTGTACCCAATGACTGGAAGATAGCTAATTTAACACCAATATTTAAGAAGGGCTCTAGAGGTGATCCTGGCAATTACAGACCAGTAAATCTAATGTCAGTACTGGGCAAATTAGTTGAAATAATAGTAAAGAATAAAATTGTCAGACACATGGAAGAACATAAATTGATGCGCAAAAGTCAGCATGGCTTCTGTAAAGGGAGATCATGACTTACTAATCTATTAAAGTTCTTTGAGGGGGTCAACAAACATGTTGGCAAGGGAGATCCAGTGAACATAGTGTACTTAGATTTCTAGAAAACCTTTGACAAGGTCCATCACCAAAGGCTCTTACGTAAATTAAGTTGTCATGAGATATGAGGGAAGATCCTTTCATGGATTGAGAACTGGTTAAAAGACAGGGAACAAAGGGTAGGAATAAATGGTAAATTTTCAGAATGGAGAGGGGTAACTAGTGGTGTTCCCCAAGGGTCAGTCCTAGGAACAACCCTATTCGACTTATGCATAAATGATGTAGAGAAAGGGGTAAACAGTGAGGTGGCAAAGTTTGCAGATGATACTAAACTGCTCAAGATAGTTAAGACCAAAGCAGACTGTGAAGAACTTCAAAAAGATCTCACAAAACTAAGTGATTAGGCAACAAAATGGCAAATGACATATAATGTGGATAAATGTATAGTAATGCACACTGGAAAAAATAACCCCAACTATACATACAATATGATGGGGGCTAATTTAGCTACAAATAATCAGGAGAAAGATCTTGGAGTCATCGTGGATAGTTCTCTGAAAACGTCCTCGCAGTGTGCAGCGGCAGTCAAAATGGCAACCGGGATGTTAGGAATCATTAAAAAAGGGATAGAGAATAAGATGGAGAATATCTTATTGCCCTTATATAAATCTTTGGTACGCCCACATCTTGAATATTGCTTACAGATGTTGTCCCCTCATCTCAAAAAATATATACTCGCATTAGAAAAAGTTCAGAAAAGGGCAACTAAAATGATTAGGGTTTTGGAACGGGTCCCGTATGAGGAGAGATTCAAAGGGCTAGGACTTTTCCGCTTGTAAAAGAGGAAACTAAGGGGGGATATAATAGAGGTATATAAAACCATGAGTGGTGTGGAGAAAATGAATAAGGAAAAGTTATTTACTTGTTCCCATAATATAAGAACTAGGGGCCACCAAATGAAATTAATGGGTAGCAGGTTTAAAACAAATAAAAGGAAGTTCTTCTTCACTCACCGCACAGTCAACCTGTGGAACTCCTTCCCTGAGGAGGTTGTGAAGACTAGGACTATAACAGGGTTTAAAAGAGAACTGGATAAATTCATGGAGGTTAAGTCCATTAATGGCTATTAGCCAGGATGGGTAAGGAATGGTGTTCCTAGCCTCTGTTTGTCAGAGTGTGGAGATGGATGGCAAGAGAGAGATCACTAGATCATTACCTATTGGTTTCACTCCCACTGGGGCACCTGGCATTGGCCACTGTCGGTAGACAGGATACTGGGCTGGATGGACCTTTGGTCTGACTCAGTATGGCCTTTCTTATGTTCTTATGTTCTTAAAGAGCTCCTGATGGAGTCATATTGGAACCTTACTATTCTTCCTATCTTTCCTTTGCACCAGAATAGTTTGCAATTGTGCCTTTAATATTGTCTTCTTGAGGAACTGCCAGCTCTCCCAAACTACTTTTCCCTTAGATTTTCTTCCCATGGCAACTTATCTATCAGTTGTCTGAGTTTGTTAAAGTCTGCTTTTTTTTGAAGTTCATTATCCTTATTATACTACTTTCACTCCTTCCTTTCCTTTGGCCTGGTCTACACTGCGGGGGAGGGATCGATCTAAGATACACAACTTCAGCTACGAGAATAGCGTAGCTGAAGTCGATCTATCTTAGATCGACTTAGAATCACTTACTTCGCATCCTCACAGCGCGGGATCGACGGCCGCCGCTCCCCCATCGACTCCGCTTCCGCCTCTCTCGCCCGCCCTCTCAATCCGGTGTGTAGTCATGGCCTTAGAATCATGAAATCTATCATTTCATGATCACTGTCATCCAAACTGCTTTTCACCTTCAGATTTGCTACCAATTCCTCCCTGTTGGTCAGAATTAAGTCTGAAATGGCTGTCACGCTGCTTACTTCCTCCATTTTCTGGAACAAATTTGTCCCCAGTATATTCCAAGAACTTTTTAGAGATTTTGTGTTTTGCACTGGAGGGGCGGGAGGGAGGGATCGATCTAAGATACGCAACTTCAGCTATGAGAATAGCGTAGCTGAAGTCGACGTATCTTAGATCGACTTAGAATCACTTACTTTGCATCCTCACACCGGAGGATTGATGGCCGCCGCTCCCCCGTCGACTCTGCTTCCGCCTCTCGCCCTGGTGGAGTTCTGGAGTCGACAGCAGAGCGATCGGGGATTGATTTATTGTGTCTACACTAGATGCGATAAATCGATCCCTGATAGATCGATCACTACCCGCTGATCCAGTGGGTAGTGTAGATGTGGCCTTAGAATCATGAAATCTATCATTTCATGATCACTGTCATCCAAACTGCCTTTCACCTTCAGATTTGCTACCAATTCCTCCCTGTTGATCAGAATTAAGTCTGAAATGGCTGTCACTCTGCTTACTTCTTCCATTTTCTGGAACAAATTTGTCCCCAGTATATTCCAAGAACTTTTTAGAGATTTTGTGTTTTGCCGTATTACTTTCCCAACAGATCTCTGGGTAGTTAAAATCCCCCATTATTACCCGATCCTGTGTTTTGGATACTTCTTGTTATTTGTTTTAGAAATGCCTCCTTCACGTCCTCTTCTGGATTTGGTGGTCTATAATAGACCCCCACCATTACATCAGCCCTATTTTTTACTTTTTACCCACAGACTCTCAACTGGCCACCTCCCATCTCCTTCTGGACCTCAGAACAAGTGTGTATATCCTTTATGTATAATGCAACGCCTCCTCCCTTTTTTTCCTGTCTGTTCTTCCTGAAGAAGTAATACCCTTCCATACCAATATTCCAGACATGAGACTTATTCCACCAAGTTTCTGCGATGCCAATTAAATCATAATTTAGCTTAAGTACTAATAGTTCCAGTTCTTCCTGTTTATTCCCCTTACTCTTTGCATTTGTATACAGACATCTAAAATGTTGATCAGATTCCCCCATTGATTTCCTTCTTGTTGCTACTTTGACCTGTTGTAATTTTCCATGTCTCCCTCAACATCTAACCCTTTGTTAAGGTTAATTAGGTTTATCTTTATGTAGGATAAAGAAATTGTTATCTCAAATATCACAAATATTACAAAAATAACAAAGTATGTTTGTTATTAACCTTACTGCTTCTTCTGACCATATGTATGTTATCTTTCTCATTTACAGTTTTTTTATTTCATATGCACAATTGATATTATAAAAAGAATGGTTTTATTAAGTAAAACTATAGACTATGATAGAAGACAACAGACAATTGAATTCAACATATGAGAACTGAAGAGACAAGCAGAGGGGGAAAATATGCATGAAATGCATGATGTGAAATATTTCTAAGCTGTCCACAAAATTTGGTTGAAGGGCAATGAGTTTCTCTTCAAATGTAATGTAAAATGGCTGGTAGCTCACTATGTAATTTTGCCATAGAAAATATCTGACCAAAATTAGGTAGAGATAAAAATCATGGGAAGCACTTCGGTGATTTGAAGAAAGGAGGTCTGTTTAGTCTCAAGCTTACTGAATATTTTCTCAGTTGGACAATCCAGGGAAGCTAGCAAAAACTTAACCCAGTATGACCCACAACTGGCTGGCTTTGGCTCTACCGAGATAAGTTCTTAACATTCTAAAATGAAAAGCTAAGATAATCAGATAAGGCTTCAGTTAACAGGTTTTGCGCCTACGAACCTTACAATGGAAATATATTTAGATGGATATTGTCTTGGGAATGGCAGAAAACATCAGACAAGAAAATGGAAATCAAGTAAAACCAGATGTCAGACTCCATAAAGGATATATTGAGATTTGTTGTACCTGGAATATCTGCCTAGAAATTGAGAGCTGTGGAACTATCAAGATCATAGCAGAAGAGAAGAGAATGCCCCCCACCTGCCACTCCCTCATTACAAAACCAACAACAGAAGCAAGAGCATACTGTTATTTTTGTTCCAGGGAAATGCTGACAGACCTGACAGCAATATTTCCTGAAACACACCAGTAAGATTTATCTTATGGCGGCCAGCACATCCCTTGACCCACTCCACTTCCTGCAGTCCCCATTGGCCTGGAACAGCGAACCGCGGCCAGTGGAAGCTGCGATCAGCCGAACCTGCAGACGCTGCAGGTAAACAATCTGCCCCGGCCCACCAGCAGATTTCCCTGACGGGCCACGTGCCAAAGGTTGCCGATCCCTGATCTAATTGCATTAGTAAGGACTAAGGCCTGAACGCTCAAAAGGAGTTAGGCATTGTGTCACAACACCTAACTTTTAGGCTACCAGAAAATTAAAGGAACTACGATTCACAAAACCCTAGTTAGGTGCGTAGATTACATATACAATGAATGGGAAGAGTGAGGTGCCTCAGAATGGGATTCATAAAAGCCTGAATGCTAGGCAGGGAACCACCTAAGCAAGCCAATAGGGGTGCCAACCAGAGGGATGTACTAAGCCCAACCCCTCTCATGGAGGAGGCACCTAAGTCCAGGCTGCCAGGATGTTCTTCTCTGCTTAGCAGTCCACAGCCAGAACCCTCTTTGGAATTAGGTGCCTATGCCATTTTGCTGGAAGCAAGGAAGAGGAAATAGTAGGCTAAAAGTTATAAAGTTGGGCACCACCACTTCCTCCTCCTCTGCCCAGGTTTGAATGGGACCCATCCAGTAGGTGGCCTCCAAGCAGATCAGGCCCTGCACACAACTTAGGCTCCTGAATGCCTATCTTCTCCCATTTGTGAAGTGCTCTGGGGCTTAGGTGAGAGGTAGGCTCCGGGACACCTAGAGAAATGCAGCAGTGCACAGCAGGAACATAAGCTCCTAGGGAAATTTTACCCTAATAATGGAGGCACTGGGTCAGTTTAGGCACCTACAGGAGTTAGGCAGGAGTTTGTGCATCACAGTGAGCTGAAACTGGGACTTAGGTGCCTAACTTGTTATTTCAATTGGAACACAACAAATGAAGAGTGTCAGTGCAAGAAAGACATTCTTTTATCTGCCTTACATTAACCCTCTTTATATTCTGAGTTTTAAAGGAGTAATAAGCCTGCACCATCCAAAGTACTATCTATTTAACTGTAAAGTATGTAGACATTGAAACTATGCCACAATATGCTGAGTAATGCACCTTTCAAAAGAGGCTCTATTGATATGGCTTATAGCTTAGGCCTTTGTAAATGCTTTCTTCATTGCATCTCAAGACAAACAAAGGATAAAACATTTTACTCCTATAAAAATCCAATTTATAAATCACACATTGCTAATAAATAGTAGGCTGCTTGGTACTGCTCCAATAGACATGACAGCTCTAATTCTGTCTTAACTGGCAACTTGACTATTTTTCCTGCCAGGACGAATACTCAAGTGGTACACAACTTTCATGGGGGCTTCTATGCAACCTCCCACCTGGCCTCCGGTGGAAAACAGATGGGTTGAGATATATGAGCATCCCTACTTAGCAACCCCTAGTTCATGGAACTTTCCCTGCGGGATGCTGGTAATTTATGCAAGTTTGAGCAACCTGAAGGCTATTCTAACTTGCATCCAGGATCTGGCCTAATTCAAATTAATCCCAGGATCAAGAGAACAAAGGTGGTTAAAAACATTTTAAATCCTTCACCTGAGCTGCACTGGGCCCATCAGAGATTAACCTAAGGAACCCTTTCACTGTATATAAAAGTAGGTTTTGTTTCTAGGGAGATTTTTGGTCAACCTAAACCCCACTAGATTATATGGATGCATCTTGCTATCTGGAAAAAAAAAGTTTGTTTGTTTTTTTAAAAAAGCCAGACTGCAATACTGTAGGCAAATATCCTCAGTAATCATAATCAAAGGGTGGTCTTTCTCTACTACAGAATAATCATTGATTGGAACATATCTCCTTACCACAGTGTTCATAACCTAAATCCTACTAATTATTGTATACATTTCAAATGAACTGGTAAAGAGAATGTATATTCAACCAAAGTTCCCTTCAAAATATTGAAAAAGTACATCCTGAATGGAATTTGGAAGTACTTAAGGATTTTTAATCTCATAACAAACAATATCTACATCTCTCTTAAATTCTCTCCATACACACACACATTTATTAAATATATCAGTTGTATGCAGGATGCATATATCTACCTGAATTCTATTACAGATTTTTTAATTTCATGCTTTCTCTGATTTTAGATTAATTATATATTTTTGTGTCAATTGATATCTAATGTAGACATTGGATAATATTACATGTACTCTCCAAATATAAGTTTGGTGCTTGGGCCACAAAAATCCAAGTTAAATAGTGTTTGCAGACTAATGAGTTAATATTAGAGAATGAAAAAGTATTTTAAAAACATCCCATTCCTTTGATGACAGCGCTCTTAGGTAACTCATGGTACAGCGGTCTGCTGGCTACAGAGATAAGACATGGATGAATGCAGAATTTCTTTTAACATGAAGGTACATTCTTAATCTCTGAATTTCATGAGTGTCAGATTAATATTTTAAAAAGTTTTGCTAGTGTATTGAAGAATTTCTGTAGAGAAGCAAATTGCTCCTTCTGTGGAGCCTCCAGCAAACTCATTTTGATTAAGAATACATTTATAAACACTGAAAACCAAAATTCAAATTTCTATTTTACTGCAGCGTCACTTTGTGAATTCAATTGCAGATATATAAAACTGACAATTCTAAAGGTAAAAACCACCTGCCCTAAATCCCATCAGCCTCAGAAAGGAACTTGTAGTATCTCTGAAACATGCAGTGTGCCATAATGCATTATTGCGAAGGCTGTGTAAATTAGCTGCTTATGATTATTAAATGTATGCTATATTTATAGCACAGTAAAGAGCTTGTTTAGTAGGCTGTTTTGATTTTATATTGTAATTTAGATATTTGATCATTTAAAACTATCCATCTTAAACATCAGTGCTCAATATAGGGCCAGAATTTCAAGCGAAAGATCTAAATTCGTACACATAAAATTGTACACTCAAATTCTTGAATGAATTCCCAAACTTGAAACGCCATCCCTACCAGCATTTGTGCTTGCGAATCAGGTAGTTGAATATTAGCTGTGAAACCTGTACATACAGTAGCCTGGACCTGTACAAGAGCTTTCTGCAGTAAAGCTACAGTAAAACCTGTATATGAGTACCACTTGTAGACAAGCTTCTGCCCTAAGCGATTGACTCAGAGAATCTTCAAATATACTAAATTCAATCCTGCCCCCCCTGTATTAGAAACAATCATTTTTAAGCAACAGATTTTTGTTATTTCCTGGAGCAGTCATTTAAATCAGGTTTAAATGAGCAGCCATTTAAATCAGAACAATTTGAATGTTCATATCCCAGTTTTGACATGTGGTTTTGAACACAAGGTTACAGAGGCTGGATTGAGATCCCAGTGAACAACAGGTTACATTCCTCTCTATCAAAAATAGGCAATGTTCCTCTCTGTCAGATCATAATTTCAGCTACATGCTGCACATGCACATCTTTTTTTTTAAATCCACTATTATGCCAGTTGAGCAAACAAAGATGCAAGTTTTAATAGTTAACTGCTCTGCTCACAACTTCACACACTGGTGATTAGATTTGAACCTTAAAACCCGGCAAAGTATTCGTTTCCATTCACAGCTTAATAAACACTGGGTGACATTATCTAGGATTCTGAACATAAAAGGAATAAGACTCCAGTTCAGCAAGATGCTTAAACACATGCTTAATTTTAAGCAAGCTGACGTCAATGGGATTATTTGTGTGCTTAAAGTTAGGCACAAGCTTAAGTACCTGGCTGAACTAGGGCCAAAGTCAGCAATTAAAGAAAGTAGCTATGTTGAAATTTATTGTCCATGGACCTAATCATGAGAGGTTGGGCTTGGAAGCAAAGCAATGAAGGGAGTTTCTCTTTAGACAAAAGATGTTCGTGATATGAAAACAAACATATAAAAATAATAGGAAGTAGCCTACATTAATTCTAGAGGGATCTGAATATATTTTTGGAAAAGAGGGCAATATTACTGAAAATACATTTTAAGGTTACAATTAAGATGTGCTTGGTTTGTAATGAGTGGATTTACCGTGGGGGATGGTGCCAGAACATGTGGTCTTATCCTCAGTTTATACTCTATAGTCTCAGACACTTGTTTCTCTGCATTAACCAGGCACTAATTCATTTATGCTCATCACTAGGTGTTTCCTGTCTTGAGGAAAAATTGCTTTAATCTGACTATGGTATGAACATCAGAGGGTTAGTGCATTTTTTTTTCTATGCCAAGGTCACATTTTGCAGATAAACAACATTTCACTGTATGTGCAAACTGAAGTGTGTATTCTGTGTATTTTTATGGAAACACACTGCAAGCCAAGTTTAGCAAGCCAGAATCAGTAATGTTGTATATTTCGGCTTTCACAAATCAAATGTTTTTCATGTTATCTCTCCACTAGTAGACTACAAAATGTTTGAACATTGTGTTCAAAAAGCCTATAGGATTTTGCAGTGTCTGTGCTGTCACATAAAACACTCGTTATCTCATGTCCATCCCATCTCTGTTGTCAAGCCAGCCTCTACAAGACTACTTGTCTACTTCTCCCTTAAGTGTCATTACACTTTCTTGTGAATCCCCACTATGTCCAGACCATCCCTACCCTAAACTGATCCATAAGGCTATCACCCTCTCCTCCTTTGAATCTCCCCTCAAAACTCAATTCTGCTGTGACACCATAAGAAATCATCCAGTCCCTAATGGTGAGAATGAAGGGTAATTGGAGAAATTGATATTTACCAAATCAAGAGTTCCATTGAAATCAATGGGGCTACTTATGAGCTTAAAATTACACACCCACTTAAGTACTTTCATGAACTGGGGCTTGTGTGCATAAATAAAAATTGTACATATATATGTATCTGACTATCTCATCTTTCCCTTCCTCCATATGTTGCTTATTTTCCTAGAGCAGAGGTTCTCAAACTGTGATCCACAGACCACCAGTGGTCTACGAGCTCCATTCAGGTGATCCTCTAAGGTGTGCACCTGGGCAGCTGCACACAAGATAATGAAGGGCCATCCACCTAATTAGTGAAGCCGCGCAGACATGACTTCACTAATTAGGTGCCGGGACCCTGGAGAAGATGCACATGTAAGGTGAGGTGGGGAGAATAGGAGGTAGGTGGGAGGGGGTAGTGGGGTGAGAAGAGGGGGTGTGGCAAATTTGGGACGTGCAGGGCTGCAGCAGACAGAGAAAGAGGCATCTTTCCCCAGCTCTAGGGCTGTGGGTCCTTGGGAGAGACCTCCCTCCTTCCCAGCCCCAGCTCGGGGGCTGCCATGGTGAGGGAGAAAGGGAGAGCCCCCCCCTTCCCATCCCCAGCTTGGAGGCTGCTACGGCGGGGGAGAGAGGGCACATCCGTTGCATTAGAAAGATAAGACTACTGATATTAAAATATGAGTTGTGTGCTTTTATTTGTAGAACAAAAAAATAATAATTATTATTATTTTATATGGTGCTTTTATTCAAAGCACTTTACAATAGTTAGCTAACGGTACACACAACATTTGGAAAGATCATTAAGTGGTCCGCCGAGACCCTCAGATATTTTCAAGTGGGCCACGAAAAAAAAGTTTGAGAACCACTGTCCAAGAGTATTAGTGCATGGACCATATCTATTTTTGTGTTTGCAATGAAGCCCCACTTCTAACCAGGGACTCTAATATAGCTATTTATTATTTAACTATAAAAATCTACAGGATCCAGTTCAGGGCATTTGACAGCACACAAAAAGGCTATTCAACATTTTACAGGAATCCACCTGAAACTGTAAGTGAAAATGAATTTAATTTGGTAGGACAATTACTACATTTGTCAAGGTTATCAAGGCTCCCCGTCTTCATTTTGCAAGACTGTCCTGGGATCGTTCATGACTACAGATAGAGGACCTTGCTTTTGTACTTCATCCCAGTTATGAATGCTATACCATACACTTGAGCTATTAAGGCCTCACTTTTATTTACGTAAGCTGGACTGACATCTAGGTGAACTGTCCTAGGACAAGACAGGGACAGAACTGTCAGTTACATTCAGTCCCTACTTCCTCTTTGTTCATGGGCAATGTAAGCTGAGTCAGCCTGCTCCTGCTTGCCTACCTATCAGGCAGGGAGAGGTAGCAAAATTGGCAGCAGGTGCTTTTGCTCCACTCATGATCTAGCAATACAAGTAGCACACTTTGCAAAGAATAAGGGGCTCCTTAAACCCCTTTATTCCCTGCAAAGATGTGCAGCCTTCCTCCCGACTGAGCCCAGAGTATTTATATACTTTAAAGACTTTTACTGGCACTTTCCCAAGAAAACTTCGGTCGCACCTAGAGTAAGGGATGTCAGATGAATAAAATAAGATGAGATGATACATATGTTAAAAATAAACGTATTTGTTGTAAACAATATGTTGTACAGAGAGCAATTCTGAGGAAGAGATGTCACAAATGAGTTTGCTTTCAAAATGGAGATAATGACACTGACCTCCTTTATAAAGCGCTTTGAGAGCCATGGATGAAACATTATATAAGACCTGGGTATTATGTAAGGTTCAGAACTGAACTCTCCCTTCCATGAAAGGTTTTCTCCCGGTGACTTTTTTCTGTTGCTTCCATGGTTACATTAAATAGACAATCAACAACATACAGTTCACTGAGTTCCAATATACCGACAGTTTGTCTAAGCATGAAAGCTACATGTTTAAATAGATTGTTCTATCAATTAAGAAGTCTAGTGCTTCAAAGGCATAGAATAGTGGTTTAGAGTGAATAAAAAAGAAAAAACAGGTTAATATATGGCTAGGAATGCCAGCTGCTGTGTTTTGCAGTCATAGAAAATTTGATTGGTACATCTCACCTTTTTATTCTTCTCATCGATTCTCAGCTCAATCAATGTTGCTTTCTTCTCTAAACTTAGCACAAGCATATTAATATTGTAAGGAAATGGCAACATAGAGTAGTTTTAGAACATCAGGATGCTAAAGGAAAATAACAGAAACACTGTATTGTCTTGCATAACTCCTAACAAATTGATACATTGCTATTCTGTTTTTTAATACTCAACCACTCATAGTGAAGTTATAAAATAATATTTCCTGTAAAACCTTTAAGGATTCCATGGATAATTTAGGAACACAGAACAAAAGAATTCAGTATTACACCAAAAGGACAGAAATTGCTTTCCTAACCTTTTAACTTTCTTTTTTAATAAAAATCAATTAGCAAGCTTGAAAATCTAAAATTATTCTGTGGAAGTGTCAGAACCTCCACTAAGGTCAAGATCAGGATTTGGACACAGGACCTTCAGCACCACAGTACAGATATCTACCATTGGGAGCTAAAGGAGTACATCAATTAGCCAGCCATGGAAGCAGGCTATTATCCTCCTGTGCAGACAACCATTAGAAGGAGGCCCCAACAGCTAGTCTGCCAACAGGTTAGAAAAGGACAGAAAGGTAGAATATTAGTAGCTAAATCCTTGAATAAATGTCATACAGCAACACATTCTATACAACGGTCATATGCCTCAAATGCAGGGAGGACACAGTGGCACAGGCTAGCAATGAGAGTATGTATCCAGAGAGACCACTGGGGCTTGCACAGCCCGTACGGAAGCCTACACTGACACATCTTCACTGTTATTTTGAGTGACCTCTCTAGATTAAAACAGGCACAGGTATACTTACTCAAGTAGCAAACCACATCTTCGACTGCATTATAGACATAGTCTTAGATCACTTTACCAATAAGTAACTGATAACATAATTTGCATCACCTATAAATATGGGCTGGTTCACTAATTCCTAGCCAAAAATATAACCATCAACCAGCCATCAGTTGTCTCTTTTCTTTAGGGACACCTTTATGGGAACTAATAAAGAGTTCAAACAGAACAAAACAAAGCAGCAAAACAAAGGCAGCAACTGTCTCCACTGCCCTACAAGCCTGTGGGCAAAGCACCAGCTCATACCCATCTGTTTTTCCCCTGCTGCCTCCCACAGAGCCTTTTGCATTTCCCCAGCTCCCTCTAGTAGGTCAGAGTTAATTAGCTGCTGCATTAACCCTGTAGGATCTTGGCTAGGGAGTGCCCTTGTACTTTGTCATAATAGCCCATGTTAGGTCTTCCTTGTGTACCTGATATACCCAACTGGGAATCAGGACATTTCTGGGTTATTACTTAAAGGTTAATCCTTACTTATACTTAAAGATAACAATTGATTTCTTATACCCTCACTCGTGAAATTAAGGTACTATTTGATGTGGGTCCACTGAAGTCAAATCTGAATTGATGTGTATGTGTATCATATTTCTTACTTTACGAGTTGACCATTTTAAGTCATTTATACCATTCCGTATGCTATAAAAATCCATTTTGTGAAAAATTTCTAAAATTAAATTTCCAAGGCAGAAAATGTCAAAATTTGTAAAGTACTGCCCTGGGGCTTCTAGAATCATTACCAATCCAAACTTGGCTCCCCAATCTTATTATCATTTGAAAACAAATACAGAGTCATTAAATTTTCATACATTTCACCCACTGCCCACCCTATGTCTGCTTCTGGCTTCTTTACCTCACCAGCTTTGAAGGCTGCTTTTGATTTCTGCTTCGGAACATCAAGATTTTCAAGCCTTTTCATAGTATACTCCCTGATCAGAGAATAGCTCCTGTTGAAATGTATATCTTTAGCCAGTTGGATTTTTACTTTATCAGTCTGAAAACTGACAGAGCCATTCAATAAAAGCTGCAGCTGCCACCATATCAAATGAAGAAGAATGAACAAAGGGTGCCTATTTACAATTTTTCTTGCCAATGAGCACAGTATAGAGATGATCCAAGCTATTCATCGTTGCATTTGACAGCACCTAGACAATGCATTCACAGAATTGTGAACAATTAAAATATATGAGACCCATGTACTGTTATTTCAGGAATGCTGTATATTCACGATGTAAACCTACCACTCCCTTCAAATCTGAAACATATATACAACATTGAAAGTTGTGGGTTTCTGGACACCTTTCTAATTTTGAGTTCATTTGGGTCACCCTTACTCACGTTGAGTAGTTTCTTCCTTCTTATGTGGTTCTGTTGGGCTAAATGGAACTACTCACAAACAGCTGGATTTAAAAGCCCTTACTCAAGGCCTCTTACTCCCCAACTCAGCCCTGCTGTGTTTGCAAGTCTGGACATGGTGGGAAGAGCAGGAGCTATTCATCCAGTACTCCTCATTCTGAGCAAGTGAGAAAAGAGTGGGGGGAGCCTGGGCTCCATTCTTCTACCCCTTTCAGCTACAGTATTTGTCCAGGCACACAGGGAAGAATAAGCTGCTACACAAAAAAGAATGGAACATTCTCTACACTGCATTTTGAGTGTCACAACTACGTGTGCCCCCCACTTTGGTCAGGTTGTAAAGTTACAGTGATAAGCCAAGAGTCAGTTACTGCTCACATTGATATTATTGCAAATTGGTGAAAACTTCAAAACTTCAAAAGTTTTTTGTCAGTTGCCCCTCTCTTGCTACAGGAATTGCTATTAAGGGAAGAGGTCTGGGGCAATAAATTAGAGTTTATAAAGCCCTTTGAGGCACTGATAAAGGTTACTGTAAAATAATCTGCATATCCTTTGGATGGTTGTTCCATTGCATTTTCAGGAACAATATACACACTTATGGTGTTACATCCGAGTGGAATTTTCATATGTGCCTAAGTGACTTAGGCCCCGATTCTCAAAGGTATTTACATGCCAAAAATTCCCACGGGAATCTGGCAACTAAATACTTTTGAATACCTGGACCTTAGGCTACCCCTTTTTATTCAAACATTGTACAATTCAGTGTGAATGCCTAATGGAATTACTCTGCATTACTCTCCATGGGTGAGATTCTGTGCTGCACAGCATGTCACACACACACACACACAATCACAGCTCAGGGAGGTGGGGGAAAGGTGTCTATGCCATTTTCCACTTTCCCAGTGCCTTCTGGGCTGTTGGAGGAGCCTACGTATGGCAGGAATCCCTTTGGGCAGCAATGTCTCCTGGAAATCCCACCCCACTACTACTCAGTGCAACCCATTGACTTCCTACCTCTGATATGTGCCCTTCACTGGGCCTTGTGGCAAAAGCCTCATAAAGTAACATAAATTGCCTTATACAAAGCCTGTACCAGGGGGAATTCTCCCTTGAGCCTTTAACTGCCCTTTCATAAATGGGTGACAGTGGAGCAGAGAATTGCCCCCAAGTGCAGTAATTCAGTCCAATTTCATAAACTGATAAGGGTCTGAATGGGCCAGTACTTATATGAGAAAGCTGAAAGGAACAGCAAGATGTTGCAGAAAGTGGTGTTTATGATTCAGTGGGTGACTCTCTACTTTCTGAGTCAGTATTGAATCATAACCCTGCTTTTATAGGGCTCTGTGTTGCTGAAGATAACGGCTTTGAGATGAAATGATACGACTGAGGCTCTGACTAATCGTGGTCATTAAAGACCGAATGGCACTTTTTAAAAGAATAGGATTGTCAAACTCCAGTCCCTTGGTCATGTTCCCAAATGCATTCCCTCTTTCAATGTTCCCTACAGCTTCAGGGGGCTGAAGGACTTTTCATTTTTTTGGTACTGTTGAGGTAAGCTGCTCAATAGCTGCCATCACCTTTAACTAACACTTTTCTCCTTCTAGCCGAAATCTATTTCAGTGGTGGATAAACTCATCTCGGTGTATCTTAGTTCACAAAACATTTCAGGATTCTCTGGAATGAAAGGTATTATATAAATATAATAGAGGATAATAAGGCTATAAGTAATTGCCAACATGGATTTGTCAAGAACAAACCATGCCAAACTGCTTAATTTCTTTCTTTGACAGGGTTACTGGCCTAGTGGATAGGGGAAGCTGTAACATGGTATATCTTGATTTTAGTAAGGCTTTGACACAGTCCTACATGACATTTTCATAAGCAAACTAGGGAAATGTGAGCTAGATGAAATTATAGTAAGGTGAGTATGCAATGGGTTGAGACTCCATACTCAGTCAGTGGTTATCAACAGCTTGCTCTCACACTAGAAGGGCTTGCAGGGGTCTATCAGGAGTCTGGTACTAGTCAACATTTTCATTAGTTCCTTGGATGATGCCATGGAGAGTATATTTATAAAATTCGCAGATGACACCAAGCTAGCAGGGGAGGGGGTTGCAAGCGCTTTGGAGCACAGGATTAGAATTCAAAATGATCTTGATCTTGATAAAACGGAGAATTGGTTTGAAATCAATAAGATGAAATGCAATACACTTAGGAAGGAAAATTCAAATGCACAACTACAAAATGGAGAATAACTGGCTAGTCAATAATACTGCTGAAAAGGATCTGAGGGTTATAGTGAATTACAAAGTGAATATGAGTCAACAATGTGATGCAGTTGCAAAAAAGGCTAATATCATTCTGGGGTATATTAACAGGAGAATAATATGTAAGACACTGGAGGTAATTGTCCTGCTCTACTGTGTCCAGGTCTGGGCACCATTCTTTAGGAAAGATGTGGAAAAACTGGAGAAAACCCAGATAGCTACAAATGTGATAAAAGTTTTACAAAAATTGACCTGTGAGGAAAGATTAAAAAACTGGATATATTTAGTGTTGAGAAGAGAAGACTGAGTGGGGACCTGATAACAGTCTTCAAATATGTCAAGGTCTGTTATAAGGAGGATGGTGATCAATAGTTCTCTATGTCCGCTGAAGATAGGACAAGAAGTAATCAGTTTAATCTACAGCAAGGAGATTTAAATTAGATATTAGGAAAAAAATTCTAAATATAAGAAAAGTTAACCACTGGAGATGACTTCCAAGGGAGGTTGTGGAATCTCCATCACTGAAGGTTTTTGAGAACAAGTTAGAGACATGCTTGTCGGGGATGATCTAGGTATACTTGGCCCTGCCTCATTGTAGGGGACTGGACTAAGTGACCTCTCAAATCCCTTCCAGTCTTATATTTCTATGATTTTATGAAATAAAGACTGTATTCATTGTAATGTGAAATAGAGTTTTTCCCTATAGACTCTAGGTCAGCTTTAAACCAAGCCATAGTGGGTTGCACTCACCTCTTGAGTGTCCCCTTACCCTCCAGTTGCAGCGCTGTCATGCTCTTTAGCTATTGGCACCAATGTTCCCTCTAATTTTTGACAGACCATGTGCGCAAAACATTTCTTCTGTGCAAATTGTTGTGCTTCTGTGCAAATTTTTGTGCACACGGTGTTTCACCATGAGCACGGGGGTTAGGATCTGTGTGCGCGCGCACACACGCACAGCTTAGAGGGAACAGTGATCGGCACCCCCTGCAGGCTGTCAGCTGGCCTCTGTGGGTGTTCTCAGACTCAGCCCTCCAGCTGGGTCACATAGCCCAAAACTCCTTCTGGGATATAACAAACAAAAACAGATATAATTCCCTGCCCTTCAGGGTCAATTACAAACAAAATAATCTCTTATCCTTTCTGGGTTAAATTCCCTCTCTGTGATTCAATCAGCAGGCATTCCTTCTTAGTCCCTGCCACTGATTGTGGCCCAGCCTGGTTCCTCTGGCTGTAGTCTAGGGAGCATTCCTCTTCACTTCTTTAGCTCCAGCTAGAAACTGATTTGCTGACAAAAGGGAGCTCCTTTTAGTTTGGTATGCTGCACCTTGATTGGCTGTTGCTGGTCTCCAGACTCCTGGAGGATCAGATCTTGCATATCTTGCATCTTCCATAATGGCTGCTGTTTTCTTCCCAGATTACTGTTTCCTGGGAAGGGTGCAGCAGAGCAGCAGGGCCTCCTGCAGGGGGCTATGCAGGCCTGATATACCTCATCCCACAGGTGTAGAGTTAATAGAACATTATCTAATGGTTGTTTAAACGGTTTGTGGTGTCCACTATGAATAGGACGGGCAATTGTTATCAGATCATACACAGAAAACATCATTACAATTGCTTCCAATTGCCTTGTTGTCATTCTTAATAAATAGGTTGCCAGTGTGTTGGGGCTGACCACAAGTTACCTTGGCCTGTTGTTACAGAATGGTCCAGGTGGAGCTAGTGGTGAACTGGCTTTGACCGGTTGGGCTGGCTTGCAGCCACTCTGACTGGGTAATCAAGTAAAGAGATAAGGTGGGCCTACGGGTGTTAAGCGTGGGAATAGAAAGCAAGAGTGTTTCCTGCCAGCGCCTGCTTGTGTATGAATATGCCTCCTTAGAAAGAGATGATGATAAAAACAGCTATGAGAATTGCTTTAGATGAACAGTCTCACCTACGGACCTTGGCCTAGTGGGTGCTCAGGAATTCCCCACACTGAAGCAGCGTGGGCTGCGAGCCCTCAAGGACAAGGCTGGAGGGTCCGGAACTATCTGTAGCAGAAGGGGTGTAAGCATTAATTCTTGCATGCTTGCTCAGTTGCTGGAAATTATGTATTTAATAACACGTGAAGGCTGAAAAGCTTATTATACTTTGGCAATAAAACCGGTTATACTTATACACCTGGGATGGCTTCATTGAGTGTATCTGAGCCCCCCTTTGGCTCGACACAGTGAAACTATTCTTGGAGACCAAATTATGATTTCACCCCTGAAAAGACCCTCTCTGTTTGGGCACACTGACTCAACAGTGTTGAGATTAGGCTGCCACTGCTTGTTTTCGCAAAAAGAAAAGGAGTACTTGTGGCACCTTAGAGACTAACCAATTTATTTGAGCATGAGCTTTCGTGAGCTACAGCTCACTTCATCAGATGTCTTGTTTTGTAACTTTTCTGTAGAGGGGAAACTTGACTCTTGATGCTTATAGTCCACTACCTCCCTTGAGTCCTATATTTGTCTAAAACGACCCTAAAAGACAGTCTTTCTATAATTACTTTCTATTTTTCTACATTAAAAGCAAGCTCATAATGATAAATGCACCATTAGTTTATATTTTAGAATGCATACTTTTCTAGATATATTCAGAAATATCTAGATCTTTAGCATCACCTGGTGGCTTCTCGATCCAAAAAGCCTTGATAAACCAGTTAGATCAACAGTTGCAGTACTTGAAGAATAATGTTGTTCTAACATATTGACCCTAGTTTATATGATACTGCAGAGCATAAAGAGTTGCATATACATTTTACAGGCAATAACACTTAGTGTTATCTAAGTCTGTCTAATTAGCTTTGTGACCACAAGGATTATGGGCCTGATTCTCCTTTCATGATATTCATCTTACACTCATGGAACTCTCCATTTAGCAGAGTTACTTCAGTTTACTCCAGTGTACGCGAGAGAAGACTCAAGCCTATCATCTTTAGCCCAAGAAAGGAAACAGGAATTTAAGGAACGTTCTAAGGTTTGTGTACTCACTTTGTCAAATAAATACATTCATTTTGTTAGTCTTGTATCCATGAGGTTTAACAGTGGGTCAACATTCTTTATTTTTATCATTTCACAAAATATTTAACCAACTGTCACTTTTTCCCAAGGAAAGCAGGCACATACATGCAAGCAGAACTTTTGACTCTGCCAATGCTTTCTGAAGACTAAGGAAACTAAAGTTATCTAGCCATAGAAAAAGAAAAGCAGAAGGAGATGCATTGCAGGCTTCTCTGCAATATCCTGCCAATGTGATGAAATTCTAACTGGGAGGGATTGCCTCCAAACTAATAAACATGCTGAACCCTAACATGTAGTTATGCAGATAGAACTAGGAAGAAAGTGAATGGGGAGATTTCATTTTCTAATGCTTTGCATAAGTTGTGCTCCTCTGCTGTTTTCAGGGGCATACAGATGTTGAAGCAATGCGTACAGATTGCTCACTTTTTAAACACTCTTAAGTGGGTGCAGCCTCCCGTAAGGGCACCATGATCAAGGTTAAAGCCCTGTACCATATGCCCCCATTCGGAAAGAAGACAAAATATGTGAATAAAAAAGTAAATCATGTAAAGATGCCCAAGGCAGATCTAGAAGGCTTCCATTCTCCACCACACAGCATAGGGCCATATTATCTCCTCAGTGAGGCAGTGTGTGGAGAGATGAAAGTAGCAGAAATTCCATTATTGCTCCTCAAACTGGAAGAAGATGGAGAGCAGAGCCAGAACAGCATAACTTAATCTACTTCCCTGGAAGCCTAAAGGAGTCCCCCATGAAAACAGTATTTAGTTGGAGGCTCTGTAGGCTTAAAAGGCTCTGTTCTCTGGACAGATGGAGCTCTATGCACAACATTCCCTGGTGAACTGAACAATTTTTTTACTGGAGTTAATGTTGTTCCTTACCCCTTATACTGAGTCAGAGCAGAAGCAATGGTCAATGTCCAGGGCGAGCTGGAATCCTGGGTGAACCATGCTGAGAGGGAATGAGGCCCAGCAATCAGCAGAAGAGGAGCTGGTGCTCTGTAAAGATGACTTAAGATCTGTAGAATAACCCCACCTCTTACCCCTACCTCTACGGACTTACAACTCCTGCCCACCCAGAGCGAAGATGTGTCTGGTACTACATGCTTTGAACAGTATGGTGTTTTCTAAGTGTTCCCCTGCTGCGGGTTTTCCAGGGTGGGAGAGGATTTAACTCTCAGCCATTAGAGGTGACATGATAGAATCACTGATCCTTTGCAGACAATGCATATTTGGAGAACTAGTATAGAGTGACAATACACCTCTGTTTGAATTGGTTTGTATTTGCAGGTATGCCATTTGCGGTTCAGTTTTGACTTTCTGCATGTTAAAGCATTGTCTCCCGTGACTCTTCTCCTGGTATTAGTCAATAAGCATGATGCTCTCTACAGGACAGAAGGGAATACATACTCGCAAAGGAACTGACAACTTGAATGAGGTGCACAGTATAAATTTCAGAAGAAATACACCAACTGGGCTCAGTAGATTGCAATAGGTCATTCTGAAGATGGCTACAGTTTCATCCATTTAGAAATATTGGGTTAAATTCTCCTTTTAGCTACACCAGTAACTACATTATTTACTCCAGTAGGACTGAGTTACACCACTATAACAGAGAACAGCATTTGGCCCACTGAATCTAATTCAATTTTTTTATACATGTAAATTAAAGTGAAGTGACCTTAATGTGTCATTGACTGCTATTATTTGAGTTTATACTTTCTAAAATACATGCAAATACTCCCTTCTCCACATTCTTATACATGTATATTGTCTATGTGCTTCCTGTTGCTGTACGTGTTATGTGGTTTTGAACTATATCGTTCCTGAATGGATCTCTTGTGTGTCTCCAGGAGAAAAAATGCTTTTTACTGTATAGTGGTTGTTACTTATTTGCATTCTAACTTTACTCATTTCTTTCAGCTTACTTTGAAAATTTGCTTTGCTATGATATGATTAGAAGGAGCATTTCATAATGTTCTGTTTGGGAGGGGGTTTAGGAGCACCTACATGACTCCTTTCTCAGTATGAAAGATTCTGATATATCTCACTGACATATGCAGGTCTTCCAGTGTACCGATATATAACTCCAATGCTAAAAGCCAATTGCTGCTGCCGTATACATTCATTTATTGCCCCGCAATGGCACTAAGGTTAACCTGAATAAAAATCAGTTTTAGATCACACCCTGACTCTGAAGGATGACGCCACCACTTAGGAGTAGCAGCAAGTTGTTTTCTTCTATTGGTGAAGGGAAGAAAGTGTTACTAGCCAATGGTAAATGGGGCAATAAGGGCAGCGGCAGATTTTATTTTACATATTTATGAACACATTTTACATAATGACACATTTTTTTCATTGTCACTGCGGGACAACTGTTCATTTCCCAGTTTTCAGTTTGTAAAGCTATACTTGATAACAGAATTAAATCCTCCACTCTCAAATGCAGAGAGCTTTTTTCTATAGTGACATAATGACGATGAATGACAAAGAACAACAGTGTAAAATGCACACTGAGCATCTGTTCAGTGACAATTGGTTCAAGGTTTTTGTGTATGAGAAATATGCAAAATGCTGATCTGAGCGCTCAGATCACATTTTTCATTAAAATGTTCCAAAAAACAAAATAGTAACTAGATAAATCCTGGGCATTCACTCTCTTTTGCATTTGTTAGCTGCGATATTTTAAAAGACTAAGTGATTTGTAATAACTGATCACCCATGGGTGAACACTTTTTACAGAGTGATCACTCCATATCTGACCTCTCAGTTCTTATCCTCAAAGGAATTCTGTACAATACCTTCAAAAGATGACTCTGAGAACTTAAATTCAGAAGTCTGCTAGACACTGAAAACCATGGACTTAATAGATACATTGGTTTTTATGGCCCCTTACAACTTGTAACACATCCTGTTGCCTACTAACCACTCATTGTCCTACAGAGGTGTTAATTGCCCACTTCATTTTAAGTGTCCCCCTACAATATGTGTTTCAGAGTAGCAGCCATGTTAGTCTGTATTCGCAAAAAGAAAAGGAGTTCTTGTGGCACCTTAGAGACTAACAAATTTATCTGAGCATAAGCTTTTGTGAGCTACAGCTCACTGATGAAGTGAGCTGTAGCTCACGAAAGCTTATGCTCAGATAAATTTGTTAGTCTCTAAGGTGCCACAAGTACTCCTTTTCTTTCTACAATATGTGTGAATCACTTATGCTTAATAATCTGTCCCACCTTATATTTAGCATGGACAATCTAGTTTCCTTCTTCAGACCTGAAGAAGAGCTCTGTGAAGCTTGAGAACATGTCCATTCCACCAACTGAAGTTGGTCCAATAAAAGATATTACCTGATCCACCTTGTCTCTCTCTCTAATCTTCATTTCACTCATAATTTGAGATTGTTTGCCCATTTCTCTCCCCGTCTTTTTCTTCCCAACAGACAATAGGTACTGACAACCTGGGAAAACTGATAGCAAGAATGGCCAAAATAACTCTTTGGCTCAGATTCCTGAACCTTTGATCATCACATGTTCATACCACCTTCCTTCATAGTACACCTGCTGTCTGCACAATCCCGCACTTTTGTTCACAAAAACCAGTCTCGGTGAATCCCTTTGTGTTGCTAGTGACTGAATAACATCCTCTGTAAGGAGGGAAGGAACACTGTCCAGGACAGCTGCTGCTAGGTTAGTGATCTAACATGGAAGCTGGGGAGAAAACTTACCCTAGCACTACATTATGTAAAGTGTTGTATTGGTATTCAACTCAGCCACAGAGAGCTAAGATATTTCGAGGTGAATGAAATAGGTACACACATTCTACCTTTGGTGGCGGTGTTTGGTTTTTTTTTTACACAACAGAATAGCATATTTTTTTTATTCTGAATGCCCTAGGGTCCATAAAAGTCCACTCACCATCCAGGTACTCAGTGTTAACTAAAGGAATTCACCCTGCAGGTCAGAAAAATCTCCAAAAATCTCGGAACAGTGTTAAAACTCCAAAAATGTATTTGGTCCAACCAAATATCACAAGTCAGTTCCAGATGAATAAAAGAAATGGGTAACATAAAGTTGCCTAGCAACAGCATTAATAAATATGGTCATACAGCAGGAATTTCCTCTCAATTTGTGTTTCATATCCTTTTGTGGTTTTTGTCTCTTGGCTGGAAGGAAAAGATTATAGGTTTACTGGAGAAATGGGTATAAGCCAGGTTTTAATATATGCTGCTTTTTCATTAATTTGAGAAAAGTTTATGAACTAGTCCCACTGGCTGAGAACCTATTCAGGATTCAGAAGCATTTGTTGAATAGCTTGGATGTATTATGAACAGATGATGGATTGTTAAGTTTGGCTGTTCACTCTAAGTGGTCTCTTAGTATTTCTGCTCCCTCATCGCATGACAAATGTATTAGCAGAAGAATAATGAATGGCAAGTAGCAAATAATACACAGACAGAATAAAATTATTGAAATTTCAGGATTCCCAGGCATTGCTACTCAGAGCATAACTATCCATAACTATTTAGAATCATCCAATAGTCTCAAACATATACTATAGCCCCATGAATAACAGGGAGTTGAATTTGAGTAGTTTTTCCCCTTCTCTTGTTATGTGAAGAGATGTGGTAAACAAGTACCGCATGGATAGCCTATCCCCAAACTGAGAAAATGCAGATGCATATTGGTAAGGTGGATATTGGTGCATATTGGATTAAGGTGGCTTAACTGTAACCAAATATATTTCTTTATCCAGGTGCTACCACCTTGAATGTCCTGGTTCTTAACCTTTAGGAGGGATATTTCCCTCAGTGACATCACAGTATTAGACAAAACAGATAGGTGCAAACATGAACATTATTCATTGAGATTTTTCTCAAAATTATATAAAAAGATCAAATGAAGTGAGGATCACACAACAACCCTGGAACAAGGTGTGTGTTTTAGAGCCAGCAAAACTTGGCATGGAAACGTCATCAGTGGCTGAAAATAAAGGCAAGCTTAGTCACTGAACCTTTACAAGTACCTCAAACACTGGTAGTACAGCAAGTAAATTAGAAATTCTCTCAAAAGAAAAGACTAATGAAAGCAAGTCACACATTAAAGTTATCACAGAGTTAAGAGATATACGAAAAGTGCAAAATATCAGAGGTTCTGCATAAGGGAGTGATTTAATCAACATCAGTCTT
Organism: Caretta caretta; assembly: GCF_965140235.1. NCBI lineage: Eukaryota > Metazoa > Chordata > Testudines > Cheloniidae > Caretta > Caretta caretta. Next base: position 301,852,285 of record NC_134206.1, on the reverse strand, counting down.
ACCATGCATCTACTGTGCCAACTGGCATAAACACAAGGAAATATTGTCAATGTGGCAATTTTGTTTTTTTTTTTACTTCCTTCTTAGGAAACACCTGCTGAGCTGTTTGCATTTTATATATTTGAAAGACCAGTTAGAAGTAGGAGTAGATGCCTTAGGACTTTATCCTTAAAGCTCCGTGTAATGAAGTCTAGGTTAAGTATATCAAAATCTGTGCTGATTTCTTAACTGGCAAACCTGCTCCTGAAGTTCAGTTTGCCTGAGAAGATGGAGAATGGAATTGCTATCCATGTAGAATTTATTTGGTGATATAGATCCAGTCATCTCCTTATGGGAAATTATAGCACACGGAATGCGATTGCATGTGGCTGCAAGGACACAGCCAGGGTGAAGGCCCTAGTTACTTCCTCAATATTTTTAATCTCTTCCTTTCAGTAAGTACATTTTTATTAGAATAATTTCTTAATTACTTGCCTTGGTCAAGATGCTGAAGAAGTGAGGCATTTTTGTATTCGCTTCTTCTTCCCACTCCGCAATACACATGCCCAGACACAGATTAGCAGGTTAAATGGTGAATAGGGCTTCTTGAGAGCCATTTATGCTGGCATAAATAGTATCCTTCCTACTTGTCAATCTGTGCTCAGTCTTCAGCAGTTGTTTCTAAATTTTGTGCTCTCCTTCATTTCTCCTCTGCTCTGGCTGAAGCAGGGATTTCCCTAGACGACCCCCCCCCTTCCAAGGGAGGGTGTACACTCCTCCCCCACCGAATTTCCCCAACCCCACCCCCCAATTTTGTGAACTAGTTACATGCAGTGTTGCCAATTTAGTGATTGTTTGGAAATTTGAATTGAAATTGAAACATTAATACACCCTATAAAAGCATATACAGTGTATGATAAAATACGTGTAGCTGAAAAAGTAGAATAGATTTGAAAAGTATGAACATAGATTAGCTTCCTTATACAGCTGTTGTTTTTTATGACAATGTCAGTGCATCCATTTAGTGATGTTGGCCAACCTAATAATTTGAAATTATGATTTGCAAGCAAAGTCTAAATGAGCTCTCCCTGACAGCTAGTGATGAGCTGGGGGCTGGGGGGAAAGGCTTCAGGACCAGATTGTATTTACAGTCACACCTAATCTACCTAGGTATCCAGAAAACAGAGCTATGTTGCCCAAGTGGTAGATTCTGGCTGGGGTTGGGTTACAAATCACTTGAATGCGGGGGTAATGAAATGTTGTTATTCTTATTGTATGAGTAAAGGGCAGTAGAACTATACTTAGCCTGTGCTGATTGAGGGCATCGAGAGGCAGAGTGGGGAACAGGTGTTTTGCTTGATGGTCTGCCTGGGTCACAAGGACTATTTGACCTGCCCCTCTCCATTGTTTAAAGAAAGAGCTGATTAGGCTTCATAGATAGCCTTATGTTTTGTTAATTGACCACTACAGCTGAAATCATTGATAATCATGTCTAAGTGCTTAGACCTGCTATGGGACAGTGTTTCTGTGGAAGAGATGGCCCAGTCTGCACTAGCAGCGAGATTCCCCAGCTGAGAGCTCAGCTAAAATCACTGAGAGCTGGTGGAACCTCAAGAGACCAACTCGCAGAGGTCACAATGGCAGGTGGCAGCAGAAGGTGACGGTGCAGGGCCATTGGCAACAGAGCGATGGAGTGAACGGATGCACAACGAACAACAGTGGCCAGAGCGAACAGTGAGCAGCTGGAGGAACAAGCAAGTTGCCTTCTTTCTCCCACCTTGGAGGTGAACTCATGTGAAAGCACCTCTAAACTCTGAGTCTCCAATGACCAAGGACAACACTGGTGAGTGAGGGGGGGGGGTGGAGGGAAAATGAGGGGCATGTTCAATAAACATTTGTTTGTTGGACTATATTTTAGTTACTTTGCTCCAGAATGCTAGATTTGTGACTGGGAATGGAAATTATATAAATATGTTTCCCAATAGGCCAAGATTTTTAAAATGCATTATTTGCCAAGGTTGTTATCTCACATTGTTGCTATCTTGAGAGGTCATTATGTTGGGGAGTTTCTGTACTAAACATTTTTATTATTCTAATTAATTTTTACATAAGAATGGCCATACTGGGTCAGACCAATGGTCCATATAGCCCAGTAGCCTATCTCCTGACAGTGGTCAAGGCTTCAGAGGGAATGAACAGAAGAGGTAATCACCAACTGATCCATCCCCTTTTGCCCATTCCCAGCTTCTGGCAAACAGACTGGGGACACTCAGAGCATGGTGTTGCATCCCTCCCCATCCTGGCTAATAGCCACTGATGAACTTATTCTCCAGGAACTTATCTAGTTCTTTTTTTTAATCCTGTTATAGTTTTGGTCTTCACAGCATCGCCTGGCAAAGAGTTCCATGGGTTGACTTGATGCTGTGTGAAGAAGTACTTCCTTTTGTTTTTTTTAAACCTGCTGCTATTAATTTCACTGCTAGTTCTTGTGTTATGTGAAGGATTAAATAGCATTTCCGTATTCACTTTCTTCATACCAGTCAAGATTTTATAGATCGCTGTCATATCCCACCTTAGTCGTCTCTTTTCTAAGCTGAAAAGTTCCAGTCATTTTAATTTCTCCTTCTGTTTCATACCCCTAATCATTTTAGTTGCTCATCTCTGTACCTTTTCTAATTCCAATATATCTTTTTGGTGATGGGGTGACCTGATCTGCACACAGTATTCAAGGTGTGCACGTACCATGGATTTATATAGAGGCAATATGATATTTTCTGTCTTATTATCAATCCCTTTCTTAATGATTCCCAACATTCTGTTTGCTTTTTTGACTACCACTGCACATTGAGTGGATATTTTCAGAGAACCATCCACAATGACTCCAGCATCTCTTTCTTGAGCGTTAACAGCTAATTTAGACCCCATCATTTTGTATGTGTAGTTGAGATTATGTTTTCCGATGTGCATTACTTTGCATTTATCAACACTGAATTTCATCTGCCATTTTGTTGCCCAGTCACACGGGTCTGTGAGATTCCTTTGTAACTCTTCACAGTCTGCTTTGGACTTAACTATCTTGAATAGTTTTGTATCATCTGCAAATGTTGCCACCTCACTATTCATCCATTTTTCCAGATCATTTATGAATATGTTGAACAGTAATGGTCCCAGTACTGACCCCTCAGGGATATCTCCATTCTGAAAACTGATAATTTATTCCTACCCTTTGTTTCCCATCTTTTAACCAGTTACTGATCCATGAGAGGATTTCCCTCTTATCCCAATGGCTTACTTTTCAAAAGTCAATTTAAATTAAAAAATATTAAAAAACATTTATTTGTTTTAGAAATCTAGAACTGTTATGTGTTTTGGTGTAATTTGCATTATCCTTATGCTAAATTTGCATAGGCCTAATAAAACGTTTAATTTATTCACATCTCTTTTATATGTTGCAGGTCAAAGTGAAAATGAAAAGACAAAAAACAATGCAAAAAATTTTCCACTCAAAGGCCTCTAAAACCAACCAAGGTGAAGAACACATCAGGAACCAAGAATATATCAACATGTCATCTGAAGGTTCAAGTGGTGTATCTACATCCAAAGAACCCAAAGCACAAATACAGTTACCTACTGAAGAAACAGTGTCTCCAAAAGCTAAAGGCAGTTCCCGATGTTTGTTCGTTGAAGTGTTCCCATTTATTGAAGTTACAAAAGATGGCTACTGGTGCATCTCTTGCAAAAAAGCTTACAAAGAAGGAAAGCTTCCCAATGCTGTAATTGGTAAAACTGGAGGAGCTTGGTTTGTCAGACCAATCAGCAAAGCCAATGCTGACAAATACGTGAAAAGGCTGCAAAACACCATGCCTCTGGAGTGCATCAACATGCAGAAAGCCTTATTAGCCCACTTTCAAAAACAATTTTAGAAGTACTTAATGAGGCTGTTAAAAATGCTGAAGACACAACACAGTTCATGCAAACAAGCATAGCTGTGGCATCATACTTTCTATTTAAGCAAGAGATACCACACACTACAGACTGGTGGCCAATGTTAAGTGCATTGTCACTTGTTCATCTTGAAGTTGAACACTGTTTTCAAACAAGACCGGCATATGCTCACTATCTTTCTGCAAGAAACTCAACTGACTGGCTAGAAGCATGCGGTGCACCAGTGAAAGACTCAACAGTTGAAAAAGTGAAAAACTCTCTCACCACATTCAAAAAATTTGCATGCATGGCTTATGAATGCACTGATGCAAATGGGGATCAAATATTAAGTCATTGTATATGTTATCTTGATGTCAGTAGTAGGCCAGTAGATGTGTTTCTAGATGTTCAAGTTATAGAAGACACATCAGCTGCATCTGTGACAACCCACATCTTAGAAGAGTTAAATGCTTGTCAATTGGACCCCAAACAGATGGTTGCTTGTGCATTTGATGGAGCTGCAAACTTCTCTAGAAGACATGGTGGAGTACAAGCTTTGCTCAGAGAAAAGTGTAACCCTAATTTCTCCTATACATACTGGAGAGGCCATCTACTCCAAATAGAGCTAGTACAAGCTGCAGATTCTAGACAAAAGACATTAAAAAAGCTATACATTTAATGTGTTCATTATATTCTTTTTTCAGCAAGAGTCCAAAAAGACTGAATATCTTGGAAAATATAGAAGATACACTGGGACTGAAGTTCAAATTAGTCCAACCTGGGAAAATCCACTGGCTTTCTCCTGAGCAATCCTTGGCTGTTGTCTTAAAATTACTCCAGCCATTATTACTGGCTTTGGAAAGTATTTACCAAGATGCGATGGATCTAAGTTGTGAGGCTGGTGGATTACTTTTGCTACTACGTTCAGAGAAGATTATTGCCATTCTCTCTGTTCTAAGTCTACTGTTGAAACCACTTGGGTCATTAAACAATGTCATCCAGGCATCTGCTATAACAGTAGTATGTCTTTGTCCAGCAATAGAAGCTACATTTGGATCAATCAGAGAGCTATCCATTGAAAAAGTACTGGAAGAAGCAAAGACTTCAGTCCAGAAGTTGACTAATGAAGGCATTTATTTTGAATCCTTAAGTGAAGAGGACAAGAAGTGTTTGTTAAGACAACTGAAAAAGTACACAGAGTTGATTCTTACAAATCTACGACAGCGTCTTCTAGATTCTACTGAACCTCCACGTAGCTTTTACAGTGTAAAACACTGACCATTGAGTGGAGTGCAGCACTACCAGAAATGGGGCTGCCATGTGCTCAGGACAGAATAGAGAATTTGAACACAGAGTGGAATATTATACAATGAATGAATGAAGATTTGACTTCAACTTCTTTTTTATCATCACTAGTGGCTCGACCCCATCTTTGTGCTATGTTTTCTGGACGAAAGAAGTAGGAATTCATCTCTTGCTACTCCCAGTCACAACAGCTACAGTTGAGTGTTCTTTTTCATCATTGAATAGAATTTTGTGTTCTGAAAGAAGTCGCCTTCTGCCTGATCATGTGAATGAACTAATGAGCATATCAACTGAAGGAATGGAAGTACTGGACACATGAGAAGCCACCAAAGATGAACATACTGCATTCAAGAAGTTCATTAATAGAGTTGTGCAAAATTATAACAAGAAACCAAGAAGGATGTAGATGTAGTGCTTCATAGAAGGCTTGAGTAGCCAACTTTAATTTGTGTGATGGTTTTAAAACATGAGTTAAATCTAATAAAATGGTCATGAAACATTTTTCAGTTTTTACCTCTGGTGTCATACAGCCCAACTTCGCTCTCATGGTCTCACCCTTCCTTGGCCCTGACCCTCTCCACCCTCCCCCGCCGCGTAAATTCGAACACCCCTCCTAATTTCAATTCCTCGGGAAAACACTGGGCTGAAGAAAGCTACAAATATTGTTAGACTAGAGAGGAAATTTGGAAGACTGTTTTGAATGCCATTCAATATTATTGGTTAGTGGTGCAATGAGATCGATGAAGTCCGTACATACACTTAAGAGTATGAATGTATCACTCTGCTATCATATCTAAGCTTCCATGTCCTGACAACCAAAACTGCTGGATCATTCTTTGCATCTAGAATAAGTTTCTCATATAGCCATGCAATATTCTGTAACCTGCTGCCCAACATACTGCAAAGCTACCAACTCACAGAGCTGGTTCAGAAAACAAGGTAGCTTGAATTAAATCACATTTTTCTCTCTTTAAGGTTTGACTTCATCACTTATATCTGTTGGAAGACGATTAATTTGTTTTCAGTAGACCAAAATGTATTAGACATTTTCCAGCAGTCCCTGCCCTGTGGAACACACTGTATAATGCTGGACAGACAAAGGGGAACAAAGTGGATACTGCCAGAGGTAGGGGATCGGGGGGGGGGGGAATGAAGTTGGGGGGAAGCTGGAGGGGCTTACAGTTTGGGGTCCTGGAGGGGGTATCTGTGGCAGGAGTACTCACTGGAGGGGGGCGGGGCAGTGTTGCTCCCTGTCACAATGGTAGGGCGGCTGATGCAAGCCCAGGATGCAGCGAGAGGCATCAGTCAGCACCTCCCTACAAGAGCCCCTCTCCAATGCTGGGAGCTGGAGCCTGGGTGGGGGGCATCCGGCAGCTGTGGCTTGCAGGGGAATGGACCAATCAGCTGCAGATGTAGGGGAGGGACCAATCTGGAAAGAGACCAATCGGAGCTCTTTCTGAGCTCCAATTAGTCTGCTCTGCAAATCCCCAGACATTTCCTGTGATTTTAAAATCCTACCAGGATAGAGGATGGAGACCCAGAAAAAGGAGGCTATGTCCAGGACAACCCTGATGTATGGTAATCCTGAACAATATTCACTACAGATAGCATGGCAGAAGTGGGGTTTAAAGAGGGACTCAAGAGTGGACATGGTAGGGAGCTCCAGGAGGTCACACAGTACATACAGGACCATATGGAAGGAGTTAGAAAGGCAATTGTCCGAGAAACCAATTCATGGATGGACCCCACAGGAAACAGCAAACCAGTTTAACCCAAGTCTTCAACAGATCTCAGACTGAATCAGACCTTTACAGAGGCTCAGTAACATTATAAAAATTAATACAAAAATAATGTTTGCTGCCTCTTCACTTAGTTGTATCTGGCAGCAAAAGAGTGCCAGTAATAATACGAATGACCCACTTATAGGGAACACGGATATTGCAAAACCTCAGCTATTGTGAAGAACAATGGAAAGTCCCCAAAACTGTTTCAAGGAACCTCCATTTGGGTTGGAGTGACCTTTCAGTCTGTTTTCAATGTACTTTAACACCACTCTAAACAGGCTCTGTTGTGCTAAATCCCATTGGAATGCAGCACTTCACGCCTGCAAGGTAGGTAATAGATGCTCCATTTAAAGAGGATTATCTCCTTCCTCTCCTCTTCTGCTCTGATTGAACAAAGGAGGAGGGGGAGGAGATAATCCTTTTAGAAAGCAGCACTTCACACCTGCCAGGTAGGTAATAAATGTTGCATTCCAAAGGGATTAGCACAGGGGAGCCTGTTTAGAGTGGAATGAAATATTTTAACATGCTGGACTGACAGTCCTGGAGACTGGAGATCTCTTTTTTATCCAGGGACATGGTACAGCTTTGTTACTATAATTATTTACTATATGCTAGCTGTATATACAACATTAAAATGAAATGGACACAAATGTTGGTGTGTTGTATCAAATAAGTGCGTTATTTCATGAGCAGTACCTAATCTGGGTAGGATGGAATCAGTAATAACAAAATGCCACTTCATATTTAAAGATACACCTGAGCTGTTATATGCCACTTCGTTTCCTAATGCATAATTCACAAAAGGGAACAAAAGGCCCAGGACACTCTGTGAGGGTCACATCACAGATATTCCTATTATTATTTTTTTTATGAGATGCTCTTCTGCCTTATGACATGAGGCAACCCAGACTTTCCACCTCTGTCTGTTGAATACCATGTTTCTTGCTTTGTTATAGTCTGCTTTCATGATATCAACATCTTTCTCTGTGGTTTTCCTATGTCGCCTGTTGAGCTCCTCTTTTCTGTCTTCCAGCAGACCATATCCAATCAAGGGATTGTCTAGGAATACAGTTTTTTGACATCTGCACCACATGTCCAAACCACTTCAGCCTTCTTTCTTGAATCTTTGTCTCTTTAGTCTGCTGGGGCAGTCCTTTTTAACACATCAGCACTGGTTACTTTATCCTACAGTGGACACCAAATATTCCTCACAAGCATCTCAACTGAAATGCATTAAGTTGCCTGTTGTGGGTTTCTAGCATTTGCCAAATTTCAGAAGCACATCACAATGTGGGTATCAGAATGGCATTGTATAACTTTGTCCTAGGTATTGTGTGAATCTCCTTATTTTTTCAGATATTTGCCAATCTTGAAAAGACTCCACTTTCCTTCCCAGTTCTTGATTCCACCTCCTCATGGAATTGGCAATTGCCATTAATTGTGCACTAAGTCATATAAATTCATTAACCATGCCATATTATTAACTATCAATCATGGGTGCATCATCATTATTGACTCCTCTCAACTATCTTGACTTTCATTTTCTTTTGGCTGATTCTTAATCCTACTTTGGTAGCCTCACGTTTGACATTGGTAGTGGCATCACCATCTGCGTCCAACAGAATAATGTTATCTCCAATGTTAAGATCTTGTTTTCCTCTTCTCCATAAAATTTCTATATTTTTATTTGATGTTGCTTTTTGATCATGTGATCTATCACAGTGAAGAAGAGGTGAGGTGATAAGATGCACATGTTGCATGTTCAGATTTAATAAGTCACAATGTCAAATAACTAACTCAGTTGAAGTTGTAAGAAAATTAAGCAATACTTGATACAGCACTATACAGAATACAGAAAAGGAAACGTATATAGCAAAATTGAGACTGGAGAAGTAAAGCAGCCTGCTTCAGCTCACTTCTATCTTCCCAAAACTTACCTTTTATATATTAGTTTACAGTATTGCCAACTGCATATGCTCAAAAATCATGAGTCAGGCTCACCAAAAATCATGAGATTGGCTTTCAAATCAGGAGACTATGTAAAAATACTAAATTTGGTGTTCATATTTGCCTTATGCTTTTTGAGCCTTTCGGGTGCCCTGGGGTCACGTTTTGAAGCTTTCTCCACAGTCACAAGAGTAGAAACTTACTTTTGCTTTAAGAATGAAGGCCGAAATCACCAAATATCCACAGTATCAGAGGGGTAGCCATGTTAGTCTGGATCTGTAAAAACGGCAAAGAGTCCTGTGGCACCTTATAGACTAACAGACGTATTGGAGCATAAGCGTTCGTGGGTGAATACCCACTTCGTCGGATGCATGTATTCACCCACGAAAGCTTATGCTCCAATACGTCTGTTAGTCTATAAGGTACCACAGGACTCTTTGCCGCTTTTACAAATATCCACATAACACCAGGAGCTGGGGCTTTAAGGAAAACAATAATGACCATTATGAGACTCATGACAAAATCATGAGAGTTAGCAACAAGAAAATCCTTTCTCATGCTTTTTCCCCCCAGCATTGGTTTTGCTGACATTTTGCTTAGTTTGAATATTCTCAACATAACCTAATCAATAAACTAATGACATCTGTAATCATATTTAGCTCTTAATGACTTAAACATTAATCAACACATCACTTAATGGTTTGCTGTTACATTGATTACAGAACACATCTGCTATAACATATGCTCCTCGTCCATTTTGTCAATTACTAATTTTATCAATTACAGTGCATTTATGTGTATCCCTTATCAATTACATCATTTTGTCAGTTACAATACACATATATAATAATAGGCAGCCTTTTAAATATTATGGGTGTTTACAGAAAAGAGATCAAGAAAAAATGACCTGTTGACTGGGCAGCTCTTTTCATGGTATCTGATTTCCATAATTGGTAAGTTAAAAGCATCTTTCAATAGATTATTTTATTAATAATAGAAAACACCTTCCCTGTATCAGTTACAAGTGGTCCCTTTTTGGGCTAGGTCAGCTAAATGAAAGTAAAAGTGAAGTGGGTTATTAAGTGCAGTCCTACTGATTGATTACAGACATTTTCCTGATCATTAGTTTAACACAAAGTACTGGGGTCATCTAAAGTTCATCATAGGTTCCTCTTAAATACAAAGAATTATAGAAACATGGCTTACTGAGACTTTGGCTCACCTAGAGAGAATGAAATGGTTATAGTAGTTTGGTTCATTTACTAACACATCCCTGTCACACTCCAGTGACAATATCAAACCAATCAATCGAACCATTTTGTCCTTAGACAGCATTTTGAACCTTTATACAGCATCTTAGACAGGGACACTATATTTCTAGGAAGCCCATATTTTCACAAGATCTTCCATATTAACTTTCTCAGTCGAAAGCTTTGGTGAAATCTATAAAATTTAAGACTAATCTTCTCTCATAAGCAAGCCCTTTCTCAATCAATCATCTCAGGGTAAAAGTGTGATCTATACACAATCTTTTTGGTCTAAAGTCTGCTTGCTCAGTCTGTAGTTTTTCATCTATGACCAGTTTGATTCTGTTCAATAACACACTACAGAACACTTTTCTAGGTACTTTCTGTAGTGTTATTCCTTGCCAATTGTCACACCCCTGATGGTTTCCTTTCTTCAGTAATTTACAGATCACACATTCCTTCCGCTCCTCTGGACACATTTATTTCCTCCAAACAATATTACAAAGTTTATGTATTTCACGTACTGCCATCTCTTTCCCAGCTTTAAGCATTTCAGCAATAATCTTCTCTTCATCGGGAGCTTTGCCATTTTTTATCAGTAGCCTCTTTTTTCTACTTCTGAAATGTCTAGCAGTGAGATATTTAATTACTCACCTCCTTCTTCACAGGCATGAATTAATGCTCCCCTGGGAATGAGATTTTCTGGAAAAGGAAATTCCTAAATTCCATCTAGGACCTGCATTCATTTTGGGGATACCCACCGTCTTATGTTGGGAGCTGCAAAGAGAGGCTGATTTGCAAAAGTCCAATTTGGAATTGAAGAGCTTCTGTGAGCTTCTCGCAGGTGCTAAGGGGAACATGGAGTTGAGGCATTATTCTCCCATTCTGTGCTCCCCTGTGCCTGCTTTGGCGTCTCCTGGGCCCCACTTGTAGTGCTTGGATACTCAGAGGGAAGCATCAGGCACTGTTTGTATTAGCCTTGTAGTGTACTCCTCATTTCCCATGCTATGGTCTGAGACATTCAGTGACAACACATTATGGCCCCAGCAAACAACAACAAGGAGGCTGCTAAGCCCTATATATAAAGACCACAGTTTGCCCTCTTGCCTCCAGTTCTTTAGCCACAGTCCTCTTGCCCTGTTCCCTAACTCTGCTTCTTTCTCCCTTTCTTGTTCTAAGGTAGAAGAGAAACATAGAAAAGAAAGATGAGCCAAGAGAGGAAAGAGACTAGTTGAGGGGATTTGGCAATACACTCAAAAAATAAATAAACCTAGCTGAAAGAAAAAGATTCACTGATGATTGAAATATAATGAAGAAGAACCCCACAAGCACCACATATAATTCTAATGAGGCTCCCAAAGAGCAGAATCTTATTTATCTGTCTATTTATGAAAATTGATGCAACAGCTGTCATGTATCTTGCTAAACTTAATCAAAGTGACTGGATTCGGCAGTGTAAATTTCAGCTGTATATTCATTGACAGAGGATAGAAAAATACTTCCAATAAAGATGTGTCAGAGTACATGCTAGAAGGTATTCAATAAAACAAACCTCACTAAGTCAAGGCTTCTGATAGAAAGGTTTGTGCTTAAGTACCTGGCTCAGTTAGTGGGTTTTTATTTTATGTCTTTATTTATTGGTAGTGAAATTAAACATTTCCCAATGATAAAATCATTGGGCATATACACTTAGACAGCAAGACACAAACTAGTGCTGCAGATAGTAATAAATGGTCACTCTAAAATTAAAGTGTAGCGGAGGTAAACACACAATTTTTTAAAAACTGGATGATAAAAATCACTTGAGGACACAAACACAGCAAAAATAGCCCCCAAGAATTATCATTTTCATTGCTTTGCAGAACTTTTAATAAGTTTGTTTTCTTCAGTGCCTCTCTAGCTGTTTTCATGTCCCTTTTTCAGTTATTCTGAAAGAGTCTGTAATAAAAAGCCCCACTATGACTAAACTACAGAAGCCATGAGACTTAGATAACTGCCTGTCTGCCAGCTGGGTTGTGTCACACTATAACACATCTTACAGTCCTGTAAACAGTTTGATCGGGGAGCTTTCTACCATTTGAAAGGATTTTGAAAATATCATAGAAATTAGAAATAGGGAAAGAAAAGTATTCATAGACTCCAAGGCCAGAAAGGACTATTATGATCCTCTAGTCTGACATGCTGTACAACACAGGTAATAGAATTTCCCCCAAAATAATTCCTAGAGTGTATCTTCTGGAAAAACATCCAATCTTGATTTAAAAATGATTAGTGATTGGTAAATTGTTCCAGTGGCTAATCACCCTCATTGTTCAAAATGTATGCCTTATTTCCAGTCTTAATTTGTCTAGACATTGGATCATGTTATATCTTTCTCTGCTTGATTGAAGAGCCCACTATTAAATGTTTTTTTCCCATACAGGTACTTATAGACTAATCAAGTTACCCTGTAACCTTCTCTTTGCTAAGCTCCCTGAGGTGATCACTGTTTATAAGGCATGCTTTTTAATCCTTTAACCATTGTCCTGGTTCTTCTCTGAACCCACTACAATTTATCAACATCTTTCTTGAATTGTAGACACCAGAACTGGACACAATATTGCAGACCGGTCACACCAGTGCCAAATACAGAGGTAAAATAACCTCTCTACTTCTCCTCAAGATTCCCCTATTTGTGCATCCAAGGATTTGTCCACAGCTTTGCTGTGGGAGCTCATGTTCAGTTGATTATCCACCACAACCCCCAAATCATTTTCAGAGTCACTGTTTTTCAGGATAGACTTATCTATTATGTAAGTATGGCCTACATTTTTTTAACCTCAATTTATACATTTACATTTAGCCATATTAAAAAGCATATAGTTTGCTTGTGCCTAGCTTACAAAAAGATCCAGATCACTTTGAATCAATGATCTGTCCCCTTCATTATTCACCACTCCCCCAATTTTTGCAGCATCTGCAAACTTCATCAGTGATGATTTTATATTTCCTTTCAGGTCACTAATAAAAATGTTAAATAGTGCAGGGCCAAGAATCGATCCCTATGGAACCTCACTAGAAACACATCCACTCAATAATGATTCCCTGTTTACAATTACATTGTGAGAACTACCAGTTAGCCAACTTTTAATCCATTAAATGTGTGACATGTTAATTTTACACTGTTCTAGGTTTTTTTTAATCATAATGTCACATGGTACCAAGTCAAATGCCTTAAAGAAGTCTAAGTATGTTACATGAACAAACTTGCCAACTTGTAATCTCATGGAAAAAAAAGATATCAAGTTACTTTGACAGGATCTTTTTTCATAAACCCATGTTGATTGGCATTAATTATCTTACCTTCATTTAATTGTTTAGTAATCGAGTCCCATATCAGCCAGTCTAATATCTTGCCTGAGATGGATGTCAGACTGAGAGAGCACTAATTACCCAAGTCATGCCATTTACCCTTTTAAAATATTAACAAACATTGGCTTTCTTCCTAGGATGGTCTAGGTTTATTTCATCCTGCCTCAGAACAGAGGGCTGGACTTGACAACCTCTTGAGGTCCCTTCCAGTCTGACATTTCTATGATTCTATACTTTGGGGGATCAGGTATGTAGCACGCTCTACTCTACTCGCCTAATCTATGCCTCACTAGCTACACTGTCATTTGTTCCTGTGCTAGCTGGGTGTGCAGTTTCTGCACTCTACACGCCACCATAAACATAAACATACGGTGAGGGTAAGGGGTACTTCCTGCTTGCTGAAGATCCTGAATGGATTAGGGAGAAACACTTGACAGGTGGCAGTCCTGAGGCTCTATGGTGTTGGGAGAAAGTGACCACCCATGAACTAGATCATGGAGCTAGCAGAGTTAGAATGGCAGGGTATGCTTATGCTTTATACCTGGACATTCTACTTTTTCTGGTGTGCACATCCTTGCCATGTGACCTCTCTATTAAACGCTAATGTAAACACAAACCACTGCCCCCTGGAATAGCTGTATGATAACAAAGAGCCATTGGTATTATGTGAATCTTCACCTTCTTATGGTTTATTTCCTTAGAAGGAGGGAAGAGCACTCAATGTAGAATTAAAACTGAAAAGTTATCAGAATTTCCCCATTATATCTAACACAAAATAATAACTCAAAGTATTACAACTTTAAAAAAATTGAAGGCAATGGACTAGTTATTACACATACAAATTACCATTTTTCATCTTCAAATGAAGAATACATTTTGCCTATTTCCCTAAAAGCAAGAACCTAAAAACCAAACAATTTTAGAATTAACAAAAGTTTATTATATAAACACTTGCATATTTCTTGCATAGTAGCAAATGTTTTAAGCCAACTGAAAGATGCTCTGAATTTGCTGATGTGACAGTGAATTATAGAGGATATGACAGCTATGTAAATGTTGTGCATTTCTGAACCCCTTGAATAACATATACATTTAGGACCATTTACTGTGCTCTAAAGATTTGAAGATACCATTAGAAATCGCAAAGCCACTTGCAATTCCATATAAAATACTGATATTCATTACCATCTAAAGAAAGTTAGCAATTTTTAGAAAGTTTTCAGATCCCAAGGCATTACGGCCATGCAGTTTACCAAAGGATTTTACTAAAATTGTATTTTTGCAAGGTCTTCTGCTTTTTTATTAGACAAAATTAATAATTTTTAAGTTATATATTCTTCTGAAAACATTGAAATCAGGCAAGATTTCCTTATACTTTTCTGGACAAACCCAGGGTTGCTTTTGTTTGGTTGGTTTATTTGTTTTTTGTTGTTGTTGTTTTGAGAAATTGAATAAAAGGGTGACAAACAACATTTTTCATGTAAGACCAAAAAGCCTGTTAAAATAAATTTTGCTTTTCTGTGTATAATTCTAGGTGGCAAGGGATGTCTTCCATGAATGAATAATGACTGACTAGGCATCTGTGTATTGAAACTCGGCAAATGTGACCTTGCAAGACCATATTGAAACATTAAACATATTGACAATTTTAGCTTCTTTGTCTTTCCAGGCTTTCAAAACCACTTTATTACAGCTCTAAAGTAAAATGCAACGTCTTTGTAGCCCATTTCATTTTTGCTCAGCATTTCACTTGAGTACAATGTCACCTGCTGATTCCAACGAGGCGCAAACACTTTGTTTCCTATTATTCAACATCTGAATGAAGCTGCTCCAACAATATGAGCTGAAGTACTCAGATGATATCCAGTTCTACACCTTCCTGACGTCATCACCCAGCTTTCTCAATGCCTAGTCAAGATCAACACCAGCATGAAGAGCAGTTGACTAAAGTTGAAGCAAGACAAGTCTAAGGTAATGTTGGTAGAGAAAGGGAAATACCTGAAAAGAGTTCACTTTCTCATATCTCATACCACTGAGGGCATCTGCTGTTGGGTTAATCCAGTCTGCAGGCTTGGAGTTCTTTTGATATTCTCAGTGCTATTGGATGTTCAGATGGCCAGGGCAGCTTCGATCTGAAAGCAACAAGAGGACTGCAGGTCATCCTATCAGAGATATACCTGGCCACGGTCATCCATACATTTTTAATCTCCATTCTTTATTATTGCAAATCACTGTATTTAGGAATGAAGCTACATGTCTGGAATGAGCTCAAGATGGTACAAAATACACTGAGACCAGCTGATTAGCATCAGGTTGATGTATCACCCTAGTGTTCTGTTCTGAGCACAGGCTTCCCATTGAATAAAAAATGCATTCCAAGATATCTCTATTGTGGGATTGGCCCATCTACTGGAGTGATTACTATTCTTTTCATGATCTTGACCTCCCATAACTGCAGTGTTCCACTGTAACAGTGAAACTGTTGACCAATAGGGGAAGCCTTAGGTTTCTGGGGGACAGAACTTTTGCAGCTGTTAGATGTGGACTACTGGACTCACTCCTACAAGGGTTAGTGACCACAGTCTTCAGTGTTCAGAAATAAAGTAATAACTAATCTCTTTCATTTAGGCCCAGAGCCTCAAAGATATTTAGGTTCCTTATTTTCATGGATCAGGTCAAAGTTAGGAGCCTAAAGAACTTAGGACATCTGGTCCTGAGGCTTTTCTTGCACTAGAGAAATCAATGGTTTGTGCTTTAGTCAGTTATTTCTCAACAATTAAAATACAAATAATGCCACCAAATTACCCATCCATAGTCACGTAGAGTTTGTCTTTATGGCCACACTAGAGCTGCCTTACACTGATTCTGGTAGGGTAGCTGTCATCTTTGATGATCACCTTCTCAGTAAGCAAGCTTCCCTAGTTTTCTGGCTGACAATCTCCTCTCTGTTCCCACTGTCATGCATGCTTTTCCCAAATATACCCCTCTTACCAGAAGTGTCCCCCTGCAGTGTTCCCTTTTCAGAATTCTGAAGACTCAATACTGCTGCCTATCACCATACTATCCGAGCATCTTACATGTAAAATTAATAGCAATAGAGAAGTCTTTAGCGAACCTTATGGAGTCTCTGGCATCATAGAATCATTGAAGCATAGAATCGTAGGACTGGAAGGGACCATGAGAGGTCATCTAGTCCCGTCCCCTGCACTCATAGCAGGACTAAGTATCATCTAGACCATCCCTGATAGGTGTTTGTCTAACCAGCTCTTAAAAATCTCCAATGACAGAGATTCCATAACCTCCTTAGGCAATTTATTACAGTGCTTAATCACCCTGACAGCTAGGAAGTTTTTTCTAATGTCCCACCTAAATTGCCCTTGCTGAAATTTAAGCCCTTTGCTTCTTGTCTGATCCTCAGAGGTTAAAGGGGAACAATTCTTCTCCCTCCTCTCAGTCTTCTCTTTTCCAGACTAAACATACCCAATATTTTCAGTCTTCCCTTATAGGTCTTGTTTTCTAGACCTTTAATCATTTTTGTTGCTCTTCTCTGGACTTTCTCCAATTTGTCCACATCTTTCCTGAAATGTGGCACCCAGAACTGGATACAATACTCCAGCTGAGGCCTAATCAGCACAGAATAGAGTGGAAGAATTACTTCTTGTGCCTTGCTTACAACACTCCTGCTAATACATCCAGAAGGATGTTCACTTTTTTTGCAGCAGTGTTACACTGTTAACTCATATTTATCTTATGGTCCACTATGACCCCCAAATCTCTTTCCACAGTACTCCTTCCTAGGCAGTCATTTCCCATTTTGTATGTGTGCAATTGACTGTTCCTTCCTAAGTGGAGTACTTTGCATTTGTCTCCCTTTTTGGAGTAAAATTCTTCTTGTGGTATTTTTGGTTGGATGATGTGTTAGTTATAGACTTTTATTTTGGGGGTAGTTTTGATGTATGGGTAGGAGAGGGGCTATCAGTGTTGTGTTATTCTTGATGTGGGGTAAAGGCTTTTTTAAAGCAGAAGGGTTTGCAGCATTTCCTAAGAGTGGTCAGATTCAGAATTTGCCTGATCTCCTCTGGAAGTTTGAGGAGATCCAGCTGCAGAACAAGCCAGGATGTTTTGTCACCATCTCTCATGTGTGTCATCCTGGGCTTTGTGATCTGTATTATCCCAAGGAGCTCAGCTATCTCAGCAGTTCATAGACTGAAGTTCAGTCTTTAATATACCTGGACCTTTCTCCATGAACTGCTTTGAGGATTAGGACCAAGAACTTGAGATGACACCTGAAACTGACTGGTAGCCAATGGAAGGACTTGAATATGGGCCTAAAACTCACACTGATCTAGACCACAGATTAGGCAGGCAGACACATTCCATACCTGCAAGAACCTGTGCATTGTCTTCACATTCAACTTCAGGTAGAGTGAGTTACTGTAATCCAGCTATGATCTTCATATTATATCCTCCTCACCCTCCAAGAAGTTCCTCCACAGTCCAGCTCCCCCGGTGATCCAGCTGAGAATGCTCTCTCAGCTTCTGCCACCTCCCCACAGTATCCCCCTCCTCCCAGTCATGCTCTCCCCAGTCTCCAGCAAGCCATTACTGTTTCACCAGCTGCAAGTTCCATCAGTAGCAGGCTGAGAAGTGTGGGGTGTGGGGTGGAAGAGAAGCATGGTTCCAGAGTAGGAGGATTCTAGGGGGCCAGGCATGCCCAAAGGGTTGAATCTTAGCTCGTTATTCAGAGATGGATCATTGGGTAAGGGCCAGCAGAACTGTAGCAGGATAGGAGCGCTTGCATAAAATATAATAATAATAATAATTAATCATTCATTGATGGTCAGCAGTGCTGAGAGGAGGTCATACTGTTGGGGCATGGCTGAAGAGGGTGTCATAGGGGAACAAAGAGGGGATTCAATCAGGAAATAACTTCTCCAAATGAAGGTGGTGTAAACTGTCAAGGATCAGAGCTGTCAGTGATGACAGGGCCCTGATTGTGCCTGTGTATTGTGTTCACATGGCATATAAATCAGCTGAGTCTCATCTGAGTGTCCTAAAAGCTGGTAAGAATGAGAATTATATTTTTCCCATTTATTTTTAATTACTTTGGAGATACTCTGATATTATTGGGATGGAGGATATATCAGTATCTATACAAACAAACAGAAATTGTGCAATCAATAATAGCTCTCAACAAACAGGATAAATTAAAGGAGAAAAAACACCTTTGTGTTTCTTCACATAACACAGAGCTGGTGGAAACATCATTGTTTAATACACTGGCTTTAAGTGGGTGATTATGTTTGCCTTTAATCATTGGTCCCAATGGGCTTAAGAGCCTTCTACTGTATGTACTCACAGCTAAAGCATTTGCTTTTTTAATTCAAAGTGCTTTTGGTGTTGATATTTTCTCCTCTCCCTCCTCCATAGTTCCTCACCACCAAGGCACCTCTGTGTGACCACAGATTCATTATAGTTGCATAGAAGAGAGACATGCCCCATTACTTAGACACCAGGCAAAGTGCAGAGTCATTTTATTGTGCACTATAGCAATAGGACTCTTCCCTGCTCTTGATTCTATTCAGTCAGTTCAATTTCAGCTCCACTTCTGGGTGCTGGTGAGACCAGACAACTAATTCTAGGATATAGAAAAGCATTCAGAAAAAGCAGGGTAAAGCAGTTTTAATTTCTGAATTATTTCTTTTCTTGGCTCACGCTGCAGGATAGACAGTGATTGTAAATTACATCAGTTAAAGTTTTGACTAGAATAAGCAGCTCATAGCAATTTGTCTTCTCAGGTTGGCTGTTCTGTTAAATTTATATTTCAAAGGTGAAACCATTCAGCAAGAGATCTGCATGCCTGCAGCTAGGTTTAGTGCTTGCCAAAAGCCTTTTAGGGGTACTTCCACATTCTTTTCTTGCAGTGGGGGTTATGGGCAAATAATGGGCCACATTCACTCCAGGTTTACATTGGCTTCTAGTAACAAATTCAGGAAATTTTCTCAGAACTGCAATTTTTTTTTGTGAAAAGCGATTCCCCATTTTAGCCAGCCCTAATGAGAGCCAATGTAGGGGGGCAAACTATTGCACAGCTGCATACTGTGGGGTTCTTACACCTTTCTCTGAAGCATCTGGTGTTGGCCATTATTGGAGAAAAGATACTAGACTGGATAGATCTTGGT
Organism: Caretta caretta; assembly: GCF_965140235.1. Classification (NCBI taxonomy): domain Eukaryota; kingdom Metazoa; phylum Chordata; order Testudines; family Cheloniidae; genus Caretta; species Caretta caretta. Next base: position 301,832,566 of record NC_134206.1, on the reverse strand, counting down.
TCAGATCAATTCTAGCAATTCCTGTTGCAATAGGCTAGGCCTTTATCAGGTCCCACGTCAGTGTTGTCAGAGTCTCTTCCCCTTCCAAAGTCCTTTACTCCTTTGGGAACCATATTCTAGTCTTTCCAGTTTCACAGATATGAGGATCTTCCAGTTTAGAGGATGTTCAGTCACAAAGGGCATGTCTACACTACAAAATTAAGTTGACTTAAGATAGGTCAATCTACAGCCACTGCAGTAATTAATTTGGCTCTAGTGTTCACGCTATGCTCCTTGTATTGGTGATGTGTGTCCTCACCAGGAGCGCTTGCAACAACTTAAGCCCTACCACCCCAGGGCTGACAGCTAGAGCCCTGCCAGGCTAACAGCTGGAGCTCCACCACCCCAGAGCTGACAGATGGAGCTCCACTGCTCCGGGGCTGACAGCCGGAGCCCCACCATCCTGGGGCTGACTGCTGGAGCTCCTCTGCCCCAGAGTTGACAGCTGGAGCTCCACTGTCCTCGAGCTGACAGCTGGAGCCCAGCTGGGCTAACAGATGGAGCCCCACCACCCAGGAGCTAACAGCTGGAGCCCCACTGGGCTGATACCCAGACTCCCACCACCCCTGGCTGACAGCTATTTTAGTCTTTCACTTATGATTAAAGACTATAACATATTATCTCAGTTAGTTATCTCACAGTACTGGTATAAGGGAAGTAGGTAGTTATCTTGAAACACGTGAATAAGAGCAGATATATGTCTGTTTCATGTTTTCCCTTTCTGGAATCAAAACAATTAATGTATTATCAATGAGGACATGAAGCTATTGGTGCAATAATTGTCTTTAGGCAGTTTATTGTACATTAGCAAATCTAGCACTAGAAAATGAATTGTAAGAACAATTTTAGCATTCGCAAAATGGTGAATGAGTAACTAAGGGCCAAGTTTTTCATGGCTTACTCATCCTGAAGTTGACTTCATGGGACTACATTTCTGAGTCAAGATCATACCATTAGAGGGGCATTTGATTTCTATGATGCTATATTTCTACAGTCAGCCAATTTTCAGTGTATGCTTATCAGCTCTACATCACAGAAGAGGGTTTCTCAGCACACTGAAGTGATTTCACAACACAATAAACTGGTTGTATGGCTTTATAGCTGCTTGGGGGACAAATCAGTAAACATTTTCACAAGGGTTTTGTTTTGTTTTTTTGAAAATTAGACTAGATTTCAGAAACTGAAAAATTTCTACCAGCTTTTCAGTGAAAATTATCAGACATTCTTGTCAATTCAATTTTGCTACAACGGCAACAAAAAAAGAATACAAAGTTTTGGGGGTTTTTTTGGTCAGCACTTGTGATGGGGTGTCAGTCATGTCAGGGGAGGAATAAGGCTTTAAAGTCAGGAAGTTCTGAACAGTTATTAAGCAACTCCCCAAGGGGGACTCCTGGAAAGCTTCAGGAAAACTGTCCTCAAGAAGGTCACCCACCAATCCTTCCCACAACCTCATCCCCTTGCTTACAAAGGGACAGTAGACTCCAGTATCCTTGCCAAGCAAGATTGGTTTGGCAAGCTCCAAGCTGAGCTGTTAAGTGTTTGGTACTGCTATCTCCTACCCCTTCCGCAGTGAAGGAATTTGGGACTATCCTGAAAGGATGTGGGAGTAGGAGCCAGGAGCCCTCATCGCCTTCAAACACAGTCAGACTATTTAGCTCAAATTGGTATTGCAGAGACTCCTGAATACGCAGACAGGGGCACCTTATTTATTTTGCACCCAGACAGCAGAAGGAGCCTGTCAGTAGTCTGAGAATAGCTCTATCCATAGCATCTGTAACAGGTATTACAGTTCATTCTACTCAAGATAAAGGTGAAAGCCACATAAACTATGACCTGTACAGCATGCAGTTCCATACAGAATTTTTCACACCAATACTTGACACACTGCAGTTGTTCCACTACATACCAGGTCAAATGCTCATTCCTGATCCTTGGGTTAGTCCATGAGATAGCGATAGGACGTTAGAGCCTATCTGCAACTCGCAAAGACAACAGAACTCAGTGGGGACATGGGGCTACCACAGGTCAAGACAAAACCACCAAGAGTGGAGTGAAGAAAAGGGTGTTCTCAGTGGAGAGATCATGCATTTGGAATTTCAGATTATAGGAAGCTACATCCAGGCTTCACCTGACCACTTTCAGAGGTTGTCTTCCCTGACTAATGAAATGCAGTCACCTCTGCGGTGAAATACAGCAGCTGCTTTATGGCACCCCAACATTCCCCTCAATGAATTTTATATCCCCCTGCAGCTTTAACTCCAGAACATGAGAATTTACAATTAGTATTAAAAAACAGGTAATGAGATGGTGATCGAAGATAACAATTTTAATAGTGGATGCGAGTGAGAGAGGGCAGATATGCTATAAAAATCTTCACCCAGACTATTGTAAAAATCCTTAGATTTAAATAAGAAAAAAAGTGTAGGTACAACAGCAGGTCCAAGAGCTTTTGGCAACACTAGTAATTGCTGTGCCTTGTTTACTGAGACAATCAAGCATTCTCTCTCTCTGACACACACAGGTAATTGCCATATTTCTGTTTTGTTTTATACAAAAACAAAACATTTTCCAGTCAGCCTCAGTTAGTTCAGTTTTTACTTTACTTTCTCTTGTGATTTTAGCTTCCACAGTAATTGAGCATCCTAGGGAGTTCAGCCATTAGTAGCCAGATGCTCCCGTCTCCCACAGCACTTTGTAAAGTCCTCTAGTGAAGACCAATTGGCTAGACTGCGGCACCAAACAAACTGAACCTGAAACACCAACCACAGCTAATAAATACAAGACACAAAGAGGGCAGGCAGGAATATTTGGCACTTGCAAGATTAAAGTCTACATGTTTATTATTGACAGAAATAATTCCAACTTGTTAGCCCATATGGCTTAGGATGAGTTTTTAGCCTAGAGCAGGCTAAAACTTTGGCTCTTCAGAAGTTAATATGAGGCTCCTTGTATAGGCACCAACTCTGGGGCTGGAGCTACAGGTGCCAACTTTCCAATATGCTGGGGGGTGCTCACTGCTCAACCCCTGGCTTTGCCACAGGCCCTGCCCATACTCCACCCCTTACCGTGCCCTTCCCTGAGCCTGCCATGCCCTCGCTTCTTACTTAAGAGGAGAAGAGGAAATGGTCTTACTATAGGAAAGCTACCAAAGGGGACAGATAAGTCCCACTCTGCCTGTGAGCAGCAGAAAGCACCATATTCATCTGTGAAGTGGAATAATTTGGAGGGCGGATGTAGCTGAAAACCTAAGCAGCACAGATACAGGGCAGAGTGAGCCAGGTTTTCTGAAGAGTCAGATGGGAACTCTGCAGATGCTTGTTGTACAAGATGAATTTTGATATTTACCTATTGATCAGGTTGAGGAAATTCAGTGAAAAATTTAAAGGTAACTTGCCAAATAGGTACATACATAGGCTGGTGTGCCAAACTCATTTTCTGTGTTTCAGTTCCACTCAGTAAGGTGCAAGGGAAGTGTTGCCATCTGTCAGTGGGATTAGAATTGTTCTTTCATATGTAGATGGGATTTTGCCAGCATCCTTGGATTCATATGCAACTTCATGCTATGCTGAGTTAAATTGTTTCAGAACAAAACAGAAGAGAATTTATCCACACTTAGATTTAACAGGCAGCTTTTTGAAGATGTTAAAACTCAATGCTAAGTACCATTAATAAAAACTTTTAAAATTTGATTGTATTATATAATATAGTAAAGAGATTAAGGACATTATGTGGATAAAAGATTCAAGTTTTCCTTCTCACACATTTCACTGTACCAGCTGACATTTTAGCTCATGTCCTCCTTCCAGTCTTTTACTCCTGGAGCCTGAGACCATTTAAAGGGCTGGTGAGTGTGGGGGATGTCCAAATATTTGTTTGCATGGGCATTCCAATCATAGGAATATTCTTTTTGAATGCTCAGAGTTTTCTCTTTCTCCTGAGAAATCAATTCTTTCTGCTGGGCTTGTTGAGAATTAGACTCCTTCAAAAACACACTAAAACTGCCAAACCGAGCCGAGAATCACTCCATTGAGTAGTATTGGGGCTTTTAGAATTCCCAGACAGTGTCTCTTCATTCTATCCACACCTACAGCCAAACCCCAAAGTCTTTAATCATTTGCAATTCCCTGAATTTGAAGGCTGAGTAAAATGTCCTTGCAGTTCAGAATTATCTACTAGCGCAATGGTATCACACAGCTGTATCAGCATGTTACACGTGAGACTACTACACCAACCCCCTATACATTAGCTCAAACCAAGAGGTTACCAAGGCAACTTATTTCTTGAAAATTATGAAAACTGCCAGACATTTTAAAGAAATCATCCAACTACAGTGCATAAACGAGAAAGCTGTTGAAATGATTAACCATAATTCACTGTAGCCTATCAACTGTATTTTAAAGTACATTTGTTTCCAAAGGCTCTTGAAGAATATATTGAAGTATATTATTGCCTTTCATGCAGAAGATACTTCACTATTCCTATCTCTCTTATTTATGATACTCAAAGTAAGAGACATTCCTGGGTTGCCCAAGAGCAAGTATATTATATAATTGTTATGTGGCCAACAAAGTGAATACTAACTTTCCTTTTCAGCACTTGGCGTTAACTTTAAGCCTGAGGGAAGGACAGGTGATTATTGCTAGAAAGGCTTCTGGACTCAACATCAGCAGTTCAGTCTCCACCACGGACATACCAGAACATTCTCATAACATTTCCACAATAACTGAAGAGCTGTTGACTCTAGTGAATTTGCTTTGTGAAAGCCACACTTGAGGGTCTGGTGGAAATAAAGGTGAAGAAGCCAATTCATTATATAGTACATTACTTCCTTGGTGAACAGCAGTGCTCACACTAAACATACAAGCACCATGTATTTGTTCTGATGTTTAAAACATTTAATTGAATAGTTTCTTTTTGATCACCAAAGACAGGTTGAATGAAAGTTTCCTTTCTTTTGGGATATAGAAAAAATCCAAAAATATGAGAGAAGGGGATGGCAGGTTCATTTACCTCTCCTTAAAGAGCACGAGGATGGCAAGCCCACATTAACTGGTGCTTCAGGAAAATTCTTTTCCTAACTCCATGGGTATTTATTCCAGCAAGACAGAAGGAACAGCCACATTGATTCTCACAGAATCCATTATTAGCGTGTATATTTGTATGTCAGGGGTGTCATACTGGTCATACCTACAGGCTCAAATAGGGCCTCCTGAAAACAAACCAGAGTAGGTGAAAGTAAGATACCTTTTCAGTTAATTCAGCTAACTTTACACTAGATGAAAATAGGGATATATTTTGTTTAATTTAGTGTCCCTGTCTAGGAAGCATGTGACAAGAACAATTCCAAAACATCACAGCAGTATAGAAAAGCATTTGAAACCTGAAAATTAGAAATTAATGAGGGTTAAAAATTTAATGAAATTTAGATGACACTACTTAAACAGATCATAACTCTATCAAAAATGTTTTACTAAATTGGATATGTTTAGACATGATTAATTGATTAAATTAACTCACTTGGAACAATGTGGTTTTTTAGGTCTCCAGTTGAAATACAGTGAATGTTGATTATCAGATTAAAGAGAAGTGCTGACATGTCTTTGTTTCTTCCTAATAGAGTGAATGGGCATGAAAACCAAACTGCAGCTTTCCTGTCATGTCAATTCTAGTTTAGGTATTTAAATGGCCCTCATGTATATGACCCTGTAGTCTGAGCACCTCATTCTTTTTATCCTCCTGGGAGGTGGGAAAGTGCTATTAACTCCATTTTACCATTACAGTATGTGATGGGGTGGGACCCTGTCCAGTGCAGGCTGAGTGCACCCTGTCTCTCAAGCCAACCTTCTGCCTCTAGGCCTAAGAGTTTAAGTCCACCGATTGGCTCTTTGCTGTAGGGTTGTGTGGCCTAGGAGTCAGGGTCTATTGCAATCCCCTGATTCCCCAGGCTGTAAGGTCTAGTGGCCAGAGTCAGTAGCAATACCCTGACTCCCAGGGCAGTAGAGCCTAGTGGCCCTAGTCCCTAGTAAAACCCTGACTCTCAGGGCTGTTAGGCCTAGCAGCTAGAGTCAATAGGTTAACCCTGGTCCACTAGGGTTGCCAACATTCGAATCGCACAAAACTGAACAGCCCTGCCCAGCCCCAAGCCCCGCTCCTCGTGCCGTCACTCTCTCTCACTCACTTTCACCAGGTGGGAGCAGGGGGTTGGAGTGCAGGGAGTGAGGGTTCCAGCTGGGGGTGTGGGCACTGGGGTGGGGCCAGGGATAAGGGATTTGGGGTGCAGGAGGGGGTTCAGGAATGAGGCAGAGGATTGGGGTATCGGGGGTGTGTGGGTGCAGGCTCCAGGAGGGAGTTTGGGTGCAGGAGGGGACTCCGGGCTGGGGCAGGGGGTTGGGCTGCAGGAGGAGGTTTGGGGTCCCAGTGGTGCTTACCACAACTCCCAGGAAGCAGCCACCAGGTCCCTGCAACCCCTAGGTGAATGAGCGGCCAGGGAGGCTCCGCGTGCTGTCCTCACAGCTCCCATTGGTCACAGTTCCCAGCCAATGGGAGCTGAAGAGCCGGCACTAGGGGCAGCACACGGAACTTCCCTGGCCACCCATGCGCCTAGGGGCCAGAAGGACCTGAAGGCCACTTCCGGGAGCCGCACAGAGCTAGGGCGGCAGGGAGCCTTCCTTAGCCCCAGAGTCCCACTGCACCACCGACCGTACTTTTAACAGCCTGGTCAGCAGTGCCAACCAGAGCCACCAGGGTCCCTTTTCAACCAGGCATTCCAGTCAAAAACCAGATGCCTGGCAATCGTATGGTCCACAGGGTGGTTAGGCGTAGTGGCAGGAGTCAATAGGGATGGGCACCTCCCAAGCGAGTGGCAGCAATGGTAGGGAGAACCAGGCCCTCCCTGCTCCACCGGGTCTCAGCCCAGGTCCCTGGTAGTGACAAGTAGGCTCACCACTTAGTCAACAGGGATCCGCCCAAAACATGCTGACTGCTGTAGGGAAAATAGCTAGTCCCTCCCTGGGCTACTTCCTACTGTGACTCCTGCAGTCCTGGGCTAGGCATCTTCAGGGGTCTCTGGTCTCCTCAGGTTGTGCTGAACCTGAGGGCTCCAACCTCTGAGTAGCATCCTCAGGTGCCTGGACATCTGCTTGAGTCTCGATGTCTCCAGCTCCCCCAGTCTGGGGCTCCAGTAGCTCCCAGGCTGGGGCTTGCAGCATGCATCCTTCTTCTCCGGTAGCTAGCCAAGACTGAGCCGGGTTGCTCCCTCTTATACTGGTGCTACACTTTAAGAATTCCCAGTAGGGACATGGGGGCATAGTTTCCTCAGCCCACCTGGAAGTATTAACCTGTCCCCATCCAGTGCGGGGTGAGTGCATTCTGTCACAAGGTTCTAAGGCACAGAAAGATTAAGGGTGCTTTACAACGCAGTGAGGTGTCAAATTCCATTGAAATCAGTAGGATTTAGGCACCTATCTGCATCTTACTCTTAAATGACTTTAAAAATCTGTCCCTAAGGATACATCTACACTGCAATAAAATACCTGCAGCACTGAGTCTCAGAGCTCAAGTCAATTGCTAAAAGTTGCAGTGTAGATATTTGGGCTTAGTCTGGAGCCCAGGCTCTGAGTTCTTTCCTGACCAAGCCCAAATGCCTACACTGCAATTTTTAGCCCCACAGCCCAAGCACTGCAAACCTAAGTCAGCTGACCTGAGCCAGCTTGGCTGTGCCATGGGTCTTTTATTGCAATGTAGATGTACTCTCTGTAATTTACCCAAAATAACACAGGAAGACTGTGGGAGGCAGGGAATTAAACCCACATCTCCAGCTAGCACACGAACCACTGCATCATCTGTCTGCTCTGGTGAGAAGAGATCATTAGGGTAACCTGCTCATACCTCTTACATAACATTGGCCATAGAATTTCACCAAGAGATTCCTGTATCAAGTCCATACTTCTAGCTGAGCTGGAGCATATTTTTATAAAGCCAACCAATCTTGATTTAATAGCCTTCAAGGCATGAGAGACATATAACTCTGAATTTGAATCCATTTTGTTTATTTGAACATTTATAAAGGTGCCTATGGATTGCATGTATATGTGATTCCATAAAGTAATTCACAACATCAAAAAGAAGAAGCCACCAAATATACAGCCAACAAGAACCAAAGAAACGGTCACAAAGGAAAAACCCCATAGCTCTTAGGTAAGTCCCTATACCGGGGAAAGGAATCAATTTTCAATTACTTGTGTAACAATAAAACCTGGTGGGAAATTAAACGAAAACAAAACAGGGAGATGAAACAGAAAAGATGGTCACAGAAAAGCTTGCCAAAAATCAATTGGCTTTGGTCCCTGCCTTACAAGCAGCTAGAAAAGAGGACTCTATAAGAGAGAAAAAAGATTTTCATAACTGAGAACCCTTGAATGAGAATATTCCTGATCTCATCCTAATCCAAATTGAACCTACAGACCAAGAGCACACCTGCCCTGAATGATTAATTGCCAAGCAAGAGACATAGAGTCTGATCCAAAGGGCACTGAAGTCATAATTGCTGGTCATATACTCAGCATGTAATAAGGTGGCTGGCCCATGGTCTGAACAGCCTTGGGCATAGCCAGCTCTGATTACAAGATGAGCCCCATTTAAGACTAAAAAGGTGATCTTAATATAAAAGGTGGTGGGAAGCCACAGGAGGGGGTGTGATTGTGAGAGAATTGGTGAGCCTGTCAGAGGCAGGCAGCCTGGGAGTAAGCTGGGGGATGCTCAGGAAAGAGAAGCCTGAGAAGCTGCTGACTTGAGGGAGTAGCTGCAGAGAGCACGACTGGTTCCAGCAGAGACACTGAACTCTGACACAGCTCTGAGAAAGAGGGCCAGGAACCCTGCAACTAAGAGGAAGAGACATTGAACTGGGGTTGGGGCCTGGAGGGCCAGTGTACACCTGAGAACTGAATAAATTGGATCCCAATTTTCCTTTGGAGTGCATGTAGTTTGTTTAAGTAACCCCCTGAAGGAGAAAACAAGGGTGAGGCACTGTAGATGTTCCCCTGGCCACAAGGGTGTGCTCAGTAGGCAGTAACACATTAGGTTGACTTCTATATTTGGGGGGGGGGGGGGGGGGCAAAGGGCTTAATAATACTTACAGGTCTAATTTCTGTATTTACCAATTGTTAGTGGTAGTTAAATTACAATATACTTGAAATCACGAATAGCGTTTACATTCATTATTTAATCACTCTTAGTTTTTTATTTTAACTTAATTATTTGCCGTGTTTACCAGCTACCACTTAAAAATCAACATAAGGTTGAAGGACTTCTCTTGCCAGAACCTCTGTTAGGGTTGGGTGATCTCTGGCATATTAGGAGGTGTGTATGTTCTTTTATTGTTTTAATAGGTTTTCTCTGTAATGCTTTTTGTAGCCAGATTGCCCCCCCCCCCATTTCCCTTTGAAGAACAGTTTGCACAGTTTCCTGGCAAAACCACAAACCGCAGTGGAAGTCCCGTTTCCACCCCTCCACTCCCGCTTGCTGAAAGCTGTATATCACCAACTGTAGTCATGTTTATGAATATGCAGTAAATCAATGTAAGAAATAAGTGAGATAGTGTGAGTGTAAGAAACCAATCGCAAGGCTTGAACCAAAATATTACCATGTTAGGATAATCAAGGTGTATATGGGGCTGTATATCTACCTACGGCAGTAGCAGCCAGAGAGAGATGTAATCCAAGACAGCAAGAACTCGGGACCAGACCAGAGCAGTACAGCCCTCCCGCAGACCCAAAGAGACTCTGGGGACTCTCGTCATCTAGCGGTTCGATCTCTGTGCAGCTGGAGCCTGATCACCCCCAGTCACCTAAGATCGAAAGCAACATCCGTGTCTGCCAGTAGAATGAATGTGATGTGTGTGTGAGTATAATTGTGCAACTAAGGGAAGCAAGTAATAAATTAACCTCAGGTATTACTCAAGTTCGACCTTTATTTGTGGTTATTTCTTGGCTGGTTCCAAGAACGGGTAAAGTAGGCTTGCTTAGAAAACTGTGGTAACTTGTATCTGTAGCAAGCACTCTAATCAGCCTCTAAAGAAAAAGCAAGCAGGTATGTTTAGGCAGACTGTCTTTGCGGGGAAATACATAGCATAGGCAGGGACCTGGACAGCCTGGAAATACCCCAGTCAGAAGGGAGAGAGATTTGTGTCTCCAAGAGGACCAATAGCTGAGGAGCTGCAAGCCTGGGAGTGGATGCCCTTGCTGCATCACTGAGGGGAAACACAGATGCAGTTGCCCTGAACTGTGACAAGGATAATCGATGGGACACAGTAATAACAGGGTAGAAAACATATAGGAATGACAAAGTAGGTTCACATTGGTGTGGGGACAGGCACTATATGTTAAAAATAACATAAAGTCAAATAAGGTGAAAATGTTAAATGGATAAAACTGTACCATAGAATAGCTATGGATTGAAATTCCATGCTTGAATAATGACAGTGTAACAGCAGGAATATACTACCAACCACCTCACCAGGATGGTGATAGTGATTGTGAAATGTTAAGGGACGTTAGAGAAGCTAGAGGAAAATGCAATAATAATGAGTGATTTCTTCAGTTATCCTCTTATTGACTGGGTAAATGTCATCTCAGGGTGTGATGCAGAGATAAAATTTCTAAACACTATAAATGACTGCTTCTTAGAGCACAAGGGGAGGGGTAATTCTTTGCTTACTCCCAAGTGGAGCACAGGATCTGGTCTGAGAGGTAATAGTAACCATAATGCAATTAAATAAAGCATCCTTACACCGGGAAAAGTACCAAAAAAAACACCACCACTGTAACATTAACCTTAAAAGGGGGAACTGCACAACAATGAGGATGCGAGTTAGACGGAAATTTTAAAAAACTGTCACAAGCGGAAATTGCCTGCAAGCAGCTTGAAGACTACTAAAAAACACCACAATAGAAACGCTGACTAAATGTGTAACCCAAATCAAAAAGAACCCCACCATGGCTAAACAGCAGAGAAATTGAGGTTCTTACAAGCAAAAAGACATCCTTTGGAAGTCAAGTCCTAATGAGGAAAATAGGAAGGAGCACAAACTCCGGCAAGCAAAATGTAAAAGCATAATAAGGCAGGTCAAGAATGAACTTGAGAAGTAATTTGCAAAAGACATGAAAACTAAGTGTAATTTTTTTAAGTACATGAGAAGCCGAAAGCCTGCCAAACAGGCAGTAGGCTCACTAGGTGACAAAGGTGTTAAAGGACTACTTGAGGAAGACAAGGCCATCACAGAGATGCTAAATGAATTCTTTGCACTGATCTTCACTTCAGAAGATGCTCAGAGCTATTCTTTTTTTGGCAACAAACCTAAAATACTGTCCCAAATTGATGTGTCAGTTGAAGAGGTTTTAGAACAAATTGATAAACTAAACATTAAGAAGTCACCAGGACCAGATGGTATTCATCCAAGAGTTCTGAAGGAACTCAGATGTGAAATTGTAGAACTACTAATTGTAATATGAAAAGGAGTACTTGTGGCACCTTAGAGACTAACTCTAAGGTGCCACAAGTCCTCCTTTTCTTTTTTGCGAATACAGACGAACACGGCTGCTAATTGTAATATGTAACCTATCATGGAAATCAGCCTTTTTACCAGATGACTGGAGGGTAACTAATGTAACACCTACTTTTAAAAGGGTCTCCAGAGATGATTATGGCAACTACAGGCCGGTGAGTTAACTTCAGTACCAAACAAATTGGTACGGAAATTATAGTAAAGAACAGAATTATCAGACAGATGCCAGCTCATTAGGCCATAGGTGCTGACAACGTGGGTGCTTCAAAAATAGTGGGTGCTCAGCACCCACTGGTAGCTCTGTGGATCAGCTTTGCCCCTCCCCCCCAGTGCCTCCACCCACTGGCAGGCCCTGCAGATCAGCTTCTCCCCCTCCCAGCATCTCCCACGTGCCACAGATCAGCTGTTCAGCAGCATGCAGTAGGTGCTGTGGGAGAGGAGGAGGACCAGGGGCAGGAAAAGGCGGGGTGGGGACTTGGGGGAAGAGGTGGAATGGGGGTGGGGTCCTGGGGCAGAACGGGGAGTCAAGCGCCTCCCCCACCCCGGAACTGCAGAAGTTGATGCCTATGCCTTAGGCCTCATTTGAACATTGACAAAAGGATAGCTGGAAACCTCTCTCACTCACCTCTGTGTTAGTGTTGTTAAAATAGGTATTAGATTTATAAACATGTTTAGTGTTTAGACTTTATGAAATGCTTGTAAGTTGCTGCATGCATTAATCTCACTTATAAGATTTTTATCCCTTGTTATAAGGTATTGTTTAAGTGTTTGCTCTGTAATTGTGTAAGTCATCAAATAGGATAGAAGTTTACCAAGTTTACCACAAGATGTGTCATCTACTTTTCAACAAAAGAAGGCCCATAAACAAGAGAAAAACCATTGTGGAATATCCATGGATAAAATACTTTGTTGATTGCTCCCACCAAATCCATGAAGAGGAGACATGCACAAATGCTCATCTCATCAACTTGAGTGGTGGGGGAAGGGAATAAAAGTCAAGAAGAAATTGTTATCCCTATGCCACTTGGATTTTAGGAAGAGGGCAAGACTTCTCACCACACACATGGGATACCTGGCTGTTTAGCCTGGGTTGGCCCTAAAGGACATATAGAGCTTCCACATTACAGCAGCTTCTATTACTTTTGGAAACCAAGACTGTAACTCATTTGTGTGGGTATGTTTACCTGCTTTGACCTTGTAAATAACTCTTATTTATTTTTCCTATTTATATAATTATTTAATATATAATTATAATTAATGTATCTTTAGTTAGTTTATCATAGGCTTGGCTACAAGCATTGTCACTGGGGTGAGATCTGAGATACAAATGACCTGGGGTAAATGATTGGCCCTTTGGGACTGGGAGTAACATGTATATTGTTTCAGAGTAGCAGCCGTGTTAGTCTGTATCCGATGAAGAGAGCTGTAGCTCACGAAAGCTTATGCTCAAATAAATTTGTTAGTCTCTAAGGTGCCACAAGTCCTCCTTTTCTTTTTATGTATATTGTTGTGATTTTTGATGTAAGGGACGAACTATCACAAAGGGAAATTTGCTGGGGTGGCCAGATAAACCAGAGTGCCCAAGAGGACTGTTTGTGACTCCATGATAAGGCTGTTATAGTGATTGAGAAGTTCACACTTGGTACGTGGACGGTGAAATCTAAGTATAGAACACACAACCAATTTGGGTTTGTGCCCTGCTTCTTAATAGTCTTCCCTGAAGTTGGCACTCATGGTTGTGAGCCACTCTAGACAGCCTGACAGAGCCTAACTTCAGTACCAGGCAAACTGGTAGAAACTACAGAAAATAATAGATTTATCAGACAGATAGATAAACATGTTTTGTTAGGGAAGAGTCAACATGGGTGTTGTAAAGGGAAATCATGCCCAGCTATCTATTAGAATTCTTTGCGGGAGTCAGCAAGCATGTGGATAAGGGTGATCCAACCGATATGGTGTATGTGGATTTTCAAAAAGCTTTTGACAAGGTCTCTCACCAAAGGCTCTTAAGGTAACTAATTACCTATGGGATAAGAGAGAAGGTCCTTTCATGGATCAGTAACTGGTTAAAACATAGGTAAAAAAGGGCAGGAATAAATGGTCAATTTTCACTATGGAGGAAGATGAACATCGGATTCCCGCAAGGATCTGTACTAGGACCTGTGCTGTTCAACATTCATCAATGATCTGGAAAAAGGGGTGAACAGTGAAGTGACAAAGTTTGTAGATTATACAAAATTATTGAAGATAGGTAACTCCAAAGCAGACTGCAAAGAATTACAGAGAGATCTCACAAAACTGGGTAACCGGGCAACAAAATGGCAGATAAAATTCAATGATGATAAGTGCAAAGTAAGACACTTGGAACAATAATCTCAACTATACATATACAATGATGTGTTCTAAATTATTTATTACCACTTAAGAAAGAGATCTTGGAGTCATCATGGATAGATCTCTGAATATGTCCATTCAATGTGTAGCAGCAGTCAAAAAGGCTAACATTATGTTGAAACTATTAGGAAAGGGATGGAAAATAAGACAGAAAATACCATAATGCCACTATATAAATCCATGGTATGCCCCCATCTTGAATATTATGTCCAGTTCTGATTGCCGTATCTCAAAAAGGATATAATGGAGAAGAAAAAGGCTCAGGGAAACACTTCCATACAAGGAGAGACTAAAAAGAGTAGGGCTGTTCATCTTAGAAAAAGAGATGACTAAGGGAGGATATGATACAGGTCTATAAAATCATGAATGGTATAGCAAAAGTGAATATAGAAATGTTATTTACCCACTCACACAATAGAAAAACCAGGGATCACCAAATACAATTAATAAGCAGGAGGTTTAATACAAACAAGAGGAAGCACTTTTTCACATAACCCACAACTAACATGTGGAACTCATTGCCATGGGATGTTGTGATGGCCAAAAGTATAAGTCGGTTCAAAAAATAACTGGATAACTGGATAAGTTCATGGATGTGTTTATTAAACACACAGGAGCATTCTGAACTAATATTAATGGTCTATGTTATGACTGCAGGTCCAACCCTGCAGTCCTTACACAAGAAAAAACTCCCATGTAACTTGGTGCAGGATTCAACCCTTGTAATAGTTTTAAACCAAAAATATTCTTACTTTAAATCCATGCCTACAGAATGTACTTGGAAAGTCTCTTTTAATAGTATTGCTCACCTTGCATGCACAATTAGGCAGGTCAGCACTTTCCCATTATAGCAAAGAAGAATAAATTTGAGTTAATGGATACTTAGGGAATATTCTTAGATCTAATGACCTTGATTAACTGTATCCTAGGGAGCTGAAATTTGCTTTAACTTGTTTGTTTTCCATCATTTGATAGATTACAGTTTCATTGGCACGATACCTCCACTGTCAACCCGATCTTCTTTTTCACACTCATGGGGCCCATGGCACTGCTTTCTGCCATTATTCAATCAGAAACCTTTTTGCATTTAAGGTTAATAAAAAGTTGTTATGCTCTACACCCATTTTATATCTACTAGTGATATATCACTGTGAGTTATGATTTGAGGTCTGATTTAAATTTCCAGTTTCCGTTCCTCTCAAACCCTGGTGTCAACATATGGATTGCCTCATATGAATGTCATTTTTCTCAGAAACTGCCTTTGTCACAGTTTAAAATGTGAGTTATTTAGGAACACTGTTGCAATGGATTTAGACCTCTCACTCTCCATTTAGAAACTCACCCCAAATTTTGTCACAAAAGACAGCCATTGCTATTAATAATAGGACCAAATAATGCTCCCACTAAAATTGGTGGCAAACTACCACCAAGGTAAATAGATTGTGGGTCAGGACCTGTGCAGAAAAAATAAAAGTATCCTGAAATCTATAAACAAAATTAAGGGCTAGATTCTCAATTTATGTAAATTCTTGTAAGTTATCTGAATTGAATGGAGCTTTGTTGATTTATATCCGCTGGGGAACTGGTTTTGTAGTTTTAGTTAGATTCATCAACATTTGATATGTTGGAACTGAGTGTTTTACATCATGTTAGTTTCATTCATGGGGAATGAAATTGCCATTCATCTTCATGCATGTCCCATTTACTTCTCACTGATGGAAATGGCTCTGGTGAAATTTAAACTAATGATTTCTTATAAAAATTGGGACAGCAACTACAAGTTTCATGAAAATACTTAGAACTGCTGTGAAATTTTCCACTGTCCAAAAATTAAAACTTATGTTTGAATTTCAGAAGAAGCTGTAATTTCTTGCAATAAATATTTCATAGAAGAGGCATTGGCCGTTCTGTAGTTTTTTCTGTATAGCTATGATCTTGAACAAACCCAAAATATACTTCAAGGAATGGCAAATGCTCTAAGGTTTGGCTGACTCCTTGATTCATTTATGCTGCTCCTGGAAGGCAGGAGAGGCCTTGATACATGGGGAAACAGCTGACTGACTTTCTCTCAGCGCTGGGGGAAGACTTCAGAAATTAAGATTACTTGTAAACTGGCCCTTTTTTGTCACTTGCACCCCACAAATGGCTTCTTGGCATGCACATGCTTCTGTAGTGGTGTGGCAACATCCAATTCAACTGGATTCCAATCCCAATGTTCAGATGTAGCTAAGGGAACTTTAGCATAGGATGGTTACAAAGTAGGATAATATGCCAATACCATTAATGTGTGTTTTCTTCATTTTTGTTGTCCTGATCTTTGCTTAAGTAGGAGTGTGGAAAGAAAAAAACATTTTAAAATCTGTTTGTTTCTTACTTTTTTTTCTTAACAAGATCAGTCACTAATCCATTGTTTTCAAACCTTTCAACCTTACTTACATTTTTGTCTTGTTCTTATTGATTTGGTCTTAGAGCTTCTGAGTTGCTGAGCTATTGCATTTAGAAAGGATTATGATTTGACTCAAATTGATTTACTTCATGCAGGATGTGTTGGACATCAAATATAACAATTCTCATTTTGCCATATAAAATATAGATTGTTTCTTAAAATACTTTCTCTGGGTTGGAGAACTGAGAAGGATTCTGCCTGGAATTTAAGTTTTGTATTAGACTATAATACACAACTACAATATAAAATGGCATTAACAGAATTTGTTAAAAGAAAAAAAATTAAAATGTATCATTTGTATTCCAGTAATATCCACAATCTGGTAGATGCTTTGCAAACATATATGAAGATAGGCATTGTCTCAAAGCAGAAAAAAACATCTTAAGAAAGTTTGGAATTGCTTAGTAGCTAATCCAAACTCTTCAGAAACTTCTAGTATGGCTCTCTCTTAAGTAGTGATGGGCAAACCAGACAGAGTAAGAACTAACTAATCATTTACCCAACATACAGTCACAGCATTATATTTCAGAGAGGAGTATGCTTTCTTAAGTATACACTTAATACTGCTCATAACCCATCCTCAGCCTACAAACAAAGAGCCTAAGGCAAAGTCCCAGCCCGCACTGAAGTTGATGGCAGAACTCCCATTGACATCAGTGGGGACAGGATTTCACCCTAAGTAACTAAGGCCCAGGAACAATATTCATATTCACAAAGGTTAATCTTCATACCCATGCAAAGTCATGTTGAAGCCAATGGGTTAAAGAGTCTGGCTATAAGGTTAAAGGTTAAAGGTTATAGGTTAAAGAGTCTGGCTATAAGGATCCATTTACAGGATTAGATCCTAGATACTAAAAACACATCAGCTGATTTTAACTGTCATAATAGTACACGGAGAGAGACAATGCACTTCCAAATAGCTGACACATTGAATTGCACCAAAAAATTAACAGGGAACAACACTCCCAGCTGACACCACCATTAAGTAGCTGGACTATTGTATTCTGCTGCAACTGTGTCTTCTAAGTGGTTTTTCAATGATACTTCATGTAGAGTGCATTATAATAATAGTTTAGAGTGCACAAAAGCATAGATAACTGTGATAATTTCCATACTGGGGAACAATAGCAACCATTGTACCAAACAGATAATAAAAAGGCATTTTTACATAGCAATGCCAAATGGGATTACAAGAGCAATCAGGGATATCAGTGTAACCTAATTTTGGAACTCATTGACAAATGGTTGATAAGCCCCCTCAGTTAAATCAGCTGGCATCATCCCTGTCATTCTCTCTAAATGCATCTCCTATCAGGCTGTATCATGCCTGCCTTGCACTGGAACTCAGTATGATTGCCCTATTCCAACCCCAGATCTCAGCCTGGCACCAGTAAAACAAAGTCAGCACTATCCAGGGTCATGGGGGTCTCTTACTTCTCTGGTTTGAGCTGTGGCCTCTGCCTCAGTTTCTGTCACGTCTTCTTAATAGTTTACCTTACTCTTCACAGAGCTTCCCTATCAGCCCGGGATAGTTTAACGCTCCAGGCAAACATAAGGGACTTTTCTGGGGTAATGAAAAATCCAAAACAAAACAGCCTTTTGCCCACCCCAGGATCCATGAGACATTCTGCCCTTGGCTGCTTGGTCATCCAGTCATGTCCCTGGATCTCACATCCTATCAAGAAGATGAATTTTCACTTCACTTCAGGGTATAACAGCCAGAAGTCTTGATAGTTCCTCAGAGGTGAGCGGGAAGGGGGAAGCTCACCCCTCGTCCTTTGAGCTCCAGCCCATGAAGCAGTCATCCAGTATGACCTTAAACTAGGTGAGACAAGGTAGGTGAGGTAATATCTGTTATTGGACCAGCTTCTATTGGTGCATAAGATCAACAGAAAAGTTGATCCAATAAAAGATATTTCCTCACCCACCTTTTCTCTCTAATATCGTGCGACCAACATGGCTACGACAACTGTATAGTTAAACTATGTGGTCCTATTTCACTTTCCCCAGAACTAATTCCTCCCTTTCTATTCTTCATGCTTTTACATGAGCCTCTGTAACAAGCCCCAGCTTCCTGGCCTTCCTCAGTATACTACACCAGTCCAGGAGTAAAAACCAATGTTCATGTAAGCATTTCAAAGCAACCCAGCTTGAAATTTGAAAGCTCTCAAAAATATCCATAATTTCAAATGAGAAACATTCTGCTGAAAATACAGTGAAGAAGTACTGAATACATTGCTTCATTTCACAAAGACTGACTCAAGTTACAATTGCAACTGAGTTTTCGTCTCTGGAACCTTTGTGAAATTGCTGCCCAGAATAAATGTGAAATTAGTCATGGCAGATGGTCTCTGACTATCTCCTGGTGGGAGGATTTCTCCCTTTCTACTTTCCAGAAAAAAAAAAAACTGTAGAAAAGAAGCAGGTCATAGGAATCAACAGCTGTCATGTGGGAGCAAGATAGCTGCCACATTGCACTCCAAAGGTGGCTATGTTTCAGTGGTTGGCTAAGTTGTGCAGGGTATTTGTAAAGCACTACAAGAGCCTGGAACGAAAATCACTTATAAATGTCACATTCCTTTGTATCTATTCTCAGTAGTAAAATATTCATTGTAGACTGGTAATTATCTATCTTGCATTTCACCCTTGTTTTAAAAATAATGTTTCTTTACAAGTCAGACTCAGTATGATGCTGCTGTTATATAAATCTAGGAAGCAGAATCAGGCTACATGAGAATAAATGGTAACAGCACAGAGTAATAGAAAACTGCTTTCTAACACAATAGGCATCCGTCATCATTGGTGACATAGTAAAATATGCATTTATCACCTCAGTTTATGTAGGGGCATTTATACAGATAATTCTTTGCAGTCTGGCCTTTCAAAATACCTCATTGCTTATTTCAAAGTTTAAAATTTCAATAATTGATTATATTGTATATTATTGAATGTGCTCTGCAAAACACAATACAGAGAGTGTAAGTGTATGTTGATACAGTTAGGATACATTTGTCAAAACTATAGGAAGATTCTGATTCCAGTTTGGGTTGGGTAGAGAATTCTTATTTGGATAAACTTCCATCACAGAGATTAAAGCACATTCCTAAAACAGATTACTACTTTGATACTTATGAATTGGTCATACAGTTTCTGTTGGGAAGGAATAATAAATCATCATTAGCCTTTAAATGTATAAACAGATGAGAAATAGCCATAGAGATCTAAGAACTTGTCAAATGATTTATTCTAAAGTATTAGTCTTATGTGATCCATCAGTAGAACGGCCATACTGGGTTAGACCAGTTAGGTCCATCTAGCCCTGTATCCTGTCTTCTGACAGTGGCCAGTTTCAGATGCTTCAGAAGGAATGAACAGAACAGGGCAATTATCCTGTGATCCATCCCCTGTTGTCCAGGCCCAGGTTCTGGCAGTCAAAGCTTTAGGGACACCCAAAGCATGGGGTTGTACCTCTGACTATCTTGGCTAATAGCCAATGATGGACCTGTACTCCCAGAACTTATCTTAATCTTTTTTCTACCCAGTTATACTTTTGGCCTTCACAACACCCCTTGGCAATTAGTTCCAGAGGTACACTGTGTGTTATGTGAAGAAATACTTCCGTATGTTTGTTTTAAAACTCCTGCTCATTAATTTCATTGAGTGATCCCTGATCCGTGTTTTATGTGAAGGGGTAAATAACACTTCCTTGTTCACTTTCTCCACACTATTTATGATTGTATAGACCTCTATCATCTCCCGCATTCATCTCTTTTCTAAAATGAAGTCTTTTTAATCTTTCCTCAGAGGGAAGTTGTTCCATACTCCTAATAATTTTTGTTGCCCTTCTCTGTACTTTTTCCAATTCCAATATATATATTTTTTGCGATGGAGCAACCATAGCTGCATGCAGTATTCAAGATATGGGCTAGCCCTGGATATATATAGTGGAATTATGGTATTTACTGTCTTATTATCTATCTCTTTCATAATGGTTCCTAACATTCTGTTAACTTTTTTGACTGCTGCTGTACATTGAGCAGATGTTTTCAGAGAACTAGCCATGATGATCCCAAAGTCTCTTTCTTGAGTGGTAACACCTCATTTAGACCCTATCATTTTTTTGTATAGTTGGGATTATGTTTTCCAATGTGCGTTACTTTTCACTTATGACTGAATTTCATCTGCCATATTGTTGCCCAGTCACCCATTTTTATAAGATCCCTTTGTAAGTCTTCGCTGTCACCTTTGAACTTAAACTATCTTGAGTAATTTTGTATCATCTGAAAACTTTGCCATCTCACTGTTTATCCCCATTTCCAAATAATTTATGAACATGTTGAACAGTACTGCTCTCAGTATAGATCCTTGAGGGACCCTGGTATACACCTCTCTTCACTGTGAAAACTGACCATTTATTCCTACCCTTTGTATACTATCTTTTAACTAGTTACTGATCCACAAGAGGACCTTCCCTCTTATCCCATGACTACTTACTTTGTTAAGAGCCTTCAGCATGGGAATGGTGTAGCAAAAGTTCAAATACACTGTATCAACTGGATCATGCTTGTCCACATTCTTGCTGATGCCCTCAAAGAATTCTAACAGATTGGTGAGGCATGATTTCCCTTTATAAAAGTCATGTTCACTCTTTCCCAATTTATTGTGTTCATCTACGTGTTAGTTACTATCTTCAGCTGCCTTGGTATTTTCCCTCGTGCAATTAGAAGAAAATATGTTTTATATGCTTCCATTTCAGGCATGAGACTGAAAACATAAGCACTTCTGCTATTAATGACTGCTCAAGTAGTTTCCTTTAACTTTTCATGATGTATGTTCTGGAGCTTAAGGGTTTGATTTCTACTTCCCTATCACACAGTTAGTGGAAGGTCATATTGTTGACCTAAGCACTCCTGTATTCACACCCTACAAATTATTGTAATAATCTTTGTACAACATATGCCTGTGAGGTATCATTTGAAAACTAGTGATTCACTGATCATGAATATTCTTTCATGATGTATGTATATTAATAGGTATGAGTACATGCTGGAATTGTGATTAAGTGTGTTTAAACCAAGCATGTCTGGGGAGTTGTTAAATAAGTCTATCCTAAACAAAGGAATGCGGGTTTACCACAATTTACATATAAGCGGTAAACAGCATCAAATTAACAAGAGGGGAGGGCAGGAAAACAGAACAATTTGCATTTTAGCAAACACCAGCAGGGGAAGAAAGAGCATGGAGCTTCCTTCACCACCAGACACTATTTTGCCTTCCTCACAGCTTGAATAAGCTTTACTTTGAGGGGTACCCTTCAGAGGAATCCATTTGAAAGGTTCACTGGGCTATAAAAGAAAGGGTCAGAAAATCCCATGGTATCTCTCTCACCCAAGAAGACAAAGAAACAGCACTTTAAGTCTTCTGGAGGAGATGCTGACTAGGAGGTAAGCCATTATCTTGCTGGAAGACTGTGTGTGACAAAAGCAATCTTGAACAAAACTGTACCTTACGAGATTAAGTTGCATGTTTTCACTGTTATTTGATTGTAACCCTTTCTAATTTTATCTTTTATAATCGAAATCCTATCTTATTTTGTTAATATACTTGTTTTACTATTAATCTAAACCAATAGTGCTGTGTCTGAATTAAAGTCAATATTAACACCAGTTAATGTGGCAAGCTGTTGAGTTTCGTCTCTTTAAAGGAGCCAAATGGATCTTGTTATTCCTCTAAATGTTGCAGGAGAGGGCTGGATATTGCAGAGCACCTGGGTTTGGAAAGGTTTGGGACTGGGGGTGAGTGGGGTCATGAGCCAACAACAACCAAGTCTGGTAAAGACAAGAGTGTGTCTGTAATAAATGCTGTTACTCCTTGGGGGAATTCTGCGCAAGGCAGAATTTTGCAGAAATTAATATTTTTTTCCACAGAATTTCCTTTCCATCACAGAAATGGGCTGCAGTGCTGCTGGCCACCACTAGGAGCTTCTGGATGCAGCGGAGCGCAGATCGCACAAAAAAAGACATTGCTGGAGGAAGTGGGAGAGAGCTAGAGAGTTCCTGGCAGGTGCAGTTCCCAGCACACCCTGAGAAAAGGAGAGAGTGGCACGCAGGATACTGTGTGCAAGCCTGGGACTGAGCATCAGGCTGTTTCTTCCTCTGGATCCCTGGGCTCTGAGGGGTAGGGGGTGGGTGTCTGGGCTGGGGCGGGGGGCATGGCTGGGTTCTGGGAGGGAGGGATGCAGGTATCTGGGCAAGGGGGCCCCTGCAGCTGGGTAGGGTCACCAGGCATCCAGTTTTGACCAGAATGCCTGGTTGAAAAGGGACCCTGGGAACTCTGGTCAGCATCACTGACTGGGCTGCTAAAAGTCTGGTAGGCAGGACTCCCTGCCTACCCTGGCTCCACATGGCTCCTAGAAGCGGAGGGCATGGCCAGCTCCTAGGTGAAGGGGGGGCACAGGGGTTCTGAATTCTGCCCCTGCCCTGAGCGCTGGCTCTGCATCTCCCATTAGCTGGGAACAGTGGCCAATGGGAGCTGCCGGGGCAGCATCTGCGGGCAGCGCACAAAACCCCCAGGCTCCTCCACCTAGGAGCCGGACACGTCACACGGAGCCAGGTTAGGTGGGGAGCCTGCCTCAGTTCCGCTGTACCACCGACCAGAAGCCACCTGTGTTTCATAGAGTCATAGATATTAAGGTCAGAAGGGACCATTATGATCATCTAGTCTGACCTCCTGCACAGTGCAGGCCACAGAATCTCACCCACCCACTCCTGCAATAAACCTCTCACCTACGTCTGAGCTATTGAAGTCCTCAAATCATGGTTTAAAGACTTCAAGGAGCAGAGAATCCTCCAGCAAGTGACCCATGCCCCATGCTACAGAGGAAAGCAAAAAACCTCCAGGGCCTCTTCCAATCTGCCCTGGAGGAAAATTCCTTCACGACCTCAAATATGGCGATTAGCTGAACCCTGAGCATATGGGCAAGATTCACCAGCCAGATACCCAGGAAAGAATTCTCTGTAGTAACTCAGATCCCACCCCATCTAACATCCCATCACAGGCCATTGGGCCTATTTACCATGAATAGTTAAAGATCAATTAATTGCCAAAATCATATTATCCCATCATACCATCTCCTCCATAAACTTATCGAGTTTAATCTTAAAGCCAGATAGGTCTTTTGCCCCCACTGCTTCCCTTGGAAGGCTATTCCAAAACTTCACTCCTCTGATGGTTAAAACCTTCGTCTAATTTCAAGTCTAAACTTCCCGATAACTAGTTTATATCCATTTGTTCTTGTGTCCATATTGGTACCGAGCTTAAATAATTCCTCTCCCTCTCCAGTATTTATCCCTCTGATGTATTTATAGAGAGCACTCATATCTCCCCTCAACCTTCTTTTGGTTAAGTCTATCCTAAACAAAGGAATGCGGGTTTACCACAATTTACATATAAGCGGTAAACAGCATCAAATTAACAAGAGGGGAGGGCAGGAAAACAGAACAATTTGCATTTTAGCAAACACCAGCAGGGGAAGAAAGAGCATGGAGCTTCCTTCACCACCAGACACTATTTTGCCTTCCTCACAGCTTGAATAAGCTTTACTTTGAGGGGTACCCTTCAGAGGAATCCATTTGAAAGGTTCACTGGGCTATAAAAGAAAGGGTCAGAAAATCCCATGGTATCTCTCTCACCCAAGAAGACAAAGAAACAGCACTTTAAGTCTTCTGGAGGAGATGCTGACTAGGAGGTAAGCCATTATCTTGCTGGAAGACTGTGTGTGACAAAAGCAATCTTGAACAAAACTGTACCTTACGAGATTAAGTTGCATGTTTTCACTGTTATTTGATTGTAACCCTTTCTAATTTTATCTTTTATAATCGAAATCCTATCTTATTTTGTTAATATACTTGTTTTACTATTAATCTAAACCAATAGTGCTGTGTCTGAATTAAAGTCAATATTAACACCAGTTAATGTGGCAAGCTGTTGAGTTTCGTCTCTTTAAAGGAGCCAAATGGATCTTGTTATTCCTCTAAATGTTGCAGGAGAGGGCTGGATATTGCAGAGCACCTGGGTTTGGAAAGGTTTGGGACTGGGGGTGAGTGGGGTCATGAGCCAACAACAACCAAGTCTGGTAAAGACAAGAGTGTGTCTGTAATAAATGCTGTTACTCCTTGGGGGAATTCTGCGCAAGGCAGAATTTTGCAGAAATTAATATTTTTTTCCACAGAATTTCCTTTCCATCACAGAAATGGGCTGCAGTGCTGCTGGCCACCACTAGGAGCTTCTGGATGCAGCGGAGCGCAGATCGCACAAAAAAAGACATTGCTGGAGGAAGTGGGAGAGAGCTAGAGAGTTCCTGGCAGGTGCAGTTCCCAGCACACCCTGAGAAAAGGAGAGAGTGGCACGCAGGATACTGTGTGCAAGCCTGGGACTGAGCATCAGGCTGTTTCTTCCTCTGGATCCCTGGGCTCTGAGGGGTAGGGGGTGGGTGTCTGGGCTGGGGCGGGGGGCATGGCTGGGTTCTGGGAGGGAGGGATGCAGGTATCTGGGCAAGGGGGCCCCTGCAGCTGGGTAGGGTCACCAGGCATCCAGTTTTGACCAGAATGCCTGGTTGAAAAGGGACCCTGGGAACTCTGGTCAGCATCACTGACTGGGCTGCTAAAAGTCTGGTAGGCAGGACTCCCTGCCTACCCTGGCTCCACATGGCTCCTAGAAGCGGAGGGCATGGCCAGCTCCTAGGTGAAGGGGGGGCACAGGGGTTCTGAATTCTGCCCCTGCCCTGAGCGCTGGCTCTGCATCTCCCATTAGCTGGGAACAGTGGCCAATGGGAGCTGCCGGGGCAGCATCTGCGGGCAGCGCACAAAACCCCCAGGCTCCTCCACCTAGGAGCCGGACACGTCACACGGAGCCAGGTTAGGTGGGGAGCCTGCCTCAGTTCCGCTGTACCACCGACCAGGAGCCACCTGTGTTTCATAGAGTCATAGATATTAAGGTCAGAAGGGACCATTATGATCATCTAGTCTGACCTCCTGCACAGTGCAGGCCACAGAATCTCACCCACCCACTCCTGCAATAAACCTCTCACCTACGTCTGAGCTATTGAAGTCCTCAAATCATGGTTTAAAGACTTCAAGGAGCAGAGAATCCTCCAGCAAGTGACCCATGCCCCATGCTACAGAGGAAAGCAAAAAACCTCCAGGGCCTCTTCCAATCTGCCCTGGAGGAAAATTCCTTCACGACCTCAAATATGGCGATTAGCTGAACCCTGAGCATATGGGCAAGATTCACCAGCCAGATACCCAGGAAAGAATTCTCTGTAGTAACTCAGATCCCACCCCATCTAACATCCCATCACAGGCCATTGGGCCTATTTACCATGAATAGTTAAAGATCAATTAATTGCCAAAATCATATTATCCCATCATACCATCTCCTCCATAAACTTATCGAGTTTAATCTTAAAGCCAGATAGGTCTTTTGCCCCCACTGCTTCCCTTGGAAGGCTATTCCAAAACTTCACTCCTCTGATGGTTAAAACCTTCGTCTAATTTCAAGTCTAAACTTCCCGATAACTAGTTTATATCCATTTGTTCTTGTGTCCATATTGGTACCGAGCTTAAATAATTCCTCTCCCTCTCCAGTATTTATCCCTCTGATGTATTTATAGAGAGCACTCATATCTCCCCTCAACCTTCTTTTGGTTAGGCTAAACAAGCCAAGCTCCTTGAGTCTCCTTTCATAAGACAGGTTTTCCATTCTTCGGATCATCCTAGTAGCCCTTCTCTGTGCCTGTTCCAGTTTGAATTCATCCTCCTTAAACATGGGAGACCAGAACTGCACACAGTATTCCAGGTGAGGTCTCACCAGTGCTTGTATAACGGTGTTAAGTGCTACCCTCCTGCCCGCCAACCCCTTGCCCCAGGTTAGAATCCCCTCCTGCACCATAACTCCATCCCAGAGCCCATACCCCTCACCCATGCTGCAGCCCTGAGCCCCTTCCCGGAGCCTGCACCTCACATCCCCTCCCATATTCCAACCCCCTGCCCCAGCCCTGAGCCCCCTTCTGCACCCAAACTCCCTCCTGGAGCCTGAACCCACTTCTGCACCCTGAACTCCTAATTTCTGGTCCCACCCTGGAGCCCACACACCCGGCCAGAGCCCTCACCCCGTCCTGCACCCCAACCACCTGCCCCAGTCTGGTGAATGTGAGTGAGCATGGGGGAGAGTGAGCAACAGAGGGAGGCGGTATGGAGTGAATGGGGCCTTGGAGAAGGGGCGGGGCAGGAGCGGGGCTTTGGAAAAGGGGCCAGGGGTGGAGCAAAGTTGTTCAGGTTTGTGCAATTAGAAAGTTGGCAACCCTACAGCTGGGCTCTGGGGAGGGGCAGAGATGGGGCAGGTAGCTGGGCAAGGGGGACCTCCCTGGCTTGGCCCTGGGGGAGAAAAAGTGTGAGTGTCTAGCCCCCAAGGTGGGCTCTGGGGGGAAAGGGGCAGAGAAGCACGAACTGGGTTGTCGTAGGGGTTTCTTTAACTCTCTACTCCTGGGGGAATTTTTGTGTGTGTCTGTATCATTACAGGCATACTTGCTAACAGGTATTTTGAAATAAATTACCAAAATAATTGAAACTGGTGTGATTATGTAGTGTTATTTTGACAAATAAAATTTGCAGAATTTTAAATATTGTGCACAGAATTTTAATTTTTTGGCACAGAATTCCCCCAGGAGTACTGCTGTTGGACTCAGAGTGGTTGGCTCAGAGCTGTACACCATACAGAAGAAGTGCATTCTGGCTTCTGACTCCGTGTGTGACGCATGCTGAGAGCTACAATAGCAGAAGCATTTGGGGGCAATCAATACAAGCATTGACAAAATCTCTCACGAGTCTGAATTGCACCCCAGAAAGTGACACACACTTCTGTCACACAAACTATATAGGCTATGGCTCATTACACAACTGTTATTGGCTTGGCCACAGATAGGCACAGCAGTTCTGGTTTGGATGGTCCTGTGTAGTGGTGTGGGGGTGGTCTATTCTAGAAATGGACTGCTGACCGCATTGAACTGGCCACTGAACATGGTTGCCTCCTGAATAGAACAGCAGTAATTAAATAAGTTATTTGTTCAAGTGCTTTGTATTCCTTTTGCAGAGTTGGCAATTCATGAACACACTGCAAAAGTCCATTTTGATTCCCCATGTACTCCTCTTCCATTTCTTTCTCTTCTTTTTTTTACCCTCGGGGGAAACTTCTCATAGTTGCATTCTCTTGACAGAAATGAATAATCTAGGCTTCCTATTAGAGACACCATCTCTCCAGTGTCCCTCCAAGATGGAAGTTTCTTTTATCACTGAAATTTCACCTGGGCCAGGGCTATTTTGGTTCAGGGACCCCATTTATCATTTATGGACCTCCCTCCATCAGAAAGTCCAACAGATTTTCTTGGTAGATGTTCTCAAGACTCAGTACAAAGCCTCTCATCTCAGGTCAGTTCACTTTCAGCCATTTTTGCCTCACTTCCTAGATTAGTTTTTCTTTAGCTTATCTTCTTTTGTGTAGCAAAATGACTGCTTCTCTGGCTATTGGCTCCAAGTCTGTTTTTTAATTACTATTTTAACTTTCAGCAGCATTCAGATACATTGTGATAAATGTCAAGTAATAACATGTGCAGATACTCATCACCCACTTCTCAGTGCTGTGCCTAATCAGCCCCAATCCACAAACAGGACTGGGCAGCATTGTCTATACTTAAAAGTTAGATTGATATAGCTACATCAGTCAGGGATATGCAAAAGCCCCTGAATGACATAGCTTTGCCAACCTAACCCCCAGTGTAGATGCAGTCATGTAGACAGATGCATGCTTTCATTAGCCTACCTGGGAGGTGGTGTTCCTACACCAATGGAAAAAACCCTTCTATCAGTGTAGGCTGCATCTACATTATGGGGTATGCATTGGCATGGCGACACTCAGACAGCTATGCTCACACAGCCTTCTGAGGCATAATTCTTCCCCTGCCTATCCCTTGTTCCTTGGCATGGGGAAAGGAGGGTAGCAATTTACTGCAAGAGCAATAAGTTAATACTCCAAGTTGGCTCAGCTACCTGAATGGGGGAAGAGGAGGGAGTGGACAGAGCAGAGTGCCTGAACCCACAGTCTAGATCTGTGTGTGTGCGGGGGTGAGCGGGGTGTCTTATTCTAAATTACTGCCTTTCATGGGCACAATGAGTCACAATCTAATCCTTAATAATTATCATTTTACTTTATAGGATTTTAATTAATGGGTAGTATGGAGGGGATACTTTAAGTATGAATGTGCTTACCAGACAATGCCCTATCATACTGGGGAGAATTTTTTAGTTTATAAAATTGTATATAATAGTGGAATTTTAGCCTTGGCTATTTAATGTCTATTGGCTAGCATAATTCTGATTTTGTATGTCTGTCTCCATAACATCTGTATTGGCATATTGGAGTGTGGCTAACCCTGGAATATAGTATTTGCCTCATGTAAGGTAAATGTCAATGTATTTATATCTGGACATTGTTATGGTAATGGCAAAATCACCTAGAAACTGCAACATAGTAGTAAGCAATATTGCTGCTGCCCAGTGCTAAGTAACGTGCATACATTAAGGCATCTGGAAAGGTAACACTCAAAAAGATGCCCGAGTCATCACTTTGAAACCTTAGGTTTCTGCTTCCCTTCATCTCCCTTCCCCGCATCCATTAGCTTTCCTTTAAAAACTTCAGAAACACACACACGTACCACATAATAGATGGGGCTTTCTTTCCAAAATACTTTACCTGTCTGTTCTCAAATAGCTGGGGGTATTTTAGGTCACAGAAGAGAGGTACATTGGAGACCTGTGTCTGAAAAAGCTTTTATTATGGAGTATGGCACTGTATGTTTTTTGTTTGGTTGGTTGGCTGGTTTTGGTCGCTGCCATCAGTCCAATCCTTAAATTAAAATTAAAAAAGTTACCATTATGGGCTAAGCAATCCTTTGTAATCTTCCCAAGTTGTCCTTTTTATTACTGAAGTTTCATGCTTTTCAAAAACAACTACATTTTTATCTACCATGAAGGTAATATTTATGGTAGACTTCAGTGAGGTAGAAGCAAAGTAAGTCAACCTTACATCCAAAATCCTTCTTGTTTTGGCCATGTATCCTTGGGTCTTTCTTTCCCAAACAAATATTCTAATATCCTATTTAGCCCTAAAGTCCCATTAAAAAGTCATAAGTATTGGTAGTCCTCATGCTTTAAATAGTGCTAAAAAGTTTAAAATACAAAACCTCTTTAAAGACCTGTATAATATGCAAAATACATTTTGCCATCATTTAGTGAATATTAAGCAAGCTTCTTTTGCTGCTACATCCATCAGTTTATTTCATCAACTGAACAGTCTAATAATATTTTCATTAAATATTTATATGAACAATCAAATATTGAAAATGAAAAGCCTATCCTTTGACATTCAGGATGGTTTCCAGACTTATATCAGCAGTTCTTAATGCTCATAAGTCTCATTTGCTATAGCTTAGAATGATATTTTCCATTAGCTCTGAGAACCTTGTGTCTGACCTTAGATTCAGTGTTATTCATCATGTCTTCTCTTTTCTATATTTTATTTCCTCAATGAACATTTAGACTCTGCACATTGGTCATGGAATATCAAATATGTTAAAATTTCATTTTTAAGCAGAAAATGATATGCAGAGGGTACCCATAAAAAAGTCAAAGCCATAAAAAAGATGGATTTATTTAAATCAGATCACACATTTAAGAAAAGAAAAAGTAAACTAAATTGCGGGGGAGGGGGAAATCTGATTTTACATATATATGTATACAGAGAGAGAAAGAGAGAAATATCTATCTATCTATAGATAGATATAGATGAAACATCTTTCATCTTACTTTATTTAACTGAGTTATAAATTAAGTGGAATAAAAAGTTCACTCT
The DNA here is from genome assembly GCF_965140235.1 of Caretta caretta. Taxonomy (NCBI): domain Eukaryota; kingdom Metazoa; phylum Chordata; order Testudines; family Cheloniidae; genus Caretta; species Caretta caretta. Next base: position 301,802,165 of record NC_134206.1, on the reverse strand, counting down.
TTGATTAATGTAAGTTAGTACTTGATGCTGGGCAGAGTAATAAAGGAGACCCAGATCTGGTCAAACTATTTCATACAAACCATTTGTCAAACATAGCCCTCTTCAGTTCATGTGAGCTGATCAAAATTTTAACAAATTTACCATTCAAAATAGTTCAGCCAATTGTTTATAATTATAGTTGTCTATAAAGTGTTCAGCAGCTCATTGTAGTGAGTATTCACTTGACTTTTGATATTCTGAATTTTGAACTGTGACTGGTTACCTAGAAATTACATAGTATTTTTTCTGCCTCCTGATTGGATAGCCCAGAGTTAATTAACTACTTCTACACTCACCCAAAGTATATTTAGTTTGACTGTAACTCATATTTCTTGATGAAGTGGATTCCAGTGGTGGACCTTAAATGTATTGTTTCTGAACATACTTACAAACAAAAGTTAGGTTGTATTAATGTTCATGAACAGCATATAGAGAAGTATAAACAGGATGAATTGAAACACAATTTATAGGTTTCCAAACTGTTTACAGAAAAGTTTTTACACTATTCAGGAAGCCCTACTGAGAGAGATCAGACCTGAACATGTGATGTCTTACTTGAGTCACTCACCAAACTAAAGTGCCTTCCTCAAGCTCTCTTCTGGGCAGCTTTCTTAAATCTCCAAATGATACTGACATACCACATAGCAAGGTGTTTCTCAGTTGTTTTATCTGAACTAAGCTATAAGCTTCTTGGGGCAGGGACTGTTTTACTTGTTCTTAATGAATGTATTGCTGGTAGTCAAAGAATAAAACCTAGTCCTACACCCACCCCCTCCATTCCATACATAGCACCCTGTTAGTTTAGGGTGACGGTGTGTCATTTTTACATAGCTGCCATCTTGAATGTGATGACAGGTAAAAGTTAATTTAGTCATCCCATTCTTTTAATTTTCTTTTTTTTTGGTACAAAATTGCTCTCTCTCTCTCTTTCTCTCTCAGCAACCTCATATACATTTATAATGAGATGGTAATATTTTGTTAGTGGTAGAAATAAGCCTGAGCCTCAAACCTGAAATCTAAATCCAGAATTTCCCCAGTGTTCAAGATAGAATCATAGAATCATAGAATATCAGGGTTGGAAGGGACCTCAGGAGGTCATCTAGTCCAACCCCCTGCTCAAAGCAGGACCAATCCCCAACTAAATCATCCCAGCCAGGGCTTTGTCAAGCCTGACCTTAAAAACTTCTAAGGAAGGAGATTCCACCACCTCCCTAGGTAACACATTCCAGCGTTTCACCACCCTCCTAGTGAAAAAGTTTTTCCTAATATCCAACCTAAATCTCCCCCCACTGCAACTTGTGACCATTACTCCTCGTTCTGTCATCTGCTGCCACTGAGAACAGTCTAGAGCCATCCTCTTTGGAACCCCCTTTCAGGTAGTTGAAAGCAGCTATCAAATCCCCCCTCATTCTTCTCTTCCGTACACTAAACAATCCTAGTTCCCTCAGCCTCCCTTCATAAGTCATGTGTTCCAGTCCCCTAATCATTTTTGTTGCCCTCCGCTGGACGTTTTCCAATTTTTCCACATCCTTCTTGTAGTGTGGGGCCCAAAACTGGACACAGTACTCCAGATGAGGCCTCACCAATGTCGAATAGAGGGGAATGATCACGTCCCTCGATCTGCTCGCTATGCCCCTACTTATACATCCCAAAATGCCATTGGCCTTCTTGGCAACAACGGCACACTGTTGACTCATATCCAGCTTCTCGTCCACTGTAACCCCTAGCTCCTTTTCTGCAGAACTGCTGCCGAGCCATTCGGTCACTAGTCTGTAGTGATGCATGGGATTCTTCCATCCTAAGTGCAGGACTCTGCACTTGTCCTTGTTGAACCTCATCAGATTTCTTTTGGCCCAATCCTCCAATTTGTCTAGATCCCTCTGTATCCTATCCCTACCCTCCAGCGTATCTACCTCTCCTCCCAGTTTAGTGTCATCTGCAAACTTGCTGAGGGTGCAATCCACACCGTCCTCCAGATCATTTATGAAGATATTGAACAAAACCGGCCCGAGGACCGACCCTTGGGGCACTCCACTTGATACTGCCTGCCAACTAGACAGGGAGCCATTGATCACCACAATCTAGCCAACTTTCTATCCACCTTATAGTCCATTCATCCAGGCCATACTTCTTTAACTTGCTGGCAAGAATACTGTGGGAAACCGTGTCAAAAGCTTTGCTAAAGTCAAGGAACAACACGTCCACTGCTTTCTCCTCATCCACAGAGCCAGTTATCTCATCATAGAAGGCAATTAGATTAGTCAGGCATGACTTGCCCTTGGTGAATCCATGCTGACTGTTCCTGATCACTTTTCTCTCCTCTAAGTGCTTCAGAATTGATTCCTTGAGGACCTGCTCCATGATTTTTCCGGGGACTGAGGTGAGGCTGACTGGCCTGTAGTTCCCCGGATCCTCCTTCCTTTTTTAAAAGATGGGCACTACATTAGCCTTTTTCCAGTCGTCCAGGACGTCCCCCGATCGCCATGAGTTTTCAAAGATAATGGCCAATGGCTCTGCAATCACATTTGCCAACTCCTTTAGCACTCTCGGATGCAGCGCATCTGGCCCCATGGACTTATGCTCGTCCAGCTTTTCTAAATAGTCCCGAACCACTTCTTTCTCCACAGAGGGCTGGTCACCTCCTCCCCGTGCTGTGCTGCCCAGTGCAGTAGTCTGGGAGCTGACCTTGTTCATGAAGACAGAGGCAAAAAAAGCATTGAGTACATTTCCACATCCTCTGTCAGTAGGTTGCCTCCCTCATTCAGTAAGGGGCCCACACTTTCCTTGACTTTCTTCTTGTTGCTAACATACCTGAAGAAACCCTTCTTGTTACTCTTAACATCTCTTGCTAGCCGCAACTCCTGGTGTGATTTGGCCTTCCTGATTTCACTCCTGCATGCCCGAGCAATGTTTTTATACTCTTCCCTGGTCATTTGTCCAATCTTCCACTTCTTGTAATCTTCTTTTTTGTGTTTAAGATCAGCAAGAATTTCACTGTTAACCCAAGCTGGTCGCCTGCCATATTTACTCTTCTTTCTACACATTGGGATGGTTTGTCCCTGTAACCTCAATAAGGATTCTTTAAAATACAGCCAGCTCTCCCGGACTCCTTTCCCCCTCATGTTATTCTTCCCGGGGATCCTGCCCATCAGTTCCCTGAGAGAGTCAAAGTCTGCTTTTCTGAAGTCCAGGGTCCGTATTCTGCTGCTCTCCTTTCTTCCCTGTGTCAGGATCCTGAATTCAACCATCTCATGGTCACTGTCTCCCAGGTTCCCATCCACTTTTGCTTCCCCTACTAATTCTTCCCAGTTTGTGAGCAGCAGGTCAGGAAGAGCTCTGCCCCTAGTTGGTTCCTCCAGCACTTGCACCAGGAAATTGTCCCCTACACTTTCCAAAAACTTCCTGGATTGTCTGTGCACCGCTGTATTGCTCTCCCATCAGATATCAGGGTGATTGAAATCTCCCATGAGAACCAGGGCCTGCGATCTAGTAACTTCTGTGAGCTGCCGGAAGAAAGCCTCATCCACCTCATCCCCCTGATCTGGTGGTCTATAACAGACTCCACCACGACATCACCCTTGTTGCTCACACTTCTAAACTTAATCCAGAGACTCTCAGGTTTTTCTGCAGTTTCATACTTGAGCTCTGAGCAGTCATACTGCTCCCTTACATACACTGCAACTCCCCCACTTTTTCTGCCCTGCCTGTCCTTCCTGAACAGTTTATATCCATCCATGACACTACTCCAGTCATGTGAGTTATCCCACCAAGTCTCTGTTATTCCAATCACATCATAATTCCTTGACTGTGCCAGGACTTCCAGTTCTCCCTGCTTGTTTCCCAGACTTCTTGCATTTGTGTATAGGCACTTGAGATGACTCGCTGATCATCCCTCTTTCTCAGTATGAGGCAGGTGCCCTCCCCTCTCGCACGCTCCTGCTCGTGCTTCCTCCCGGTATCCCACTTCCCCATTTCCCTCAGGGCTTTGGTCTCCTTCCCCCGGTGAACCTAGTTTAAAGCCCTCCTCACTAGGTTAGCCAGTCTGCTTGCGAAGATGCTCTTTCCTCTCTTCATTAGGTGGAGCCCGTCTTAGATCTTAGATGGCATTTGGTTTAGGGCCATTCCTGGTTAGGAGATAACTAGATAGCATACTTGTAAGATGCAGATAATTAAGCCATTAATTCTGGGAAAATCAGAAGTAATTCAGAGTGAGATCCTAATTGCTGCATAGCTATGTAAAAGTTGCATGTCAGGATAAAGATGCTAATACATAAGATATATACACACAGTGAAGGCAAATGGCAAACTGTACAACACATTGTGTAGTAGTATGAGAGAAAAAGAATCCACAATGCAAATTGCAAAAAGTAGTCACACAAGTTCAGATATTGCAATACAATTGTTACTCTGTTCAAGAAGACCCCAAGGATTCTGATCCCAGGTTTATTTTAAATCAGAACTGAAGTTCACTGTCTGAGTTTGTATAGGAATTTTTACTGTTCTTTTACCATTCTATAGTTTCCCTTATCGCCACACAGTCTACTTTTAAACACTTGCCAATTTTTTAAATTTTAGGAACAAAACTATCAGTTTGATCTACTGCTGAAATGTAACAATGGAAAATAGGGACTCAAAGCATGTTGTGATGTCAAATTGTTGTTGCATTCTTCTCAATTTTCATAGGATAATGAGTAATCATTGTCTTGAAGGTGCAATGAAATATTTCCCAATTTGACTGCGATGATGTTTCCATACTTGTTGTGAATTATCATGCTTGTGAAAATGACAGTTGAATTAATTAATTCTAATTTAATATTTTTTAAAACCTACATCACACAGTAGTCTCATATCAGTACATTTTGAACAATAGCAAGGGTAATTGGAAATAATCTGTTTCTGAACAGACTTTGTACTGTCAAGACATACCAACTGCCACTCTACTTCTATATTTTGCCCCCTCCTTTTATCAGTTTGTCTTTTTAGATGGTAAGCTCTTCAAAGAAGAGACTGTGTGTGATAAGACCCATGAATTTATATATTTTATTAACAGTGTTCTGCATCTCAAAGCATTGTAGACCTGATTCTAATACAGCAAACACAAGTTGTTTTCTGTGATTCTCAGAAGCGAATTTACAGGCTGAGAAACAGCTAACTTAGTCAATACAGACTCCTATTAAATTTGCATAAAAGAGGAACTTTTCTGTGATCTAGTTTACATTTAATAGAATGTACCTATAGACATTATACAAAATAAAAAACATTCTTAAGAAATAAAATTGTACATGAAATTAGAGGATTAATTGAGAAACTATATAGAGAATTAAGGATCTTCAACATATTCTCGAGACAAGGCCCCTTGAAATGACAAGGCTAAGTCTGAAGAAGTCTCGTTGCTAGAAGACCATAGCTACAAAGTTTTCAAATATTGAGATCGTTTTAAATAAATTCATTAAGCAACACTTAATTCAGCATGAATGAAGGTATTTAATTTCATAGGTTCATAGTGTCTAAGGCCAGAAGGGAAGGGACCAGTAGATTTAATGTGACCATGTTTTCATTGATTCACATATTCCAAGGCCATCATTATATAAAAGATCCACAGAAAAATTAAATTTATATCTTGGAAATTCAAATGAGAAGTGAAAATCTTAAAGGTAAACTCATACAAAGTGTGTCATAACTAAGGACCAAATGGTTACAAGGCACTGTCCTCTATGGGCTCTGGCTGACATCTGGTCTAATCACACATTAGGTGCTTTAGGACTTCTTTGGATCAAAGATGCCCCAGAATGCATATCCTCTGGCCCCCAATTCCAGGCAAGCCCCAGAATTTGTTAGATTTCAAAGTAGCAGGCATTCTAGCAGTGACTGGGAGATCAACTTTGGATCCTCATGTCAGCAAAGGATAAGAGGCTGTGATGACACAGAGAAACCTCATACCAGCATGAATAGGGCCCAACTAGTCCCACCGTGTTATACAGAAGCCAATGCCGGGCCTGGAGGGGGAAGAAAAGGAGAGAATCTGGTTCAATTCAGGGCAGACTGGTGAAGACACAGGAGCTCAGTGCCTCCCTATATGAGGGGAGCATTACTTGGAGCCAATAGCCGGGACAATCACCAGGGAAGAAGCATTGTTCTGAGACTGAGGAGCACCCAGCAGTGAGCAAACTGTAATTTAACTATAGAGACATTGTGGGGCTAGGCCCCTCTGATCTTACATCCACCCCTGCCCAGAGAGCCCATGGCTACAGCAGGATACTACAAAAGGTCCACGAGGGAGTGCTACTTCAAGTGAGCCACTACAGACTGCTTGGACTATAGGGGCCACACCCAAACTAAAGAGAGAGATGTAGGAAATAGCCCAGGGCAGTGGACTTTAAAATCTCTGCCAGGAGGACCTTGCTGGTGTGCTTCACATGGGGCCCTAGGCTGGGAACTAGTGGAGAGGAAGGGTCTGGATTCTCCACCACACCTTCTTAAGGGATGAGGCATCTCTGTCAGGGAAACAGGGTGCTGGAAGTCAGGTGTGCCAACCACTAGGCTACCTGGCCCTCCAAGAACCCTATCACAGAGGCCTACAAAAGGTTTAGGGAGGGAGTATTTATCTAGACTCTTCCAAATATATAAAATGTTTGGATTTTTTTAGAATCAAAGTTTGAGCAAAGCATCATTGTGGTTCTTATTGTATAAGAACCAGTTCACTATCTCTTATATACCTATGTTATAAGTTTTAATACCTCTTATCCTGCAGAACCATTTAGACCTCTCCAATACATGGGTAATAATTATTAGCAATGCAGAAAAGTGTCATTTTGTTGAGAGTCCAGAACAGTTCCTCTAGAATTAGCTCACTTTCATGGACGAATACATAATCAAGCAGTCTTTAAATATGCATTAACCAATAATAAAGAATCACAGAAACTCATTTCTTCTGATGCTGAACTAGAAACTATTAGAAAAAGGAACACAATATTTTTAAAGCTTCGGTATGCAGTCTTTGTTTTAGTAGTGGGTTTCTACCTAGAATCTTCTCCAGTCCCATCTAGCCAAATTTGTTAAAGAAACAAAGCTAAACTTGAAACCATCTTAGGCCTTGTCTACACTACAAGTTCATGTCGGATTTAGCAGCATTAAATCCGAATTAACCCTGCACCTGTCCACACAACGAAGCCATTTTTTTGACATAAAGGGCTCTTAAAACCGATTTCTGTACTCCTCCCCAATGAGGGGATTAGTGCTGAAATCGACATCACCATTTCGAATTTGAAGGTATTGGCATCTGGGAACTATCCCACAGTGCACCATTGTGACCGCTCTGGACATCACTCTTGTCAAGGTTCCTTCCCCACTCTGAACTCTAGGATACAGATGTGGGGACCTGCATGATAACCTCCTAAGCTTACTTTTACTAGCTTAGGTTAAAACTTCCCTAAGGTACAAACTATTTTACCCTTGGACTTCCACTGCCACCACCAAACTTTATCTGGGTTCCTGAGAAAACGTAGTTTGGACACCTCTTTCCCCCCAAAATCCTCCCAACCCTTGCACCCCACTTCCTGGGGAAGATTTGGTAAAAATCCTCACCAATTTGCACAGACCCAAACCCTTGGATCTTAGAACAATGAAAAAGCATTCAGTTTCCTTACAAGAAGACTTTTAATAGAAGTAAAAAAGAATCATCTCTGTAAAATCAGGATGGTAAATACCTTACAGGGTAATTAGATTCAAAAACATAGAGAATCCCTCTAGGCAAAACCTTAAGTTACAAAAAAGACACACAGACAGGAATAGTCATTCTATTCAGCACAGCTCTTTTCTCAGCTATTTAAAGAAATCATAATCTAACACATACCTAGCTAGATTACTTACTAAGTTCTAAGACTCCATTCCTGTTCTGTCCCCGGCAAAAGCATCACACAGACAGACCCAGACCCTTTGTTTTTCTCCCTCCTCCCAGCTTTTGAAAGTATCTTGTCTCCTCATTGGTCATTTTGGTCAGGTGCCAGTGAGGTTACCTTTAGCTTCTTAACCCTTTACAGGTAAGAGGATTTTTCCTCTGGCCAGGAGGGATTTTAAAGGGGTTTACCCTTCCCTTTATATTTATGACAACTCTGAACTTGGATGCACTGGCCAGGTGTACATGAAAAGCCCCGGGAACTTCTGAATCTCATTTACTGTTTGGCCAGGTGAGCTCATCAGCACAGGTGACCATGCAGTCCCAGAATCGAAAAAGAGCTCCAGCATGGACCGAACGGGAAGTACTGGATCTGATCGCTGTATGGGGAGAGGAATCCGTGCTATCAGAACTACATTCCAAAAGATGAAATGCCAAAACATTTCAAAAAATCTCCGAGGCCATGAGGGACAGAGGCTCCATCAGGGAGGCAACACAGTGCCATGTGAAACTTAAGGAGCTCAGACAAGCATACCAGAAAACCAAAGAATCAAACAGACGCTCTGGGACAGATCCCCAGACATGCCACTTCTACACTGAGCTGCATGTAATTCTAGGGGGGGCCACCACCACTACCCCACCCCTGTCCGTGGACTCCGATGATGGGGTACTCTCCTCCATGCTGAGGATTTTGCAGATGGGGAAGATGATGATGAGGAGGATGAGCTTGGGGAGAGCACATAGCACACCATTCTCCCCGACAGCCAGGATCTTTTTGTCACTCTGACTGAAATACCCTCCCAACCCAACAAAGCTGGAGAAGGGACCTTTGGTGAGTGTACCTTTTAAAATATAATACATGTTATAAAAACAAGCATTTTTTAATGATTAAGTAGCCCTTAGGACTTGGGATGCATTCGTGAACAGTACTGCTACTGGAAAAGTCTGTTAACGTGTCTGGGGATGGAGAGGAAATCCTCCAGGGACATCTCCATGAAGCTCTCCTGGAGGTACTCTAAAAGCCTTTGCAGAAAGTTTCTGGGGAGAGCAGCCTTATTCCGTCCTCCATGGTAGGACACTTTACCACGCCATGCTAGTAGCAAGTAATCTGGTATCATTGCATGACAAAGCCTGGCAGCATATGGTCACGGTGTTTGCTGGCATTCAAGCAATATCCATTCTTTATCTCTCTGTGTTATCCTCAGGAGAGTGATATCGTTCATGGTAACCTGGTTGAAATGGTTGGATGGGGGGAGGGGATTAGTTTGGTTTCTGCTGCTGCACGTTAGCAGGAAATCTGCAGCATTAAATGGCCAACTCAATGGGCTTTGCTTGGTATGGGAAAGGAGGGGGCTGCTGTTATGAAGGTTGTAGAAGCCGAAAGACTATGGCTTACCATGGCTGCCTGCAAGCCGAATTCTGTTGCCCGGCCCTGCGTGTGTGATCTCTAACACCAAAGCTGCAGGCACTCAATATAAGATGCAAAATGCGACCTTGAACCAAAATCACATGTGCTATGTAATGTGAATAGTGTTGTTCACCGTGAAAGAGTATAACCATTGTTCTGTAAAATGCATCTTTTTAAATACTTCACTCCCTTTTTTTCCTCCAGCAGCTGCAAATGTTTCAAGCCTCCCTCCTCCATCCCAAAGGCTATCTGAGATGAGGCGGTGAAAAAAACGCAAGTGGAATGAAATGTTCTCTGAGCTCATGCAGTCATCTGGCACTGACAGTGCTGTGTGGAGGGACACAATAGCAGAGTACAGGACAGTGGCCGATGAACGTGAGGGAGAGGTGACGGCAGGAAGATCAGAGGAAGTATGAGGAAATGCTGGGGCTACTGCGGGATCAAACGGATGTGCTCTGGCATCTGGTGGAGGTTCATGAATGGCAGCAGGATCACAGACTGCCACTGCAGCTCCTGCTTAACCGCCCTCCCTCCTCCCCAAGTTCCATAGCCTCCTCACCCAGACGCCCAAGAACGTGGGTTGGGGGAGGCTCCGGGCACACAACCACTCCACCCCAGTGGACTGCCCAAGCAACAGAAGGCTGGAATTCAACAAGTTTTGAAGTGGCCTTTTCCTTCCCTCCTACCCTCCTCCCACACCCCATCCGGGCTACCTTGTGAGTTATTTCCCTATTTTTATAATCAATTAATAAAGACTACATGTTTTTTAAATGATAGTGACTTTATTTCCTTTGCAAGCAAGCTGTGATCAAAGGCAGGAGGGCGGGAGGCTTACAGGGAATTAGAGTCAACCAAGAGGGTAGGTTTTCATCAAGGAGAAACAAACAGAAGTGTCACACAGTACCCTGGCCAGTCATGAAACTGGTTTTCAAAGCTTCTCTGATGCGGACCGCTTCCTGCTGTGCTCTTCTAACTGCTCTGGTGTCTGGCTGCGTGTATTCAGCGGCCAGGCAATTTGCATCAACCTCCCACCACACCATAAATGTCTCCCCCTTACTCTCACAGAGATTGTGGAGCACACAACAAGCAGCAATAACAATGGGAGTATTGGTTTTGCTGAGGTCTGAGCGAGTCAGTAAACTGCTCCAGCGACCCTTTAAACGTCCAAATGCACACTCTACCACCATGCTGCACTTGCTCAGCCTATAGTACTTAGTACTGTCCAGGGTGCTTGTGTACGGCTTCACGAGCCAGGGCATTAAGAGGTAGGCTGGGTTCCCAAGGATAACTACAGGCATTTCAACATCCCCAACAGTTATTTTCTAGTCTGGGAAGTAAATCCCTTCCTGCAGCCGTTTAAACAGACCAGAGTTCCTGAAGATGCGAGCGTCATGAACCTTTCCCAGCCATCGCACGTTGATGTTGGTGAAACGTCCCTTGTGATCCACCAGTGCTTGCAGCACCATTGAAAAGTACCCTTTGCGGTTTATGTACTGGCTGCCCTGGTGGTCCGGTCCCAAGATAGGGATATGCGTTCCGTCTATAGCCCAACCACAGTTAGGGAATCCCATTGCAGCAAAGCCATCTAGTATGACTTGCACATTTCCCAGAGTCACTACCTTTGATAGCAGCAGCTCAATGATTGCATTGGCTACTTGCATCACAGCAACCCCCACAGTAGATTTGCCCACTCCAAATTGATTACAGACTGACAGGTAGCTGTCTGGCATTGCAAGCTTCCACAGGGCTATTTCCACTCGCTTGTGAACTGTGAGGGATGCTCTCATCTTTGTATTCTTGCACTTCAGGGCAGGGGAAAGCAAGTCACAAAATTCCATGAAAGTGCCCTTATGCATGTGAAAGTTTCGGAGTCACTGGGAATCATCCGAGACCTGCAACACTATGCAGTCCCACCACTCTGTGCTTGTTTCCCGGGCCCAGAATCGGCATTCCATGGCATGAGCCTGCCCCATTAACACCATGATCTCCAAATTGCGGGGGAACGCGGTTTTAGAGAAAAGTGTGTTCATGTCCTCATCACTGCGCTGCCGTTGCCTCCTCACCTGGTTTTTCAGGTGCTGGTTCTGCATACACTGCATGATAATGCGCGAGGTGTTTACAATGGTCATAACTGCTGTGGTGAGCTGAATAGGCTCCATGCTTGCCGTGCTATGGCATCTGCTCCTGCTCGGGCAATCCAGGGAAAAGGGTGTGAAATGATTGTTTGCCGTTGCTCTGGCAGAGGGAGGGGCAACTGACAACATAACTTACAGGGTTGGCTTACAGGGAATTAAAATCAACAAAGGGGGTGGCTCTGCGAGAAACAGAATGGCCCTCTCAAGGATAGAACTCAAAACCTCAAGGATAGAGCTCAAAACTGGGTTTAGCAGGCCATTGATTTCACGGAGGGAGGGAGGAGAAAAAGAATACAAAACAAATCTGGTCTATTTCTTATTTTGATCCACTTTATCTATCTTTATACATCTTGCTGGCAGCAGACAGTGCAGTACGACCGCTAGTCATTGTCATCTCCTGGGTGCTTGGCAGAAGACGGTGCAGTATGACTGCTGGCCATCATCTTCTGCTGGCTGCAGATTAAAACACAGTGCATTGCCGGTAGGACTGAATCACCATGAGACGAAACTTAAAAGGGAAATGACCTGGCTGAGTCACTCCCATGTTTGCCCAGGCGCCCCGACCTCATCGAGGTCGGTTAAAAGAGCACCCTGGACTACGTTGATGACGGCTACCAGTCATACTGCACTGTCTGCTGCCAAAAGGCAATAAACTACTGCTCTGGAGCAATGCAGTACCGTGTCTGCCAGCACTCAGGAGACATACGGAGACGGTTAGCTGAGCAGGCTCCATGCTTGCCATGGTATGGCATCTGCATAGGTAACTCAAAAAAAGGTGCAAAACGATTGTCTGCCATTGCTTTCACGGAGGGAGGGAGGGAAGGGGGGCCTGACGATATGTACCCAGAACCACGCGCAACAATGTTTTAGCCCCATCAGGCATTGGGATTTCTATCCAGAATTCAAATGGGCAGTGGAGACTGTGGGAACTGTGGGATAGCTACGCACAGTGCAACGCTCTGGAAGTCGACGGTTGCCTCGGTACTGTAGACACACTCCGCCGACTACATTCACTTAGAGCATTTGTGTGGAGACACACACAATCGACTGTATAAGAATGCTTTCTACAAAACCAACTTCTATACATTTGACCTAATTTTGTCATGTAGACAAGGCCTTAGTGTACCTTTTAATTATGCTGCCAAATACACAAACTGCCTTACAAACTATTGTGAAAGAACTGTTCTGTGCTTAAGACCATTCAATATAAAAATAGCGTGCATTAAGGCTTAATTACTTGCTAAGTTTAATATTTTTCATTCCAAACGTTTTGAGGAATAGAAGTGCACAAAACGTAGTAAACTTATTTTCTATTACAGAAGACTTTTCTGTACTTCTCGAACACATTAAGACCCGAAGAGCTGTAGGGCACTTCTTAAATAGCTTATAACTAATCTTGCTTGCTCCAAAGGCACTTGCAGACCTTCCTTTTCTCACAACCTCCAGCTTCTTTGCCCATGAAAGTTTACTAAAATTAAGCTTTTCCCCTCTGGGTCATGTGGCTTCATCAGCTCCTCACAGTCATCCAACAGGCAGCTTTTTCCATACATCACTGAACATTGATCTCAAATTTGTTTTTGGCTTTCAGGCTGATCCCAACAAACCCTCTTTCCCAGGCATTTTATATATATTAATGTACTGTAGTTTTGTAACTCATCTTTTCTCTTCTTGTTTGCCAAGAAACCAATGTCATTTATTGATTTATAATGCACTGTTCACTTTTATAATATCAAAGTTCTGCACTATACAAACAAACCAAACAAGAGATCACACAGAATTGGATCAAAACGAACTAGGCCAAGGAATCTTTAGACTCTGTTTTTAAAATTACTCAGAACTTCTCTGGTGTGTGGAGATTGTACATGTAACCATCCCTCCTGTTCACTGTCCCAGTATGAGATTGTCTAAGATAGGGTAAGTCTGCCTTGTGAATTTTTATATAACTTTGGGCCTGAGGCTCCTCTGTGTTGTGTATTAGTGTATTCACCTCAGATCAGACCCACTCGGACAAACCACCGGGAACAAAGTTTTATTCTGTAAGGAAACAGAATACGATTACAGTCCAGCAGCCTCCTCTCCACTTGCTTGCCTCCTGCTCCAAGCTTCAGTCAGTGCTGAGACCTCCTGCTGGTAGGGCAGAGGGTACATCCTGTCAGGAACCAGGAAGTTTCCCAAACATGTAGCAGTTTGTAGTCCACGATTTGTAGTTCCCATTGTTGCTGCTGAAGCACACTGGACCTTGATCTACCCCTGAAAGGACTTCCTACTATTTTGGAGACAGTTGCAAAAGAGGCCAGGCCTTGAAATTGCGTAGATGATATGACAAGCAAAGAATGAGAGCCAGAATAAAGAGCACAAGAGCAAATAGAAAACATGAATGAAATCAGATTGCACAGCTATTCCATCACTGCTTTATACTTACTCCCAGTCTAGTCTTACATTGTTCTTCAGCTGCTTTATTTTTTTAAACTTCTATCACTTATTATAGTTAACCATTGCATATATTATTTAAGCTATTCTCTAATTTCTCTAATTTCTCCCACTTCCAGGGCCATTTCATTTACTTTACCTCTTTCCTACCTCCAAGGTCCTATCAAGTTACCAGGCTTTTATAGGCCACTGAGCAAGACTTTGTTGCCTCATCACAGGGGTAGGCAAACTTTCTGGCCCGTGGGCCACATCAGGGTACGAAACTGTATGGAGGGCAAGGTAGGGAAGGCTGTGCCTCTCCAAACATCCTGGCCCCCACCCCCTATCCGCCCCCTCCCACTTCCCGCCCCCTAACTGTCCCCCTCAGAACCCTCCACCCATCCAACTCTCCAGTTCCTTGTCCCCTGACCACCCCCTCCCGGGACCCCTGCCCCTAACTGCCCCTCGGGACCCCAACCCCTATCTAACTCCCCATCCCCTGCCCCCCCGAACCTCTGCTCTATTCAACTGCCCCCTGTTCCCCATCTTCTGACTGCCCCCACCCTGAACCTCCACCCCATCCTACTGCCCCCTGCTTCCTGTCCCCTGACTGTCCCCCGGGGCCCCCTTTCCCATATCCAATCCTCCCTTCCTGCCCCCTTACCATGCTGCTCAAAGAGCTAAACATGCTGCCACTCTGCCCTGCAGGAACATGCAGCCCCACCGCCCAGACCGCTGCCTGCGGGGGAGGGGCCGGGGGCTAACCTCCCCGACCAGGAGCTCAGGGGCCAGACAGGACAGTCCCTTGGGCCGGATGTGGCTTGCGGGCTGTAATTTGCCCACCTCTGCCTCATCAGAATCTCTCTGCAGTTCACTAGTGTTCTGATCCTACAGAGCACTAAGCGTGTGCTCAGCTGTAACCCTACAAGTAACTCTAAGTCAGCAAGATCACTTGTGCTTACCGCTGGGAAACACTTAAGTATTTTGAAGGTTCAGAGGGTAGATGAATTAGCCATACACTGAACAGTATGCCTTTGAAAAGGACACAACTGCTATCCCAAAACAGTTCACAATACATTTCCTTCTTTAAGGGGCATAGTGAAAAGAGAATGTGATTTTATTTATTTATTTTTAGCACAGAAACCCTGGCTTTAAAAGGATATTATTTTTTCTCTATTTTTTTTAAAAAGTCAAAGCATCCTGGGGAAAATAACATTCTCTGAATATTTCTGATTCACTCTCTCATCTGCCATGCCTTTTGGAAACTGAGCTAGCTGGAAAATTATGTAAACACTCTACGATTACTCTCCTCTTCCAGGACTTCAACCTATTCCTTTATGAAGGCACTGACCAGAGATCAGTTGTCTTTTCAGGACTTTCCCAAAAGTATGATAGAGTCAGAGCCCAAGATAATTGCAATTATACCTCCAAATTTAAAGTTAATTGAGACCTCCAAATAACCTTCTGTCAGAGTTCCTTCCTCACTCTGAACTCTGTGGTACAGATGTGGAGACGTGCATGAAAGACCCTGTAAGCTTATTTTTACCAACTTAGGTTAAAAACTTTCTCAAGGCACAAATTTTGCCTTGTCCTTGAACAGTATGCTGCCACCACCAAGTGATTTAGACAAAGAACCAGGGAAAGGACCATTTGGAGTCCTCTTCCCCCAAAATATTCCCCCAAGCCCTACAGCCCCTTTCCTGGGGAAGGCTTGAGAATAATATCCTCACCAATTAGTACAGGTGAACACAGACCCAAACACTTGGATCTTAAAACCAATGAAAAATCAATCAGGTTATTAAAAGAATAATTTTATTTAAAGAAAAGGTCTAAGAATCAGCTCTGTAAAATCAGTATGGTATACACTTTACAGGGTAATCAGATTCAAAACACAGAGGACTCCCCTCTAGGCAAAACTTTAAAATTACAAAAAACAGAGGGATAAACCTCCCTCTAGCAAAGGGAAAATTCACAAGTTGAAACAAAAGGTAATGTAACGTGCCTTGCCTTATTTACTTACTCTTTTTGTAATATCAGAGACTTGTACAGGATGGTTTATAGGAGAAGGAGTTTTTTGTCCTGATGCTTCTCTGATTTCCCCAGAGAACACACCAACAAAGCCTCCCTCCCCCACCCCCATCCCCCAAGATTTGAAAGTATCTTCTTTCCTTATTGGTCCTTTTAGATGCCAACCAGGTTATCTGAGCTTCTTAACACCTTACAGGTAAGGAGGCATTCTAGGCTACCCTTAGCTGTATGGTTATGATACCTTCAAGGCATAATTCTCCACGATTTAGTATACAGCTATTTACAGTTACTACATACATCTATATACATGGGAATGTTAAGCAGAACTAAAGACACTAATAATTTAGACAAGAGCTATTAGAAGTTAGACTTCTAGGGGTATGCTTTCTGCACAGGGTAGAGCTAGCTGCTCAAATATTGATAAATAGCTTGACCCTTTTTCTCTCAATTGTTGAATAAAGTGTTTGCAAATACATTTCCCCCACTATTGAGCAGCTCTGCTACAGAATCCAAGATTCTTCTTACTGCCTATGCATAAAAAATTCAGAGGCAAAATTTAGGGTTTATAACTTACCCTGATATTAGGTCTAATCTGATCTGGAAATCTTACCTGTAATCAAAACTATATGAGGTACTAAGGGTCAGCATATGAAACTATTCAATTTTCCCATTAGTCATTCACTTATAAGGTATAGGAAGCCATTATTTCTCAATAGGTTTGAGTGAACCAGATGAGATAATTACAAAATCCTCTGTTATGGAGCTTTGCGTTTAGTTCTTTTTTCTCATAAAGATGGACTCCAAATCTCAAGGAGAGCAGGGTAAATGATGCAGGACAAAACAAATTCACAAATTTATTTTAAGAAAATATTTTTAACTCCCCCGGTGGTTAATGCATTTCTGAATTATTCACCCACCTTATAGTGGATAGTAATAAAAATTCACAGAATGGTAAAAGTATTGTGAAATTTGTTTAAGTTATTTGACTAATATTCAAGCAATTCTAATTTGAAATAAGTAGCTACCATCCAAGTGTAACTTGCATGAAACTTGCAGCCACAAGGAGTAAGGAAAATGCCTTTCAGTACTGTGCCTGCTAGGTCCATAAAATACACCTCAGTGAATCACACAGGTTTATTTTAATAAGGGCTTCTCTGATGGGTAAAGCTAATGTACACAATAGCCTTTAGTCTGAATAATATAGGTTAATGAGCTCCAGCTGTATATGCAGCAATGTCCCTTTGGCTTTTCTCTCTTGCAAAATATCTGCTTTTATGTTCAGTCTGGTGATTGGATCTGATCAGCGAAATCAACATATGTCTTAATCAGTCCCGTTGGCTCAGTTCATCAGTGTTCTGGGCTGACGTGCAAAACAAGCAGAGTGTCTACCTATAACGATAGCTCCTAAACTCACTTCAAGCTGCCCTCCTCCTACTAAATTCTGGCGCACTTGTAGCTGTGCTCTCTACTCTACTTTCTGCACACGAATAACAACCCCTTTTCTCCTCACCATTGGGCTAGAGCTTTCTCTGGTCTTCAAAATTAAAAAAAAAGTATAGGAAGGAGTGGGGCACATTTCCATGTAGTTACATTTTCAGTTTTCATAATGATATAATACTTCATTGATCATTTTGCTGTGATCTACTTCAAGTTTGTACTCATAAATCTATTGCCAACTCCATCACTCTTGTCCTACATGTCCTTTAGTAGCCAGAAGGCAGAATTTACTGCAGTGGTTCTATGACTTAAGCACCGATAAAAGTACCAATTAACTATGATTTTGAGACCAGCCCACAAAACTGCAGATACAGTTAATGTCATTTAGATTTTGAGTTTCAGGCACAACCAGGTTCTAACATATTTTAACTTCATTGTGATGACCCTCAAGCAGTGACAGGTGCAAAATTGCATCCACTTGAGCTCATAGTTTTGGAAAGCAAAAATGGAGGTCAGCTTTCAGAAAAGTCTAGTCATATGCTATATGCATGAAAAGGCAAATTGCAGATTCCAAGGCCAGAAGGGACTGTTGTGGTGATCTAGTTTGACCTCCTATATAACACAAGCCATAAAACTTCCCCAAAATAATTCTTAGAGCATATCTACTGTAAAGATATCAAGATATCTGTTGTGTTTCATTTGGGATTATGTTTATTAAGTGGAAACTTCACATGTAGTTCAAATATGTTGGTAAAAATCTATTTGTCATACATTTCCAAAAGCCACATATTTTAATAATCATGATCTGTTTGTAAATAGTTTGCATGCAGGAAGAAGAAACTGATAGGCTGTGTGCCAAAGGTTGCTAATCCCTATGTTAGATGCTTAACCTACTTAGTTACTTTTGAAAGTCCTGCTAGATAACTCTCTGCATCTTTAGGTCCCTAAATACCCTGGGGTATCTTGCCCTAAATAACTTAGGCAACTAAGTCCCATTGACTTTCAATGAGACTTCGGAATTTATCCTAGGACTGAATTATGGTGGATTGTTTTTTCCTCGGCATTTTTTCTTTCTTCACAAATTTTGGAACAACACCAAATGGAGATTCTCCTCAATCTGTTCTTGCTTTTTCAGGTAATTTATTTTAGCCCTTTTTAGTACTTCTGAAATGAGCAAGCATCATTAGGGCCTCATACTGACAGCATTCTTATAAGCAACTCCTACTTAAAGTCACTATATAGTGTTATTGCAGAAATATTTATTGGAGAAACAGGTTCATTTAATATTATTTATTTCAGCTGGAAGATGGTTCAAGTGAGCCCTGGACAGCAGGGATGGGAAGGAGAGAAGGCCCACGTTATTCCTTATTCAGGAAATTGTAGTTTATAAAACTTTCTCTGCAAATCAAACTTTGCCACACATTTTTTATTATTATTTTCAGTTTCAGTGAACCTTGAACTCATATTAAGCCAGATTCAGTCCTGGTGTAATAGATTTCAGAAGCGTTACACCAAAGATGAATTTGTTCTATTGTCTATTTCTACTCCTACCCAAAGAACACATTGCAGACAAACAAACAGTGAAGCTTCATTTCTAGAAAGAAAAATCTATTTTGTCATCTTTTTGAAGTGTACAAACATAAC
This sequence comes from Caretta caretta, assembly GCF_965140235.1. Classification (NCBI taxonomy): domain Eukaryota; kingdom Metazoa; phylum Chordata; order Testudines; family Cheloniidae; genus Caretta; species Caretta caretta. Next base: position 301,783,171 of record NC_134206.1, on the reverse strand, counting down.
AGCCATCTCAGTGGGACAGGAAAACGTCAGGGACTGCAAAAGAGCAAAAAAAAAATCAACACTGAAGTGGTTCTTATGACTAGGTTAAATTTTACTCTTTGTTGGCTGCAGTTAGAGTTACTCAATACACTATGTGTATCAATTTTTTGTAAGATGTTATTTCTATCAGTTTATAATGCTATAATACTTCAAAGACCTTTTGCACCCAAATATTATAAATGAGTTGCTAGTACCCCCCAAAATGACTTTTTTTTTGTCCAGATGTTGGCTTCTCGCAACACAATATTCTGACAGTGTTGATCAATGCACTCATCCAAATATATTGTAGAAATGAAACATTTCAGAACAATCCAGATGATTCACATGCTGAGAAAACAGAACATGATTTTTCACCTAAGCTACTTTTAAAAGCTGCTCAGGAGGAATACTGCTTTAGAACCGTTCTAGTTAAATTGAATCCTTTCTAAGAACACATCTAATTTCATCCATTAGGTGCAATAATACAGCTATCCTTGCAATGGCAATGTTCCCTGACTGCCAGGGTTTTTTACTAATAACTCCAGTGTTTTCACCTGGCCTTGTGGCTTGACAGAAGGCATACTGGCCCGCACATTGGAGGCCTCAGTTTGAGGTTAATTTTGCCCACATCAGGTGACTGAAGACTTGAAGTCCTGCAGAGGTGATAGGCTCAGTTTCCTGGGGAAAAAGAGCAGCACTGCACTGCATCATTCAAGGTATACTGTAGAGCAGAATTTAAAGCCATAAAGAGCTATTTGCTAGCAATTCAAATTGACAAACAAGACCCTCTAGTCTTGTTAGGAAGTGCTTATGAAGTTTTGTTCATGCTCCTTTACATAAGCCCTTCAGAAACAAATACCTGTTGTCTCCAAATAAAATTAAAGGTTCACATTTCAGGACAAATCATTTAGTCAGATACGCACTGCTCTTGTCAGATAATGGAAAGTCAGCTTCCCTTATCAATGCATCTTGGAAAAGGAACTAGGCAAAGGAGAGCGGAAATCTAGTTCACATTTCAGAATTTGTTACATCAAGATCTGGAACTACGAATAAATGCACAAGGTAGGACAGTTGGCTGGCATAAAACTTTAATTCTACGGAACTTTATTTCAAGATCTTATTTATTCTTCAGAAATCTTGCTATTCTATATCTCTTTTTACAGTGCCTCTCATAGTTAAACTCTTTTTTTTTTTCAACTCTCTCCACTAAAAACACAGAAGATCTTTCTCCGATGAACATAAGGTCTGATCCTGCCTTCTTCTGGAGTTTTATCATTGACTCCAAAACAAGCAGGATTATCCCTAATTTTCAGTCTTTGTACATGCTATTTTTGTATAAGATTATTGAATCATTCTCTTGCTTGTGTGTCCTTTGGTTTTATTTGTTTGCGCTTCATTTAGTCTTTGCCTTTATCTGACAGGAGTAGTGTATATCCCCCTCTACTCTGTAGTGTTATGTCTCCTTCAGTCTTCTCAGTGTTTTTAACTCCTTACCTCTCAACTTCTTTTGTCTTTCTTTTTCAGTCCTCTGTCACGGATTCCTTTACTGGCTTTTAAAATATTGAACTAACATACCATAGAATTACTACATTTCATTTCCTCCCAACGTCATGGGAATCACTGTTCACACTGAATTCATGTCACTAAGAATGCAAGTCTAGATAAGCACAGTACTGATGGACTGGATGTAGGACAACAGATGGCATTGGCCAATTTTTGCCTGATTTTGTCATACATTGTCTGATTGCACAGGGATGGGTAAGGGAAGAGTCTTGAAGTGAACATCTAGCTCCACTGAAGTCAATGGGAGAACTCCTGTTGTGCAGGGCTCACATATACCTACTATGTCACCAGGCTGATGAAATATGTATCTGCCATAAGTTGATAAAGAGAAAATAGCATTTCATTTTTTTCCTTTGGGAGTTCCTCTGGGAAGTTCCACTTCCCAACATTATTTCATCCACTAAAATAAGCAGTTCTACATTATGGCTTCCCAATAGTTAGAAAGGGCTAAATACGGCTCCATCCAGAAACTAATTAATGTTGTGCCACATTTCAGTCAGAAAGGTCACTCGAAAGCAGGGTGTTGTTGTACACCAAGAGACCGTATGAATCTGGACAGATGTTCCAGAGATGAAGGACTCCAAGTTGTTACCAATTCCCAGAGCTTCCAGTCACCATCTTTTGTATTTTTTTTAAAAAACCCTATCATTTATTTATTTTGCATCTTGAAGACTTTGGACAGTCTAAAACTCAGCACTTCCATTATGCCTAAGAGTCTCAAGAAATCAAGCAGAGAATATTTTTTTCATCTGGGACTACAAAGTACAGACACTCAGAATGCAGCTGCCAGAAACTGGATATTCAGAGCACTAATTTCTCATTTCCGAAGGTACTGCCACAGAGAATGGGAAGCAGTTGGTAATGAGAAATAGTACTGAACACAAATAGCATACAAAATATGATTGCTTGTGTCTTGGATGAACTCAGTACATCACTGTTACTGGGCACCACAGAAAAACCTTGAACAGAGAATGGAATTGATGTGGTGGTAAAAGGAGAAGAAAGGCCACAGATCCTAATATTTAGTGCTTCAGCCTGTCCAATACGAGTTAGTAACACTGGTGCTTTGGTGGGAGCAGTGAAGACACACTTTAGAGGAGGAGGCTCAGCTGAGGCAGTGTTCCATGTGCCCTCTCCTTCAGGAGGTGGGAGTTGCTGTTTACTCTTGCCCTTCCTTCCTTTTTCTTCATGCTGCATTACCTAGAGCAGTGGTCTCCAAACTTTTTATGCACAAGATCACTTTTTGAATTTAAGGGCAACCCAGGATCTACCCCGTCCCTTCCCAGAGGCCCCACCCCTTCCCCAAAGCCCTGCCCCGCTCACTCCACCCCCCCACCAATCACTCGCTCTCCCCCATCCTCACTCACTTTCACCAGGCTGGGGCAGGGGTTTGGGAGGGGGTGCAGGCTCTGGGCTGAGGGGTTTGGAGTGTGGGAGGGGGCTCTGGGCTGAGCCTGGGGCGGGGGGTTGGGGTGCAGGAGGGGATGAGAGGTGAAAGCCCTGGAAGGGAGTTTGGGTGCAGGAGGGGGCTCTGGGCTGAGCCTGGGGCGGGGGGTTGGGGTGCAGGAGGGGATGAGAGGTGAAAGCCCTGGAAGGGAGTTTGGGTGCAGGAGGGGGCTCTGGGCTGGGGCAGAGAGTTGAAGTTCAGGAGTGGGTATGAGGTGATGGCTCCGGGAGGGGATTCAGGGCTGGGGCATGGACTTGTGGAGTAGGAGGGGGCTTGGGGTGAAGGAGGGGGCATGGGATGCTGTCTCTGGGAGGAGGTTTAGGGCTGGGAGTCGGGGCACGGGCTCCCCCTGCAGTTCCCATTGGCCACAGTTCCCCATTCCTGGCCAATGGGATCTGCAGGGGCGGTGTTTGCAGGCAGGAGCAGCGTGCAGAGACCCCTGCTCCCCACCAGGGGCCGCGGGGGCATGCTGACCACTTCTGGGAGCGGCGTGGGACTGCGGCAGGCAGGGAGCCTGCCTTAACCTCACTGCACTGCCAGACTTTTAGCAGCTGGAGCGTGCGATCAACTGGCAGAGGCTCCAGGATCGTCCAGTCAATCACGATCTAGGGGTTGGTGACCACTGACCTAGAGGAAGAAAGGGTATCACATGCTGCATCTGGATCCAGAACCCGGGGCTTGTCTTCACCATTGCTGCCAGTTTTCATGCTCCAAGATGTTTTTCAGAGCGAGGATCATTTCAACCATAAATAAGGCCACTTCTGCAATGGAACATGGTATGCACACACATATACACCCAGGCTTTAACCCATCCCAGCATGTTTTGCAAGACAAGTACACCATTGCTAATCCAAACTCCAAAATAAATCGAGTTTGGCAGATTATGATTTAAACAAATTAGAATATAGCTACGACACTGGCATTAACAATCTTCCTCTTTTGGAAAATACTGTCCACGTGATCCATAATGAAGAAAACTGGGGTTTGTGGGCTTTTTCCTTAACTGGGATGTGTTCAAGCTGGTGGCATAGAAGTGAGAAGTTCTATATCCTATTGCCAACCGCTCTTAGGCATCCAGGCCACAATTTTTCCTAACATTTAAATGTGACACTTGATGCAGCTATGATTGATACAGTTTATTTTACTAGTACATTCAGCATGTTACCAATGTAAGATAAGTTAAAGTCTTAATAACTTTCACAATGTCTTCAACCTGCCAAAGGCTGTATACTTTGAGGTACAAGCAGTATGTAAAATGCATTGACACTGAAACCAATCATTTCACAGTACCATCATGCTTATGTATATATATATATATATATATATATATATATATATATATATATATATATATATATATATATATATATATACACACAGTATGTTTCAATGTTTCAATTGCAAGTCCTGGGAGAATGCTTGCATAATTTGTTCTATGTCTATTCTTTAATGAGACAAAAGGGCCAAATTCTGCCCAAACATACAGCTGACACTGACATCAATGGGAATTTCACATATGTATCTGATAGTAAAAACTGACCCCAAGAAGTAAATAAATCCTCTGTTTAATGAGAGCAAATAGATTTATTTCAAATTACGGCACTTATAAAGTATCAGATAAACACTTTGCTCCTTCATAGCTCTATGCAATAAATACTCAGCAACCATTGTGCATGGAGAGAGCACTTAAATGATGCTCTTTGTGTACCTTGTTTTTGCCCTCCAAGCACTGGTTTACTACAACAGTGAGTGATGTGTCTACATGTGCATGTGTTCTGCATTTTTATTATAGCTTTTCAATAGCAAAAGATATAGTTACGGTTACCATGGGGCTTCCATTATAACCTCTGTTTTCAGTTGCTCATAACTTTCTGAAATTTCCTCCTTTTGGGTTGAAACTTTGTATGCTGTATGGTTTCAGAGTAGCAGCCGCGTTAGTCTGTATTTGCAAAAAGAAAAGGAGTACTTGTGGCACCTTAGAGACTAACGAATTTATTTGAGCATAAGCTTTCGTGAACTGCAGCTCTCTTCATCGGATGCATCTGATGAACTGAGCTGTAGCTCACGAAAGCTTATGCTCAAATAAATTTGTTAGTCTCTAAGGTGCCACAAGTACTCCTTTTCTTGTATGCTGTATGTCAGTCTGGAGGTAAATTTTTCTGGAGAGCTTGAAGAAAAGCCAGGGAAGTTTTTGAGTTACTGAAGAATGAAAAATACACAATATTTTAGCATTTAAAACCCTTTATACTCATCAGTAACTCAAATAGCTAGGAAAAAAAACCTCCACATTTTTCATGTAAATGTCCTTTGCTGGGTTAGTGATTGTTCCAGAGTGGAAAAAACAGATCATGACTAACAGTGTAGAAGTAAGTTGTTTTCTCTATAATGGGGCTAAAACCTTCCTCAGGAGGATACTACTAACCATGGGAAACTGTACTTTCCACAAGACAAAGTATAATTAAACTGTTTGAGAACATCAATTGTTAAAACATAATGCAAGAACTGGGAAGCTGCTGCTGCTTACCTGGAGTGTCCTCTTTGGAATCTGAAACTTCCTGGAAAGCAAGCACAGCTTCTGTCTTGGTGATCTTATATTGGGAAGGTACTTCGACCTTAGGCCTGAGGTCTTTGGGGGAATTTAGGTCAGTACCTGAATGGCAATTTCATTGCAGACATTATTTGCAGTAAAATTATAAAATATTATTTGTCAAGTATTTTTACATTATACTTTAATGGAAAAGATTTCTTAAATTCCTTTTTGAGAAGGGATTGTGGATCATCTACTTCCAAATTGGGTACATCTACACAGTAAAGAAAGACCTGAAGGGTCCTAGAACCTGGGCTGCAAACAGAGCCTGGAAGTCTACCTGGTAATGAATCAGTCTCATAGCCTGAGCCCTGCAAGCTCGAGTCGGCTGTCATGGGCCACCCACCGGTTTTTCTTTGCTGTGCAGACATAACCTTAAAAGCTATGCTGAACTACTAAATGAGAATTCTGTTAGAGTTTAGGAGATTGAAAATGTGGAAGCTTGCTTCTAGAAGTAAACTCTAGGGCAGAAGTTGTAATAACTGTTAATTCTGTAAAATAGCAGATAAGTGACTACTTTATTTTTATATTGGGCATTTCCCCCTCTCCTTTTTAAAATAAAAACAATTTTATATAACAGTTTTATATGACCTTTTTCTTAATGAGACATATCCCAAGTTGTCACAGATAAAAGAGGCTGAGACTAATGGCAAACAAATAACGTCTTATGAAGGACTTAATTAAAGGGTTACAAAAATTATTATCTTACTGTCCACAACAAACTCACTTTCACTAATATTTATACCTTGACTCCTGACATCTGAGCAATTTACTGGCAAACTTAATTCCATTTGTACAGAGACTTTAGCTACTCTCACAGGAATGAGAACAGAATGTTAGGATTAATTTTCTGCATAAACTTTCTGTTGAGAAAATAAAGTGATTGTTTTTAGTCTGTAGCAGCACAGAGGTTAGTCATTCAAATGTCAAAAAAAAAATCTGAGAGATGTGCAAGGATATTTTTATTTAATTCTCTTCAGAAAGTGCAAATCACAGAGCAAAACATATATCAAAACTATACAGTCCCCAAGACAAAAAAATCACTGTTTTTTTAAACAGGATTGCTAAGGATATACTGCTTGCAAAGGCTGGATATAATAGTGACTAAGAAGAGCTCAGTCCAACTTTGACATAGTGTTACTCCAGACACTATTTAAGGCATAAGGATCAGTGGGGTGTATACTTTACTCTGGCCATTTCCCTCATGCCAACAGCAGCTGTCAGGGATTGGCATACGAGACATTAAGGCTACATCTACACTACAGCCAGGATCAACGTGCTGAGATCAATCCACCAGCAGTTGATTTAACAGGTCTAGTGAAGACTCACCAAATCGACAGCAGATCACTCTCCAGTCGACCCCTGTACTCTACCCTGATGAGAAGAGTAAGGTAAGTTGACGGGAGAGTTTCTCTCATCGAGCCCCTGTGGTGCAGACCCTGCGGTAACTTGTCCTAAGGTACGTCGACTCCAGCTACGTTATTCACGTAGCTGGAATTGTGTAGCATAGTTTGATTTACCGCGGTAGTGGAGACATAGCCTAAGATGACTATGCCATGGCTGTGCCCCTATGCTGGCCTGTTACACTTGAGATGAAATGCAAAAAGAATTCAACCCTTCCTTGGGTCAGACAGAACTTTTTTGGATTTCTTGTTTTGTTTTAAATGACTTCAACAAAATCTACAGCATAAGAATATAAAACCAAATCCTGGTTTCATTTACACTCATGTATCCAAGAATATTGTTGCAAAAGGTATAACACTATAATATCCTTAAAAGAATCATATATATGAAAAATAAAAAGACCTAAAATAACAGATAATTATATTTACCCTCCTAGCACACTGTTGGTTTGTACCCTACATTTCATTTTCTAGAGCATTGATTTTTTCAGTTCAGTCTAATTTTCCTTACAAACCTAGCACAAAAATAAGTGTAATATCCAAGACAGTAAAAGGTCAAGTAAGGGCATACAAGTTTTGAAGATAAACACTACAGTTAAATATAGTACTCTCTTAATCTAGGATTAAGTGTTCATTAATTCTTTTGAGAGGCCTTCAGAAAGCCTGTCTTGTCTTCCAACCACAGCCAGGTCTGGTGTATAAAAAAATCAGTTCTAAGTATTATATTAAACTCTTCCATGTAAGGATTATTTGTGTGCTTCTTGGTCATTTGTTGGAATAATTTCCATGTACTAGTCTCACCAGATTCATTCCCTGGGGCACCCTCAGGCCTTGGGATGGGCCCCCGCACTTACTCAGGCCTCTGTTCTGTGATGGTGGGATGTGCCACCACCCCAGTCCAGTCATAAGAGGCTCAGCCCCCTGGCTCAGCCCTGGATAATTTACTCTTTTCAGGCTTGTTAAATAAAATTAACACAAATGAATTGTCTCATGGGTGTGGTTAGGCTCCCCTACTGCAGAGTGCTCCTGGTAAGCAGTGGCCCCAGCTAGACTCACAGGCTAATATGGAAAAATAGTCCCCTCAGAAGCCCTTCTTTCCTTCAGGGAGATGTCACCAGGCAGCACTCATCTGAGGAGCTCTTGTCTTTAGCCAATCCTCTCTCTGGCAGATGAAGACTTGAGGTCTGCTCTCCTCTTTGGTCTGCCAGCAACTGCTCTAGGTTTCCCCTTTAAGGTCCTCCCTCCAAGTCTGACATCTCTCATACAGGTGTGGTTGGGCAGAGGCTCCTGCCTGTGCTATAATCCTTAATCCTTATCCCTGTGGGTGATAGATGTTTGCATGGTCTTCATTTTGAATAGATCAATATCTCCTTCAATAGATGGGATGTAAAATATGTGCCTTGGTAAGTTAGAATCTCTTTAGGCACACTGGGAGAGACTTTTAGCAGTTCTACTGCAACAGTCTTTTTAGCAGTGATTGCCTCCAGATATCGGGTGGCATAATCAAGTATGTCCAGTACATATCCAGTTGCACTCTTTTCTAATGGTTTGATCAGATCCATCCCTATTCTTTAAAAAGGCATGTCCATCACTGGGAGAGGGGACTAGAGGGACTTTAGCCAACCCTTCAGGGCCAATGAGCTGGCACTCGGGACAGGAGCTGTAGAAGTCTTTGACCTCCTGGTGAATCCCAGGCCAGTGTAAGCAGCCTATGATCCTGGCCAGAATATTCTCATGGCTGAGATGGCAAGAAGAGGGAACAGTGTGAGCCAATCACATGACCTCACACCAATGAGACCAGGGAATCATCTTATGTACCAAGGAATCTCTTCTGCAGACTGATGCCTCTGAAGTTGGGTTCAGTGCAGTCTTGTCCGAGGTGGTTGATGGTGAGGAACATCCTGTCTTCTGCCTAAGGTGCAAATTGTTCCCAAGAGAAAAGGCTTACTCCACGATAGAGAAAGAGGGTTTAGCTATGAGACATCAGACATTACCTTCTCAGCAATTAGTTCACGCAAGTCATGGATCATGCCTCTCTACAATGGTTCTATGCCATGACGGACACCAATCCCTGACTCATGCAGCAGTACCTGTCCTTCCAGCCCTTCTTGTTCCATGTCCAGCATAGTACTGGGAATGCTCACCAAATGTGGACATTTTTCTTCCAAGTTGGATGACAGCCAAACACTCGCTCGTCAGCTCTGATCAAAACTGTGAATTGTGCAAATACCCCAAAACCATAGATAGCTTTGTGTAAATAAGCCCTGTCTCAAAAGGCTGAAGTATAATTCATGTCTGTAAATTGCCGGTTACTGTATTTGGTTATGAAATAAAGAGCCTTTAAGTTACAAGTTCAAGTTGATAGGTACCCTCTGGTGGCAGTGCAGCGGCCTATGTTAAATGGGCCATTTTCCCTATCACCACTACTTTTTGCACTTACTAGCACCCTTGTTGGTAGGTTCAGCAGAGAAGTCCAGGGCTGAGTGTTTATGTAACTGAACTCCTATCACACTTAGAGGTGGTACCTCCATAGCAAGAGTGAGACACAGTAATGGAGCAGTGTGGGCAATTTTTAACAGCTGTTGGTCACAGTTTCCTCCTGCTGTGGGAAGAGGACTTCAGCTGCCGGGTATTAATCCACTACCTTTCAGCTTATTAACATATAATACAAAAGCATAACTCAAGTCCTCACAGCACATGGGAATATCCATTCACCCAACAGTTGGATGAACATCCCAGACTCCAGTACCCTCTTATCACTATATCCTCAGAACCAACACTTCTTTGTCTGACCAGAAGTCTACCAGCTACATCCTGCCTATCACTGCACAGGAAATTTGGGTCCTTATGTAGGCTGAAGCCCCCTGACCCTACATTCCAATGAGGATCAGTATTTATTGTGCTTCCATTAGTGGTAGCAGAGTATAGGTCCCTAGCACTTCGTGTGATTCCAATCACTGCAGTCCTTCTGTCAATGGGAACATATGAGTAAGTGTTGTTTCCCATCACACAATACACTCACCTTAGCCTTGAATTTATAGGCTGTTTTACTCAAAATGTATTATATTTTGACATGACTTTTATCAACTTATCAAAGGATCATCAATTATGCCTCCATTATCTTAAAGGGCATAGACAGAAGCATGCTGGTTGTCAGGATGTAGTGTTTGCTTCAACAGGATAACTGGAATAAAAATAAACCTTTCACTATATTCATCTTACTGAAACAGTGAATACATTTTTAAATGGCTGTCTGATTTCAAAAGAACACGCAATTATTTTAGATGATAAAAGTCTGCAGAGAGGGAGAGAGTGTAGTGGTGCAGTATACCCATACTTGACAATGTGCTGTTGATTTCTGACCTTCTAGCGTTCAAAACTGTCAGAAATTTTCCAAATGACCTTTTATGCTGTGATTTATTTGCCATTTTGTGTCAATCTCTGATTTCCCTGGCTCTCCTAGTTCATATAACTGCTAATGTAAACTTTCCACTGGAACAAGTGACTCATAAAAATTATTTTCAAAAAGAAAAGGAGTACTTGTGGCACCTTAGAGACTAACCAATTTATTTGAGCATGAGCTTTCGTGAGCTACAGCTCACTTCATTGGATGCATCCGATGAAGTGAGCTGTAGCTCACGAAAGCCCATGCTCAAATAAATTGGCTAGTCTTTAAAGTGCCACAAGTACTCCTTTTCTTTTTGCGAATACAGACTAACACGGCTGTTACTCTGAAACCAAAAATTATTTTAATATTTTGCCAACCATTAAGAGAGGAGTGGCCCAGGTTATGCTGTAGATTATATCATACTTTAACATTTATCATTTGAGAGATTTTTTAAAGATTTTTATATTTGACAACTGTAGATAATATTTTGCAGACATCCAAGCATATTAAACAGGAGAAAGAAAAAAAGTTTCAAAGTTCAGAAATAATAACAACTAAATAACTAAACTGTGCCATGTTGATGGATGCATGTGTCTAAAAGATAGATATTTATCTTCCAACAGGAGTAAAATCTACATTTTATTGATAAATATGCAGTACCTGCTAAAAACCTGGACTATTTACTTTGACTTCTTCGTGACTATAAGCATGAGCAATCCTGCCTTACAAATTATGGCCTTTGGAGCCTTTCATTCACTAATAAATTACTTTCAATGGCACATCACGCTAATTCTTTGAGACAAAGCATTTTGGGCTTTCAGTAGAGGGTTGATTTAGGCTACAGAGCCAAAAACAGATTCATGAAGAAAAATTTGCTTTTTGCCTGGTTGGTTGTATAGCAAAATTAAAGAGCCTGATCCCACAAGAGAGTGAGAGCTTATACGGAATTTTATCTGTGTTGATCTACATCTTGTTTTCTGATTATAGGCCTGATTCTGCAATACTTGCTTACACTGAGGAATATTTACTCTGAGCAAAATGTTCTGTGAATAAGTTTGTAGAATTTGTCCTGGAGTCATCACCAACAGAAATGCCACTACTGAAAAAAAAGAGGTTGGCCCTACATTTTGGGAAGCTCATATGGCTGCATAGGGGAGCACAACTAAGGGAGCCCATTTCCCCCAGCTATACAGCAGCTGAGCAACTTTAGTGTCTCCTTGTTGAAGCAGAAGAAGGCTAAATAGGGAGTCCAGGGGGAGGCAACTCATTGGCATAGGCTGTAGGAAATGGGATCTTCTAGTAGTAGCTCAGCCTGAATAGATGAGCAGACCATGTTTCTTCCTGCGGGTGCCCACCAACTCCTATCCAGTGAGAACTTCAAGGGGGCAGTCAGTCAAAATTAGACCTGAGAGACAATGAAGGCAAAGGGTCAACATGAAACATGAGATGAGCAAAATTTGATTTGAAGAAGCATTGATGCTAAATGAAGAGAGTAAAATTATAAATAGTGAACCAGAAAAGAGAGAAGAAATGTTCAATAGATATTTCTCTCTATCTAGTCAATTGATATTTGTTCTCTATTTGGAATAAAGCAGGAGGATGTATCCATCTCATATGATGTTGTGGATGGAACAGAAAGTTTATCATCTGTAACAGTTATCCCAAAATTTAGGCCCAAGACACCCTAATAAAGGCCTACCTATATCCGTAAACCAATTGTCAATTTGGCCAATTTCAGTGGGTAACAGGAGGGGGCCTGCCCTAGAGAAATTGCCCAGGTTTTACCAGGGTGTTTGTCTCTGACCCTCAGAGAACTCCCCAGAACAGATCAGTTCTGTTAACCCTTAGGAGCATAGATACAATCCTCCGTTCAGAGGATTGACACTTAGGTAGTAATTGCTTCAAAAACAAAATGACATTTATTTTAGGGCTGTCAATTAATCGCAGTTAACTCACACGATTAACTCAAATTAATCACGATTAATAGATTAATACCAATCTATTAAAATAGAATACCAATTGAAATTTATTAAATATTTTGGATGCTTTTCTATATTTTTAATATTGATTTAAATTACAACACAGAATACAAAGTACACAGTGCTCACTATATATAATTATTCTTATTACAAATATATGCACTGTAAAAATGATAAACCAAAGAAATAGTATTTTTCAGTTCACCTTATACAAGTATTTAAGTGCAATCTCTTTATCGGGAAAGTGTAACTTACAAATGCAGATTTTTTTTTATTACATAACTGCACTCAAAAACGAAACAGTGTAGAACTTTAGAGCCTACAATTCCACTCATCCTACTTTTTATTCTGCCAATCGCTAAGACAAACAAGTTTGTTTACGTTGACAGGAGATACTGCTGCCTGCTTCTTATTTACAATGTCACCTGAAAGTGAGAACAGGCATTTGCATGGAACTTTTGTAGCCAGCGTTGCAAGGTATTTACGTGCCAGATATGCTAAAAATTAATATGTCCCTTCATTCTTGAGCCACCATGCCAGAGGACATGCTTCCATGCTGATGGTGCTTGTTAAAAAAATAAAGCATCAGTTAAATTTGTGACTGTACTCCTTGTGGGGGAGAATTGTACATCTCCTGTTCTGTTTTACCAGCATTCTGCATATATTTCATGTTATAGCAGTCTTGGATGATGACCCAGCACATGCTGTTCATTTTAAGAACACTTTCACAGCAGATTTGACAAAACGCAAAGAGGGTACCGATGTGAGATTTCTAAAAATAGCTACAGCACTCGACCCAAGGTTTAAGAATCTGAAGTGCCGTCCAAAATCTGAGAGGCATGAGGTGTGAAGCAAGCTTTTAGAAGTCTTAAAAGAGCAGCACTCTGATGCGGACACTACAGAACCCAAACCACCAAAAAAGAAAATCAACCTTCTGCTGGTGGCATCTGACTGACTCAGATGATGAAAATGAACATGCGTCAGTCTGCACTGCTTTGGATTGTTATTTAATAGAACCTATCATCAGCATGGACACATGTCCTCTGGATTGGTGGTTGAAGCATGAAGGGACATATGAATCTTTAGTGCATCTGGCATGTAAATATCTTGTAACGCCAGCTACAACAGTGCCAGATGAATGCCTGTTCTCACTTTGAGGTGACATTTTAAACAAGAAGCAGGCAGCATTGTCTCCTGCAAATTGTAACCAACTTTGTTTGTCTGAGTGATTGGCAGACCAAGAAGTAGGACTGAGTGGACTTATAGGCGCTAAAGTTTTACATTGTTTTATTTTTTACTTAAGTTTTTTTGTACATAATTCTACATTTGTAAGTTCAACTTTCATGATAAAGAGATTGCACTACAGTACTTGTATGATGTGAATTGAAAAATACAATTTGTTTTTTACAGTACAAATATTTGTAATAAAAATAAATATAAAGTGAGCACTGTACACTTTGTATTCTGTGTTGTAACTGAAATTAATATATTTGAAAATGTAGTAAACATCCAAAAATATTTAAAATAAATGCTATTCTATTGTTATTTAACAGTGTGATAATTTTTTTAATCACTTGACAGCCCTAATTTATTTAAATGTAATATTCCCTAATATTAAGCAGGGAGAACTGGAGGTCCTGGTGATTTCAAGGAATTATGACGTGATTGGAATAACAGAGACTTGGTGGGATAACACACATGACTGGAGTACTGTTGTCATAAATATAAAGGGAAGGGTAAACCCCTTTGAAATCCCTCCTGGCCAGAGGAAATCTCCTCTCATCTGTAAAGGGTTAAGAAGCTAAAGGTAACCTCGCTGGCACCTGACCAAATGACCAATGAGGAGACAAGATACTTTCAAAAGCTGGGAGGAGGGAGAGAAACAAAGGGTCTATGTGTCTGTCTATATGCTGGTTTCTGCCGGGGATAGACCAGGAATGGAGTCTTAGAACTTTTAGTAAGTAATCTAGCTAGGTATGTGTTAGATTATGATTTCTTTAAATGGCTGAGAAAAGAATTGTGCTGAATAGAATAACTATTTCTGTCTGTGTATCTTTTTTTTACTTAAGGTTTTCCCTAGAGGGGTTCTCTATGTTTTTGAATCTAATTACCCTGTAAGATATCTACCATCCTGATTTTACAGGGGGGATTTCTTTATTTCTATTTACCTCTATTTTTATTAAAAGTCTGAAAAACTGTAAGAAAACTGAATGCTTTTTCATTGTTCTCAGATCCAAGGGTTTGGGTCTGTGGTCACCTATGCAAATTGGTGAGGCTTTTTATCCAACATTTCCCAGGAAAGGGGGGGGGTGCAAGTGTTGGGAGGATTGTTCATTGTTCTTAAGATCCAAGGGTCTGGGTCTGTAGTCACCTAGGCAAATTGGTGAGGCTTTTTACCAAACCTTGTCCAGGAAGTGGGGTGCAAGGTTTTGGGAAGTATTTTGGGGGGAAAGACATGTCCAAACAGCTCTTCCCCAGTAACCAGTATTAGTTTGGTGGTGGTAGCGGCCAATCCAAGGACAAAGAGTGGAATATTTTGTACCTTGGGGAAGTTTTGACCTAAGCTGGTAAAGATAAGCTTAGGAGGCTTTTCATGCAGGTCCCCACATCTGTACCCTAGAGTTCAGAGTGGGGGAGGAACCTTGACAACTGTCATGGATGGTTATAAACTGTTCAGGAAGGACAGGCAGGGCAGAAAAGGTGGGGGAGTAGCACTGTATGTAAGGGAGCAGTATGACTGCTCAGAGCTCCGGTACGAAACTGCAGAAAAACCTGAGTGTCTCTGGATTAAGTTTAAAAGTGTGTGCAACAAGAGTGATGTAGTGGTGGGAGTCTGCTATAGACCACCGGACCAGGGGGATGAGGTCGATGAGGCTTTCTTCTGGCAGCTCGCAGAAGCTACTAGATCGCATGCCCTGGTTCTCATGGGTGACTTTAATTTTCCTGATATCTGCTGGGAGAGCAATACAGCGGTGCATAGACAATCCAGGAAGTTTTTGGAAAGCGTAGGGGACAATTTCCTGGTGCAAGTGCTAGAGGAGCCAACTGGGGGGGAGCTTTTCTTGACCTGCTGCTCACAAACCGGGAAGAATTAGTGGGGGAAGCAAAAGTGGATGGGAATCTGGGAGGCAGTGACCATGAGTTGGTTGAGTTCAGGATCCTGACACAGGGAAGAAAGGTAAGCAGCAGGATACGGACCCTGGACTTCAGGAAAGCAGACTTCGACTCCCTCAGGGAACAGATGGGTAGGATCCCCTGGGGGACTAACATGAAGGGGAAAGGAGTCCAGGAGATCTGGCTGTATTTCAAGGAATCCCTGTTGAGGTTACAGGGACAAACCATCCCGATGTGTCGAAAGAATAGTAAATATGGCAGGCAACCAGCTTGGCTTAATGGTGAAATCCTAGCGGATCTTAAACATAAAAAAGAATCTTACAAGAAGTGGAAGGTTGGACATATGACCAGGGAAGAGTATAAAAATATTGCTTGGGCATGTAGGAATGAAATCAGGAGGGCCAAATCACACCTGGAGCTTCAGCTAGCAAGAGATGTTAAGAGTAACAAGAAGGGTTTCTTCAGGTATGCTGGCAACAAGAAGAAAGCCAAGGAAAGTGTGGGCCCCTTACTGAATGAGGGAGGCAACCTAGTGACAGAGGATGTGGAAAAAGCTAATGTACTCAATGCTTTTTTTTGCCTCTGTCTTCACTAACAAGGTCAGCTCCCAGACTGATGCGCTGGGCATCACAACATGGGGAATAAATGGCCAGCCCTCTGTGGAGAAAGAGGTGGTTAGGGACTATTTAGAAAAGCTGGACGTGCACAAGTCCATGGGGCTGGACGAGTTGCATCCGAGAGTGCTAAAGGAATTGGCGGCTGTGATTGCAGAGCCATTGGCCATTATCTTTGAAAACTCGTGGCGAACGGGGGAAGTCCCGGATGACTGGAAAAAGGCTAATGTAGTGCCAATCTTTAAAAAAGGGAAGAAGGAGGATCCTGGGAACTACAGGCCAGTCAACCTCACCTCAGTCCCCGGAAAAATCATGGAGCAGGTCCTCAAAGAATCAATCCTGAAGCACTTACATGAGAGGAAAGTGATCAGGAACAGTCAGCATGGATTCACCAAGGGAAGGTCATGCCTGACTAATCTAATCACCTTCTATGATGAGATTACTGGTTCTGTGGATGAAGGGAAAGCAGTGGATGTATTGTTTCTTGACTTTAGCAAAGCTTTTGACACGGTCTCCCACAGTATTCTTGTCAGCAAGTTAAAGAAGTATGGGCTGGTTGAATGCACTATAAGGTGGGTAGAAAGTTGGCTAGATTGTCGGGCTCAATGGGTAGTGATCAATGGCTCCATGTCTAGTTGGCAGCCGGTGTCAAGTGGAGTGCCCCAGGGGTCGGTCCTGGGGCCGGTTTTGTTCAATATCTTCATAAATGATCTGGAGGATGGTGTGGATTGCACTCTCAGCAAATTTGCGGATGATACTAAACTGGGAGGAGTGGTAGATACGCTGGAGGGCAGGGATAGGATACAGAGGGATCTAGACAAATTGGAGGATTGGGCCAAAAGAAATCTGATGAGGTTCAATAAGGATAAGTGCAGGGTCCTGCACTTAGGACGGAAGAACCCAATGCACAGCTACAGACTAGGGGCCGAATGGCTAGGCAGCAGTTCTGCGGAAAAGGACCTAGGGGTTACAGTGGACGAGAAGCTGGATATGAGTCAGCAGCGTGCCCTTGTTGCCAAGAAGGCCAATGGCATTTTGGGATGTATAAGTAGGGGCATAGTGAGCAGATCGAGGGATGTGATCATCCCCCTCTATTCGACATTGGTGAGGCCTCATCTGGAGTACTGTGTCCAGTTTTGGGCCCCACACTACAAGAAGGATGTGGATAAATTGGAAAGAGTCCAGCGAAGGACAACAAAAATGATTAGGGGTCTGGAACACATGAGTTATGAGGAGAGGCTGAGGGAACTGGGATTGTTTAGTCTGCAGAAGAGAAGAATGAGGGGGGAATTGATAGCTGCTTTCAACTACCTGAGAGGTGGTTCCAGAGAGGATGGTTCTAGACTATTCTCAGTGGTAGAAGAGGACAGGACAAGGTTTAATGGTCTCAAGTTGCAGTGGGGGAGGTTTAGGTTGGATATTAGGAAAAACTTTTTCACTAGGAGGTGGTGAAACACTGGAATGCGTTGCCTAGGGAGGTGGTGGAATCTCCTTCTTTAGAAGTTTTTAAGGTCAGGCTTGACAAAGCCCTCGCTGGGATGATTTAATTGGGGGTGGGTCCTGCTTTTGAGCAGGGGGTTGGACTAGATGACCTCCTGAGGTCCCTTCCAACCCTGATATTCTATGATTCTATGATTCTATGATTTTAATACAATAAATCTAAATCATAAT
The DNA here is from genome assembly GCF_965140235.1 of Caretta caretta. Lineage (NCBI taxonomy): Eukaryota > Metazoa > Chordata > Testudines > Cheloniidae > Caretta > Caretta caretta. The sequence continues at coordinate 301,765,387 of NC_134206.1, read as the reverse complement.
AAAACCACCAACAATCCAATAAATCTCAAAAGCATATATTAAAAGAATGCACAACATCAATTCAAAGGTATAAACTCTATTAACACAGATATATTAGATGCATATTAACATGTCTAGAATTGTAACGGTCTACAGTTGCAACTAGTTTTAAGTGATTACATTCTGCCTGCAGTGGCCAGTTACATGCAGAATGCTGACAGCAAGGTCTTAAACATTTAAATTATACACATAATAACAGACATACACAGACATCCAGCTTTATTAACTCATTCATACCCACACATGCATTTAATAGTTTTTAGAGTAAAATCATCATGCCTACTTTCTCCTGCAGTCTTCACTGCCTCTGTTATCATCCTTTTGTTCTGTCCTGATGTTGCTCCCTTGTCCTCACTGCTCTGCCTTCTTCTGAACTTCTTGTGATTTTTCAGCTCTTTTAGATGATTTTTTTTCTGATGACCTTCTCACTGCTCACTCACACAACATCTTCCACTCACACTGAGTGAAGCCTGTCAGCTCTCTGCCTTATGTACAAATTTTGGCCCTTTCTGATTGGTTGCTTTTTCAATACTAGTTCAGCCAATCAGTTTTAGTCTTTTCTGATTGATTGTTTGTATGGACCAATCCTAGTTGCTAAACCTATCTGTAAATCAAGCTGGACCTCCTTGAGAACCTGTACTTTTACCTGGCTGACCCCTCCCTTCAGCTATTTGAAGTGATCTTAATTTCAGTCCAGTCTACCTGTCAACTATTGGTCAATTTATTCTAAGACCTCCATTTTGTTTTTCAGAAGTAAAATCATTGTGGTGGCCATTCTGGATTTCTAATGAACCTGCTTCAAACTATCACCTACTTAATGTTTATTAAAACCCTTAAATTTATAACTAATTACATTTGTATGTATATCCCAACATTATGTATTACTGCCACCACTCTGATTATGTTAATTTGGGCAGGTTAGATTCAGGATCTTTTTCCTCCCTCCCTGCTCCTGCTTTAGTTGTGTGGCAGAGTGCTCTCCTGGATGTTGTTTTTTTCTTATATAGGATAGACTAGCTAAAAGTCTCTTCTATCACGGGGGAGGGATAACTCAGTGGTTTGAGCATTGGCCTGCTAAACCCAGGGTTGAGTTCAATCCTTGAGGGGGCTATTTAGGGATCTGGGGCAAAAATTGGGGATTGGTCCTGTTTTGAGCATGGTGTTGGACTAGATGACCTCCTGAGGTCCCTTCCAACACTGATATTCTATGATAACCAAGGAGGATGTCTGACAACATCTGCTAAAGTTAAATGTTTTCAGATCAATAGGCCCAGATTTACACCCAAGAGTAGAGCTGGTGAATAATCAATTATTTTAGTTCATTGTCAGTTCCAAGGAAAAAAAAAAATCTATTTGGGTCAAACCAAATAGGAAAATTCTGAAAAATTTCAGTGAATTGAACAAGGCTATTTCAGGTTGAACCAAACATTTCATTCCACCTAAGTCACTTTGTTTCTGGATGTTTTTAAATGACTAGATTAACAACCAGAGGAGGAGGAGGTGGAAGTGGTGCATAGTGCTGGATGAAGTGTTTTTTGTATTTCAGTTTCAGGTCAACAAAAATTATTCAAAAATTCTGATTGAGTTCGCTGAATAGTTTTGACTGAACTGAAAACATTGAAATGTTTTAGTAATGTCAGAATGAAACATTTCATTTTGACCTGGCTCACATTTTGTTTCAATTTCAGGCCTTTTGACAAAAGCCAAGGAGGACTAGAGTCACAAAATGGCTGGAGAATGAGAAGCCTCCTACCTTATTTGTTTTAGTTCAGTGTTATGACCGTCACCTGGGATGTGGAAGACCCAGTGTCGATTTCTCCCTAATGTAGAGAACAGATTTGTACTTGAGAGTCCCATATTGGAGAAGAGTGTCCTTGACCCGAGGCTATGGGATATTCTGGGATGGGACTTTCCCAGCTTCTACTGTTCAAGCATACGGTGTATGCCTAACTAAATAGTCAAAGTAGGGATTTTAACTTGGGTTTCCTACATTATAGGTGAGTGCCCTATCAACATAGTTTCATGAAAGGTAGATCATGTCAAACAAAGATCTTTTAAAAAAAAATTTAAGACAGGATTACAAGTCTGGTTGATAATGGCAATTGTGTATAGTACATTTGGATTTCTCCAAGAAATTTGACTTAATACCACATGACATTTGCATTTTTTTAAAAAAAAACTTGCATTATATGTAATTAACAGGGCACACATAAGATGTATTAAAAACTGGCTTACTGACAGATCTCAAAATGTAGTAGGCAATGAGGAGACATCAATGAGTGGGGACATTTCCAGTGGGATTTACCAGGGATCAGTTCTTTGCTTATAGCTATTCAGTGATCTAGATCAGTGGTTCCCAAACTTGTTCCACCGCTTCTGCAGGGAAAGGCCCTGGCGGGCCGGCCAGTTTGTTTACCTGCCGCATCCGCAGGTTCAGCCGATCGCGGCTCCCAGTGGCTGCGGTTCGCTGCTCCAGGCCAATGGGAGCTGCTGGAAGTGGCACGGGCCAAGGGACTTACTGGCCGCCGCTTCCAGTAGCTCCCATTGGCCTGGAACAGTGAACCACGGCCACTGGGAGCCGCGATCGGCTGAACCTGCAGACGAGGAAGGTAAACAAACCGGCTGGCCCTCCAAGGGCTTTCCCTGCAGAAGCGGCGGAACAAGTTTGGGAACCACTGATCTAGATGATGATATAAAATCTTTTCTGGTTAAGTTTTCAGATGACACTAAGATTGCTGGAATAGTAAATAATGAGAAGGACAAATTACTGTCACAGAGTGATCTCTGAGTCAGCAGGTTAGATGATCACAGTCCAGCAAAATGTATTTTAATACAGCCAGATGTAAAGTAATACATCTGGCAACCAAGAATTCAGATTATCCTTACAGGATGGGAGATTGTCTTGGAAACCAGTGATTCAAAGACAGGCTTGGGGGTCATCATAGATAACCACCTCAACATGAGCTCTCAGTGCAATGCTGTGGCAAAAATGAGATCCTTGGATGTATAAAAAGGAGAATATTAAATAGAAGTAGGGAATTGGCCTTGCCTTTGTAAACAGCATTGTTGAGACCACATCTAGAATACTGTGTCCAGTTCTGTTGTCTACACTTCAAGAAGGATGAGGTAATACTAGAGCAGTGGTTCCCAAACTGGGATTCGCAAACCCCTGGGGGTTCGCAAAACGTTACAGGGGGTTCACCAGAAAAATTTCACTAATGGCGGCCAGAGGACCCCGGGACCTGGTTGCAGGGCAGACAGCCCAGCCCCAGGGAGAGCAGGGCAGGGCAGTTGGGGCTGGCAGCCCGAGCCCTGCCCCCGTCAGCAGGGGAGTCAGCCACCCGAACCGCATCACTCTGTGCGGGGCTGGCAGCCCAAGCCCCAGGGAGAGAGGGGCAGAGCAGTTGGGGCTGGCAGCCCGAGCCCCAGCGGTCAGCAGGACCTGTAGCCCAAGCTCAGTGGAGCTCAGCTGACCAGAACTGTCAACGCGGTCAAGCAGCAGGAGCCCCACGTAGTGCGGAGTGTGGAGGAAATTTAAACTTAAATCCCTGGAAATATGCATTTTTAGGACAGTGTTCATGAGATTTCACAATTTAGTGAAAGGGGTTCACGGGCTGTTAAACCACTGTACTTGAGGAAGTTCAAGGGAGGGCCACAAAAATGATCCAGTGGCTGGAAAACAAGCCTTACAAACAGGCTTAGGCTGCTCAACCTTTTCATCTTATCAAAGAGAAGATTTATCACTATGTCTGGTTAACTACACATGGAAAAAATATTTGATTAGGGGTTTAGCAGGGAGTTCAACCTTACTGACAAAGGTCTGACAAGATTCAATGGCTGGAAGTTGAAGTTAGTAAGGATCATGTATTGACATGAGTAAGATCATTTACATTATCAGGCCCATAGTTTTGAAAATCTGAAAGAGAAGCTTCCCCTAATCCCACAATTCAGCAGAGTGCTAACAGTTCTGCAGACACATAGAGAATACACAATAAATGGTTCGTGTAAATTACTTTTGCTAAAAACTGACTGTTAACAAAGGGAAAAAATATATCTTCTTCTTTTAACAACAGAAAGTCCCTTGAAAAACAAAAGAATGGAAACATGAATGAAAAGAATCCTTTGTATCATGAGATGTGTTTTCTGAAGATAATTCACTGATTATGGACAGGTTAACAGCAATGCAATGTGACGAGGGAGTTACTATGAAGACACTGCCTTTTGTATGGAATAGAAGAGGAAATGTGCATAGTGTAGGGTGAATTGCAAATCTCAGAAAAGGAGTAGCAAGAGATTTAAATAAACTGCATATTTTTACTGTATGACTGTTCTATAGACAGGTCATAAGTATAAAACTTTTCATCATATTGGTTTATTTCTCCCCCCTCCATTGAGTCTCAGGAAGATTCTAAGTAAAGCATTTTTTAATTTGATTCCTTGCAGTAGAGGTAGTTATGCACACTAGATATGCCACCACCATCTTTAAGATCAAACCAAATCCTTCGGGCACAGACTGAGAATTTGTAATTGATATTTCCAATTTTGTAGGCAAAAATCTATTCAGTTCTCTATTGTGTTGTGAAGGGTGTTCACTCTCAAAGTTAGCTGCATGGCATGGGAGCAAAACAGATCTCGTGGTTGAGTATAGGCCAAATCATGCAAGTTGCTAAATGTCCTTCATTTCCAGTGAAGCCAATGGGGATTGAGGATGCTCAGCATGGTTGCAGGAGGTGCTCAGTAGTTTGTGAGATTGGACTTTTGCATCCTCCCCAATTTGGGAGGTTAATCATTAGAGTGTGCCGAAAGAAAAGAAAGATGGCACTCCCATTTTGCATGCACAGACACATATACTCTGTACAGAGGAGACTACACAGATATACTCTCTGGTCCAAGCTGCTGCTTTTAGGAGACAAAAGAAAGAACAGTTCTGTCAAAGAAACTTCCTTAAAAAGCAACTGGAGTTAACATTTACTTAGATATTCCTCCTCACTTGTGTTACACTTTTTGGGGGGTTGGCAGAATTTACAAACACTGGGGCCTCGATATCACTAGCTATTTGCATTCAAATAAAAACCTTCAATACACAGTCTGCAAGTATTCTATGCTGCATGAATAGAAGTTGATCCCCATGCATTAATTTGCCAATAAATCTTTCAGGCCTTGTTGCTAAATTCTTGGCATATATCTTTGCAAACCATTTAATTATTTAAATAGGCCTATAATCTTCAAGACCATCATCCCTCCATTTTTTTAAACGACTAATAAGCGCATTTCTCAAACACAGCTTAGAACAGAGGAGGGGGAAACTCATTTGCCAGATTTCAAACTAGTTCAAAACAATGTAGCGTCAAAATTCAGCACTCACACAAAACTCCCTCTGCTTCAGAGCTCACCTGCTCTAGCCTCAGAGCAGGCAGCATGAGCGGAGCACAGATTTACCTGCTTCCCTGCTCACTTCTCAGGCTCAGTTCAGGCAGCAGCAGAGTTGACTAGCTGAAACAACCAACCCCTAAACCCCATGCCGTGGCATAATAAGCAGGGCAGCAGGTAGAACAACTCAAGCAGTGTGAGGGCATTTGTCCCAGGACCAGCAGAAGAAGATGAATCCCAGCTGGGCCCAATGATGGAAAGGAGAAAAGGAAGCTGAGATGGATTCCCACTAGCAATGAGCCAGTAGTTCAGCTGGTCATTTTTACTACAGCTGGTCACATTTTTTGTTCAAAATTATTTTTGGAAAATGAAAAATGTTCAAGAAACACCCTACCCATTTTTTTGCCCAGCTCCACACTCCACAGATCTTTCAAAAGTGATTTAATATTATGCATGTGCCAAACATTTCTCAGCTTGGAAACACTTTTCTCTACAGAATTTAAAATCTCCACAAGATCCTGGCCCTATTGACTCTCGCACAAGTCTCTAAGTAGTGTGTCCTCATTTCAGTCATGCTTAACAAGTGCAGCTCTCTTAAGGATGGATGATTTAAAGATGCTTCATTAGAGGATGGCTCTGGCAGAGGTGCCCTTTCCAAAGCCATTCTTAACTGAGCATGTAAGTTCCTAGAAATGGAGATATTTTACTTGGGGAGCTTTTGCACTGAAGTACAGCATGCTTAACAATTGCATTCTGAAACTGTCTAAAAGAAAATAAAAGAAAAATTATCACATAAATATGAAAAATTGCCAACTTTAAATATTTATAATAGACTTCATTTTCCAACTTGGCTTTCTTTTAGGTTTAGTGGTAGCTTTAAAAAAAATATCAAGTCCAATTTCAAGTTTCTAGCTTCAGTTTTTTATTTAGTTAGTTAGTTGTGAGTGCAACATTTCTGAAGAGAATGTATGGGAAAATAAATATTATTCCCTGCCATCACATAACCCAAGAATGATTTTGACTGATTTTGCTCTAACTTTCACAGATAATTCATATATGGCCTGAGAATAAACACAGAACACTTCAGCCCCAAATTAAGGTTACATGTCTTTGACTAGATTGGTCCAAAAGGGACTAGGTTAGAATACTAAAAGCAATTGCTTAAAAACAATAATTTTCAATATCTCTCTGGCCAATTTGATTGGACTTATAAAGGAGTTAAAATGTAAAATATGGTTACTAGAAGTCTCACTGCAGAGTGTAAACTCAGGAAGATAACCTACAGATATTTACATTAAAGAATAGAAGGAGAGATACAATCTTTGAGATGAAATCTCACCACTTCTTGTTATCCTCTTAACCCTAAGATGGGGAAGAATTCTTTCCAGGTGGCTGGTCCAGGCGTTGGTCACATGTAAGATTCTATAGCTTCCTGTGCTCCGTTCAGTCTTGAGCACATGGAGTTCTCAGTTTATATGCTCTAGTTTCAGGGCTCATTGGAGGGGGCGATCCCACAAGAGTAGAGCGGGGAGGGGACACAGACAAGGTAAGATAAACACCAAAGAAAAATCCAGGCCTTATAGAAATAAATGAGGGTATTGCTGTTGACTTCAATGTGGCCAGGGTTTCACCTGACAATGGTCAAAGAACAAACACAACCACAAGGCCAGGGAAACTACAGAAAACAGCACAAGAAAAGGTGGCATGTAGTATGAGTGTGGACCTCCATATACAGCCCTTCCCAACTTGGTCCACTGCAAGGGAGTGGATAAAGTGCTGACTGAACAACAAGTCCTGTCATTGGATTAACGAGAGATGTTGCATGGGTTTTTTTCCATCTTTATATTTTCCTACACTATTCAAAAGAACTTTGAAAGGATGAAAATGTATCCCAAATGGTCTCCACAAGATTTTCAAAATGTTAAAGATACCTTTTTATTTGTGTATAATTAACAGTACTGTATATTCTAACAAGCACTAGCTGATTGGTTAAGTGTGTCTACCCTTATTTATTTCAGTTATTTAACAGTTTATTAAACTTGCACCCCATTCATTATACTTCATACAGCTACATCTCCTGCCCTAAAAGCTCTTTTGCTTGGCAAAGAAACAAGAAAACAAAAAAAAAAGGCACAAATGAACCACGTCATTGACTAGTCTTCTGTTTCTTTCTCTGGTCTGCATTATATTTAGTATGCCCAGCTGAGTCTTAAATATAGCCCCACAATGGAAAATTTGTCATCTTCAGAAGTGCCTTCGTGTAGATGGAGAAAAGCTGAAACTCACCTGGCCAAATTCTCCTGCACTTACATGGAATAATACCATACCTTGCTCCTTGAGGAGTTCCCTCTATTTCAGTGGGACTAATGACAGAATGGACTACTCAATGTAAATTAAGCTGGCAGAATGTGGTCCAATGTGATTTGAAAACTACTGCTGCAGCTATTGTTAGGATTGGATGCTTTTCTAGAAGAATGACAGTGTCTCCCTATGAGGCAGGTAAACTTAAAATATGGACAAGAAAGCAACAGTTCCCAACCTGACCCTAAAGCCTCCATCTGAAAAGTTTAGAGCAGGAGGAAAAGGTAAAAGAAAGAGACAGTCAGTGGAGACAGCAGCCCAAGACTGAAAAGACACATTCCTATCAGAACTGCTTTTTGAGGCCCATGAAACCCTTGGCCTCCACTCCCCTTCTCACTTGATTTGGGGAAGATAAAAATGTAAAGTGAGGGAGGAAGGAACTCTTGTGGTTAAAGTGCTGAATTAGAGCTCAAAAGAATGGGGTTCAGTTTCCCACTTTGTCATAACCTTCTTGTGCTTTGGTTCCTTGTCTTCAAAATGGGGATAACACTCCCTTAACTCAGGAGTTTTGTGAGGATAAATTCCTGAATGATTGTAAAGCACTCCAACATCAAGTGATGGAAGTCATATAAATGCTTGGCTAGATAGAAACCTCAACTGATCATTTTAAAAGTGCACTTCTAGTCCCTTTTCTTGTGATGTTAGCTTTGAACATTTATGGCAATAAATTGAAAACTGAGGTTCAATGAGGGTCACTAACTTTTCCTAATTTCTACTTTTGGAGATTTTGCTCAAAATTGCAAAACACATAAACTGTCTTGAAGTTTCCCAGAAGAAATAGTATTTCAGTGTGCAAAATCACCAGAAACAGGATGGAGACATTTTCTCACATAAAATGTCATGAAGTAAAAAAAATGTGTTCTGTTACCAAAGTTCTAATGGTAAGTATCTTTGTATAGAATATTTTGTTTGTTCTTTGGATGAAGAATGCTTTAGGAAATAATTGTCTCCTCACCAGATAGACAAAGTCAATGGTTTACAGCACAAATCTTCATTAAGTTATGTACAAACATCCCCATAATAATTTAATACCATTATGATAACACAGACTGGAAGAACATCATGGGAAAAAGAAGGAATAGGATCAAAAAGTGAGAAAGGCCATAGATTGCTTCAGTTCTCTGGTATCAATGACTTGTTCATAACAAACACAGCATTTCAGCCCACGCCAGTCCATAAAGAAACATACAATTCTAACAATAGTAATACAAAAAACATGACTGACTTCATTTTAGTGAGACAATGCTTGAAAACAAGTGTACTAGATTGCGTGATCTACAAAAGTGTAATTCAGACATAGACCATTGGGCAGTATTTGTAATGGCCAGGTTCAGACTTAATACTTCAAATTTTACAAAAAAGACAAGAGAGTCTATAGTATCGAAGTTTTGACTAATACATACACTACAGTAACCTTTCAGAATACCATCTGTGGCTGATTTGTTCTCTCTTCTAGGGAAGACAACAATAGAACAATTCTGGGCAGAAGTGAGAGACATCATTCAAACCCCAAGCAAGGAGGTTCTAGGGATGAGATCATATCTAAAAATGAAAGACTGGTTGACATCAGAGATTGAAAATCTATCAAAAAAAAAAAGGAAGTGTATCGAGAACATCTGAAAGTTGAAGATTGCCCTGAGCAAAAAAACAAATATAGACAAAGAACTAAAGAACTTGCCAAAGAACTAAAAAGAATGATTACAAAGGCTAAGAAAGACAGGTTTGACAGAAAAGGCAAAGAGCTTGAAAAACACTTTAAAAATGCAATGCATGAAAGTTTTGTAGAAAGTTAGACTACTATCAAAGAAGTTAACATCTGTAACAAATCAGCTGCAAAATGTTAATGGGATCTATATAGTAAATAAAGATCAAAAGCTCAAAAGATGGAAAGAATATTTTGAAGATGAGTAGTCAAGTTGTTGCAGCTGTCCTTGAGGCCATCAATTGTGAAGGCAATAATGAAGAACACATATGTGGAAACTGAAGTCACAATCAGGTCCCTGAAAAGCAACAAGGCACCTGGTCCAGACAGTATAGAGCCTGACATGTTAAAACTGAGAGGAAGAGGCATGGTCATATTCCTTTGCACACTATTTTACCTCATTTGGAAAAAGGATGAAGCCCCTGAAAACTAGCAATGCTCAGACCTTCCTCTGCAGCATGGGGCACAGGTCACGTGCTGATCTGAACTACAGTAAATAGCGAATTCTCTATAACTTTAAATCTTTAATTCATGACCTGAGAACTCCAGTAACTCAGACACAGATTATGGATCCGTTGCAGTAGTGGATGGGTCAGGTTCTGTGGCCTACAATGTGAAGAAAGTCAGACTACTGGATCATGATGTTCCCTTCTGGTCTTAAAATCTATGAGTCTATAATACTCATATTGTGCCACTCTTTAAGAAAGGTGACCCAATGGATTGCAGTAACTACCAAGTAATAAGTCTTATAAGAATTCCTAGCAAGGTATTTTGTAGCATGAAAAGAAGAGCAGATGAAATCCTGTCTGGGGCTTTTGACAGGACACTGTAGATCAGATATTTGGTCCTGCTTTGAGCAGGGGGTTGGACTAGATGACCTCCTGAGGTTCCTTCCAACCCTGATATTCTATGATTCTGTGATTTGTTTTTCATCAATTGTTGGAGAGACACGGAGTTCAAAGTTTTGCACATTCATTGACTTTAAGAAAGCATTTGACTCCATTAACAGAGAGGCTATGTGGAAAGTATTCAAGTATTACATTTTTAGCAGCAAGCTCATTCAAATACTACAGAGTCTGTGTAACATAGCTTGGCATGCAGTAAGAGTCAATGGTGAGTCGACAGAGTGTTTTACATTTAGAAAACATATTGTCCAACTTCCTAACATTTGTGGAAGCTGCATGATATCAGGGCAAATTATTAATCATCTTGACTTTGCAGACGATATTGTAATGATATTGTAATGATAATACATATGCAAGAATACAACCAAGAAACAGCACCAACTTGTACACAACAGCCAGAAGGTGGAGATTAAAATTGAATGAAGAAAGGACCAAAATAATGGTAATATCAAAAATCAAGAATGGGCTAACCTAGTCATTAGCAATGTAGATATCTAAGAATGGGACTTTATTAATAAAAAAATAAAGAACAGCAATGTAATGAATGCCAATCAGCATGGTTTTATACAAAAGAGATCCTGTCAAAATAACTGAATATCTTTTTTGATGAGATTACAAGTTTAGTTGAAAAAGGTAATAGTGCTAATAAAATATATTTAGATTTCTGTCAGGCATTTGACTTAGTACCGCACAACATTTTAAATAAAGACCTAGAACAATATAAAATTAATATGGAACCCATTACATGGATGTGGCTGGCTATCAAATAAGCTTCAAATTTTACTGTAAACAAGGAATCATCATCAAGCAGGTGTGTTTCTAGTGGAAACTCAGAGGGATCAATTTTGGGCCCTATGTTATTTAACATTTTTATCAATGACCTGGATGAAAACATAAAATAACCATTCACAGTTTGCAGATGACACAAAACTTGTAGGAGTGGTAAATAATGAAGAGGACAGAATATTAATACAGAGAGATCTGGATTGCTTGGTAAACTGGGTACAACCAAACAATGTGCATTTTAATATGACTAATGTATAACTCTAGGAACAAAGAATGTAGGCCATACTTGCAGAATGGGGGATTCTATCCTGGTACTCAGTGACTTCATTAAAGATTTTGCAGACATGGTGAGTAATCAGCTGAACATGAGCTCCCAGTGCTATGCTGTGGCAAAAAAAAGCTAATGTGATTGTTAGATGCATTAATAGGGAAATTTTGATTAGGAGTGGAGAGATTATATTACCTCTGTAGTTGGCACTGGTGTGACTATGGCTGGAATACTGCCCAGTTCTGGTTTCCACAATTCAAGAAGGACTTTGACAAATTGGAGAGGGTTCAGAGAAGAATCACAAGAATGATTAAAGAATTAGAAAACGTGCCATCTGGTGACTGAGCTCTTTCTGTCTCTTTAGCTTAACTAAAAAAAGGTTAAAGGGTGACTTGATTTCAGCCTATAAGTACCTACATGGAGAACAAATATTTAATAATGGACTCTTAAATCTAGCAGAGAAAGATACAACACAATCCAATGACAGGAAGTTGAAGCTAGACAAATTCAGACTGCAAATAAGGCATAAGTTTTTAGCAGTGAGGGTAGTTAACCACTGGAACAATTTTCAGGGGTCATGGTGGATTCTCCCTCACTGACAATTCTTAATTCAAGGCAGGGTGTTTTTCTAAAAAGTATACTTTAGGAATTATTTTGAGGAAGTTCTATAGCCTCTATTGTGCAGGCGGTCAGAAGAGATGATCACAATGGCCCCTTCTGGCCTTGGAATCTGAATCAATGAATTTTCCTTCACCTTAAATTTGTGATAAGCAACAATTGTTTACAGTGAAAGGAGTTCTTTAAATGGATGGCAGCATTCCCAGCCACAGAAATACATTTTTAATGGAGAGGTAATAATTATAATCATATTTTCTGCAAAGAAAAACTAGGGATAAATGGTGAATAAATCAATAAGTGACTCAATCAACAACCTAATCATTTACTGAGTTAAATGCTATTTGTCTGCTTATGTACTGTAGAGAAGCACTATCATTGCTTAAATATGGGACCTAATCCTATCAGAACATTTTACAAGATTTTTTTCTAACATTTAGTTTAACAGTGTTGATTATGAATCTTGCATTTGTGGATTCTCCACACAGAGGCAATGATGATTTGAGGGGTCTCTGATAGAGAGTCCCCAGATATTTTTTTTGATCTTTCAAAGTTTAGCATAACGAATCTTTTCATTTTTAAAGAGGGCTAGAAACTCACTTTTTTCTTTGAAAGATATTTTTTAAAACATAAGCCACTTATTAAATTTGACAATTTAGCATGGAGATTTTTCCTGAAAGTCACGTTATTCATAGTTTGCAGTGCACTCACCCATGGTTAATTTGAAAACATAAAATAACCACGGGAATACTTTGGCTGTAGATTCTGTTATTTTTGGGTTGGTTGTGGACAAATGTGTGACTCTGAGGATAGAAGAGGCCAACCAGGCTACTACCAATGGGATTAGTGAGACCATTTTTGAACGCTATATTCTTTCTGGTGCCAATGCTTGCAAATAGACTTTGAAAAAATGGAGAGGGTTCAGAAAAGAGCCACAAAGGCTGGTAATCTGCTTTGCAGTAGAGTATTAAGAAATTCAAATCTATATAATTTATCACAGAGAAAGGTTGAAAGGTGACTTGGTCATGGTCTATAAGTACCTGCATGAGAAAAGAGCTCTGTAATCTAACTAACAAAGCATAAAATCCAATGGCTGGAAGTTGAAGTTAGACAAATTAAAACTGGAAATAAGGTGTATATGTTAACAGAAAAGTAAAGAGATGTGGAGGATTCTCCATCACTTGAAGCCTTTAATTCAAGATTGGATCTTGTTCTAAAAGATATGCTGTAGCTCAAACAAGAGTTATGGCCTGTGATATACAGAAGGTCCAACCAGGTTATTTTAATGGTCCCTTCTGGCCATAAAATTTCTGAAACAGGGCAAGAGCTGCCATGAGCCTCTTCATCTACCAGCCACATGGTGCTACCTTCATTTTTGATCAGCCAATGAGCCTAGTCACAGGGTCATTGGTTGATCAGAAGCTCAGTAGAGGAGCAGCTGAGTAAAGGAGCTGGTGCATCAAGTAGCCAGTACCATGGGTAAAATGACTCACCTTGACCCTTCAGTAGAATCAGCAACTGGAAGTGAGGCACTCCTCTTTGACCTTGCTCCTGTTAACAAGCAAAGTCTCAATGGGTAGTGACCAATGGCTCCATGTCTAGGTGGCCGCCGGTATCAAGCAGAGTGCCCCAAGGGTCGGTCCTGGGGCCGGTTTAGTTCAATATTTTCATTAATGATCTGGAGGACGGTGTAGACTGCATCCTCAGCAAGTTTGCAGATGACACTAAATTGGGAGGAGTGATAGATACGCTGAAGGGTAGGGATAGGATAAAGAGGGACCTAGACAAATTAGAGGATTGGGCCAAAAGAAATCTGATGAGGTTCAACAAAGACAAGAGCAGAGTCCTATACTTAGGACGGAAGAATCCCATGCACTGCTATAGGCTAGGGACCAAATGGCTAGGCAGCAGTTCTGCAGAAAAGGACCTAGGGGTTACAGTGGACGAGAAGCTGGATATGAGTCAACAGTGTTCCCTTGTTGCTAAGAAGCATTTGGGGCTGTTTAAGTAGGGGCATTGCCAGCAGATCGAGGGACGTGATCATTCCCCTCTATTCAACATTGGTGAGGCCTCATCTGGAGTACTGGGTCCAGTTTTGGGCCCCACACTACAAGAAGGATGCGAAAAAATTGGAAAGTGTCCAGCGGAGGGCAACAAAAATGATTCGGGGACTGGAACACATGACTTATGAGGAGAGGCTGAGGGAACTGGGATTGTTTAGTCTACGGAAGAGAAAAATGAGTGGGGATTTGATAGCTGCTTTCAACTACCTGAAAGGGGGTTCCAAAGAGAATGGATCTAGACTGTTCTCAGTGGTAGCAGTTGACAGAACGAGGAGTAATGGTCTCAAGTTGCAGTGGGGAAGTTTAGGTTGGATATTCGGAAAAACGTTTTCACTAGGAGAGTGGTGAAACACTGGAATGCGATACCTAGGGAGGTGATGGAATCTCCTTCCTTTGAGGTTTTTAAGGTCAGGCTTGACAAAGCCCTGGCTGGGATGCTTTAGTTGGGGATTGGTCCTGTTTTGAGCAGGGGGTTGGACTAGATGACCTCCTGAGGTCCCTTCCAACCCTGATATTCTATGAGTCTATGATTCTAAAAGTCACTTGGGATATGTCTATACTGCAATAAAAAAACGGGCAGCACTGCAGGGCTCAGGCTGTGGGGCTAAAAGTAGTAGAGTAGATGGAGCTGGAGCCCAGGCTCTGAAATCTCAAATGTCTACCCTGCTATTTTTAATCCTGCAGCAGAAGCCAGAGTAAATTGATCCAGGCTCTGAGACTCAGTGCCACAGGTCTTTTATTGCAGTGTAGACGGACCCTTGGAGGCTATGCACCAGCACTCACTGAGTTAAGATTCTTTCCCGTTTCTTTTTCCTTTTATTACATTCTGCTGATACACACAATACTCCAGACTTGTGCTGGGTGGGAGCTATTTGCAAATGCATCTTAATTGTGTACACCACTCCAATTAATGTTTAATGTAGTGCTTAGGCAACAGTCAACCATTCTGGCTGTCAGAGCAACAAGAACGCAACAGGAAAATGGTGGGTCTTGCATTACATATTGGAGCCTAATTCAGTAAATGTTATATGCGCCTATTACTTGTATCTATAAGGATTACGTAAGCAACTGGTGTAGGATTGGTCTTTTGGGGGTGAGAGGTCAGTCTGTCCCCAAAAAATGTTTTCAGTCCACCTTTGGAGAGTATTTAAAAATATTGCAATGTTGCAATATTGCAATGTTAAACATATAGTGCAATGTTTTTTCATCATATGTCCCATATTGCTTTAGGATGGAGTCTCAATTGTCTTTGTTATCATCCTTGCCTCAAATTTAACATATATTTAAAATTAAATAAAATATATGAGTATTTTAATTGGGAAGGTCATCCAGAGGACAATTATAGATATGTATGGATTAACATTGCTTTCTAGATTAGCCAGGAGCTACCACTGAACATGTAATTGTGAGATTAGGGAATCACTTATTTATCATATATCTATTATATATAGGGGGAATTATTTCATTCCTTCCCAGCAGCTACAGGAGTAGTATGCATTGCCAGATAAGGATTCCTTGAAGTATTTGCAAATTAGGGCATGAATAATTGAGCGCATTTGGAAGTGGCTCTGTTTCATTGTGGAAATAATATAGAATTTATTAAATCATCTTCAGTGAAATGTAAGTGTACTTACTGTATGTGCTGTATAAATATTTGATTATCCAATGTGCAAAGACCTTGCAGGGCATCTGCTCAGCATGAGAGTGGGACCTGGGTGACTGCTGGTCAATAGCAGGAATAAACTCCATAGCTTTGGAGTGGTCAAATGCAAGCTTGCACATTTCAAAGTCTTCAATATTGGTACACTGCATGTGTTGTGCTGAAAAGAATAGAAAAATAATGGCTTGAGAAACATGATAGAATTCTACAAGAGCACTGGGGACCTGTATTCACATGTTGTGGTGATGTCTAGGCTATCGTGCTATAGCATTTTATTTTTTATGTTACACCTACATTTCCCCATCAACATTTTGAATCAATAACTTGGGAGTGATTAAGTACACATACCCTCCTCAGAAAATTTACATCCCACTTCCTTTGTAAAACAACAACCTTTTTGTTTACAATACTCTAGATGAATTGATGTAGACTAGGGGTCTATAAGGTTTGAATCAAGTGATTTGAGTAATCTGACAGGTACTATCTGTATTGTAGTCAGAAGAGGTGATTTGGATAGTTTTTATTATAAGCATTCCCCATGGCAGATGGGAACAAATGTTTGGTTATGGATGACTTGGAAAAAATAAAACCACTGAACCTTCACCCATTTCTAGAAAGGCCTCACAATATGATGTTTTTAAAGGTTGTAAATGTTTATATAGTCTTTTTCACATCCAGTTTCAAGCCTAAATTGGATCCAGAAATGCTAGAATACCATTGAAAAGTTCTCATCTGTGAGTAGAGGTAGAAGTGCCAGAAATCTCATTGGAAAAAGAAAAAAACCCTCTTCTTGTTATATTTCTAGACTAATTTTGCAGAATCAGGGCTTTTGGGGAGTTTAAATGAGCAATGAAAAAGCAGAAAAGCTCATACAAACTAGAATCGAACTGTGAAGTTTTCCCAGTGGCCATAACGATAATTTTAAATATGCTACTGCCTCCATGCTGCTCTAACACAAAGCCACCGCAATAGATTTCTAGATTTCACCATTGGGAGCATGAAAACGAGTAGTTACTGAAGAAATAAAGCAATGGTTATACTGCTGGAATGACCTCTTTAGAGACAGATGTTATTCAAGATAATGCCATTGGGTACTTCAGCACTAATAGGAATAATGAGAATATAGCATATGCCAGTACACTGTTACATAATGAGGTATCCCTCTTTCTTGTCCTCTCTACTTGAAATCAAACTGTGAGAGTCTCGTCGGAGACATCTTATATATTTAATAGTTCAGTTGGCAATTTAGGAAAGTGGGGAGAAAAAGTAGTTTTGGACAGTATGGACTACTTTTTTTCCATCATACAAACGTGAGTTAGACTCAGGTAAATCAGCAAAGCAGGCTAGTGAATAAGCCTCATTAGCTTCTCAGAAGTCTGAAGTTTTTTTGCAATATTCACATAATCCTACCAAGCAGTCTCTGATGAAGACTCATTGTTAGGATATGAAAACTTTCCTGTTTTATTTTTGCTCACATAAAACACAACTATTCTGTAGGTCGATTACAATTGTATTTTATGATAGTTTTGGTCTCCTTCATGGCCCTAGTTCATTAGTATAATGTACCTCTGAAGGGACATGCCCTCACTCTGATGAAGAGGCGACTAACCGGTTCTTCTGGGCCTGATCAGCACTAATGAGGTGCACCTTCAAGGCTCCTTCTGCCTAGAAGCGGGGAAGCTTAAAATGGAAACCTGCCACAGAAAGGGGTGGTGAACAGGAGGAAGTCTGCTCCACCTCAGAGACTCCACCTCAGAGACCCAGAGGCAAATGAGCCGAGAAGGAAACAGTCACAGGGCACACTGCTCCCAAAGCTGAACAGACCACCTGCAAAACAGACTTCCTCAAGAGGAGGAGCAGAAGGTAGGCCCCAATAAGGGGCAATAGACTCTTACAAGACCAGACACATAAAGCTGAATCCAGAAAGACTGCCTGAGAGACAGGCCACTTTTGCCTTTCTTTGTTTTCATCCTGATCCACCTCTCTCATAAGGGCAAGAGAGGGGAGTAGACCTTTCTTTTGCCTGTTTGACTCAGAGAACCCCTCATGAGATGCAAAGTGGAGAGAAAGACAGTATAAATAATGAACAGCAGGGTGTGGAGGCGGTTGAGGGAGCCCCTGCCCCCACATTAACACTGGCTATAACCTGAAGCAATATGAATAGAGGATAAATATATATGGGGTAATAAACATTGAAAGCCCTTCATGCTATTTTCAACTTAGAAAGACACGCTCAATTTATCGAATGATTTTCTGACCCATTATTATTTATGGGCTTTATTCAAGAAGAAATACATTTTTACAGGTCTCAGCCGACAGACCCTCCATGGAAACAATGCCATGATTTAGTAAACAAAAATTAAAAAGCCTTTATCTAGTGGATAGTGGCTGTGGAAAGCAATACTAGGGATTCTGCACAATAGCCCCTTTCATACCTTTCAGCTCCCTCAAAACTCATTGCCATGTATAACAGATCGAGCAACTTCCAGTCATGGCTGGAGGATTTCTCTGCGCAAGATCAAGAAGCCTCCTTTATAATCTACCCTGGAACTGGGCTCTCTCCTGACTTACTGAGAGGTCTGCTCCTGCAATCAAACAGAGAGCTGTATACCCTTGAAAACATCCATTTCCAATTTGTCAAAAGCAAAACTTTAAGGAAATGTATCTGTATTGAAAAAATGTTCATCAGGAAGGTATCTCAGATCCAGGTTGAAATTTCTGGTCAAAGCAAGAAAGACCCTCCCGTCACTGGGTGACACTGGCCCTTTGAGAGGAAGCAGGGCCAGCGTAACTGTGACACATTAGTTGCTTTCCAGTTGGGCTCAAAAGAGGACACCAGGGCCCCAAAGGAGGATAGACCCATTGTATGAGGGTTGCCTTAGAGTACAGACTGAGTCAGTCAGGAAAGGGGCAGATGAGAGCTGCCTGGGAGTCCGTATTTTGACAGGGGGCTGGAGGAGTTCTCTTCAGGAGCTGTAGGTGGTTCCTGGAGGAAGGATGAAGGCAGGAGAGCAGCAAGAGTGGTTTGCTGATTGACCTCCCCAAACCAGATAGCCAGGGCCGGAGGGCTCAAGGCCAGACAGCAGCAGAGGGAGTTCACTGCAGACTTCTAAACAGGAGTGCCAAAGCTGAGGACTGGAGAGTGCTGAAGGCAGGGGAGCAGCAAAACAGGTCACCTGCTGACATCTCCACACTGGAAAACTGGACCAAAGGGAACAGTGAGAGTGCCAGGGGGAATGAGGGATGCTCCTCTGATGAGGATGTTCTCCTAGCAGAGCAGCTGGGGGGTGTCATTCTGGGAAGAGCAGGGGTCCACTCCAGCTGGAAGGGCTGGGATGGCTGTTCTAGCAAAAGGACAGGAGAGAACTGACAAGCAGGTGTCACTAGGTATGGTGGAAGACAGTCGGGAAGGACTCCCAGAAGAGTTCCCCCTGGGAAGAGCAGAGTTTTAAGGACTATACACACTAGGATGATAAATGGACTATGTGTAGGGACTCATGTTTTGAACCATTTGTACATTATTTTGGTAATAAACCAGCTCCCAAGAGGGGTATTATTTAAGCAATAGAACTTGACCCTAAAGTTCTTGGAGACTATGGGAGGGGAAATGGAGGCAGGTGTGACTGTCATTCTATGGCCTGCTTCAGGAGGGTACTTCAGACAAGGGCACCCTATGACACCCAGAATAGCCAATAGCCCAGTGGTTAGGAACGTGGGAGACCCTGATTTAACTTCCTGATTCTCTCTGATCCAGTGAATAAATCTTTATACAAAGTTGAACAGCCCTAACGGGAGAGCTTGATGGAGAAAGAGACTGTATGGGATGCCTCTCTCAAT